>NC_136612.1:9953862-10604163 GCF_933228915.1 Telmatherina bonti
AATCTGATCAAGTGGCCGTGACTTGTGGAGTACCTCAGGGGTCAGTCCTTGGACCTCTTCTGTTCAACTTATATATGCTCCCTTTGGGTCAAATAATACAGAACTTTAACATAAATTATCACAGTTATGCAGATGACACGCAGCTTTATGTGTCTTTGTCACCAGATGACCACAGTCAAATAGACTTATTGTGCCAGTGTTTGGAGCAAGTAAACACCTGGATGAGAGAGAATTTCCTTCAATTAAATGAAAACAAAACTGAGATTATTCTGTTTGGTAGCAAAGAGAAGAGGGTCAGCGTTGGTAAACACCTGGAGACTCCAGCTCTCAAAACCACCAATCAAATCTGTAACCTTGGAGTGTTGCTAGAGTCAGATCTGACTTTCAGCAGCCACATCAAAGCTTTACTAAGAAGCTTTTTACCAACTGAGAAACATCAACAGAATTAAAAGTTTAGTCTCCCAGACAGATCAGGAGAAACTCATCCATGCATTCATCTCCAGCAGACTGGATTACTGGAACGGTCTTTGAACAGGACTTCCTAAAAAGAGCATTAAACATCTGCAGCTCATCCAGATGCTGCTGCGAGAGCTTTAACTAGAACTAAGAGGTCTGAACACATCACACCAGTTTTAACATCTTTATACTGGCTTCCAGTCAATCACAGGATAGATTTTAAAACCCTGCTGATTGTTTACAAATCCCAGAATGGTTTAGGACCAGACTACATCTGTGATATGTTCAGAGATTATAAACCAAGTAGAGCTCTTTGATCCAAAGACTCTGGTCAACTAGTCCAGACCAGAGTCCAGACTAAACATGGAGCATTTAGCTGTTACGCTGCAAACAAGTGGAATAATCTGCCAGTGGAGATTAAACTTTCACCAAATTAAAAAACTTTTAAATCCAGGTTACAAACATTTCTTTTCTCATGCGCCTATGCATGATATCTGCACAGTAACTTTTACTTAATTCTGCTTTTAATTATTTTAATATAATTTATGATTTTATTATGATTTTGTTATTTGTATTGTATTTTCTTTTATGCTTTTTTTCCCCCTGTAATTGCTTTTTAGTAAACAAAGCCTGAGTGTGTGTCCTGACATTCAGAGATCACACAGGAAGGATTCATCCTCAGCTCAGATTCAGTGATGACATGACCACATCCCCCCTGTGCTTGCTGCTCTTCACTGCTTCCCGTCAGGTTCAGAGTTCAGGACTGGCTGCTTGTGAATGATGGAACAGTCTCCTTCTTCATGTCAGAGCTGCACAAACACTTTCTGCTTTAAGTCCTGCTTAAGACTCAAGTTGCTGTTAAAAACAATTGAGTTTGACATTAATTTAACTTTGTTTTTATTTGTGATGTTTAATTGTAATTATTGTTTAATTGTTTGTTTTTATTGTTTGGTTCCTTCATTAAACAGCACTTGGAGTAATATCAGGTTGTAGTAAATGTGCTTCATAAATGAACCTGACATTGATAATTATGTCGTATCAGAGAAGATGTGAATGTTTCAGAGAGGATGATTGTAGCTCATCTGGAAAAACTTGGACGAAACAGAATAAAAGTCAACTTTTTATTCTAGAAGCTTCATCATGTCATCTTAACATGTCACTTCCAATGTTTCCATTTACTGTGTAGAAATAATGACATGAACTGATGTTCAGCAAGACGTACAACAGACATGTCAACATGTCCGCTCCATTTTAACTCTGGACACTGAAAAACAGCTGCATTATTACTGATTTAAACTACATGCTACCAGTCACACCACTTGAAATAAAGCTCTGATAGCTTTCATTTGTATATTATATCTACGAATAGAAAAGACTGAAATAGTCACATCATTCCAGGAAAAGTACAGATAAAAGGTACTAGCATGTTTTAAAAGTACACAAATCTTATATAATATCAGTAGATAGTACAGTGTGTTGTTGGATTATTTAAATAAATTAAAACATCAATGTTTAAAGATTGATAACTTTTCAAAATGTTACATTATTTTACAAATAATTCAGAATTCATATTCTGATTATTTTCTGTCTAATTCCATTTGTTTTTTAGTTTGTAAAAACATCTTGTTTATTGTGACCACTTGTCTGAACCTGATAGACGTCACTGGGATTTAAAACCAGTAAAAACTGCAAATAATCACATTTTATTAACCAAAATTATTTTTTTTGTAATTTTAAGATAAAAACTGTTTTTGAGCTCAAACATTTCTATTGCTTATAAATTATTTGTTAAATATATCATTTAGAAGTATTTTCTATGTAAGATATTGTTTTAAAAAGCAAATACTTAACTGTAGTAGTACACCCAGCACTGTGATAAAGAGGAAAGTTAAACTTGAAATTTCTACTCCAGTAAATGTATTAAAAGCCACTGGCGTCATATTTCTGCTGCTTTTACCTGCCATTCATGTTTTAATAACACCAGCAGATGTTCACACACTGAAAACACACTTGTTATGATCACATGTGTGTGTTGACATGTGAGTGTGTTTGCAGTGATGTGAAGCAGAGTAGTTATGTGAGGCATTTCATAAGTAAAGGCTGTTCATTGTTGCTGCTTTACTGAGAGAAACAAACATGGCTGCAGTTACTGTCAGACTCCTGAAGGTGGCAGCAGAGGAAGATTTCTCTCTTCTTCTTTTGCAGAAAAAACAATGGCAGCAGTCAAGCAGCAAGAATGAAGAGTGTTTCCTTGTGAATGAGCTGCAGAGATTCCAGCAGTGTTTCTAAACTCCTGCTGTTGTTATTAACAGCAGGGAGAAGCAGCTGATATATGAGCCCAGTGGCTTTCAATCGTCTTCAGGCCTCTTGGAACAGAAGAAGTTCCTTCTCTGACTGCAGGCTCTCATCCCAAAGGATGTGCTGCTGTTCTTCTCCAGGACGCCACAGCCCAAAGCCGGGCAGCTGGGAATATCCGGGTACCGCACCGCTTCTCCACCCACCCAGAACCAGCCGTCGCCCAGGAAACGCAGGCCCGTCCACACCTAGCAACATGGAGCAGAGAGATCCATAGAAACACAGAGGATGAGCTGCTCAGCAACACCAACACAGTGGAGGAAAGTGGCCCACCTCATCAGTGGTAGCCTGTTGTGCTCTCTCTCGTGCGTAGTCATGGTCATCTTCAGTGATCAGGGTGGCCAGGTCGTAGCTGTGCTTCCAGGACACAGAGACTGGATTCTCTGAGTCCTGTCCCCCCAGAGACCTGCAGTGGTCTAACGCCTCCTCCCACGTCTTGTTCTCCTTCACCAGAACCAGCTTCTCATCGTAACACATGACATGATATGTGCTCTCACAGTCATCATTATTCCATTCGCCAGCTTCGTTCATCCACACACAGAGTTCATCTTGAGGGTAATTTGGTTCTTCAAGAAACAGGAGGAGAGAACAGATTTCAATCTTATGATTAAAATCTTCCAGATCTAATTAAAAAATTTTTTAGCAGCTCCATAAATACCACCTAATGTAGAATAAAGAAGAATATTTGCATGGAGCATAAATAGTAACATGATCTAAATAAAGCAGAATCTCTTGAAGCATTCTGAAGTGACTGAATTAAAATTCCCATCATTAAGTCAGTTCTGCTCACCACCATGATTCCAGTTGAAGAAGGTTGCTTTCTTGTCTCCTCTGGACCATTCCCATGGACTTTCTGCGTTCTCCCGGTGCAGTCCGATCCAGACCCGGCCATGTTCAAAAAGCTGACTATCATGTCTAATAGTTGCCAGGTCAGTGTGTTTCCTCCTGCAGAAAGACTGAGCTTCGTTCCACGTCATATCTTTCTCATATCCTGTAAATTTATCATGTCTGAGACCTGATGTCTGTCCACAGACAGGAGGAAGGACGAGCAGCAGGGAGACGAGGATGCAGATGTTCCTCTTCATGTTTTACTGAAGGACGTCCAGAAACCTGCAGGTAGATTCAAAACATTTTCTTTACGTATGTTTTATGGTGATTTGCATCATCTTTAGATGCTACAAGATGAAATGACCGCAATCTGAACTGATTTGTTCATTCGATAGTGACAGTTCATCATAATGAACATCCACAGCAGGGATCCTCAGTCCTGGTCCTTGAAGGCCGGTGTCCTGCAGGTTTTCCAAGTGTCCCCACTGCAACACTGATTTAAATCAGTATGTATCAAGAAGACATGAGCAGAGCTTTTCTGAGTCATAGTCAGGTGTGTTTCAGAGCGGACATTTGGAAAACCTGCAGGCTCTCAAGGACCAGGATTCAGGACTCATGATCTATAACAACTGATGTGAATATGATGTATTATGATTTACAAGATTATTTGAATCCATTAGTTTTCATGGGTTCTCTTGCATGGACTTGTAAACTTGAATTGTATCAGAGATTAAACCACAACAGAACTGGATTCGGTTTATCTGGTGGCATGAAAACACCAGCGAGGACAGAGGTCTGTAGTATGTGTTCATGAGAAAGTTGATTTAAATAGTCTGTATGAAAAAGGTAAGATTTTTCCACCAGTTACTTAATAACTTTAACAACTTGTAACTTTGATTCTTTACACATAAAGAAATGTTGGAATTTTTAATCATGAACGCATCAAACCCTAACTCATTTAAAGTACCATTTTATTTTTTTTATTTTCAGGACAGAAAGAGAATCGAACAAAAGAGGAAACAGAAAACACCCCCTAGAGAGAAAAAGATAAAGAGAAAAAAAAGAAAAGATTGAAAAAGAGAACAGCCTACATACATTTGCGTGTATATAAGCACACATACACACCCACTTATATATGCACACATCCATACACCTATAGACACTGGAGTCCTGTTCCCCCTGCGGGAGGACGAAACCATCAACTATCAGGGAAACCCAGAGCTCACAAGCTAAATTAGACACACAGGAAGAAAACCAGCCATTGTTATTAAATGAACCTGCAGGCGACTCAGTGACTGTGTCACATGCAGAACATACAGAGTGGAACGTGTTCAGAGAAGAGAGATCATGCCAATGTGGCCCCGCCCACACGCAGGCAAGAGGAAGGCCCGGAGAACCCCGAGGCTCGAGCAGCTGGCGGCCGTCTCCAAGCACAGATCCCAACCACCCCGCTCCAGAGCCAGTCATGCATCCACCCAGGAGGTGGCAGAGGGGGGGCCCCAGCAGAGCCCCCCACGGTCAGGGGGAACAGGCCCCAGCAGGCACCAACCACCCAGGGCAGATAGAGTGCAGGCCCCAGGACCACGAAGGCAACCCCCCATCCCCGCAGGCAGAAGGTACAGCCCACGCCAATGGACAGCCAGGACACCAAGACCGCCACCAAATGGCAGCCAGGCCGCGCCCCAGTGCACCGAGGCCCTTTCACCCCTCCCACACACTCACTCACTCACTCACTCACATACGTGCGCACACACTCCCTTCCTACACACACACACACACACTATCTATCCTGTTGCTTACAGACACCCCATCTCGCACTCACCCGCTCCTCTGCCTCCCACCCCATTCACACCGTTACACCCCCATAACATCCCCGCCTCACACGCTCCCCTCGACACACCCTCACACTCATCACGCACCCCCTACTCAGTCCCCATTCATACACTCTTCTGCTTGACACTCAACCCACCCCAGTTCCCCTGATACACTGTCCCCCTATACATGCCCACACCTCGCTCCACCCCTATACACCCACACACACCCCATCACATACTCCACTCTACGCACATACACACCCCCTAACCCCCCCTTCCATCCGGCCTCATATTCCTTATACACAAGCACACTACGTCATACACACATCCATCTCATTGTGTCCCCCCTAACATGCCCCTTCCCATACCCCAGCCAACCTCATCCGCATCCCATTGCCCCCCCACTTAACTGAATTATTTTGTTCGCTCACAGTCACCCTCCTCTCTCCTTCCCAACATGCCCCGAATGTGACGCCCCGGGGGGACAGAGGGCAGGCAGGCCCCGCCAAAGGCCCCGATGACCTCCGCCCACCACCCTCAGTGCCCCCCCACCCCCCACAGATGCAGCCGACCAGCACCCCCTCAGGGCCAGCAGCGCCCTATCCCAGCCAAGCCAGCCGAGGCCCAGGTCTATCGGACAGCACCCCACTCCCCCCCACCCGAACCCCTCCGGCAAAGCCCCGGAAATGGAGGCATGGGAGGACCCCGAGGCCCCTGCCTCCCTCCCCGCCAATGAATGATTGTGAAGTGTCTGTTAATTGCAATTAAAATTGAGGGGGTGCAGTGATCAACACCACATTGATGGCCTTTACCATTTTAAAGAAATGCTTTCATAGAAATAATTACCTCTGCCATGGAATTTTGTTTTTCCCACCGTTTATCTGTTTGTCTGTGTTAAAGATTACTTATGGACAGATTTTCAAGAAATTTGTCAGCACTTGTTGGAAATGTGAAAAAGAAGAACTGATTTAATTTTGGTTGTAATCCGGATCACCGTTTGGATCCAGGAACTTTTTAAAGACTTTGGCGGGGGTCTGCGCTCTCCGAGTGTTTTTCTAGTTTATAACAGAATCACATCAAATGAAAAACACTTCAAAGAGCGTCAAGCAGAGGATAAGTAAGGAAAATACCAGGATCTTTAATTCTGGTCCTGCAGATTTTCCGAGTGTTCCTGCTGCAACACACCTGAGTCAAATCAATGGGTATTTATCAGACATGTGCAGGGACTTTCTTAGTCTGAGTCAGGTGTTCCAGCAGGGACGCTTAGAAAACCTAAAAGGATAGCGGCCCTCGAGGACCAGGATTGAGGATCCCTGGAATAATGCATCTTCATCCGCTTTATTCATTTTCTATTTGGCTTTTTCCAATTCAGGGTTGCGGGGAAGCTGGAGTGTATCCCAGCAAGCAAGATGCAGGGTACACCCTGGACAGGTTGCGAGTCCATTGCAGGACCATCACAGAGGCTGTGTCTTAATTCAGGGTCAGCACACTTCGAAGTGCGTTTACCGTGAGTGAAACGAGATGGCCTACCTAGTGTATGAGAGTTACCCATGGTGCTCCACTCCCCTGTTGCCTTTTACACAGTGAAGCTCTCTCCTCTGGCTGACGGCTCATCCTCTTAACATCAGTGAAAATAATAAATAATCCTGGTCAGATTAAAGTTATTAAATTCATTTATGGTTCTTTTATTTTCTTTTAATTCATTTATATATATATATATATGAAGTGAGGATTCCAAGGAGCCTTTGAATTGGGACCGCACTCGAGCGCCACAATGACTAATGCAGTGGATGAATCCGCACCTCAAAGTGTGTAGACCCTGAATCTAGACGCAGTCAGAGAGACCAACAAGCCTTCACACCAACACCGAGTCCTAGAGAGACAGCATTTCACCCTGCCTCCCCCTGTAGCTCAACCCCTCCAGCGGTGGTAGTGTCCTGGTCTGTGTGTGGGTGTGTGCATGAAATGTGAAGCCTGTTGAGACAGCCAATGACATAAAGATGAGATAAATAGCATCATATGTTAGTAAAGGCAGCAGTAACACAGACTACATTTGGTTTAAAAATCAATGTTCTGTTCTGATCGTCTTTTCCTGATCTTATGAATACATTCCTTCTCACACACACACACACACACACACCTCCCAGCGACGCTGCACACCTGCCTCCTCTGCACAGCAACAAGCAGCCATGATGTGCAGTTTGAATCAGCAAGCTTTATTCCAGCTGGTTGCATAATCACCAAAACTTCTAGAATAGTCTGCAGTGGTTCATTAAAATCTCCAAATGTCCTCTAAAACAAACACAACAGGTTCAGGCACTAAAATCCACTTCCACACCTCTGAAGTTCAAAAGGACCCAATTAATCAGGACTAAAGACTAGAGGAGGTGGATTTCCTACAGGCCTTCATGCATCGTGTCCCCTGCAGTGGAAACCAGTTTAAAGGCTGTTTATGGTTCAAGTCCAGATGACTCGTTGTCCAACACACTGAAGAATTAAGACATTTTTATTCAATTTTATATAAATATAGGATACTGTGTACATGACAGAATTATATTTCATTTGTATTTGTTATAAAAATATGAAAAATAGTCAAGCAGTGCTGTACATGTCTGGAAATGTTTTACGTTCCAAACTGGTGTCATTTATTTAGAATAATTCAGGCATCAAAATGCTTCAAATTTCTCTTTAACGCTTTTACTGGTAACTTTAGCAACATATCACATGTTTAGCCCAGCAGTGTTGGTGTCTCACCTTGCAGCAGCTCTCAGCTCGGCCGACAGCAGCTCTGAAACTCTGCTTCTGTCTCTGCACTCAGGAAAATCTGTATTTTTCCAGCAATCCCTGCTCAGATGTTCCACTGATGACCAATCACAACGCTGCCTGTGTGAATATTCAAAGTAACCTGCGTCTGTGTGTGATTTGCAAACCGTCCCTGTCCCAGTGTGTCTCACTGGTTTACTGTTGGTGCAGGATTCCCAGTAGGATGAGCAGGACAACGAAGCATGTTGGTGTTTTAACACCTTAAATAGATAGAAACCAGCAAGCAGAACGTTCCACTGGAATAACTTTTATATCACATGCTGAGAAACCATAAATGTCCCAGAATACATTTATTTTGTTTCTTATATTTTGTTAAAGTACAAATAAAGATCTCATATTGAACAAATGCGACTTTTCTTACTGTTGTTTGGTGACTTTAAAGGGTTAATGATCATTCTGTCTGCTGGCTTTACTCTCACAAGCAGCTTGTTGACAGAGTGAATTTAAATGTCTGTTGAAACAAGGACAACATGTGACCGTCTGGACAACAATCCATCCTGATACATGATGACGTCTTTCCTGAACCATCATCATAGTGACGGTAACAACAGGAGGGATCATTTTCCACCACAATCGTTTTCTTCCATCAGAGGCTGAATCATGTCTTCACCAACATGAGCAGAACTCTGTGTGTTTGCAGTATTTGCCATGAAAAAAGTCGGCTTTGGCTGCTCTGAGCTGCTTTCAGATCTTTCAGTCGTCTTGTTTATTTTGCATTGATTCAAATCTTCTCCCAGCAGCAGTGAATCTGCTGCCAGTAGAAACAAGGACACCATGTGACCGTCTGGAAAACAAAGAAGCATCTTTTCCTATTAAATGCTGCCAGCACAGCCTGACGTTCAAGTATCAGTCGTTTCAGGAAAAAGGATATTAAAGTAGGAAAGTGTGGTGATCTGTGTGTTCTGGTTTGAGCTTTTGGTGAATTTACTGTTGTCTAGGAGATCATGTCTCGTTCAACATCTCCTCCCCGACGGCATGTTTGACTTCCTGTGTCCAAGTGAAACTTGGCATCAGACAAATAATTTTATTTCCCTGAATGATTCCACCCACCATGATCTCTGAAACAACTCAGTTCCTTCCAAGACTACATCTGATACCTTCCCCCACTGCTCACGTTGGTTCCTCCCCACTCTTCTGCTTTTCCACCCGCATGCGTTCCCACCAACACCCCCATGCTTCCACGGTACAAACAACCTATAATTACAACAGTCAGAGACTCCAGAAGAAAACACTCCATTCACCTGCTATCAAACAGTTATTGTATCATTTTTGTGCCCCCCCCCCCCACACACACACGGTGATGTCACATTCAGCCGCCTCAAGCAGCTTCACGTGATTTAGAAGCTTCTGCAGTTCAGTCTACATCCCAACGTGAACATAGTCACATCCTTGAAGTGCAGGCGGAGGTGCCTTGCAGAAGGAAGCCTGTAGATGGTGGAGGCACATGCTACACAACATGACACTAGATGGGAACGCGTCGCGTTCATGTGCAACAAGTGCTTTTGTCCCCAACTTCCAACCATCCCCTCACGCTGGACCCAGATGCTGCAGCTTTACGCAGCGTCTAGAAGTGATGCAACAAGAGGTGGAGAATTCTCATTTCTTCACAAGTTTTTCTTTCAGTGTCATTTCTGTCAGGATGGTTTTTATTTCTCCCATCTCCTGCACCTCCTCCAACATGGCAATTATTTTGTCCTTTGTAAGGACACAGCTGCTGGGGGGGCACAAGGTGGAATCACTGGCCACGCCCTCTCCAACCTCAGCGGCAGCGCTGCAAACTCAGTCTGGACACACTGGAACACCAGTATTATACCAGTAAATAAACATTCATTTTATAGTGTCAAACAAAGGAATGAACCACCTGCAGCATCATCGAGGCTCTCGGGTGCATTTGGTTCCAACATATCTGTGGACTCGTTCATTTTCCCGCCGACTTCTAACAAATTCAAATGTAGTGTAAACAGGGACATGCAAGCACACTGCTTTCTAAATCAGGAAGTTTTTTTGTGCCACATTTCCTGTTTTCCATACCTACGCCCCCCGTAGTCATCGTTGCCACGCACAGTTTTATAAATGAGGCTTCTTGAGCACTACAGACAAGATTACCCCCTCCCCACACCCACCCACCTGTCCACAGGTGAATTTTGGGTGCATTCGGCCCGTGCATCCCCCCCGCCCAATTGCCCGCCCTCCTACCTCCATCACTTCGCCCTGACCCCTCACTGACAGCCTCCCTGTACCATCCTATCCACAAGTCTCCCCTGACTCCCTCCTACCCCCAACATCACCCCTCCAGTCTCTCACCATTCAGTCACAGCCAGCTTCACACACATTTGTTCTCACACACCCACATCATTTCCTCCCAACATGTCCAGGGGGAGACGACAAGAACCCCCCGATTGTTTTGATGAATAAGTGTCATTAAAACTGGGAAGTGAGCCTCTGCAGAGTGCAGCAAACAAGGTCACCCTAATGCCACCCCCCACCCCCCACCACCACACCCAGCATGACATGCACGCCCCGCAACCCTCTACCTGTGTGTGATGGAGTACTGGGGAGGAGGGGTGTCTAGTGTCCAGAGGGAAGTAGACTTCTCTCCAGATGAACTGCTAGCGGCATTAGACACCCCTTCTTCTCCTGCACCCCTTAAGAGGAGAACTGGTGAGGGGCAGCTGTCCCAGCAACCAGTGCCCTCCTTGGCGCCAGCTGGCCCCAGAGGGGCCCCACCACATGCCAAGGAGTGGGCAAAGAAGGGGAGAGTCAGCAGATGGAGACTCCAGATCTGGTAGAAGAGCTCAGACTTCTGACTGGAAGCAGCAGATCTGTCAAACATGATGGAGCCAAACCATTTAGAGCTCACTGACTCTGAGCTGAGGGCGAATCCTTCGTGGTGGAGATTGGAAGCAGAGTTTCCTCTTCTCAGAGTTAATAACTTCAATCATCACAAAAGCTGCTTTCTAGAAAACACTCCTGCACATGCAACACCTGTCTTGAAACTGTTTGCCACCAGAGGGCAGCAAAGTCCCCACCCTGATGATAACAGGTAGTTCAGGGGTCTTCAACTGTCAGTGGCCCCCAAACAACAGATGGAGCAGAAACATCCATACAGCTGAATAACGTGAGTATTTTGGCCTTGGACAGAACTGTTACATTTGTTTATCTCAGTGAAAATGACTTGAAGATACGTTAGTTTGGTGGTCTGGACAAAGTGAGTGTAAAGAGCAGCAGAGAGTAGAGAAGAGACACATCTGCAAAGGACTTTTCTTCACTATAGAGTCATCTTTCAAGACAACATTCATGACATCTGACAATTCTGTGGAAAGTGATTCTTTTCATAAAAATGACTCCCTTGTTGTTTGGAATCTTAAACTTTAGATGAGTTACATAAAGTATAATTCATATATTACACAGGTCTGGACACTTGGCTCACAGCTATTATATTATTATGACTGTCAGGTCTGATATTTGGTAACTCTCTGTCTTCTTCCAAACAGTAAATTGGTGAAAAGTCTCTTTTCTCCATTTCTCTTATGCAAAGCGCTGAAGCACCCAACAATGCAGCAACACAAAACCACTTTGTGGTCTAAAATGTCACCTAAATAAACACTTTAGATGATCGCAGTCAGTTTACAGATGCTCTAATGCTACCAGTGTCACAGTAAAAGCCAACATGTTTGAGATATCCAGTGATGCACTGCTGGTGACATGAAATGACTTTTCCAGATTGCAAAAGATGTTGCAGCAAGGAGTGGCAGAGGAAACTGAGCCATCAAAGGGTCACAAAAGCAAACAATGTTCATTTGTAAAATTTGTGTCAAATCAGACAAAGTCTGGCAACACAAGCAACTTGTTTTAGCACCTAAGCTGCTCGCACCCACAGGAATAAGAGCTGCATCCTGGCTCCACATCGGAGGAGTCTGGAATCTCCGCCAGCACAAAGCAAGCAAAGCAAAGCAAGCTGCCATCATTTCTTCTTACTGAGGTGGTTTTGTGGCTTCTTGTTATTTTTCAAGCTGTTTCTCTAAATGATGAATCAATTCTCAGAACTGCCTGATTCAGTTTCTTCTTTTAAAAATGTTACAAAGTGTCCAAGCAGCATCAGGACGTCAGCTGTAACGCTTCATAGTGAAGGACAAGCTGACATAACTGCAGCTGAAAAGCCGACTTCAGCTTCTCACTGCTCCTCAGCTGCGATATGAAGCGTCAGGAAGTATTTCTCCAACACAATGTTTCCTAATCTGTACGAGTTCAGGGAACTGAACCATAATGATGGATGAAGGTTGTTTTGCTTTTGGTGTGCTGGAGCTAGCAGCATCTCCAGGAGGATGAGGAGGAGGAGTAATAATACCCCACAGTGCTGCTCGGCTGAAGGATGAACTGATTTTTGCCTGCAGTTTGTTTAGTTCTTGCTGACTGGTTTTGGTTTACATGGTAGTCTTGTCTTACCAGTTTCTTAGCTTCCTGAAACCAGTAGGGAGGTTTTCCCACCAAGAGAAGCTCTTCTGTCTATTTACTTGTTCAAAAGTTTATTTAAATATTTATTTATCAGATCACTTTAGTCCAGAGGTCAAACTCCGGTCCTTGAAGGCTGCTATCCTGCAGGGTTTTGTTGTTTCCCTCCTCCAACACACCTGATTCACATCAAATGATCCAACAGCTTCTTGTCAACTTCTTCATAATTCATTCATTCATTTATATTCCAGGCCACTTAATCCAAATCAGGGTCGCGGGGAAGCTGGAGCCTATCCCAGCTGGCTTTGGGCGAAAGGGAGGGTACACCCTGGACAGGTCGCCAGTCTGACGCAGGGCCACACAGAGACAAACAACCACTCACGCTCACACTCCTATGGGCAATTTAGAGTCACCAATTAACCTAACATGCATGTCTTTGGACGGCAGACGGTGGGAGGAAGCTGGAGAACCTGGAGAGAACCCACGCATACACGGGGAGAACATGCACCGTGCAGCCAACTTCTTCATAATGATCCATTAAGTTCAAACAGGTATGTTGGAGCAGGGAAACAACAAAAACTTTCAGGATATCGTCCCTCAAGGACCAGAGTTTGACATGCACTGTTGTCTGTTCTTTGTCAGTTTTTACTGACGTCACACACATCTCTTATGTTCTTTTTTTTTCATAAAAACTTTCAGTTGTGCTAAAAATGTGGTCGAATAAAGGTCTGAATTTGAATTCAGTGTTTGTTCTTTACAAATGTAGCTCATTGAGCGATAGTATAAAATGGTCAGAGCTGCACTTAAGTGCATTCTTAAATGTTTCACAAAGATGAATTATTTTCTTTATCAGTATGCATGTTTTCTGTACCGTTCAGCTCTAAACTGTCTCCTCTGTGGTAGTTTATAGGACTGCAGTGCATCTTTTGTTGGTTTTGAGGCTTCCTGTTATTTTTCAAGCTGTTTCTATAAACAATCACTCATTTCTCAGAGCTGACTGTTCAAAGGTAGAAACTTGCATATAAAGGTGAGTTTTTGCTCCTTTTTATCACAAAATCGACATTTTTCTTCACTTTAAAAAAGAAATTTATGTTTCATAGATATTTAGTGGTTAAAAAAAATCCCTCGTTTAACAAAAGCCTGATTGGTTATAAATAAGGAGGAGTTCTCTCAGCTTAACTTAAAAGGACATTTACTGAGAAGTGTTTCTATAAACCAGCTTCGTCTTCAGCTTCTGTTCTTCCTCCTATTAAACGACACAGAGCAACTTTTTCAGCCATGTGGAGACGACAAAAGACAAACTTTCTCTTTTTGGTCCAAGTTAAGACGCATCATCTAGAACATAGTTATCAATCAAAATGTGTATTTTTCTTTCCTTTGTGTTCAGAAGAAATATCCATAATGTTTATTTTCACCTTTTAATGAACCATGTTTTCCTTTCTTACAGTCACTTCTCTCTTTATCTCATCTCCACCTGCTGCAGGTCAGTTTATTCTCTTCTCTAACAACACACATTAAAACTTCTGCCAGTTTTAAGTACATTTGTATGGATTCAAATAAAGTCATACAGATTTTTCAGATGTAAATGTACATTTGCAAATAATTTCAGAGTCTATATTTGTGAATCAACTTTTATCCATCCATCCATTCACCCATGTTTTCCTTTCTTACAGTCACTTCTCTCTTTATCTCATCTCCACCTGCTGCAGGTCAGTTTATTCTCTTGTCCACATGTGTATGGATTCAATATGAAGTCATGCAGATTTTGCAGATGTAAATGTACATTTGCAAATCATTTCAGAGCTTATATTTGTAGATCAACTTTTATCCATCCATTCAACCATCCATCCTCAATATTCTGCCTCTTGACCTGGGTCAGGTTATGGGAGCAGCAGCCCAAGCAGGGAAGCCCAACTTCCCTCTACTAAAACAAATTTGCCAGCTCATCGGAGGATCCCAAAGCATTCCCAAGGCAGCTGAGAGATATAATCCCTCCAGCATGTCCTGAGTCTTCCCTAGGGTCTCCTTCCACAGAGGCATGCCCGGAACATCTCACCGAGTAGGCCTCCAGGATGTATCCTGACCAGATGCCCCCTCATTTGGCTTTTCTTGAAGCGAGAGCAGCAGCTCTACGCTGAGCCCCTCCGGGATGACTGCCCCATCTCTAAGAGAGAGAGCGCAGCAATCATTCACAGGAAACTCATTTCAGTCACCTGTACTCATGATCTCATTCTTTCTGTCACTACCCACAGTTCGTGACCATAGGTGAGGGTAGGAACATGGATCACCTGGTAAATTGAGAGCTTTGCCTTCTGGCTCAGCTCCTTCTTCACCAAGATAGACTGTCACAGAGTCTGCATTACTGCAAACACCGCACCAATCTGCCTGTCAATCTTGAACTCCTCCACTTGGGGCAGGACCTCATTCTTGACCCGGAGAGGACACGCCATCCTTTTTCCGTCCAGAAGAACCGTCCCTGATGTCCATGCAAAGCTGCAACTCCTCCCATGCCTGCGTTTTTGCCTCAGTGACTGACAAGTTTTGTCATCTTGAATAAAAAATGAAGTCTGTAAATACGCAGGAAGGATTTACATGCTTGTATAAAAAAGACTGGCTTAATAGAAGGGTGGTGTTCTGCAGAGAGACAGTCTGCAGCAGTGGTTGCTCGAGTCTCAGGCTGAGGAGTACTTATGTACACATATTTACTCCCTGCAGCGGTGCTGAAGAACAGGAAGCTGTCTGCTCTCTGAATAGATAGTTTGATTACCAAATTTGAATGGTTACCATTCAATCAGATAGAGGCAAAAAGACAACCACAGTTCTCTGCTTCGCATCAGTTGACAGGATGTTTGTGAAAGAACCTCTATTTTCTTTCAACAAATGTAAATTGTTTTACAACCGTGTAAATCCTTTCCTGCACATTTACATTTTTTTGTTTGCAGAACAAAAAGACAAAACTTGACTTGCAAATGTAAACATTCATTTACAGCTGCAAAATCTTTATGACTTCATATTGAGAATATAAATATGAATACTAGCTGTTTGTGTTTAAAGGTGATGTCAGATTAGTCGGGTCTGGATCGACCAGATGTTCTGGAAGAGTTGAAATCTACCACAACGGTGAATGGGGAACGGTCTGTGATGATGGCTGGGGCACAAATGATGCTAACGTGCTTTGTAGACAGTTGGACTGTGGGACAGCAGTTCTTGCCACTTCATCAGCCCGTTTTGGTGAAGGAACTGGTCAAATCTGGCTTGATGAAATGGCCTGTTCAGGAAGTGAAAGCTCTTTATTAAATTGTGGACATAGAAAATTTGGGACTCATAACTGTGGACATGCCAAGGACGCTGGTGTCGTCTGTTCAGGTAAGAAAAAATCTACTGTGAATTATAGAAACACTACCTGAAGAATGAGTCAAACACTTGTAAAAAAAAAAAAACCTCCTATTTCTGGCTGAGGAAAAGGTAGTGTCCAGTCACCTCTCTGTGGCCCCTCTCTCTGTGGTGGTTAAATCAGCCCCCCCCCCCCCCCCCCCCCCCACACACACACACACACACACACACACACCACACTCTCTCTCATGTCGCCCGTTTCAAGAAGCTCTCTACCTGCAGACATGGCTGGGTGATTGTCTCAGTTTTGGCACTTAAGGCCCATTTATGACCCCTTTTGTACGTAAATGAGGACGTCTGTTGCAAATGTTGTCATATGTTGCCGCATTCATACACCGATGCAACTTGCCATAGCTGTTATGTCAGTTCACTTTTGCATTCTGATACTGGTAACGCACATCTGTAAAGATGTTTACAACCTTCAAAAAAACACCAGCATAAGTAGTGGAATAAAACCACAACGCTTTTGCCATTTGCTCTATTCTGTGTCCTCTTCAGGTGCTTTTTATTTGGTGGGCAAATGATAGTCAATGTGGTGGTCAATGATGGTCAAGCTCGGCTTGCAGAGAGTTGATTTGATGCTGGCAGAAATTAAGCAGTTCCCTGAACTGGGCCAATTACAGGAAGTTTGGTTAACTTTTTTTTTTTTCACAATTTTATAATTTATTTCATCATTAAAGCAGAATCAAACAACAATCTGGATTAGAAATGTTAGATTCTTACTGTGTGTGATGCTGAAATGTCAAACTGAAATCTTTCATAAATATCCTTTCGTCGTGACACTGGTAGACAAATCAAACCAATATTTTAAAGTTGGAGTTTGAGAAAATAACCTGGATGTTGTTTTGAAAACTGGGCAGGAAAGTGAGTAGTTGGAGGAATGAAATAGGAAAAAGAGAGATTGAAAAATGTCCAAAGGCTTGCCACTTTCTCAACAATAGCAATCCTGCAGCAGCACTTGCTATTTAACGGATTGTTGTTGCTCTAATATGGTCAAAGCCACTCCCCACCAGGCACTGCACCTTGGTGCTTATTAATCCTTATTACTTATTAATCCTTGTTGGGCTATTTGGGTTTTGATAATGCTGTTTGAACTGAAGGGGGAAACAAACATTTCTGCTGCTCATGGGCTCCGTGTTTTCCTTTCCTTTTTGTATGTCTGGAGAACATAGGAGCATATATCAAACCTCCGCCTATTGTTCTAAGCCCTCACAGAACATGGACTGATCATGAACCTTGCTCTGTCAGTTTGGGCTTTTGGAGATTGAGTTCTTGGGACAGAAATAATAAAGAAAAAAAACAGCAGACATATCTCATCTGTGCTACAAAAGATGTGTGGGAGAAAGTACTCTGTTGTTGTGGATGAGACCACTGATGCAAGAGACTGCAGTGTCCTAAACATTGTCATTGGTAAGTTAATGTGACAAACATTTTTTTGTTCAGGCAATGACAACGTACAATTTTTACATTTTACTATTACATGTATTATAATATAATAAGTTAACTGCATATAGGTTTTTAATAAAAGGATATTTCATAGATTATGCATCAGAATAGAAAAACTCATCCGATTGGGGAACCTGGCAGACATGACAATAAGATTCATTCTCTAACGTAAATTAAAAGTATTCATGTAAATAAAATTGTAATAGAAGTGAAAATATTCTCCATTTATTTTCCATATTTTGTTACTTATATTTTAATTTAAATGTTCAAAATAAAAGTTATCAAATCCAAACCATGTCAGAGCAGCCATTGACATTTTTATTGTTATTTTCAATAATAATAATTTACATCAATAAATGAAACACATTTAGTATGACATATGTAAACCAATGTTTCTATCTTCTTTTATTAGAGGAGTAGAAAACCAATACTTTCTGGTGAATGTTGTCTTCATGGAAAGATGCAACTACCCAACTGTATCTCAAGTCATACTAGCCTCCCTTCATAGCAACAGTCTGAATCTGAATGATGCCTGGGCAGTGGTCACATATATAATGCCACCAACTGTCTGAAAGCATACATGGAGGTCCTGAAAGGAGTGAAGCCAAACAGTGTCCATGTTACCTGCCTCTGCCATATCATTAATCTGACGGGTGAGACCTGGCAGCATAACAAATACCTCTCTGATGCTACCTCACTTGTGACATGGTTGAGATCTGTCTTTTTCAAGAAGCCTGCCAGAAAGCAAAGATGAGTGACATTCCTCATTAACAAAGAGTGTGTGCAGGCCAAGGTTCCTCCTGAGCCAATGTGTACTAGATGGAATAGCTGTTTTGAGGCTGTGAAATATCATGCAGAGCATGTTCACCTGTACAGTTTTTGTTGGCAGAAGAGTCAACAGGCCTGGCAGTCAGGAACACCTCAACCAGTTGGAAACGGAGGAGAACCTCATACTTAAGCTAACCTTCATCTCAGAAGCCTGCTCCAAACTGATGACATCCCTGACCATACTGGAAGGAACCCACAGACCCACAGCTGTGTCTGCATACAATGTGATGGAGGATCTTGGCTCCTACTTAGTAAATGGAACAGCAAAAACTAGATGAGCTAGTGAGGAAAATGGGTGTTCAAGAGAAGAGGAACATGCTGGACAATCTTCATGATGTCTTTCATTTGGCTTTTAAAAAGTTCTCAAAGCACTGGGACACACATCCAGCCAGTGATGTGTACAGATTGATCAGGGTCTTTGATCCTAGACAGGCTCTAGCAATGGAAAAGCAGATCGAAGCCTACTCAACACTGAAGCCCATGGCTAACCCATCAGCAGAGCTCAGTGAGCAGTGGATGGCCCATTAGCAATGTGTTTGCAGGGACCTTATTCTAACTGATATGGAGCTTGCAAACTACTGGAGAGGCCTGAGCGCAAGATTCCCAAGAGTTGCAGAGATTACTGTGCCCTTCATCTACTTCCCAGTCAGCTCAGTTGATTGTGAGCAGAGCTTCAGTAAATACAAAACTTTTCTTACAGACGAGAGAGACACTCATTGGCAATCATGTATTTCAATGGTGATGTCTCTGATAGGTGGAACACTTAAAGAGAGAGTAGCTAAGGACTAACTAGTCCACCAGCTTAAGTAACTTCTTATAGTTACTTTTGTGTTTTGATGCACTTTAATTTGCTAGATGGTGAAGTATTAAGGAAGTGTGGTTTTTGTTAAACTGCATAACTTGGTGCAAGTTGTGATGCACTTTAATGTACTTCTTTAATGTGTACGTTACTGCATTGAGGACATGTCTGTCACATCAATAAATTTAAAGGTAATTTCTATCTATTTGTTATTTAAACAAAAAAAACAATGCTTTTGGTAATAAAATAGGAGTAAAAAGTAAAAAAAAAAAAAAAAAAAAAAGGAATTTACACAAAAAAAAAAAATAGGATGGAAAAAACGGAATTCCCAAAAATAAAACGGAAAAAACTGAATTTGGGAAAAAATAAAATGGAATTTGGGAAAAAATAAAATGGATTTTATAGGGCCCTACAATTGATATTCAACACGTTGCTGGGAAGGACAATTGTTTGCCCAGGTTTCCACTGTTTATTTAGGAATGGACACTGCTGAAATGACTGCAAAGTACTCTGAAGTGCAGGGACTACACTATGTTCCAAATATGCTTATGTGAATCTTGCTGGGTCGCTTCCCAGAGTTTTACTCACCTTCTGACTGTGGGGGACAGGACCACACAGCAGCCTGAGGGAGTTCCACTGTCATTTACCTCATCATCGGAGTATACCCAGGCTTTTATTCATTCCTAGGTGTTGTAGTTTGGTGTTCCTTTGGATCTGACATCTGACAGTGATGTACAGTTTACCTGCTAGTTGTGGAACAGAGAAGATTAGTGGTCAAACATCACCGGTCCACTGCAACCCACAAGCCAACAGACTGAGGGAATGATTTTATTGTGCTACGGAGGTCGCTGTCCCTGCATGTCTGCTTGTCAATAGCTGGGTAAAGATGCGTGGGTTTTGTTGGGCTGGCGCTCCTCCCCTAAGGAGGACCTGCACTTCTCTACTCAGTTGGTTCTGAGTCAGTCTTTGAGGGTTTCAGAGGAGTTCCTCCTAATGTTCTGGGTTTGGATCCTAGTGCGATGGGGAGGTCTGGTTTACTATCGGAGGGTAAAGTTTTCTTATCGCTTGCAGTGCATAACTACCTTACTCAGAGATATGTTCCTTATGTCAAGACCTTTTGTCAGCCAAGTATGTTTTAATCCGACATGATGCACACCTTTTTTCCCTGCAATCCCCTTATAACTGTCCTTTTCAAGTCCTAGAAGCAAGACATAAGTCTTTCATGATCGAGATAGGGACTGGTCAACATCGGGTTTTGGTGGATCATTAAAAACACACTGATGTCCTATAGAATGACACAGTGGAACTGGCTCACCCCGGACACTGAGGCCATCTTCCCAACCTTGCTCCTGGTGTGGTGCCCTTTCCTGTTCCTTCCTCTCTTTTGAGGTCTGCTTAGCATAGTCGTAGGGGCAGGGACGTTAGATTATCTATATAGTATACTTAAGGCTTTCCACTGTACACTTTTTAGATTATTTATTATTTTAAAAGTGGAGTATCTAGAAATAACCATAACATTGTTACAAAACAGACAGTAAAGTAAGTTGTTGGAGGAATGAAGGAGAAATGAAGTTATGGACTCAACACAATTTTGTCCCATTTTTTTTCTCCAACCTCCAAACATTAAGTCTTCTTATCATCAGCTTCTGCTTAAAAATAGTAAATATGTTGAAATTATAATCATCATAGTTCTTCTGTTGTACTACAACTTGCTAAATGAGCACTTAAAGATCACCTAAAGCAGAGATAAAATACTCAACATGTTGTCTTTGATAACCAGTGTCATTTGTTTGGTTTGTTTTTCAGAGAGCCTCCCAAAGCCCAGAATCACCATGAATCCTACTGGTGAGGTTGTCTTTGGTCAGAGTGTTGGTATCACTTGTTTATTGTTTAGTCTTGTTCAGTCTTTGGAAGGAACATTCATGCTGATGAAGACCAGGAGTTCATTCCGGAAGACTCAAACATCAAGTAGAAACTCTATCACCTTCCTGATCCATGAAGCAGACTTTGAAGATGAGGGATGGTACCAATGTCATTATCAGAAAAGTGTCTCTGGTCATGACTTTAGCTCACTGCTAAGTGACTCTGTCAGACTTTCCATCACTGGTAAGAAAAACAAATAAATCTGAAAGTTAAATGATTGATTTTTTTTTAGTGTAGTGTGTTTTATTTTAACTAATTTGTTATAGTAAAAAAAGAAGAAAAACAAACTTATTACCTAAAAAAAAAAAATCAAGTTTTATCAACTTGAATGACTGAGAACAATGACCTAAAACATGTAAAATGACAAAAACAGACAGTGAACCAAAAGTTTATTTTTGAGTATCCCAGATGAGTTTCCAAATATATATGGTGTAAATATATATGGTATATATGGTGTGCAGCGTGATCTTTAAAAAAAAAAAAAAAGTTACATAATAAACAAGTGTTTTGCATTCAAATCTAATAGCAGTTTAAAGATATATGAAAGAGATGTCCTTAAAAATACTTTAAGATCCAGCAAATACCTAATACAGGACCTAAGAGATGCAGCTGAGCAAATGGTTCATTCATTTATTAGTACCTGAAGTATCATCAGAAATGGTTTCCATCGCAACGAAGCTGTTAAGTTTTTAAAAAAAAAGAAATTGTGAGATTAAAACAGCCAAATTGTCACATGACACAGGAACTGGAATGAAAATCCGTGGTGGATTTTCCCCAAATTCCAGACCTCAACATTACTGAAGCAGTGTGGGATCATCTGGACAGACACTAGAACAAAAAGGTAGAAATATCCAAAGAAGAGCTTTCCTAGGATCCTGGAAAACTATTCCAGAAGACTACATAAATAAATGACAACAGAGCTTGTGTGTAGTATAAGATAAGATAAGATAAGATAAGATAAGATAAGATAAGATAAGATAAGACTTTATTTATCTCAGTAGAGAAATTCACTGTTACATAGGCTCTCAGAAACAACAAGGAGGGTGCAAATAGTAATGAAAGGTGCAAACAAAGTAGATAGTGCAAATAGGTAGTAAATAATAATAAAAATAAAATATATAGGCTGTGTTTAAAAAAGTAATGCTTTGAAGAAATGTCTGCTTTCATTTCCATGATACAGATCTGGTTTATTTGATGTCTGTTTGAGATAATCACTATGATCTCAGTTGGAAACAACAAGAAGAGAAAAAAATCGGAGCCAGTATTCAAACTAAAGCTCTTCTGATAGTGACCTGGGGCCTCATTTATAAAGCTGTCGCACGCACAAAAACCCGGCATACGCTGGTTATAGTCAACTTTTGGGATTTGTCAAAACACGACTTGGCTGTAAAATGTCCCTACCTCCACACCATCTCTGACCCTGGTGTACGTACAACATCTGGAGAAACAGGAAACGGCAACACCAAAGACAGGAAATAAAACCAAAGAAATGGTGTGAAATTTGAGACAAGGCAGTGGGCAGCAGCACCCCGTCCACCCTGGAAAACATCCTCCTCCTGTGGACGAAGATGCGCTCTCTCTCCCTACATGTTATTGTGTGACCACTTTATTTTTACTTTCAGGATAATTCCGGTCTCTGATGAGACAAGCTGACAGCATCTGTTCCCTGCTGACATTCCTCTGCCTTTCTAGCGGTGCTGATGTCCATCCTGTCTCCACCAGATAAAATATTTTTACATTTTACAACCTCATTGATTAGAATTTCTACCTCATTTTCCAAAAAAATCCTCTTTTTTGCTTTTTTCCCTGCAGAACCATCATGGAAAAGAGATTGATTAATATTTTTCAGGGGTGTTCAGCTGACCTCTTATGACCAACATGCGGGCGTGATAAGATGTGCCATCACGTGCGCAAAATTTACTGTTGATCCTGATTTATAAAGCGAAACAGGCGTGGGACGTGCGTGCGCACTGCTTTTTAAATCGTGGAGTTCTTTTCGAGGCGCATTTCCTGTTTTCCTTATGTACGCCACCTGTAGTCATCGTTGCTACGCACAGTTTGATAAATGAGGCCCCTGGTGGTTACAAAAGCAGGCTTGGGTATGGAGGATCTGCGTTCAAGTCCTGGAGTAGTAACAGAGGCACTTGTGCAAGACTCTTACCCTGAATTACTGATCCTTATGCCTCATCCGGTTGGATGATCATTGGCAAGCTGGCTTTGGAGAAATCTGTGTGGAAAACCTGTGTAAATATTGTATATATTGAACATATTTGGACGGGAGCACTGAATATATTGCTGCACCTGGGAATAAAAACCACCTCAACAGAGTACCAACATCGCCATCGGTCTTGTACTGCACAGAACCCCGTCGCAAATATCCTTGAATTCACTATTTTTCTCATAATTTCAATCTATAATTTACTTTTTTTTTTTTTATTTCCTATTTACTTACTGTATTTTTCATACCAAAAGGCAGACTGGATTATAAGGTGCAATATCAATGATCTTTAAATATAACTTCTATTTTGATATATAAGGTGCACCAGGTTATGAGCTGCATTATAGTCTGTGATCATTTTAATGCTAGTTGGTTTGCAATATTCTCGTAACTTCGTAAGTTAAGTCACCTTTACATCACTGGGTTGCGGGAGTCACGATAGCATCACATTAATCAGTCGGTTCTGATCAGCTGGCATTTGATGGGGGAATATTAGAAACACACTGTAGCTTGACAACAGTTGTTTAGCATAAAAAGTACATCAAAGCCAACATGAAATAGTTCCTTTAACTCAGCATATTTAGCAAGTTTTGTAAAGAAAAAAAAAACACAAAACAAAAGAAGACCTTAGTTATTTACTGTTTATTGTGTGGGACCAGAAACTTTATGTATAAGCAGATTAAACAACTGGGATCCGTGACAAATCTGTGCCTTAACAATGTGGCACGTCACGGTGTTCGAGACTCTGTGTGATGCATTAAAACTGTACTGGTAATGCACCGGTCCAAGTTGTTTGATGTGATGCCCATGGCCTAACACAGTGAACCGGTACTGGTATGTTGAAGCCGAAACATAGTACATATTACTCTGCCATGCTCTTGACAACCTTGATAATGCTATAAGGCGGTGCAGCTTCGTAGCTTACCAAACTTGTACAAAAACATTTTGACAGATCTTTGAGCACCGTGTACCACATAAAATTTGTTTGAGGTCAATAAGCATAACCAGAATTAATTAATACATGAGGTGCACTGTCGATTTTTGACAGAGTTGAAGGATTTTATGGGCACCTTATGCACCAGAAAATAATGTTTTTCTTGTATTTATTTTCACTCTGATGATTTTGTATGTATGAAAGTGCTTTTTAAAGAAAGACTGATTAAAACATAAAAATGTAAAAAGACTCAAGCAAAGAAAAAAAAATCTATTCCTAGGAGGTATCAGTGTGTTCAGTGGGAGTTCAGTAGCTTCACATTATCTTTAATGTTTTCTTTTTGTCACAGTGAGACTGCAGAGGCCCAACATCTTCCTGACTTCCTCAAAAACAGGGATGGTCTGGAGTCCTGAACCTGTAGTGGTTACCAAAGGTCACAGTTTTACCTTCACCTGCTCCATCAACTCCAGTTATAGTCAGGGACGTTTTTTTCTCATCTTTTCTGGCTCCAACATCATGGACACCCAGCCTGCAGTCAACAACTCAGCCTCCTTTAACTTCCCTGCAGCCGAGTACGAACATCAGGGAAACTACAGCTGTGTGTATGAGCTCACACTGTCTACACGGAGATTCGACTCTACGGAGGCTGCTCCCATTACTGTTGTCATTAAATGTAAGTACAGAGTTTCATTTCTGAACACAAACTAAAACCTGATGTAGTTGTTTGGTTCTCCTATCAGGTTAGATCTTGTTTCATTTAAATAGTTCCTGTAATTATTAGTTGGATGTTTAGAAGAGAATCATTCGTTCTTTAAGAATCTTGAGTAGAATGTCATTTTCTGTTCACTGTGTTACAATTGGAACAAATTGTGTTTCAAACAGAACAAATGATAAAGCACAAATCCTCTTAGAGCAGGGATCCCCAATCCTAGTCCTCGAGGGCCAGTGTCCTGTATGTTTTCCACGTGTCCCCACTGCACCACACCTGAATTAAATCAATGTGTATTTAGCAATAAAGTTGTACAGTGCAGTTTCTCAGCCTCTGGACGCTGCTGGGCAGCGATGGCTGTAGAAATGTTACATAATAGACATCATCATGTCCTTCAGTCAGGAACTAATCCAAAAGTTACGTAGTGCATTTTTAAAAGCTGACATGTTTAAATTGGTAAAGACTTGTAAAAGTGATGTAAAATATCTCTCACAGCCTCTTTGCTGGTGCTGATCTCGTCGATATCCAGTGGAATTCTGCTGCTGCTTCTGCTGGTCTTGATGGTATTCTGTCTGGTCTACAGGAGAAGACGACACTCCAAGCTGCTCACAACCCAAAATCAAAGTGTGTGTTCACTAGGAAACACAAACTCTGCATAATACACACATTTCTCACAGAGACATTCCTCATATTTACATTTTTGTTCCGTTTGTGTTTCAGTGGCCATTGGGATGCAGAACTCTAATGTTATATGTGGTGGTGATGAAGATGATGAGTATGTCAATGTAACTGTGAATTTGTATTCACGACATGAGGAGATATATGAGAACTGTTAGACATGGACTCATCACCCGAGGGTTCAGGCTGAGAAACATTATAGGTTTACAATATTTACAATATTACAGGTTGTTTTTTTTTCTAAGTAGACTGTAATATGATAGTAAATAACCTGTACTAAAAGATTCATTATGTAGTGAATGTTAAGGAACCTGAAGTTTTGCATGATGACTGTAGAAACATGATGTTCCAAACAAAAATCATTTCATGGAGAAGTTAAAGCATAAGAATTTGATAAAAATGAGTAAAGTTGCTGTTAATAACAATTAAACCGACTTTGGTGACTCCATATTAATGTGTCTTGTGATTCATCTTAACAGCTGGGGACTTGGGCCTGGGGACTTTGGGCTGCCCTCAGGCCCCTGTGGCGGACTCGGCACACTCTGCCTGCCTCTGGGGGCTGATACTTGGAGGTGGCTGTGCTTATGCAGTCGCAAGGCGGTCTATCTGCAGATCCCCTCTGCTGCCATCTGGGTGGATACAAGATCTCCTTGGTGGCGGGTTGGCTGGAGTGTGTACCCTTGGGTGGGGCTGGTTTTCTGGGTCCTGTGGGCCCCTACCTCTAATCTTTGGGGGGGGGGGGGTGATCGCACTTATATAGTCACATTTACTAGTTATATAGTTACATTTACATACTGATCCCCTGATCATCATTCCTGATATTTTGCTCCACGTTTACCAACCTGCAGCGAATGGATGGATAGATGGATGGAAAGATAGATGGATGGATGGATAGACGGATGGATAGATTGATGGATGGAAAGATAGACAGATGGATGGATAGATGGATGGAAAGATGGATGGATGGATGGATAGACGGATGGATAGATAGATAAATGGATAGTCAGATGGATGGATGGATGGATGGATAGACAGATGGATAGATTGATGGATGGAAAGATAGATAGACAGATGGATGGATAGATGGATGGAAAGATAGATGGATGGATGGATAGACGGATGGATAGATTAATGGATGGAAAGATAGACGGATGGATAGATTAATGGATGGAAAGATAGACAGATGGATGGATAGATGGATGGAAAGATGGATTGATGGATGGATAGACGGATGGATAGATTGATAGATGGAAAGATAGATAGACAGATAGATGGATGGAAAGATAGATAGATGGATGAATGGATAGACAGATGATGGATAGATGGGTGAATGGAAAGATAGATGGATGAATGGACAGAGTGATAGATAGAAGGATGGACAGATGGATGGACTGTAAATAACAGTCCAGAGGGGCAGAGTGGATCAAAAATAATTGTACATGAAAGGTCTTACAAACAGAATTTTCAAAATGGAAACTGACTGTTCTCAAAGGGACATTTTAGAAATTTGAATGAACAATGTGAAACCTTTCTTGAAAACCAGTTGAAAATAAAATGAAAGTAGCTAGAGAAAAGGGTCTTCATGTCCAAGTGGGGATGGGAGTGATGTAAAAAACTGTAAATGTTGTGGTTGCGAAGTCTGACTCCCAGAATAAATAGGCCTGACACACAGACTCAAGAGTTTTTCTACCTGGAGACTACCTGGATTTCACCATGTCTCGCCCCACGGCACAATCGACATCAGGCTACATCAGATGAAGATGACCTCCTTGTAGCAAGAGACACAAGGCTGCTGAAATGGATGGACCATCAGAACCCACAGAGATCCATGGGCTGATGGCATTCATTGCTGATTTTATAAAGGCAGCGCAGGGGAGCGTTGGTGCCATGCCTGACTTGTGGTCCAAAGACTTTGACAATCCAGACATAAAAGCCACAATGTCTCGACATCGCTTTTGAAAAATAATAAGATATCTGTGCTTTGGCAACAAGGACACTCATGTGAAACGTGTGAAAACCAACAAATTTGCTGCAATTTCAAATATCTGGCAGCGGTTTGTACAGAACTGTGTGTTGTCCTACAGTCCAGGGCAACATGTTGCTGTTGACGAGCAGCTATTTCTAACAAAAGTTTGTTGCCCCTTTCTGCAATACATTGCATCCAAGCCTGATAAATTTGGAAATAAGTTTCGATTTGCAGGCTCTGGACACAAAATTCATGTGCAATGCTATCCCCTACTTGGGTAAAGATCCTTCACGTCCAACAGGAGAAAGGCTGTCGGAGAATGCTGTTGTGAAATTGATGGAGCCATTTATGGACAAGGGAAGGACTGTAACTATGGACAATTTCTTCACGTCTCTGTCTCTGGCTTCCAGACTTATTCAGCAAAATACAACTCTGCTTGGCACCATTAGCAAAATTTGTCAGGAGGTACCTGCAACAGCAAAAGAAACTGCAAGACAAGAGCTGTACTTGCTCACATCTGGAAGTGCCTAGCTAACAGTGTATGCAAGCAAAAAAGAGAAGTCTATTTTTTCTACTGAGCACCATGCATCACAAAGTGGAGACTGAGGACAAAAAAAACAAAACAACAAAGAACAAAAAAACAAACACTGTTATTGATTATAACCACTTGTGTGGACATTATGGACCAGAAACTATGCGTTTACTCAGTATGTGTTGGTGCACGGAGAAGGTCTGTGGCTGTCTTTTACAACCTGCTTGACATTCATTCAAGGTTGCGGGGAAGCTGGAGCCTATCCCAGCTGGCTTTGGGCGACAGGCAGGGTACACCCTGGACATCTCACCAGTCCATTGCAGGGCCACACAGAGAGATGAACAACCACTCATGCTCACACTCATTCTTAGGGGCAATTTAGGGTGGCCAATTAACCTATCATGCATGTCTTTGGATGGTGGGAGGAAGCCGGAGTACCTGGAGAGAACCCACGCGGAGAACATGCAAACTCCACACAGAAAGGCCACTGACCAAACCCCTCCCCAGCCAAGGATTGAATCAGTGACCTTCTTGCTGTGAGGCCACAGTGCTAACCACTGTGCCACCGTGCAGCCCTGCTGTGTGACATGGCAGCCACAAATGCACATGTGCTGTACAAGGCATGCATGTCAACTGTTCATACTGCGACTTGCAAATGAACTTAGAAGCAGGTTTATGCAGGAGAAGGCACAGCAGGAAGAAAACTTGAGGAAGCATCATGCAGTAACAAGGCAGTGCCGGTTGCACAAGCTTTGCAACAGAAACCATAGCACTGACTTGCACCGGACTTGCAGGAAAACCTGAAATTCTTTGGCCTTGCAGTGTTAATCACCAACTACAGTTAATGTTTTCCTTTGTGTGGATGATGTTTTCGTTGTTGTGTTTTTCTCCCTTAGCCAATTTTTTAAAGCACCACATTCGAAGCAGAGATAATTTAAAACATCATTATTAAAGGATCGCTCATTGATTTATTAATTTACTGAGTAACAGTTTACTTATACTACCTGTAATATTTTTTTCAAGACTGTGTGCAATAATTTAATTTTTACTCAGTTTTAACTAAATTCTTAACCAGCCTGACCCTTGACTTCGAACATTTTTTTTATTTGGCTCACTGTTCACTCCAGCTTGACACCCCCGCCCTGTTCTAAAAATGTCTTGAGCAAAAGATGCCCTGAAACATAAGAAAAAGGTGGTGTCTTATTAAATCAGTGTGATGTGATTATACAATAATGATTTTAAAACTATTTTTATTATCAGCTGTTACATGTTTTATTATTTTTCACACTGATATTCATTACAAAATATTTGAACTACTGTTATACTACTGTTAAAAAGCAGATTAAAGTATTATCTGAAATAATAAAATAGTTTGTTTTTTACTGAATTGTGTATATAAATGCAATTTCACTGTACGATAAATTATTGAATGTTGTCCAATTCTAGTATGTGTACTCAAATCAAAATAATCCCTGCATTTGTTTGTTTTAGATGTCAGGCAAGAAGCAACTCAGGATTTGATTATTACGATATCGCTCAACAATTGTTGACCTCAAATCTACAAAATACACTCTTGATATATGGCAGAATAATACCACTGTACACTCACAGCCCACCTGATTCGGGCTGAGTCCTGCATATGACTCTTTGATAAGAGAATAAATTTAACCCTTGTGTACAGTCTATTTTTTATTTTATTTTTTTTAATCTATTTTATTTGTACAATATAAAAACAGTTGATGTAAGAAGAGAGAAAAAAGACAACAACAAGAAAACCGATAGTGCGGGTGAGATAAAAACACCTTATAGGGTTATTAGATTTCTCACCTTAACATTAAAAAACAAAATACAAAAACATTATAAACATAACAGAAAATAGAATTAGGTAAATATATCAAGTAAGTTAAAAAGAAAACATACGATAAACCATAGGGATGAAATCCCTATGGTTTGTATATGTGTGCAAATGAAAAAATGTTTGCACGTGGGTGGGTGTGTGTGAGTAGTGTGTGCGTAAATAAAAAATATTGTTTGCAGCATCTGCAGTATGATTGAAAAACAAATGACAGCTTTAAGAGGTGCCAGCTGTTATCTTAAAAAGATGGCCTGCATGTTTGCAGTCTTCTTATAACTTCAAGCCTAGATCAGTAATTGAAATTATAACATTATCTTATATATTTACATCTTGTTTTCTGTCTATTTTCTTCAGCTGGTTTTGCTGAACATTTTCAGCAAAATCAACACACGTGAGGGTGAGCTTAACCATCAGCCAGCTAGTACTAGCGCTAGTAGCTTCACACAGCAACAGCTCAAAATGTTTTGTTGCAAGTTTAGCACATGTGGTAAGGAATTTGATAAAGTTTGTGAGTTTACTCAGCACATTAAGTTGCATCATAATTGTGCTAATTACAGATATCAGTGTGGTATGCCTGAATGCTACAGAAATTACATTAAAATTCCTGTTTTAATGGTTCACATGTACAGAGACCACAAAGCAGATGTCACTTTGAGGAGTAGTGCTATTCAGCAAATATGTACTCATTTACAATGTGATTTTTGTGCAATAAGGTGTCAAACATCCTCTTTACTGGTCAGTCACTTAAAGTAACATTTGTGTGAAGGGTTACGTATTGAATGCCCATTTAGAAGATGATGTAGAATAGAGGAGTGTAGGGGTGCGGGGTATAGTGGTTTAGTTTAGTTTATTAAGGATCCCCATTAGCTGTAGCAAGCTACAGCTGTTCTTCCTGGGGTCCGGCACAATTATAATATCAAAAACAAACACTTGTAAAAAGTTACACAGTACATCAACATTTTAGTTTAATCCTGGAATACAAGGTATTTACATATTCAAAAAAAATCTCTGTACATCCACTTTTACAAGAGTAAATGCATGCATGTAATGTCCATTCATATAACATCCTATCATGTAAACTATTCATTTACAAAAAATACGGTTTCTTATAATTGGAAATCAACCTATATATTTGATTATAATACAAATCTTCTCGTACACCTCTATCCACATGATCAATTTGTTTACTCTATTACACATACATTTGTATTTATTATACTTATCACAAACCCTTATATTTATGACTTTATGATTTTTTTCCCTCTTCCTTTCCTTTGAGCTCCCTTCAATGCTTTCTTCTCATCTCTTATCCTCGCTCATCTCCTCCTATGTCTTTCCTCTTTTTCATTTCCTCTACTTTATATCTGTCCTCTACTTTGCATGTCTTGTCAATTTTGAATAAATTTAAATTGAACTTTAAGTTTGTTTGTTATTCTTAAATATAGCATCACATTGTTTGAAATGCTTTTACCAAAGCAAAGTCCATTATAGAGATGTGTGTAGTTTAATGTAGTCTAGTTCATGAATTTCCTCTAAAATTGCCGAGCAAAGAAAACTACCTACCACCTGGCTTTTGTTTTTATTCCTGAACCTCTGCGTCAATAAATCAGCGGTGTAGGAAGTCACTTTTGTCTCTACGCAGGACTGTAAGCTGCCGTCTGAGGCGTTAGCTGTGTTTGTTTTTAATATAGCTCATGGTAGAGAATAGCTGCTCATATGCATATGTAGATCCAAAGATCGACAGGACTCCAAATGCATATTTCTTCATGTTTTGTAGGTGTCGGGGATGGCGTTCCATGTTTCAAACACGAGTTTGACTTTATCTGGTCTTGGAAGGTTCTCAATATGGCTCCATTTGTGATTCTGAGCCAGAGTGGCCTTCTGACGGGAAACATCTTGAAGATGTTGATGTTGTTCAAGATTATATCTCTCAGCCGTTTAACCTCAAACACCCATATATCTCTGTCGGCTATGTCAGCCAGCTGCAAATGCAATCATATTTAACAGAGATGGGTGGAAGGTCAGCGGAGTGACGGGGAAGGACAGTGTGGCTTTTTCCTCTTTGAAGTCGCTGAATCCCAAACGATGCTTGCAATGTGGTGATTGCACCACATTGCAAGAATAAATTGCAATGCAATTACTCTAAATTTATCACCTTGTGAGTTTGCTTGAACTCCCATTAGAAGAGGAAGTTTAACTTCCAACCCTTTTTTACCATATTTAATGGGAAAAGCTTAACATTCCACAAAAACTTTCAACTCTTTTAGCCTTAAAATCTTTAGCATACTTTAGGCTAGAAACACCATTCAAACTTTGAACAAGTCACAAGAAATCCAGTTATTAAACTTCTATTCAACTTTTTGATATCTCCAATCATTTTTGAAATATCGCAGTTTTAAAATCATTCCACTTTTTGACGTCTCCACTTTTTTTTTTAACTCGCTGTAATTTAAATTCAGTTCACTGTAAAATAAAAGAATTTACAACCCTGTGTTCCTGAAAGCCTTCTGCCGCTCATAGTGAAAGAATTTTTTTTTTTATATCTGTTACGGTTTTCGTGTAGTGTCGAGGAGTTCGGAGGGTTCACAGAGGCTTTGCGCAGCAAAACTCTCCTCTCCTTGCGGTCAGTGACAGGGGAATCAGCAAAGGTGGGGGCGGTTGCCCATGGCAACTATGGAGCACCATAGTTGGAGGTGTTCAGTGATAATTCAGCACTGTTAACACAGAGCTGATTATGTCTCCTGTCCAGCTTAGGCTTAAACAGGAACATTTTAACCATGTTTAACTGTCTTTTACTCATTTTTCAACCATCGTCAACTGTCTTGCACTCATTTAAGTTTAACTTTCAACCCCCTTTTTTTTTTTTTTTACCACATTTAAACACCATTTTAGCATCCAACACTTGTACTAATGGCTTCAGCTTCATACTTCAGCGAAAGTCTTCAACAAGGATATTTCAGCCATGTTCAACTGTCTTCCACTCATTTCAGTTTAACTTTCAACCTTCTTTACTCCTTTTTTTTTTATTTGAAATATCGCAGTTTTAAAATCGTTCAACTTTTTGAATCACTGTTTCAGCCATTTTTAACTGTCTTTCACTAATTTTTCAGCCATGTTCAACTGTGTTGCACTCATTTAAGTTCTGCTTTGAACATTTTTTCCTACATATAAACATCTTTTCAGGCTTCAACACCTTTACTACTTGCTTTAACTTCATAGTTACTTCAGGAAAAGGTTTCAAAGAGGACATTTCAACTGTCTCTCACTCATGCATTCTTCATCCAATTTTAACATTTTGAAACACCGTCTCTTATCATTACCATCTCTTCACTGGCTGACTGTGAACTTTAGGATTCATTTTAAGTTGCTTTTATTTGTTTTTTAGTGTTTGAATGGTACTCCCTTATGTACCTCTCTGAGTCCCTTCCTCCCTACATCCCCTCCAGGCCTCTCAGGTCAGCTGACCAACTTCTCCTGACTGTGCTCGGACTAACTGGAAGCTCAGAGGAGACCAGGCCTTCAGTGGCAGCACCGAAGGCCTGGTCTCACGTCATTGACGTGCTGACGTTGCTGTAACGTATTGTGTCATTTCCTGTTTCCCGAGCGTGTATCACTGCGGATTGCTACGAGCCTTTGGCTCCTTTAACTTCTTTCTAACTTCTATCTATTGTTAACCAACCACTCACTTCAGCGCACAATATCTTCCCAAACCACTGTTCAATATATTGCATTTATTTTTGGGATCTTTGGCTTTCTGTTTACTTGACTTAAACAGCTCAAGCACTCGGTTTTAGCATGGCTGCTAGCTCTCTTCCCACACCCCGGTCCCCTGCCTTTTCTTGCTCGGTGTGTCTGATGTTTAGTTACTCCTCCGCCTCCTTTAGTGATAACGGTAGGTGTATTAAGTGTAGCAGCTTGGCAGCTTTGGAGGCGAGGCTCTGCGAGTTAGAAGTCCAGCTCCGCACTCAGTTAGGGAAGCAGTTAGTTAGCAAGCCCCCATTAGCCAGTGCGGAGCTACCAGCCAGGGCAGCTAGCCCACCTAGCGGTCCCTCAGCAGTTCCCGCGCAGCCGGGAGCCGAGGTGGGCTGGATGACGGTCAGGCGGAAGCGTAGCCCCAAACCAAAACCCACTGGCCACCACCGACCTGTTCACGTTTCTAACAGATTTTCCCCGCTCGGTGACACACCCGCTGAGGCAGAAACCCTGATTATAGGTAGTTCCATAGTCAGAAACGTGGCACTAGAGACACCGGGGACCATAGTCAAATGCATTCCTGGGGCCAGAGCGGGCGACGTCGAATCGTATTTGAAACTGCTGGCTAAGGCTAAACGTAAATACCGTAAGATTGTAATTCACGTCGGCGGTAACGACACCCGGTTACGCCAATCGGAGGTCACTAAAATTAATGTTGCTTCGGTGTGTAACTTTGCCAAGAGCATGTCGGACTCCGTAGTTTTCTCTGGTCCCTTGCCAAATTTAATCAGCGATGACATGTTTAGCCGCATGTCATCTTTCAACCGCTGGTTGTCTAGGTGGTGTCCCGATAACAACGTGGGTTTTATAGATAATTGGAGCGCTTTTTGGGGAAAGCCTGGTCTTATTAGGAGAGATGGCATCCATCCCACGTTGGATGGAACCGCTCTTATCTCTTATCTAGCAATATGGACTCTTTTATTAGTCAGCTAAATTGACAACTCAGGGTTGGGACCAGGAGGCAGAATTGTAGTCCTACACACTTTTTCTCATGTCACTAGATTTCTCTGGAAAGACAAACCACCACGGATTAGTCTAAAAACACTCCAGAAGACTAAAGATAGCGGTGGCTTAGACTTGCCTAATTTCCAAAATTACTTTATAAGCAACAGACTACAATACATCTCTAAATGGCTTAAACCTAGCTATCTAGATGAACCATGGCTTAATATAGAAGAAGCTATGTGTGAGGATATAGCAATTTCAGACCTGCCATTTATCAGCAGAGCTGTCAAACGCCAAAAATGCTTTAAAAGCATTAATATCAGCTCCTCACTAATGGCCTGGTGGGAATTTCTTAAACTAACCAAGTCCTTGCTTATTCCATGCAAACTTACACCTATTTGGAACAATCCCGACATCCAGCAAAACCGGAAAATGATAAACTTCCCTCAGTGGAAGAATAAAGGAATAAAACAGTTAGAACATTTAATAGAAAACGGGAACTTTCTCCCTTTTGATATAATTACTTCACGATATGAAATCAGCAGCACAAAATTTTTAGAATACCACCAACTTAAATCTATTATAGGTAAGAAATACACCCCTGATCAATTAAACTTGCAGCTACCTATCAGGGCTGCAGAATTCTTAAATCTCAATGCCCCGAAGCTGTTATCCAAAATGTATAGATTACTATCAAAGCTAGACGATTCCATATGTCTCCCAACTTCTAAATGGGAAGCAGACTTATCCAGTAACTTTGACCAAAATGAATGGTCACAAATCTGTTCAAATACATTTACAATGACTAAGAATTCAAACATGCAACTAATACAATTTAAAATTCTGCATAGAACTCATTATACAGGACACAGGATGTTCAGGATGGGTCTGTCACAATCAAACATTTGTCCACACTGCACTGGCAACACAATTGACAACTACTACCATGCTTTGTGGTCTTGTCCACCTGTCCAGGAATTCTGGTTTCAGGTATGTAAAGATCTGTCAAATTGCTTCAAATGTAACATCCCTACAAACCCCAAACTGGGCCTACTGGGTCACTTGGGTGAAATTAACATAGAATTTAATTCTGCAAACTTAATCCTCACCAGTTTATGTATCGCAAAGAAAACTATCCTTCTAAACTGGAAAAGCAAACAAAGTCTGTGTATCCAGCAGTTCAGAAATCTCTTATTAGATCACATCAGTGTCGAGATGATGTCTGCCTCCTCAAGGGATCAGTCAGCGGAACTTCATTCCCTCTGGTCCCCTGTGATCAGCTCCATCACTTAGTATGGGGGGAGAATGTGACCTTATTACGATCGGGGTTGGTGGCCGGTTGGGGGTCTCTGGCGGCTGTGGGTCTGTGGTGGGCTCTTGGGGGGGGGGGGGGGGGCGATGGGGCAGGGGTGTATGTATGGGGGAGTGGGTGGATGTGTGTGGTGGGTTGGTGGATAAGTGCAGATGTGATGGATGGGGGTGGGGGGAGATTTGGATGTGACGTGGGGGTCAGGAGGATGGTTTTGAGGGTGGGCTAAATGTGTGGCTGGGTGGTTCTGTATGTGTCGGGAAGTGTGTGTGTGTGGCTGTCGGTGTGTGTGCTGAGACAGTGGCGGATGTGCGTGAAAGTGCCGATGTGTGGACAAGGGGGGACTTCATGTCCCCAGGTGGGGGTGTCCTCTGTGAGTGAGGGGGCGGTGGACAATCGGTCTGGGATTCCCCTTCTGCCGCCCCTCCTCTTCTTTGTCCTCATGCCCCCCTTTTGCGTGTGGTGAGTTGGTCCCCTCTTGGGTTGGTGATGACTCTCTGGTTAGAGTCGCCGAAGGCTCTGGTTACGGGGATGGCTGCCCCTGGCTTGTCCTGGTCCTTGGGAGGCCCTGGGAGTGGGGGGCATGCCTAGTGCCGCGGGCAGCTCACCTTAAATCCAGACTTAAATCCCTCGACCCCTCTTCCTCCCCGCTCCCCATCACACACAGGCAGGGTATTAGGAGGTGTGCACGTGGCGCTGGGTGGTGAGAAAGGCCATCAAGGTGGTCTTGATCGCTGCACCCAGCCTCGGCTCACCTCTCAGTTTTAATTACACGTAGACATCAAAACACCAAAACACTGACAACTCACATGATTAGGGGGAAGGGCATGCGGTGTATGGTGGGCGGGGCTGCTTAGGTGGTCCCTCTCCCAACACCGCGTGGCACTTCCCTCAATTTTAATTGCAACTAATACATACTTCACAATCAGTCATAAACGGGGGGGAGGCAGGGGCGATAGGGTCCTCTCATACCCCTATTCTCGGGGCTTTACTGGGGGGGGGGATACGGGTGGGAGAAGAGTGCCATCCATTAGACCTAAGTCTGGGCTGGCCTGGCTGTAGGAGGGTTGTCGCCGGCCCTGGGGGGATGCTGGGTCAGCTGCATCTGTGGAGTGGTGGGGGGGACGCTGGGAGTGGTGGGCGGTAGTTATGGGGGCCCTGATCGGGGCCATCCTGTCCTCTGCCTCCTCTGGGGCATCTCACATGGGACATGATGGAGGGGTGAGGTGAGGATGTGTGGGAGCGGGTGTATGGGGTTACAGATGGATGGTGGGATGGTTGGGGGGGGGGATTAGGGTTGGGGATGTAGGTGAGTAGGGGGGTGAGGGGATAGGGATGTGTGTGGATGAGTAGATGTGTGTGTGTGTGTGGAGGGGTATGTTGGTGGGTGGGTTGTATGTAATGGGGTGTGCCTGTGTTGGAGGAGTGAGGGTGTGTGTGTGTGGGGGGGGGGGGTGGGGGGGGTTGGGGGGGGGGTATATGCGGAATGGGATGTGTGAGTGAGGATGAAGTTTGGAGGGGGGGCTGTGGGTGGTGGAGGGGTGTTTGGTGGGGCATGTGTGGTTGGGTAGTAGAGGGATGGGGTGGCGGGGTGTGAGCGTGTGTGGAGGCGGGGTCGGTTGGGGTTTGTGTGACTTGGTATGGGTGAGTGAGTAGAGGTGGGGTGGGGTTGTGTATGTGATGGGAGATGTGTGTGGATTGCGGAGGGGTGTGTGGATGGGGCTGAGAGGGGAGTGCGTGTTGGGGGAGGGAGGGTATGCATGTTTATGTGTGTGTGGTTTGGTGGTGGGGGGTGGTGTCCTGTACCCGGGGAGCACAGCTGGTGCACTGGGGTGCGACCTGGCTGCTGCTAGGTGGTGGTCTGGGGATCCTGGTCCTCCGTCGGTGTGGGCTGTACCCTCTGCCTGCGGGGGCGGGGGGCTGCTCTCGGGCTCTTGGGGCCCTGGGGCCTGCGCTCTGTCTGCCCTGGGTGGCCGGTGCCCGGCGGGATCGGCCCTTGCCGGCCTGGGCCTGCTGGGGCCTGTTCCCCTTGACTGCGGGGGACTCTGGTTGGGGACCTCCTTCGCCACCTCCTGGGCGGATGCATGGCTGGCTCCGGGGTGGGGTGGTTGGGGTTTGTGCCTGGGGGTGACTGTCGGTTACCCGGGTCTCTGGGTTCTCCTGGCCTGCCTATAGCCCTAGGCGGGCGGGGTCACATTGGCACGATCTCCCTTCTCTGAACACGTTCTACTCTAAATGTTCTGCATGAATGTTCTGCATGTATCACAGTCGCCGAGTCATCCAACAAGTTTATTCATTAACAGCAGGTAGCTCTCTTTCTGTCTTTTTGATTTAACTTGCTAGTTTCTGGTCCTCCTAATTGTCAATGGTTTTGTTCTCCACAGGGACCATGAATCTAGAGTTGGCTTGTGTGGGTGTATATATATTTATGTGGGTGGGTATGTGTGTGTACATATATATGTATGTATGTGTATGGATATGGATATGTATATGTATATGTATGTATATATGTATATGTATGTGTGTCTGTGTATGTATGTATGTATGTCTATCTGTGTGTATGTATGTGTGTGTGTGTGTGTGTGTGTATGTATATAATGTATGTGCGAGTGTATATACATGTATATGTAGGTGGGTATGTATGTGCATATACGTGTATGCATTGATCTCTTTCTTTTGTTTTTTATGTTCTCTTTTCTGTTCTCTTTCTGCCCCTTTCCTGTCCTTTCCGGTCAGGTCCAGCAGCATAAACTCTGTAATACAAGCTATTATCCAAAGCAAATAGAAAAATAAAATAAGAATCAAGAAATACAAGGGGATCATTACATCTATAAAAGTTCCCCTTGGCAAAATAATTTTGCTCAGCAGAACACAGCATCCAGAACATCAGTCTGCCTGCTTAAATGCTGGACAAGACAAAAAAAAAACAAAAAAAAAACAGGTTTGCCACCGTAAAGACTTGCCTGGTGCATGTTTTGTCAGAGACGCTGAAGATAAATGTTTTTTGATAAGGCACAGCTAGAGATGTAGAGCGTGCCAGAAGTTGTTTTGTCTGAAAGAACTGATGTTTAGTTTCACAGCAACAGAGCAAAGAGATTACTGGGACCTTGTTCAGTTGCAAAAGTCTGCAGGTCTGCAAAACTTCTTATGCATGTTCATAAGTGTAGTATGAAGCTAAACAGAAATAGTGAGAAAATGTTTGATCTTTGGCCTAATTGTGTGGCCTGGTCATGTGGATACAATGCCAGGAATATATCGTCGCTGTCCGATGAAAACCGCGTATGTCCACTTTTGACGTTTTGGACGTTTTATAATATTTAGCATGTCCACATTCTTCCCTATCATCTGATGCTTTGGATTTCTATGTCACCAATGGGACGGCGTTTTATGAGGCCATTTATTTAACACGTATCTCCGTTGGCTGTCAGAGCTGGCAATCAAAAAGCACGTACCTCCCAGTCCCGCGTCTGGCCGTATCACCCGCCCCATTGTTTTGGATACCATATGACACACGACACGACTTCATAATAACTTTGAAATCAAGGTAAAGTATGACCATAAACTCGATATTTGACCATTCAGTCAAGTTTACAGTATTTAATAGTCACCCGTGGACTTTATTTGTATGGATTAGCTCTAGGAGTTGAACTTATTTTTGTTGTTTACAACTCCAGCCTGATGACTACCGGCTCATGAATGGCATCTGTTTGTACGACGATTAGATAGCTAATAGTTAGCATTCTGTTGATATCGATACATTTCTTTTGCGCAAACACCATCTTTTTGCTGTTGTAAGCCTCCTGTACCGTTGTGTTTCTATATGATTTACTATGTCTGTAATCACAGACTTTATACTTTCATATTTCATCGTTGAATAGATGAGTTTTGTTTATTTGTAACCTAGATTTCTATCTGAGATGTTTCAAGGTCTGATGCATGTTTGGTTTCTTGTTTTCAGGATAGAAATGTCTCTCTCTTTAGAGGAGCTTTGTGGAATTGCCAAAATAAAATATGATGGGGCATTTGAGGCAGAAACGAGGGTCAGCACAAGTGAAGAAGGTTTGTGGAAGGAAAGAAAGGGTTCAGTCAGTCACTACAGAGAATACAAACGTTCTGCAGTATTATGTAAATATTGCATTCAGTTCACTTATTGTGTTTTTCACCCACTCCCCATTCCCTTAAAGAATCATCCACAGGTGACGAGTACTTTCCAGAAGAATCTGAAAATGAAGGTAAGTATTGTCAAAATATTTATGTATAACTTGCCCACAGGAAAATACACATTAAAAAGGTTTTATAGATCAAGATTTAGTATCTGCAGTTATTTAAGGAAGTATTAACCCTTAAGCTTTGTTTCATTGTCACTGTATTGCAAAAAAGATCAGCCCATCAGTGGGCATATATGAAAACTGAGAATTTTAGAGAATGATTGCACATTTGTAGACATCGATGTGTAATTGATTAAATAGCGTAGACGTATGGCACACATGAAGATGTGTGTGTATTGTCTTGCACATGGACACACACACACACACACATCTCACTTGGTTATTATCTTTGTCTTGTCTTTGTCAGTGGGACAAGAAGTTAAAGTGGACTCATCGGCTGGTGAGGCTCGTCAGGGCAGTCAGAAGAAGAGGTCAAATCCTGAGACTTGGAAGATCAACATCCAGAAAAGAAGGCGGATGAAGGGGCAATCCTATCTTGGAAGAAAAAATAGAGGGACTGTCTTAAAAGACGCAAGACAAATTGGAATGGCATGCCAAAAGTCCTCTAAACTGAAATGCAGACAATTTGATGAGACAAAGAGAGAGGAAATTTTTAAATACTTTTGGGAGAAATTAGATTCATTAGTAGAGCTAAGCAGTGTGAAGCGGCGTAGAACAGGAGCAGAACAGTCCAGGAGGTCCACAACTATTTTTTATCACCTTGTTGTGGATGGTAAAAGACTTAGAGTGTGTCAACGCATGTTCCTGTCAACACTGGGGATAAAGCAGTGGTCATGTTTGAAGTGGCTAGGGAGAAGAGAGCAAAGTTCTCAGCAGACTGAGACAGTGAGGGTTCCAAGAGAAGAGCAGGACTTCCTGAAGACATTCCTTTTGGACTTACCAAAAGTTCCATCACACTACTGTAGGTCCTCATCTTCTAAGATGTATCTGGAACCTATGTTCAAGTCCATCAGTCACCTCCACACACAGTATAAGCGCTCTTGTGCTGAACATGGTATCCACCCTCTGTCAAGGCAAGTGTTTTCCACCATTTTCCATGATTTAAATCTTTCTCTTTATCATCCAAAAAAAGACCAGTGTGATACCTGTTGTGCATTCAAAGCTGGGAACATTGATGCTGTCATGTGGGAGGAGCACTGCCTTAAAAAAGACAAGGAAGAGGCAGGGGACAAAAAGATGGTTGTGTGTATGGATCTCCAGGGGCTCCTGCTCTGCCCCAAGCTGCAAGCCTCTGCCCTCTATCACAAGACCAAGCTTGCTGTTCATAACTTCACCATCTTTGACATGACATCACATGATGCAACAAGTTACCTATGGCATGAGGGTGAAGCTGGTCTTTCTGCCAACGAGTTTGCTTCATGCATTGTTCATTTTCATGAAGCACACCCATCATATGAAGAACACATCCTGTGGAGTGATGGATGCGGGTACCAGAACAGAAATCTGCTCTTGAGCAATGCACTTCTCAAATTTGCTACTGAGAAGCAGAAACCAGTGACACAGAAGTTCCTTGAAAAAGGTCACACACAAATGGAGTGTGATTCTGTACATAGTGTGATAGAGAGAAGACTGAGGCACAGGGACATCCATGTTCCAGCCGAGTATGCTGCAGTGATCCGGGGTGCTCGCTCCAATCCCAGACCATACCAAGTGAGATATGTGGACCACACTTTTTTTATGGACTTCAGCCAAGTGAACCTCTGCAAGTCCATTCGACCGGGAAAAAATGCTGGTGATCCTACAGTGCATGACCTCCGAGCAATCAGGTATTTTCTCACGCACAATCTCACATAAATGTTATCTTTATGTCTTCTATTTCCAGATATCTAATACACGGTAATGTACTCCACTAACACATTAATAGATCTGACATTGCTTAGAATATTAATGAAACAATGGTCCTATAAATGTCCACTATTCTTGTTCATTCTGTTTATCTACTAGGTACAATGTGGACGGTACAATGGACTACAAGCTATGCCACTCAGACAACTGGGAACCCTATCCATCTCCATCTCCATCTCTGAGGAGGAAGAAGAGCATCACCACAGTCACATCACTCTACACACACAGCCAGAAAATTAAAGAGTCAAAGTTCAGACATCTTCAAGAGCTGAAGAAGGTTCTGCCAAAAGATTTTCACTCCTTCTACGATGGACTTCACAAAGAATGATGGCAGTTGGATGGAATCAAGCCACATGCTTTCTCTCTCTCTCTCTCTCTCGCACACACACACACACACACACACACACACACACACAAATGTAAATAGTCCAATGTTGTTACTGTTTTTTTCTCAAGTGATATGTTTTTGACCATAAGTTAAAGTGCCAAGTGATTAATAATTCTCAATCAGTATTTATTCTTATATCATTTTAATTGTGCCAAGTTTGTTGTCATAATTCTGTCCAATGATTGTTATGAATTTCAGCCATAATTGTGTGTTTATTAAATAAGTGACTTTCTTTGATCATTGTTGTCTACTAATGTTTTTCAGTGTTAAAGTATAAAATGGTGATTATCATGTTTGGCAATGACTTATTTACTTTATATCACATCAGAAGGTTCAAAACAACAGATGTGGGGAAAAGAATCTCTAAATTATTATTATTTTTGTTATGAAACCTTTATTTAACAAGGAGAATTTCAGGTTTTAAGGGTCCTGGTCAAATTGAACTAAAGTTACAAAAGGGATCAAATTGACTGCATCAGTTCATGTATTAGCAGCCAGACATGTCTGTCTCCAAGTTGCTCATCAACAAGTCAGTGTCCCAGTGATAGAAGATGTTTTAGTTTAAGACTTTTACATTGCTCATTCCATGAAATGTGGAGCTGCAAAGTTGAATGTTTTTTTTTTTTTCCAAGGGACTGTAGGGACAAGGGAAAAACAAAGTCCTGATTCTGTACTCCTCTGCTTGATGCAGGTCTGAAGGTATTTTGTGGGATAGAAGCAGACCAAGAACAGACTTTTAAGTTAAAATATGTCAGTAATTGGTTGTCATCAACCAAACAATACCATTCAGAGTATACAGGAAGGAAAGGCATAAAAGAGTTTTTAAAATGATGTATCTTTAAAGCTCCAGGATCTTATCCAGAAACAGCTTTTGGGACAGGCATGCAAGATGCCACCATAGTTCATAGATATAAATGTAACAAAACCAATCACGTCAACTCAAAGAGACATGATTTTATCCAAAAAGAAAAACGTTTTTAGCAAGCTCCTGGATGAAAGCAGTAAAAGATTGCAGTGTTTTTCTTTTATTAATCAGTGTCAGCAATTTTCATAATAAATAACCAAGTCACCCCGCTACCTTCGGACTAAACCGTTAAAAAAAAAAAAACAACAATGAAAAAACGTGTGAATTAAATGTAGGAGTTATACTGATTTCAATACAAAAAATAAGAAAAAAAATCCTTAGATTCGCGTAATCTATTTTACTTAAAGTTTACTGTTCAATAGCCTGCTATTTTAGTGTGACCTAAAAAGAGACTGCAGGCTCGCATATAACCGGACGCAGTTGACATAAAAGAAAAAAAGCACGTCTGTCCACTATCGTTCACAACAAAAGCATGTCCATTTTAAACATGTCTAAACATGACTAATTAATTTCCAGAGTTTTATTCTGTTTATATCTGTTTACACAAACATGGGTTTACTTTGTTTGTTAGTTTGTGAGAAACTGATTTTTCATGCTCCTGTAAAAAACAAATTTTGGAGATAATTCAGCATACAAGCAGAAATACATGCCAGGAAGTGCCCAACACATGTCTATTAAAGCTTCCTGGTAGATAAATCAGGTTCATATGTGTAATTAATTAAGAGTGACATGTAAAGGATCAGAGAGGGGGGCAAATGGTTCCAGGAAGCAGATCCAGGTTTTCCACAGTGAACTGAGTGAACACAACAGTCTTTCTGACAGAATCAGGGTGCAGCTTATTCCAGAAAACATCAAATGACTCTGTAGTCGGGATGGGATTCGTGCTGCCTGCCGGCCACATCCGTTAGTCTTTTAGTTCCAGAAAATCCCACAACCAAAACAGTCTGAGGACAAGGAAGATCCATCACCTCCAGAGGTCAAAGGTGAAAATCAAGCCCACATGTCCACCATAAAATCCATATGCACACTGTTCACAGTCACAACTAGCTGGGCTCTGCCAGATCCTCTGGTTCTGGGATCCCCGGGCCCCATCAGCAGCGGCTGGGTCCCTGCAGTCACATCTGCATATCAGGTCCTGCTCCAGGACTCAGAGCTGACACAGGAGGGAGGTGGAGTGTTGCAGCATGTTGTAGGGACTGTTTCTGCTCCAGTGTCCTGACTGACAGCATGTGTGACACCCAGAACTATGCAGTGGTCCAGACCAAAAACTCCCTCTTTCCCAGTCCACCCCCCGAATCCCCCTCGGGCATGATAGACATGTTGGGGTCCCTATGGAGACCATGGTGCATGCTGACAATGGTTAAAGGGGCGGTGAGCTGCCGTGGTCGACACCGTGCAGCAGACTAGCTTCTCAGGCTGCATCTGAATCATTTAGTCATGTGATTATAGTCTCATAATTATAATGTTCTTCTGTTGAATACTGTTGCAAACCTATCATGTGGACCATGTTCTGTGCTGTGAAAATCCTGGACTTTGGATTATAACTGTATCTGTGTGAGACTATAGTGGCAGTGGATCCATAAGTCAGCGTTTCCCTGGGAAAGCTGATCATTACCTTGCTAAGAAGATAACGCAGCTTTAACACATGAAGATGATGTTGGTGTGTCTGTTTTAAAGCTTGAGATTTTACCTCTTTTTTTTTTTCCTGTAACACCATGCTTAGTTTAATCAGCTTTTAGCAGGGTATTTAACAAGCACAGCCCAATGTCTTTCTCCGTTTATTTTCAGTCAACGTCAATTTATTTACATATTGTATATGTAACATATACATATTGTATATGTTTATATACAAGACATAAACATAAAATAACTGTCATCTTGAAGAAACAAAAGTCACCATTTAAATGTCTGAAAGGGATTAAACAGAAGTCCAAGCCCATCCAGTCCACGCAATGCACACCAACCCAACAGAACTAGCTCCCAACGCCACAAATCACGTCCCTCATCTTTCGGTTTATTCTTTACTTCTTCCAATGTGTTGTTACACTTAAAAATATTCTCAGATGATAAAATTGTGTTTCCTCTAGGAAAAGGGTTCCACATTCATACAATGAGTGGCTTTTATGTTGTTACAAACGCTTTAGGAAGAACAGCACAAACTGCTATTATACACAGGATTTTTATGCTTGTTCCTGTCGACCATGCTATGATATCATCCCCTTCAGTGAGCATAAGGCCTTTAATGAACACACTCTTCTTCCTCACTTCCCTCTCTCATGTTTTCCTTTCCTTTGCTCTGCCTTCCTCATCCAACCTTCTCCTTCTCCTACACCTGCACTGATCAGTTGTTTGTAAAATACATGTAAACATGTTAGATGTGCCCTGAACTCGTCCTCTACATCTAACAGTTCTTTCTAAATTTCTTAAAATTAGCTAAACTCTGCAATAATACATATTTGTCTGTCATTTAATCTCTAACCTCCTCTTCACTAAATTGTTAGAGGAAAATAATGCTCTCTCTTTTCTTTCCTGATCCATCTAGGCACGTTCTGTCACATCCAACAGAGTCTGCCTGAACCAGGCTTTACTGTCATCTTTTGGAGAAATGCCCGTGATCTGATTTTCAATCTTTAAAATCTACATTCTTGTTCTTAGACATTGACTTGAGAAAATTTGCTGAATCATTAGTGTGGACAGCAATTTGTGTATATAATTTTGATGCTAGGTACAACAGATTTGTGGATCCTACAACCACTTGCCACGGGACTTGCCATCATATAAGCAAACTTACACACACACACTGATTTCTGTGTGAATGACCGCTAAGGTCCCCTGATGTCAACCAAGTCAGCCAATCACACAGTTTTAATTCACCCATGAAAAGAGTCACAGAAAATAACAAAACATCTCTTACAATATTTCCACACAACTCTCCCGAGAATAGAAGGTCAGACCTCTATCTTAATTCCTCTTATGGAGAGTGAACCAGCCCGCACATGAATTTATTTTTCAGTTCCAACTTTTCCATCTGATACATGCTCATAAAGCTTCCTTCTGGAAACCCACATTTTTCACAGCAGAACGTTAAAAAGTTACTTACGTCTTCACTATATTTCTGCTTTAAAAACACCATAATAGAATTTGATTTAGGTTGCTCCTCCTTTCCCCCTATAGTCCCCATTTTCACCTGGTCTTATATTTCTGCTATGTCAGAATAGTCAGTCATTTCTACTCACAGGACTTCATTTCGTAACCTGAGCTCGTACTCACAGGGCTTCTTTTTGGAACCTGATCTCGTATTTCTGCTCACAGGACTTCGTTTAGTAACCTGATCTCGTATTTCTATTCACAGGACTTCGTTTAGTAACCTGATCTCGTAGCACTACTCACAGGACTTTGTTTAGTAACCTGATCTCGTACTCACAGGGCTTCGTTTTGGAACCTGATCTTGTATTTCTACTCACAGGGCTTCTTTTTGGAACCCGATCTCGTATTTCTATTCACAGGACTTCGTTTAGTAACCTGATCTCACACTCACAGGACTTCGTTTTGGAACCTGATCTCGTAGAGTCTATGTCTCTATTTTTGTTTTATTTTTGCTTTATTTTTATTTATTGTCAAAGTCAGTCCTGGGGAAAAGGAGCGCAACCACCATTATTATAAAAACAGTTGACAAATTTTATAAATAAACTGTTTCAGTTCAATTAGCAATGAGAATTACTCAGTCGACAATATTATATCAAAAATACTTTCAATCAGATCATAATTTGGAAAAATATACTTCTCACCAGATAAATCCACAGGTCGGTTGAGATCCTGTCGTACTTGACCGAAACCGGTGACTGTGGCCCTCGTCACTCTTAAGGCCTATTCGAGGTTTGAAGATGAATCTGTTTGGATTCAGGCAGCCTGCCCCTCAGTGCGGTCCCGGCAGAAACACATGGGATCCCACCTCTGACACCAAATTGTCGTGGAATTTATCCGATGAGAAATAAATCTATAAATCAACTGTTTTCTGTTCAATTTATTGACCATGTACGGATGTTGCTGGCAAGAGGTCTCGAGGGCTCTGCCCCTGCTCAGAGTGCTGCAGTGTTCTTTAAGCATACACAAACAACCTTTGCCTGGCAGCACTAGTCAAAACAACTGCTAGCTTGGAGATAACAACAGTCAAAGCTGAAACAGGCCTTGAACAGAACACTTAGTTTTATGCATGAATCTACCAAAGCAAGCTTACTGAACTACTCTAACTATGCAGAATATATATCTTGTACAACTGAAAAGAAACTTAATAAATGAGTAACATATTAAAACTACACTATACGCATAAATTCCACCACAATAAGAAATTTAATTTTTTTGAAAATTATAACAAGCAGTTAAAATGTGGAAAATTATTCATGTATAAAGTGAACAACCCATGACATATGGCATGTTATGCTATGATAATGATTTTTTTTGTCTTCTTTCATTGAGTATCTCAAAGAAAACCAATAACCATTTATTGGTGCATTATGTTTTCTTTAAAAAAAAAAAAAAAAAAAAAAAAAAAAAAAGTATAGAAAAGGGGGCAGATATCACAAGAATTTTTCTTTTTTCTGCTCCTTTTCGAGCATGGTGTTCTGTTTTTTGTAGTCTTGTTTTACCTTTCATATGACCATGTGAGAAATGAATTTAAAAAGAAAAACAAAATTGCGGTCTAAGAACTGTCCTTCCCCAGAGAACCGTGTCACTTTGCATTCGGACATGAGTCTGAGATCCGATCGCTACCAGATCGCTACCGATCTGACGCAACCATCTGCGACAGTGACTTGTTACGCTAGCGCCACTCAGCAACAAAACAAACTGCAAAGAGGAAAACACCACAAAGGAGCAAATATGGAGAGCAACAAGGTCATTGTGTTGTTAGCCTGCTTAACAGGTTTATTAATCATGAAGCATCGCTTCATGCGGCCATCACAGATGCTGGAAGACCACATAGAGAGAGCCAGTAGAAGAAACAAGCAGCAGATGATACTTCTTCGTTTCATGGCGCAAGAAAGAAGAGCACATCTCCGCAGACAAAGGAGATGACGTGCAAATTTAACTTCTTAAAAATGCGCCGATTGTATTAATTTTGTATGAGTAAACGTATCACAAGTTTAATAGGTTGTTTGTTTCGGTGTGATTATAACAAGTGGTTAATTTAAGGCTGTAGGCTTTTTGTGTTCTGTTTGCACTTCAGATGTTACTGCGGCAAGTTGCGCAACACCATTTACCGTCCGTCTGGGTCTGAGGTAGAGCTGACGACTGGTGGCAAAAAGATGTTCCCAGAGAGAACTTCCTTATGTCCAGAGATCCGTTTCAGTACATCTGCTGCCACCTAGTAACACTTATTTTCTGTAAACAAAACAAAGCTCTCCATTCTATCGCAAAAGTCTGTCTTTCTCTTTCTCTCTCTCTCTCTCTCTCTCTCGCGCGCGCTCCCTCTTTTCACGGTCTTTGTCTTCCTCGGTCCACTACGTGTAGTAGTTCAGGAGGAAGAGCAGTAGTCCTTCAACTGGTAAGTTGGGGGATCGATTCCAGGCTTCCCCTGACTAAAATGCCAAAGGCAAGACACTAAATCCCCAAACTGCCCCCCGATGTGCCTATCGGGGTATGAGTGTGTTGAATGAGTGTGTGTGTGAATGGGTGAATGTGACAAGTAGTGTAAAGCGCTTTGAGTGGTCTGCATGATGACAAAAAAACGCTATAGAAGTACAAGTCCATTTACCATTTACATGCAATGAGAACTTCCGGGTGACAGCGCTGCCTCAAACGAAAAATCGAAAAGGGAATCCAAGCGCTCGTTATCCATTTTTTCCATTTTTGTTTTGTGCACAAAATTGGAAAACAGATGACGGTCTGTTATCTGAATTTTTGTTTTGTATTTTGAAACAAAAAAATGTAAAAAAATTAGTGGTTTTTCAATTTTTCATATTTCGTTTTAAATGTAAAAATGAAATGCCTGAATGTACACTGACCCCAAGGTAACAACTAATTATGTAAGTCATTTCATTCAAGAATGAACAACAGCACAATTGAGTAAAAAAATCAAAGGATTCCAGCTTTACGTAACCAGCTACATTAACAAATACGAAGGTAAGACCCAAGGTTGTTTTAGTGAACAGAAGATCGATGCTGTTCCTCCAACACACAGCTGCACAGAAACTGAGCCTTTTCATTCAGAGGATTCCCAGAGAAAAGGAGGTCACAGAAAAAAAATTAAAGAAAAAGTTGACCATTTCTTCTCAAACTTTTACCTCTCTTATTTCCTGGAAAGCTAGAACAGGAGTTCCTTTATGAACAGAAACATTCCCACTCATAATCATAATCTTCCTCATGTGCTGTTAGAGCTGTTCTATTTCACATGTTGCTTTTCATGTTCCTATCAGATGTAACTCAAATGTTACAATTGTATTGCACTAATGTGCACTTTTTTCTACCTTTTATAATGTATTTGTACAGATCTAAATAGTTCAAGCTTTTTTATATGTTAGTACAATGTTGTCATGCTCAGTTTGCATGCAGTAGCTTGAATCTCCAAATCTTTTTTATGTTACCATCAGTGTTGTTACAAATATCATTACTATTGTTATGTTTTATATTGTATAACTTTTTGTTTGATGTTACTGAAATGATAAAGCACTGTCAAATAATTTGAAGTAACAGGTCATCGTTGTTCCTGAATTAAATATATGGTGTGCATGTGTGTATAGACCTATTAAGAGACACAGGTTGGAAAATGTTAATCTTACCTCAGTGAAATGTCATAGTCAAAATACTATGTGAAGGTGAGGGACCAAAAATATAAGGCAAGACTTTTTTATTTGAATATTTTATTAATAAAATAACCTTTCAATAATACCTGAACTCAGTTATATAACACTTTAATGATTCTCTTGGATGAAAGCAGCAACAAACCATTTATCTTGTATGCTGGGAGTGGAACTGGATTGCTGAGATTGACAGGCTCGTGTCTGCAGTTGTCAATTTATAGGACCGAAGATGTTCTACATACCAGGACTCATGGTCATGACACAGAAAAGCCACATTGTTATTTACAAGGTAGATCTGCTCTATTTTACTAAATCTCGACAGTCCAACACTGGCTCCCACAGCCAGAAATATTCCACCGCCATATTCTGTACCATCAATGATCAGCTTTGATGTCTTGTAGATCGAGAATCATGCATCATCCTTTTGAAAAAGCGATGCTTGGCCTCAAATCGCATTGTCCAAACATGCAACAGGGGCCTAAAGCACTTAAGCAGAACAGGACAATGCTCCACCTAGTGATGTTTAGGACAAAGCCTAACCTCAGGAAAAACCTCTTGCAGTACCTGTCTATGATCGTTGATTTTGCAGTCTAAGGTTTCATTTGTAAATGATGGGCACAACTAAGGCTGGCTCTAGCAATGCATGCATGTGGGGGCAGGCAGAAATGTGAACGGGGCATTGTGCATGCACATCATGCTTTAGCTGTTTTTGTTGTTATTGTTTTAAAGTGTGAAGAAATGGATTGCTCTATGTCAGACCTCTGATCAAAGACCTAAACTAAACTAAAGCTCCTGCTGGTATAGCTCTTAAGGTCACTGAGGCATGCAAACCCCCTGACCACAATAAGGTGTCAATCCCTGAGGGGGTGGGGGGGACAGAATATAAAAATGATAGATGCATAAAAATAAGGAGAAAAAAATTAACAAATATCAATCATCACAGTTTTAACAAACAAATATCTCATTAGACAGCAAAATAAACTAAAATATTAAACTAAGCTGAAATAGTTATGCCAAACACAAACAAAAACTGGACCGAGCATCAAACTCCACACCATAATAAGGTGGCAATCCCTCAAACAACTACAAAAGAACTTGGAGAGCTCAAACCTCCGCCAAGCACAATATTAAAGAATCCTTTAAAAAATTCCTGGATCCAAATGGTGATCTGGATCACCACCTAAAATAAAATATGTTCTTCCTTTTCACACTTCCAACAAGTCCTTGAAATTTCATTAAAGTCTGTCCATAACTTTTTCAGTTATCTTGAACACAAACAGACGAAGCCGGGCAAAACACGACCTCCCTGGTGGAGGTAACAACCGGGTTTGTTTGACATAAAAGCAGACATCGCCATCCACAGTGACCCTTCCCCGCTGCAGACATGCTTCTTGTGCAAGATGAATGGACCGGACAAAAAAGACATTTTTTTCTTCTTCTTTCACTGAGTTCTTGCTTCCAGTGAAGTATGTAACTCCAGAACAATATGTGTCTTAAAGTCAGTCACCAAAACACCAGAAGTGTCTCTAATAACTCCAGTAAAAGTTGCTAGATTTGTTGCTAGGCTGAGTAGCTATTTGTTCTTAAACTACAGTTCTTGAATAGGCATGTTACCATCTCATGGCTTCGCAAATTATTTCTTAAATGATTATTTATTAATGCTCAAGAACATTTTTAAAATAAAACAACATCATAAATAATATGTAAAATCAGACAGAAAAAAAATTCAAATTTAAACAATACAATGAATTTAGCACCACTTATACACTAATTATAGTAGGAATTAAGATTTTAAAAGATGACCAAGTTAGTCATCAACTTGCAAAAAAACAAATAAAAAAAATATCAAAGTTTTGTGCTGATATTGTTTTTTATTAATGAAGTGTTCAAGTAATCGAGCTACTTTTTCTATGACATATATACAAAACAAATGCAACAAATGAGTAAATACACAATTTTAGGATACGTGCTACCTGAATTGTTATTGATTTTGAGACGATCCTACAACCAAAAACTTGAGTCTATGAGAAAATAAAAACACAGGCTTGGTTAGCATCATAACACACTTTATACTTTTTTTTGCCACTCCAGTCAGTGCAATCTTTTTGGCAGGTACAAAAAGGTGTCAGGGCGTTTAATCAATCATAACTCACTTTTTTTTTTCTTTGTTTTTCTTTTTTTTTGAAAAAGTCATACATGTAGCTATGAATCAGGACACATGGTTCAGTGAATTTTAATATTCATATTGGGCTTAGCAGTAATACAATATTCTATGCATATGAGATGGTAGTTATCATAATACTAGGCATTTTGCAAAAGAAAAACACAAACAAATATATGACAGACAAGCAAAAAGTACTGTACAGCTGTTTTAATAAATGATTAATATATACAATAAATTAATTTATAGAGCATCAATATAATTAATATATTTATAGAGAATCAATGTAGTTCATATATTTATAGAATGTCAATATAATTAATATATTTTTAGAGTAACAATATAGTTCATACATTATGTATCAATATCCTTCATACATATATACATATATATATATATATATATATATATATATATATATATATATATATATATATATATGTATATATATATATATGCAAACCCCCTGATCAATATCCTTCATACATATATATATATATATATATATATATATATATATATATATATATATATATATATATATATGTATATATATATATATATATATATATATATATGTATATATATATGTATATATATATATATATATATATATATATATATATATATATATATATATATATATGTATATATATATATATATATATATATATATATATATATATATGTATATATATATATATGCAAACCCCCTGACCCAAACAGATCTGCCAAGCACTTGTTTATTCCTATTTTTTCCATTTTAACATAAATAAATGAAAGCACTTTGTTGATAATGAATCAAAGCTGCTTAAATATGGAGAGAAATTTGTATCTTTATTATTCAATCAAAAAAGTTAGATTTGAAACCAAAAATGATTTTTGAAAGCAAAAACAAAAAGTGAGAATCAAATTTTTTTGTAGAGATAGAAACTAATTAGGTTTCATTCATTCATTCATTTTCCGAACCGCTTATTCCAATTCAGGGTCGCGGGGATGCTGGAGCCTATCCCAGCCGGCTTTGGGCGACAGGCAGGGTACACCCTAGACAACTCGCGAGTTCATTGCAGCAAAACTAATGTTTTCAATCAAAACTACAGTTTTCTTCGATCAAAACTAATGTTTGTAAGTGAAAAACTACAACAATTGTGAATAAAAATAAGTTCTTTACTTTTTACAGTTAAAAACATTTGGTTATAAAGTCATTAGTCTGGAGAACTCCTGCAGGACAGAGAGAGAAATGGGTGAAACAAAACAGTTCAATTCAGTTTGATGTTGCCATGGTTCAAATGACACAGTTCCCTTCGTTTTGATGTTTTTATATGTCAGCCGACACAGTTCCATTCTGTTTAATGTTGCCATGGTTTAATCGACACAATTCCATTCTGTTTGATGTTTTTATGTGTCAAATGACACAGTGCCATTCCGTTTGATGTTGCCATAGTTCAAACGACACAGTTCCATTCTGTTTAATGTTGCCATAGTTCAAACGACACAGTTCCATTCTGTTTAATGTTGCCATGGTTTGAATGACACAGTTCCATTCTGTTTGATGTTTTTATGTGTCAAATGACACAGTTCCATTCTGTTTTATGTTGCCATAGTTCAAACGACACAGTTCCATTCTGTTTAATGTTGCCATGGTTTAAATAACACAGTTCCATTCTGTTTGATCTTTTTGTGTCAAATGGCACGGTGGTATTCCGTTTGATGTTGCCATGGTTAAATCGACACAGTTGCATTCCGTTTGATGTTTTCATGCTTCAAACGACACAGTTCCATTCCCTTTGATGTTGCCATGGTTTAAATGAGACAGTTCCATTCTGTTTAATGTTGCCATGTTTTAAATGACACAGTTCCATTCTGTTTGATGTTGCCGTCGTTCAGATGACACAGTTCCATTCTGTTTGATGTTTTTATGTGTCCAATCACACAGTTACATTCTATTTTATGTTGCCATGGTTTAAATGACACAGTTCCACTCTGATATTTTTATGTGTCAAATGACAGTGGTATTCTGTTTGATGTTGCCATGGTTCAAATGACACAGTTTCATTCTGTTTATTGTTGCCATGGTTTAAATGACACAGTTCCATTCTGTTTATTGTTGCCGTCGTTCAGATGACACAGTTCCATTCTGTTTGATGTTTTTATGTATCCCATGACACAGTGCCATTCTGTTTGATGTTGCCGTGGTTCAAATGACACAGTTCCATTCTGTTTGATGTTTTTATGTGTCAAATCACATAGTTCCAATCCATTTTATGTTGCCATGGTTTTAATGACACAGTTCCATTCTATTTGATTTTGCCATGGTTTAAATGACACAGTTCAATAATTTTTTAAGTTGCCATGGTTCAAACGACACAGTTCCATTCTATTTAATGTTACCATGGTTAAAACGACACAGCTCTATTCCGTTTGATGCTGCCATGGTTTAAATGAAACAGTTCCATTCTGTTTGTTGTTGCCATTGTTCAAGACACAGTTCCATTCTGTCTGATGTTGCCGTGGTTCAAATGACACAGTTACATTCTGTTTGATGTGGCCATGTTTCAGACAACACAGTTCCATTCTGTTTGATGTTGCCATGGTTTAAATGACACAGTTCCATTCCGTTTGATGTTGCCATGTTTCAGGCGACACAGTTCCATTCTGTTTAATGTTGCAAGAGTTCAAACGACACAGTTCCAATCTCTTAAATGTTGCGATGATTCAGTCTACAAAGTTCCATTCTGTTTGATGTGGCCATGTTTCAGATGACACACTTTCATTCCGTTTGATGTTGCCATGATTCAAATGAAACAGGTCCCGTCTGTTTAATGTTGCCATGGCTCAAACGACACAGTTCCATTCCGTTTGATGTTGCCAAGGTTTAAATAACATAGTTCCATTCAGTTTGATGTTTTTATGCTTCAAACGACACAGTTCTATTCCGTTAGATGTCACCATTGCTCAAATAATACAGTTCCATTCTTTTTAATGTTACCATAGTTCAAACGATGCTTCCATCCCATACGATGTTGCCATGGTTCAAACGACACAGTTCCATTCTGTTTGATGTTGCCATCGTTCAAATGACACAGTTCCATTCTTTTTATTGTTACCATAGTTCAAACGACACAGTTCCATTCCGTTGAATGTTGGCATGGTTCAAACGACACAGTTCCATTCTATTTAATGTTAACATGGTTCAAATGACATAGTTCTATTCTGTTTGATGGAACCAAAGTTTAATTGCTAGTTCCATTCTGTTTAATGCTGCCATAGTTTAAAACACACATTTCCATTTTGTTTAATGTTTAAATCTGTGAAATGACAGTTCCATTCTGTTTAATGTTGCCATGGTTCATTTGACACAGTTCCATTCTGTTTGATGTTGCCGTGGTTCAAAGGAAACAGTTCTTTTCCATTTAATGTTATAATGGTTCAAACAACACAGTTCTATTCTGTTTGTTGTTGCTATGGTTAAAACAACACAGTTCCATTCTGTTTGATCTTTTTATGTGTCAAATGGCACGGTGGTATTCCGTTTGATGTTGCCATGGTTAAATCGACACAGTTGCATTCCGTTTGATGTTTTCATGCTTCAAACGACACAGTTCCATTCCCTTTGATGTTGCCATGGTTTAAATGAGACAGTTCCATTCTGTTTAATGTTGCCATGTTTTAAATGACACAGTTCCATTCTGTTTGATGTTGCCATGGTTCAAACGACACAGTTCCATTTTATTTAATGTTAACATGGTTCAAATGACAGTTCCATTCCGTTTGATGGTGCCACGGTTTAAATGACACAGTTCCATTCTGTTTGATGTGGCCATGTTTCAGACGACACAGTTCCATTCCATTTCATGCTACCATGGTTTAAATGACACAGTTCCATTCCGTTTGATATTTCCCTGGTTTAAATGACACAGTTCCATTCTGTTTGTATTTGCCATGGTTCAAAAGACAAAGTTCAATTCCATTTGATGTTGCCATGGTTCAAATGACACAGTTCCATTCTTTTTGATGTGTTTATTTGTCAAATCACATGCTTCCATCCCATTCGATTTTGCCATGGTTTAAATGACATCGTTCCATTCTGTTTAAGGTTGCCATGGTTCATTCAACACAGTTCCATTCTGTTGATGTTGCTGTGGTTCAAACAACACAGTTCCATTCTGTTTAATGTTAGCATGGCTTAAATGACAGTTCCATTGTTTTTTATGTTGCCATGGTTCAAACGACACAGTTCCATTCTATTTAATGTTACCATAGATTTAATTGACAGTTCCATTCTGTTTGATGCTGCCATGGTTTAAAACACACAGTTCCATTCCGTTTGATGCTGCCATGGTTCAAACGACACCTTTCTATTCTGTTTAACGTTTTTAATCTGTTAAATGACACATTTCCATTCTGTTTAAGGTTGCCATGGTTCATTCGACATAGCTCCATTCTGTTTAATGTTGCCATGGTTGAAATGACACAGTTCCATTCTACTTAATGTTACAATGGTTCAGACGACACAGTTCCATTCCGTTTGATGTCGCCATGGTTCATATGACACAGTTCCATTCTATTTAATGTTACCATGGTTCAAAAGACACAGTTCCATTCCGTTTGATAATGCCATGGTTTAAATGACACAATTCCAATTCTGTTTGATGCTGCCATGGTTTAAATGACACAGTTCCATTCCGTTTGATGTTGCCATGGTTCAAATGACACAGTTCCATTCTGTTTGATGTTGCTGTGGTTCAAACAACACAGTTACCTTCTGTTTAATGTTGCCATGGTTCAAATGACATAGTTCCATTCCGTTTGATGGTGCCATGGTTTAATTGATAGTTCCATTCTTTTTGATCCTGCCATGGTTTAAATGACACAGTTCCATTCGGTTTAATGTTTTAATCTGTTAAATGACACAGTTCCATTCTGCTTGTATTTGCCAGGGTTCAAAAGACACAGTTCCATTCCGTTTAATGTTGCCATGGTTCAAATGACACAGTGCCATTCCGTTTTATGTTGCAATAGTTCAAAGGACACAGTTCCAATTTCTTTAATGTTGCCATGATTCAGTCGAGACACTTCCATTCCGTTTGATGTTGCCATGGTTCAAAAGACACAGTTCCATTCTGTTTAATGTTGCCATCGTTCAAATGACACAGTTCCATTCTTTTTAATGTTACCATAGTTCAAACGACACAGTTCCATTCCGTTTAATTTTGCCATGGTTCAAACGACACAGTTCCATTCTATTTAATGTTAACATGGTTCAAAAGACATAGTTCCATTCCGTTTGATGGTGCCACGGTTTAATTAATAGTTCTATTCTGTTTGATGCTGCCATAGTTTAAAACACACCGTTCCATTCCGTTTCATGTTGTCATGGTTCGTATGACACAGTTCCATTCTGTTAGATTTTTTTATGTGTAAAACGACACAGTTCCATTCTGTTTAATGTGTCCATGGTTCAAAGGAAACAGTTCCATTCTATTTATTGTTATCATGGTTCAAACAAAAAAGTTCCATTCTGTTTGTTGTTGCCAATAATTCAAACGACACAGTTCCATTCCGTTTAATGTGGCCATGGTTTAAATGACACAGTTCCATTCTGTTTGATGTTTTTATGTGTCAAATGACACAGTTCCATTCCGTTTGATGTTGCCATGGTTCAAAAGACACAGTTCCATTCTGTTTAATGTAGCCATGGTTCAAATGAAAGTTCCATACCGTTTGATGTTGCCATGGCTTAATTGACAGTTCCATTCTGTTTGATGCTGCCATGGTTTAAAACACACAGTTCCATTCCATTTGATGTTGCCATGGTTCAAACGAGCCAGTTCAATTCTGTTTAATGTTGCCATTGTTCAAATGACACAGTTCCATTCTGTTTGATGTTGCCGTGGTTCATTCGACACAGTTCCATTCCGTTTGATGTTGCCATGGTTTAAATGACACAGTTTAATTCTGTTTGGTGTTGCCGTTGTTTAAACTACAAAGTTCCATTCCGTTTGATGTTGCCATGGTACAAACGACATTCTTCCATTCCCTTTGATGTTGCCATAGTTTATTTGACAGTTCAATTCTGTTTGTTTTTGCCATGATTCAAAAGACACGGTTCCATTCTGTTTAATGTTGCCATAGTTCAAACGAGACAGTTCAATTCTGTTTAATGTCGCCATGGTTTAAATGACATAGTTCCATTCTGTTTTATGTTGCCTTGGTTTAATTGACAGTTCCATTCTGTTTGATGTTTCCGTGGTTCAAACGACAAAGTTCCAGTCTATTTAATGTTACCATGGTTCTAACGTCACAGTTCCCTTCTGTTTGATGTTGCCTTGGTTTAATTGACAGTTCCATTCTGTTTGATGTTTCCGTGGTTCAAACGACACAGTTCCATTCTATTTAAAGTTACCATGGTTCAAACGTCACAGTTCCATTCTGTCTGTTGTTGCCATGGTTCAAAAGACACAGTTCCATTTTGTTTAATGTTGCCACTGTTCAAATGACACAGTTCCATTCTGTTTGTTGTTGTCAGGGTTTAAATGACACAATTCCATTCCGTTTGATGTTGCCGTGGTTCAAGTGACACAGTTCTATTATTTTTGATGTCTTTATTTTTCAAATCACATACTTCCATTCCGTTTGATGTTGCCATGGTTTAAATGACACAGTTCAATTCTGTTTGTTTTTGCCATGATTCAAAAGACACGGTTCCATTCTGTTTAATGTTGCCATAGTTCAAACGACACAGTTCCTTTCTGTTTAATGTTGAGATGGTTGAAATGACACAGTTCCATTCTGTTTAATTGATGTTATCATGATTTCATTGACAGTTCCTTTTTGTTTAATGTTACCATGGTTAAAATGACACAGTTCCCTTTCGTTTGATGCTGCCATGGCTTCATTGACAGTTCCATTCTGTTTGTTGTTGCCATGGTTCAAAAGACAGAGTTCCATTCTGATTGATGTTTTTATGTGTCAAATGACACAGTTTCATTCTGATTGGTGTTGACATTGTTCAAATGACACAGTTCCATTCTATTTAATGTTAGCATGGTTAAAATGACATAGTTCTCCTCCGTTTGATTCTGCCATGGTTTAAAACACACAGTTCCATTCCGTTTGATGTTGCCATGGTTTAGATGACACAGTTCCATTCTTTTTGTTGTTGCCATGGTTTAATTGACAGTTCCATTCTGTTTAATGTTGCCATAGTTCAAACGACAGAGTTCCTTTCTGTTTAATGTTGAGATGGTTTAAATGACAGTTCCATTCTGTTTGATGTTTTTCTGTGTCAAATGACACAGTTCCATTCTGATTGATTTTGCCGTTGTTCCAACTGCACAGTTCCATTCTATTTATTGTTACCATCGTTCAAACGACACAGTTTCATTCCGTTTGATGTTGCCATGGTTTCATTGACAGTTCCATTCTGTTTGTTGTTGCCATGGTTCAAAAGACAGAGTTCCATTCTGATTGATGTTTTTATGTGTCAAATGCCACAGTTTCATTCTGATTGATGTTGACATTGTTCAAACGAGACAGTTCAATTCTGTTTAATGTCGCCATGGTTTAAACGACATAGTTCCATTCTATTTAATGTTACCATGGTTAAAACAACATATTCTCTTCCGATTGATGCTGCCATGGTTTAAATGACACAGTTCCATTCCGTTTAATGTTGCTGTGGTTTAAAAGAAACAGTTCCATTCCATTTAATGTTACCATGGTTTAAATGACAGTTCCATTCTTTTTTATGTTGCCATAGTTCAAACGACAGAGTTCCTTTCTGTTTAATGTTGAGATGGTTTAAATGACACAGTTCCATTCTGTCTGATGTTTTTATGTGTCAAATGACACAGTTCCATTACATTTGTTGTTGCCATTGTTTAATTGACAGTTACATTCTGTTTAATATTGCCATAGTTCAAACGACACAGTTCCATTCTGTTTGATTTTGCCATTGTTCAAACTGCACAGTTCCATTCTATTTAATGTTACCATCGTTCAAACGACACAGTTCCATTCCGTTTGATGCTGCCATGGTTCAAAAGACACAGGTCCATTCTGTTTAATGTATCCATGGTTTAAACCACACAGTTCCATTCCGTTTGATGTTGCCATGGTTCAAAAGACACAGTTCCATTCTGTTTAATGTATCCATGGTTCAAACCACACAGTTCCATTCTATTTAATGTTGCCATGTTTAAAATGACACAGTTCCATTCTGTTTAATGTTGCCATGGTTCAACGGATACAGTTCCATTCTATTTATTGTTACCATGGTTCAAACGACACAGTTCTATTCTGTTTGATGTTGCCTTGGTTTAATTGACAGTTCGATTCTGTTGAATGTTTCCGTGGTTCAAATGACAAAGTTCCATTCTATTTAATGTTACCATGGTACAAACGTCACAGTTCCCTTCTGTCTGTTGCTGCCATGGTTCAAAAGACACAGTTCCATTCTGTTTGATTTTGCCGTTGTTCAAACTGCACAGTTCCATTCTATTTAATGTTACCATCGTTCAAACGACACAGTTCCATTCCGTTTGATGCTGCCATGGTTCAAAAGACACAGTTCCATTCTGTTTAATGTATCCATGGTTTAAACCACACAGTTCCATTCCGTTTGATGTTGCAATGGTTCAAAAGACACAGTTCCATTCTGTTTAATGTATCCATGGTTCAAACCACACAGTTCCATTCTGTTTAATGTTGCCATGTTTAAAATGACACAGTTCCATTCTGTTTAATGTTGCCGTGGTTTAAATGACATAGTTCCATTCTGTTTGATTTTGCTGTTGTTCAAACTGCACAATTCCATTCTATTTAATGTTACGATGGTTCAAACGACACAGTTTCATTCTGTTTATTGTTACCGTGGTTCAAACGACACACTTCCATTCTGTTTAATGTATCCATAGTTCAAATGACACAGTTTCATTCTATTTAATGTTACCGTGGTTCAAACGACACAGTTCCATTCCGTTTAATGTGGCCATGGTTTCATTGACAGTTCCATTCTGTTTGTTGTTGCCATGGTTCAAAAGAAAGAGTCCCATTCTGTTTGTTATTGCCATGGTTCAAAAGACACAGTTCCTTTCTCTTTAATGTTGCCATGATGTAAATGACACAGTTCCATTCTGTTTAATGTTGCCATGTGTCTAATGACACAGTTCCATTCCGTTTGATGTTGCCATGGTTTCATTGACAGTTCCATTGTTTTTGTTGTTGCCATGGTTAAAACAACACAGTTCCATTCTGTTTAATGTTGCCATGGTTCAAACGAAACAGTTCCATTCTATTTAATGTTATCATGGTTCAAACAACACAGTTTCATTCTGTTTGTTGTTGCCATGGTTCAAAAGACACAGTTCCATTCTGTTTAATGCATCCATAGTTCAAACGACACAGTTCCATTCTATTTAATGTTACCATGGTTTAAATGACAGTTCCATTCTTTTTTATGTTGCCATGGTTTAAATGACACAGTTCAATTCTGTTTGATGTTGCCATGGTTCAAAAGACATAGTTCCATTCCGTTTGATGTTGCTGTGGTTCACACGACACAGTTCCATTCTGTTTAATGTTGCCATGGTTTAAACAACACAGTTCAATTCTATTTAATGTTACCATGGTTCAAACAACATAGTTCCATCCCGTTTGATGCTGCCATGGTTTAAATGACACCGTTCCATTCCGTTTGATGTTGCCATGGTTCAAATGACACGGTTCCATTCCTTTTGATGTTACCGTGGTTCAAACGACACAGTTCCACTCTATTTAAAGTTACCATGGTTCAAACATCACAGTTCCCTTCTGTCTGTTGCTGCCATGGTTCAAATGACACAGTTCTATTCTGTTTAATGTTGCCATGGTTTAAATGACACGATTCCATTCCGTTTGATGTTGCCGTGGTTCAAATGACACAGTTCTATTCTTTTTGATGTTGCCATGGTTCAAACGACATAGTTCCATTCTGTTTGATGTTGCCATGGTTTATTTGACAGTTCCATTCTATTTGTTGTTGCCATGATTCAAAAGAAACAGTTCCATTCTGTTTGATGTTGCCTTGGTTTAATTGACAGCTCCATTCTGTTTGATGTTTCCGTGGTTCACACAACAAAGTTCCATTCTATTTAATGTTACCATGGTTCAAAGATCACAGTTCCCTTCTGTCTGTTGTTGCCATGGTTCAAATGACACAGTTCCATTCTGTTTAATGTTGCCATGGTTTAAATGACACAATTCCATTCCATTTGATGTTGCCGTGGTTCAAATGACACAGTTCCATTCTGTTTAATGTTGCCATGGTTCAAACAAAACAGTTCCATTCTGTTTAATGTTATCATGGTTCAAACAACACAGTTCTATTCTTTTTGATGTTGCCATGGTTCAAACGACATAGTTCCATTCTGTTTGATGTTGCCATGGTTTATTTGACAGTTCCATTCTTTTTTATGTTGCCATGGCTTAAATGACACAGTTCCATTCTGTTTGATGTTGCCATGGTTCAAAAGACATAGTTCCATTCCGTTTGATGTTGCTGTGGTTCACACGACACAGTTCCATTCTGTTTAATGTTGCCATGGTTTAAACAACACAGTTCAATTCTATTTAATGTTACCATGGTTCAAACAACATAGTTCCATCCCGTTTGATGCTGCCATGGTTTAAATGACACCGTTCCATTCCGTTTGATGTTGCCATGGTTCAAATGACACGGTTCCATTCCTTTTGATGTTACCGTGGTTCAAACGACACAGTTCCACTCTATTTAAAGTTACCATGGTTCAAACATCACAGTTCCTTTCTGTCTGTTGCTGCCATGGTTCAAATGACACAGTTCCATTCTGTTTAATGTTGCCATGGTTTAAATGACACGATTCCATTCCGTTTGATGTTGCCGTGGTTCAAATGACACTTCCATTCTGTTAAATGTATCCATAGTTCAAACAACACAGTTCCATTCTATTTAATGTGACCATGGTTTAAATGACAGTTCCATTCTTTTTTATGTTGCCACGGTTCAAACGACACATTTCCATTCCGTTTCATGATGCCGTGGTTTAAATGACACAGTTCCATTCCGTTTGATGTTGCCATGGTTTAAATGACAGTTCCATTCTGTTTGATGTTGCTGTGGTTCAAACGACACAGTTCCATTCTATTTAATGTTACCATGGTTTTACATGACAGTTTCATTCTTTTTTATGTTGCCATGTTTCAAACTACATAGTTCCATTCCGTTTGATGTTGCCATGGTGTAAATGACACAGTTCCATTCTGTTTAATGTTGCCATAGTTCAAACGACACAGTACCTTTCTGTGTAATGTTGCCATGGTGTAAATGACACAGTTCCATTCTGTTTAATGTTGCCATAGTTCAAACGACACAGTACCTTTCTGTCTAATGTTGCCATGGTTTAAATGACAGTTTCATTCTGTTTGTTGTTGCCGTGGTTCAAAAGACACACTTCCATTCTGTTAAATGTATCCATAGTTCAAACGACACAGTTCCATTCTATTTAATGTCACCATGGTTTAAATGACAGTTCCATTCTTTTTTATGTTGCCATGGTTCAAACGACACATTTCCATTCCGTTTTATGCTGCCGTGGTTTAAATGACACAGTTCCATTCCGTTTGATTTTGCCATGGTTTAAATGACACAGTTCCATTCTGTTTGATGTTGCTGTGGTTCAAACGACACAGTTCCATTCTATTTAATGTTACCATGGTTTTACGTGACAGTTTCATTCTTTTTTATGTTGCCATGGTTCAAACTACATAGTTCCATTCCGTTTGATGTTGCCATGGTTTAAATGACACAGTTCCATTCTGTTTGTTGTTGCTATGATTCAAAAGACACAGTTCCATTCTGTTTAATGTTGCCATAATTCAAACGACAGAGTTCCATTCTGTTAAATGTTGCCTTGGTTTAAACAAGACAGTTCCATTCTGTTTGATGTTTTTATGTGAAAAACGAAACAGTTCTATTCTGTTTAATGTTGCCATGGTTCAAACGAAACAGTTCCATTCTATTTAATGTTGCCATGGTTCAAAAGACACAGTTCCATTCTATTTAATGTTGCCATGGTTCAAACAACATACTTCCATTCCCTTTGATGTTGTCATGGTTTAATTTAAAGTTCAATTCTGTTTGTTGGTGCCATGATTCAAAAGACACAGTTCCATTCTGTTTAATGTTGCCATGGTTCAAATGACACAGTTCCATTCTGTTTGGTGTTGCCATTGTTTAATTGACAGTTCTCTTCCGTTTGATGCTGCCATGGTTTAAAACACCCAGTTTCATTCCGTTTGATGTTGCCATGGTTTAAATGACAGTTCCATTCTGTCTGTTGTTGCCATGGTTAAAAAGACACAGTTCCATTCTGTTTGATGTTACCGTGGTTCAAACGACACAGTTCCATTCAATTTTATGTTACCATGGTTAAAACGACACAGTTCCATTCTGTTTGATTTTGCCGTGGTTCAAATAACACAGTTCCATTTTCTTTAATGTTGCCATGGTTCAAACGATACAGTTCCATTCTGTTTAATGTTGCCATAGTTCAAACAACACAGTTTCAGTCTGTTTAATGTTGCCATGGTTTAAATGGCACAGTTCCAATCCGTTTGATGTTGCCATGGTTTAAATGACATAGTTCCATTCTCTTTGATGTTGCCCATGGTTTATTTGACAGTTCCATTCTGTTTGTTGGTGCCATGATTCAAAACACAGAGTTCCATTCTGTTTGTTGTTGCAATGATGCAAAAGACACAGTTCCATTCTGTTTAATGTTGCCATTTTTTAAATGACAAAATTCCATTCTGTTTGATGTTACCATGGTTCAAACGACACAGTTCCATTCTCACTGTTGTTGCTTTGGTTCAAAAGAAACAGTTCCTTTCTGTTTAATGTTGCCATGGTTCAAACAACAAAGTTCCATTCTGTTTAATGTTGCCATGGTTTAAATGACACAGTTCCATTCTCTTTAATGTTGCCATGGTTCACACGACACAATTCCATTCTGTTTGATGTTGCCATGGTTTAAATTAAACAATTCCATTCCGTTTGATGTTGCCAAGGTTTTAAATGGCAGTTCCATTCTGTCTCGTTTCCATGGTTCAGAAGAAAAAGTTCCATTCTGTTTAATGTTGCCATGGTTTAAATGACACACTTCCATTCTGTTTGATGTTTTCATGTGTCAAATGACACAGTTCCATTTGATCTTGCCATGGTTTAATTGACAGTTCCATTCTTTTTGATGTTGCCACGGTTCAAACAACACAGTTCCATTCTGTTTAATGTTGCCATGGTTTAAATGACACAGTTCCATTCTCTTTAATGTTGCCATGGTTTACACGACACAATTCCATTCTGTTTGATGTTGCCATGGTTTAAATGAAACAATTCCATTCCGTTTGATGTTGCCAAGGTATTAAATGGCAGTTCCATTCTGTCTCGTTTCCATGGTTCAAAAGAAAAAGTTCCATTCTGTTTAATGTTGCCATGGTTTAAATGACACACTTCCATTCTGTTTGAAGTTTTCATGTGTCAAATGACACAGTTCCATTTGATGTTGCCATGGTTTAATTGACAGTTCCATTCTTTTTGATGTTGCCATGTTTCAAACTACATAGTTCCATTCCGTTTGATGTTGCCATGGTGTAAATGACACAGTTCCATTCTGTTTAATGTTGCCATAGTTCAAACGACACAGTACCTTTCTGTGTAATGTTGCCATGGTGTAAATGACACAGTTCCATTCTGTTTAATGTTGCCATAGTTCAAACGACACAGTACCTTTCTGTCTAATGTTGCCATGGTTTAAATGACAGTTTCATTCTGTTTGTTGTTGCCGTGGTTCAAAAGACACACTTCCATTCTGTTAAATGTATCCATAGTTCAAACGACACAGTTCCATTCTATTTAATGTCACCATGGTTTAAATGACAGTTCCATTCTTTTTTATGTTGCCATGGTTCAAACGACACATTTCCATTCCGTTTTATGCTGCCGTGGTTTAAATGACACAGTTCCATTCCGTTTGATTTTGCCATGGTTTAAATGACACAGTTCCATTCTGTTTGATGTTGCTGTGGTTCAAACGACACAGTTCCATTCTATTTAATGTTACCATGGTTTTACGTGACAGTTTCATTCTTTTTTATGTTGCCATGGTTCAAACTACATAGTTCCATTCCGTTTGATGTTGCCATGGTTTAAATGACACAGTTCCATTCTGTTTGTTGTTGCTATGATTCAAAAGACACAGTTCCATTCTGTTTAATGTTGCCATAATTCAAACGACAGAGTTCCATTCTGTTAAATGTTGCCTTGGTTTAAACAAGACAGTTCCATTCTGTTTGATGTTTTTATGTGAAAAACGAAACAGTTCTATTCTGTTTAATGTTGCCATGGTTCAAACGAAACAGTTCCATTCTATTTAATGTTGCCATGGTTCAAAAGACACAGTTCCATTCTATTTAATGTTGCCATGGTTCAAACAACATACTTCCATTCCCTTTGATGTTGTCATGGTTTAATTTAAAGTTCAATTCTGTTTGTTGGTGCCATGATTCAAAAGACACAGTTCCATTCTGTTTAATGTTGCCATGGTTCAAATGACACAGTTCCATTCTGTTTGGTGTTGCCATTGTTTAATTGACAGTTCTCTTCCGTTTGATGCTGCCATGGTTTAAAACACCCAGTTTCATTCCGTTTGATGTTGCCATGGTTTAAATGACAGTTCCATTCTGTCTGTTGTTGCCATGGTTAAAAAGACACAGTTCCATTCTGTTTGATGTTACCGTGGTTCAAACGACACAGTTCCATTCAATTTTATGTTACCATGGTTAAAACGACACAGTTCCATTCTGTTTGATTTTGCCGTGGTTCAAATAACACAGTTCCATTTTCTTTAATGTTGCCATGGTTCAAACGATACAGTTCCATTCTGTTTAATGTTGCCATAGTTCAAACAACACAGTTTCAGTCTGTTTAATGTTGCCATGGTTTAAATGGCACAGTTCCAATCCGTTTGATGTTGCCATGGTTTAAATGACATAGTTCCATTCTCTTTGATGTTGCCCATGGTTTATTTGACAGTTCCATTCTGTTTGTTGGTGCCATGATTCAAAACACAGAGTTCCATTCTGTTTGTTGTTGCAATGATGCAAAAGACACAGTTCCATTCTGTTTAATGTTGCCATTTTTTAAATGACAAAATTCCATTCTGTTTGATGTTACCATGGTTCAAACGACACAGTTCCATTCTCACTGTTGTTGCTTTGGTTCAAAAGAAACAGTTCCTTTCTGTTTAATGTTGCCATGGTTCAAACAACAAAGTTCCATTCTGTTTAATGTTGCCATGGTTTAAATGACACAGTTCCATTCTCTTTAATGTTGCCATGGTTCACACGACACAATTCCATTCTGTTTGATGTTGCCATGGTTTAAATTAAACAATTCCATTCCGTTTGATGTTGCCAAGGTTTTAAATGGCAGTTCCATTCTGTCTCGTTTCCATGGTTCAGAAGAAAAAGTTCCATTCTGTTTAATGTTGCCATGGTTTAAATGACACACTTCCATTCTGTTTGATGTTTTCATGTGTCAAATGACACAGTTCCATTTGATCTTGCCATGGTTTAATTGACAGTTCCATTCTTTTTGATGTTGCCACGGTTCAAACAACACAGTTCCATTCTGTTTAATGTTGCCATGGTTTAAATGACACAGTTACATTCTCTTTAATGTTGCCATGGTTTACACGACACAATTCCATTCTGTTTGATGTTGCCATGGTTTAAATGAAACAATTCCATTCCGTTTGATGTTGCCAAGGTATTAAATGGCAGTTCCATTCTGTCTCGTTTCCATGGTTCAAAAGAAAAAGTTCCATTCTGTTTAATGTTGCCATGGTTTAAATGACACACTTCCATTCTGTTTGAAGTTTTCATGTGTCAAATGACACAGTTCCATTTGATGTTGCCATGGTTTAATTGACAGTTCCATTCTTTTTGATGTTGCCATGGTTCAAACGACACAGTTCCATTCTTTTTGATGTTGCCATGGTTCAAACGACACAGTTCCATTCTGTTTATTGTTGCCATGGTTCAAACGACACAGTTCCATTCTATTTGTTGTTGCCATAGTTCAAACGACACAGTTACATTCTGTTTATTGTTGCCATGGTTCAAACGACACATTTCCATTCTATTTGTTGTTGCCATAGTTCAAACGACACAGTTACATTCTGTTTGATGTTGCCATGGTTTGAATGACACTGTTCCATTCCGTTTGATGCTGCCATGGTTTAAATGACACAGTTCCATTCCGTCTGATGTTGCCATGGTTTCCTTGACAGGTCCTTTCTCTTTGTTGTTGCCATGGTTCAAATTACACAGTTCCATTCTCTTTAATGTTGCCATGGTTCACACGACACAATTCCATTCTGTTTGATGTTGCCATGGTTTAAATGACACACTTCCATTCTGTTTAATCGATGTTGCCATGGTCCAAAAGACACAGTTCCATTCTAATTAATTGATGTTGCCATGGTTCAAAAGACACAGTTCCATTCTGTTTAATGTTAACATGGTTAAAACGACACAGTTCCATTCCATTTGATGCTGCGATGGTTTAAATAACACAGTTCCATTCTGTTTAATTTTGCCATAGTTCAAACGACACAGTTCCATTCTGTTTAATGTTGCCATGGTTCAAACGAAACAGTTCCATTCTATTTAAAGTTGCCATGGTTCAAAAGACACAGTTCCATTCTGTTTAATGTTGCCATGGTTCAAACAACATACTTCCATTCCCTTTGATGTTGTCATGGTTTATTTGACAGTTCAATTCTGTTTTTTGGTGCCATGATTCAAAAGACACAGTTCCATTCTGTTTAATGTTGCCATGGTACAAATGACACAGTTCCATTCTGTTTGTTACTGCCATGGTTTAAACGACACAGTTCAATTCCGTTTAATGTTGCCATGGTTTAAATGACACAATTCCATTCTCTTTGATGTTGCCCATGGTTTATTTGACAGTTCCATTCTGTTTGTTGGTGCCGTGATTCAAAACACAGAGTTCCATTCTGTTTGTTGTTGCAATGATGCAAAAGACACAGTTCCATTCTGTTTAATGTCGCCATAGCTCAAACGACACAGTTCCATTCTGTTTAATGTTGCCTGGGTTAAACAACACAGTTCCATTCTGTTTAATGTTGCCATTTTTTAAATGACAAAATTCCATTCTGTTTGATGTTACCATGGTTGAAACGACACAGTTCCATTCTCACTGTTGTTGCTTTGGTTCAAAAGAAACAGTTCCTTTCTGTTTAATGTTGACATGGTTCAAACAACAAAGTTCCATTCTGTTTAATGTTGCCATGGTTTAAATGACACAGTTCCATTCTCTTTAATGTTGCCATGGTTCACACGACACAATTCCATTCTGTTTGATGTTGCCATGGTTTAAATGAAACAATTCCATTCCGTTTGATGTTGCCAAGGTTTTAAATGGCAGTTCCATTCTGTCTCGTTTCCATGGTTCAAAAGAAAAAGTTCCATTCTGTTTAATGTTGCCATGGTTTAAATGACACACTTCCATTCTGTTTGATGTTTTCATGTGTCAAATGACACAGTTCCATTTGATCTTGCCATGGTTTAATTGACAGTTCCATTCTTTTTGATGTTGCCATGGTTCAAACGACACAGTTCCATTCTGTTTAATGTTGCCATGGTTTAAATGACACAGTTCCATTCTCTTTAATGTTGCCATGGTTTACACGACACAATTCCATTCTGTTTGATGTTGCCATGGTTTAAATGAAACAATTCCATTCCGTTTGATGTTGCCAAGGTTTTAAATGTCAGTTCCATTCTGTCTCGTTTCCATGGTTCAAAAGAAAAAGTTCCATTCTGTTTAATGTTGCCATGGTTTAAATGACACACTTCCATTCTGTTTGAAGTTTTCATGTGTCAAATGACACAGTTCCATTTGATGTTGCCATGGTTTAATTGACAGTTCCATTCTTTTTGATGTTGCCATGGTTCAAACGACACAGTTCCATTCTGTTTAATGTTGCCATGGTTCTAACGACACAGTTCCATTCTTTTTGATGTTGCCATGGTTCAAACGACACAGTTCCATTCTGTTTATTGTTGCCATGGTTCAAACGACGCAGTTCCATTCTATTTGTTGTTGCCATAGTTCAAACGACACAGTTCCATTCTATTTGTTGTTGCCATAGTTCAAACGACACAGTTCCATTCTGTTTATTGTTGCCATGGTTCAAACGACACAGTTCCATTCTATTTGTTGTTGCCATAGTTCAAACGACACAGTTACATTCTGTTTGATGTTGCCATGGTTTGAATGACACTGTTCCATTCCGTTTGATGTTTTTATGTGTCAAATGACACAGTTCCATTCCGTTTGATGTTGCCATGGTTTAAATAACACAGTTCTATTCCGTTTGATGTTACCATGGTTTCATTGACAGTTCCATTTTGTTTTTTGTTGCCATGGTTCAAAAGACATAGTTCTATTCTGTTTGATGCTTCCATGGTTTAAATGAAACAGTTCCATTCTGTTTGATGTTTTTATGTGTCAAATGACACAGTTCTATTCCGTTTGATGTTGCCATGGTTTAAATGACACAGTTCCATTCTGTTTGATTTTGCCGTTGTTCAAACTACACAGTTCCATTCTATTTAATGTTACCATGGTTCAAAAGACACAGTTCCATTCTGTTTGATGTATTTATGTGTCAAATGACACAGTTCCGTTCTATTTGTTGTTGCCATAGTTCAAACGACACAGTTACATTCTGTTTGATGTTGCCATGGTTTGAATGACACTGTTCCATTCCGTTTGATGTTTTTATGTGTCAAATGACACAGTTCCATTCCGTTTGATGTTGCCATGGTTTAAATAACACAGTTCTATTCCGTTTGATGTTACCATGGTTTCATTGACAGTTCCATTTTGTTTTTTGTTGCCATGGTTCAAAAGACATAGTTCTATTCTGTTTGATGCTTCCATGGTTTAAATGAAACAGTTCCATTCTGTTTGATGTTTTTATGTGTCAAATGACACAGTTCTATTCCGTTTGATGTTGCCATGGTTTAAATGACACAGTTCCATTCTGTTTGATTTTGCCGTTGTTCAAACTACACAGTTCCATTCTATTTAATGTTACCATGGTTCAAAAGACACAGTTCCATTCTGTTTGATGTATTTATGTGTCAAATGACACAGTTCCGTTCTGTTTGTTGTTGCCATGGATTAAATGACACAGTTCTATTCTGTTTGGTGTTGCCATTGTTTAATTGACAGTTCTCTTCCGTTTGATGCTGCCATGGTTTATATAACCCAATTCCATTCCCTTTAATGTTGCCATGGTTGAAACGACACAGTTCATTTCTATTTAATTTTACCATGGTTCAAGCGACATACTTCCATTCCCTTTGATGTTGCCAAGGTTTATTTGACAGTTCCATTCTGTTTGTTGTTGCAATGATTCAAAAGACACAGTTCCATTCTGTTTGATGTTTTTATGTGTAAAACGACACAGTTCCATTCTGTTTAATGTTGCCATGGTTGAAACGACACAGTTCCATTCTATTTAATGTTACCATCATTCAAGCGACATACTTCCATTCCCTTTGATGTTGTCATGGTTTATTTGACAGTTCAATTCTGTTTGTTGGTGCCATGATTCAAAAGACACAATTCCATTCTGTTTAATGTTGCCATGGTTCAAATGACACAGTTCCATTCTGTTTGTTACTGCCATGGTTTAAACGACACAGTTCCATTCCGTCTGATGTTGCCATGGTTTAAATGACACAATTCCATTCACTTTAATGTTGCCATGGTTGAAACGACACAGTTCCATTCTATTTAATGTTGCCATGGTTCACACGACACAATTCCATTCTGTTTGATGTTGCCATGGTTTAAATGAAACAATTCCATTCCGTTTGATGTTGCCAAGGTTTTAAATGGCAGTTCCATTCTGTCTCGTTTCCATGGTTCAAAAGAAAAAATTCCATTCTGTTTAATGTTGCCATGGTTTAAATGACACACTTCCATTCTGTTTGATGTTTTCATGTGTCAAATGACACAGTTCCATTTGATGTTGCCATGGTTTAATTGACAGTTCCATTCTTTTTGATGTTGCCATGGTTCAAACGACACAGTTCTATTCTGTTTGGTGTTGCCATTGTTTAATTGACAGTTCTCTTCCGTTTGATGCTGCCATGGTTTATATAACCCAATTCCATTCCCTTTAATGTTGCCATGGTTGAAACGACACAGTTCATTTCTATTTAATTTTACCATGGTTCAAGCGACATACTTCCATTCCCTTTGATGTTGCCAAGGTTTATTTGACAGTTCCATTCTGTTTGTTGTTGCAATGATTCAAAAGACACAGTTCCATTCTGTTTGATGTTTTTATGTGTAAAACGACACAGTTCCATTCTATTTAATGTTGCCATGGTTGAAACGACACAGTTCCATTCTATTTAATGTTACCATCATTCAAGCGACATACTTCCATTCCCTTTGATGTTGTCATGGTTTATTTTACAGTTCAATTCTGTTTGTTGGTGCCATGATTCAAAAGACACAATTCCATTCTGTTTAATGTTGCCATGGTTCAAATGACACAGTTCCATTCTGTTTGTTACTGCCATGGTTTAAACGACACAGTTCCATTCCGTCTGATGTTGCCATGGTTTAAATGACACAATTCCATTCACTTTAATGTTGCCATGGTTGAAACGACACAGTTCCATTCTATTTAATGTTGCCATGGTTCACACGACACAATTCCATTCTGTTTGATGTTGCCATGGTTTAAATGAAACAATTCCATTCCGTTTGATGTTGCCAAGGTTTTAAATGGCAGTTCCATTCTGTCTCGTTTCCATGGTTCAAAAGAAAAAATTCCATTCTGTTTAATGTTGCCATGGTTTAAATGACACACTTCCTTTCTGTTTGATGTTTTCATGTGTCAAATGACACAGTTCCATTTGATGTTGCCATGGTTTAATTGACAGTTCCATTCTTTTTGATGTTGCCATGGTTCAAACGACACAGTTCCATTCTGTTTAATGTTGCCATGGTTCTAACGACACAGTTCCATTCTTTTTGATGTTGCCATGGTTCAAACGACACAGTTCCATTCTGTTTATTGTTGCCATGGTTCAAACGACACAGTTCCATTCTATTTGTTGTTGCCATAGTTCAAACGACACAGTTAAATTCTATTTGATATTGCCATGGTTTGAATGACACTGTTCCATCTCGTTTGATGCTGCCATGGTTTAAATGACACAGTTCCATTCAGTTTAATGTTGCCATGGTTTAATTGACAGTTCCATTCTTTTTGATGTTGCCATGGTTCAAACGACACAGTTCCATTCTTTTTGATGTTGCCATGGTTCAAGTGACATACTTCCATTCTCTTTGATGTTACCCATGGTTTATTTGACAGTTCCATTCTGTTTGTTGTTGCAATGATGCAAAAGACACAGTTCCATTCTGTTTAATGTTGCCTGGGTTAAACGACACAGTTCCATTCTGTTTAATGTTGCCATTTCATAAATGACAAAATTCCATTCTGTTTGATGTTACCATGGTTCAAACGACATAGTTCCATTCTCACTGTTGTTGCTTTGGTTCAAAAGAAACAGTTCCTTTCTGTTTAATGTATCCATGGTTCAAACAACAAAGTTCCATTCTGTTTAATGTTGCCATGGTTTAAATGACACAGTTCCATTCTCTTTAATGTTGCCATGGTTCACACGACACAATTCCATTCTGTTTGATGTTGCCATGGTTTAAATGAAACAATTCCATTCCGTTTGATGTTGCCAAGGTTTTAAATGGCAGTTCCATTCTGTCTCGTTTCCATGGTTTAAAAGAAAAAGTTCCATTCTGTTTAATGTCACCATGGTTTAAATGACACACTTCCATTCTGTTTGATGTTTTCATGTGTCAAATGACACAGTTCCATTTGATGTTGCCATGGTTTAATTGATAGTTCCATTCTGTTTGATGTTTTTATGTGTCAAATGACACAGTTCCATTCCGTTTGATGTTGCCATGGTTTAAATAACACAGTTCTATTCCGCTTGATGTTACCATGGTTTCATTGACAGTTCCATTTTGTTTTTTGTTGCCATGGTTCAAAAGACATAGTTCTATTCTGTTTGATGCTTCCATGGTTTAAATGAAACAGTTCCATTCTGTTTGATGTTTTTATGTGTCAAATGACACAGTTCCATTCCGTTTGATGTTGCCATGGTTTAAATGACACAGTTCCATTCTGTTTGATTTTGCCATTGTTCAAACTACACAGTTCCATTCTATTTAATGTTACCATGGTTCAAAAGACACAGTTCCATTTTGTTTGATGTATTTATGTGTCAAATGACACAGTTCCGTTCTGTTTGTTGTTGCCATGGATTAAATGACACAGTTCTATTCTGTTTGGTGTTGCCATTGTTTAATTGACAGTTCTCTTCCGTTTCATGCTGCCATGGTTTATATAACCCAATTCCATTCCCTTTAATGTTGCCATGGTTGAAACGACACAGTTCATTTCTATTTAATGTTACCATGGTTCAAGCGACATACTTCCATTCCCTTTGATGTTGCCAAGGTTTATTTGACAGTTCCATTCTGTTTGTTGTTGCAATGATTCAAAAGACACAGTTCCATTCTGTTTAATGTTGCCATGGTTCAAACGACACAGTTCCATTCTGTTTAATGTTGCCATGGTTTAAACGACACAGTTCCATTCTGTTTGATGTTTTTATGTGAAAAACGAAACAGTTCAATTCTGTTTAATGTTGCCATGGTTCAAACGAAACAGTTCCATTCTATTTAATGTTGCCATGGTTCAAAAGACACAGTTCCATTCTATTTAATGTTGCCATGGTTCAAACAACATACTTCCATTCCCTTTGATGTTGTCATGGTTCATTTGACAGTTCAATTCTGTTTGTTGGTGCCATGATTCAAAAGACACAGTTCCATTCTGTTTAATGTTGCCATGGTTCAAATGACACAGTTCCATTCTGTTTGTTACTGCCATGGTTTAAACGACACAGTTCCATTCCGTTTAATGTTGCCATGGTTTAAATGACACAATTCCATTCACTTTAATGTTGCCATGGTTGAAACGACACAGTTCCATTCTATTTAATGTTACCATGGTTCAAGTGACATACTTCCATTCTCTTTGATGTTGCCCATGGTTTATTTGACAGTTCCATTCTGTTTGTTGGTGCCATGATTCAAAAGACAAAGTTCCATTCTTTTTGTTGTTGCAATGATGCAAAAGACACAGTTCCATTCTGTTTAATGTCGCCATAGTTCAAACGACACAGTTCCATTCTGTTTAATGTTGCCTGGGTTAAACGACACAGTTCCATTCTGTTTAATGTTGCCATTTTTTAAATGACAAAATTCTATTCTGTTTGATGTTACCATGGTTCAAACGACACAGTTCCATTCTCACTGTTGTTGCTTTGGTTCAAAAGAAACAGTTCCTTTCTGTTTAATGTTGCCATAGTTCAAACAACAAAGTTCCATTCTGTTGTATGTTGCCATGGTTTAAATGACACAGTTCCATTCTCTTTAATGTTGCCATGGTTCACACGACACAATTCCATTCTGTTTGATGTTGCCATGGTTTAAATGAAACAATTCCATTCCGTTTGATTTTGCCAAGGTTTTAAATGGCAGTTCCATTCTGTCTCGTTTCCATGGTTCAAAAGAAAAAGTTCCATTCTGTTTAATGTTGCCATGGTTTAAATGACACACTTCCATTCTGTTTGATGTTTTCATGTGTCAAATGACACAGTTCCATTTGATGTTGCCATGGTTTAATTGACAGTTCCATTCTTTTTGATGTTGCCATGGTTCAAACGACACAGTTCCATTCTGTTTAATGTTGCCATGGTTCTAACGACACAGTTCCATTCTTTTTGATTTTGCCATGGTTCAAACGACACAGTTCCATTCTGTTTATTGTTGCCATGGTTCAAATGACACAGTTACATTCTATTTGATGTTGCCATGGTTTGAATGACACTGTTCCATTCTGTTTGATGCTGCCATGGTTTAAATGACACAGTTCCATTCTGTTTATTTTTGCCATGGTTCAAACGACAAAGTTCCATTCTATTTAATGTTATCATGGTTAAAACAACACAGTTCCACTCCGTTTGATGCTGCCATGGTTCAAACAACACAGTGCCATTCTCTTTGATGTTGCCATGGTTTAAATGACAGTTCCATTCTGTCTTTTGTTACCATGGTTCAAAAGACACAGTTCCATTCTCACTGTTGTTGCTTTGGTTCAAAAGAAACAGTTCCTTTCTGTTTAATGTTGCCATAGTTCAAACAACAAAGTTCCATTCTGTTTAATGTTGCCATGGTTCAAACGACACAGTTCCATTCTGTTTAATGTTGCCATGGTTTAAACGACACAGTTCCATTCTGTTTGATGTTTTTATGTGAAAAACGAAACAGTTCAATTCTGTTTAATGTTGCCATGGTTCAAACGAAACAGTTCCATTCTATTTAATGTTGCCATGGTTCAAAAGACACAGTTCCATTCTATTTAATGTTGCCATGGTTCAAACAACATACTTCCATTCCCTTTGATGTTGTCATGGTTCATTTGACAGTTCAATTCTGTTTGTTGGTGCCATTATTCAAAAGACACAGTTCCATTCTGTTTAATGTTGCCATGGTTCAAGCGACATACTTCCATTCCCTTTGATGTTGCCAAGGTTCATTTGACAGTTCCATTCTGTTTGATGTTTTTATGTGTAAAACGACACAGTTCCATTCTGTTTAATGTTGCCATGGTTGAAACGACACAGTTCCATTCTGTTTGATGTTTTTATGTGAAAAACGAAACAGTTCTATTCTGTTTAATGTTGCCATGGTTCAAACGAAACAGTCCCATTCTATTTAATGTTGCCATGGTTCAAAAGACACAGTTCCATTCTATTTAATGTTGCCATGGTTCAAACAACATACTTCCATTCCCTTTGATGTTGTCATGGTTTATTTGACAGTTCAATTCTGTTTGTTGGTGCCATGATTCAAAAGACACAGTTCCATTCTGTTTAATGTTGCCATGGTTCAAATGACACAGTTCCATTCTGTTTGTTACTGCCATGGTTTAAACGACACAGTTCCATTCCGTTTAATGTTGCCATGGTTTATATAACCCAATTCCATTCCCTTTAATGTTGCCATGGTTGAAACGACACAGTTCATTTCTATTTAATGTTACCATGGTTCAAGCGACATACTTCCATTCCCTTTGATGTTGCCAAGGTTCATTTGACAGTTCCATTCTGTTTGATGTTTTTATGTGTAAAACGACACAGTTCCATTCTGTTTAATGTTGCCATGGTTGAAACGACACAGTTCCATTCTGTTTGATGTTTTTATGTGAAAAACGAAACAGTTCTATTCTGTTTAATGTTGCCATGGTTCAAACGAAACAGTTCCATTCTATTTAATGTTGCCATGGTTCAAAAGACACAGTTCCATTCTATTTAATGTTGCCATGGTTCAAACAACATACTTCCATTCCCTTTGATGTTGTCATGGTTTATTTGACAGTTCAATTCTGTTTGTTGGTGCCATGATTCAAAAGACACAGTTCCATTCTGTTTAATGTTGCCATGGTTCAAATGACACAGTTCCATTCTGTTTGTTACTGCCATGGTTTAAACGACACAGTTCCATTCCGTTTAATGTTGCCATGGTTTAAATGACACAATTCCATTCACTTTAATGTTGCCATGGTTGAAACGACACAGTTCCATTCTATTTAATGTTACCATGGTTCAAGTGACATACTTCCATTCTCTTTGATGTTGCCCATGGTTTATTTGACAGTTCAATTCTGTTTGTTGGTGCCATGATTCAAAAGACACAGTTCCATTCTGTTTAATGTTGCCATGGTTCAAATGACACAGTTCCATTCTGTTTGTTACTGCCATGGTTTAAACGACACAGTTCCATTCTGTTTAATGTTGCCTGGGTTAAACAACACAGTTCCATTCTGTTTAATGTTGCCATTTTTTAAATGACAAAATTCCATTCTGTTTGATGTTACCATGGTTCAAATGACACAGTTCCATTCTTTTTGATGTTGCCATGGTTCACACGACACAATTCCATTCTGTTTGATGTTGCCATGGTTTAAATGAAACAATTCCATTCCGTTTGATGTTGCCAAGGTTTTAAATGGCAGTTCCATTCTGTCTCATTTCCATGGTTCAAAAGAAAAAGTTCCATTCTGTTTAATGTTGCCATGGTTTAAATGACACACTTCCATTCTGTTTGATGTTTTCATGTGTCAAATGACACAGTTCCATTTGATGTTGCCATTGTTTAATTGACAGTTCCATTCTTTTTGATGTTGCCATGGTTCAAACGACACAGTTCCATTCTGTTTAATGTTGCCATGGTTCTAACGACAAAGTTCCATTCTTTTTGATTTTGCCATGTTTCAAACGACACAGTTCCATTCTGTTTATTGTTGCCATGGTTCAAACGACACAGTTCCATTCTATTTGTTGTTGCCATAGTTCAAACGAAACAGTTCCATTCCGTTTGATGCTGCCATGGTTTAAATGACACAGTTCCATTCCGTCTGATGTTGCCATGGTTTCATTGACAGGTCCTTTCTCTTTGTTGTTGCCATGGTTCAAATTACACAGTTCCATTCTCTTTAATGTTGCCATGGTTCACACGACACAATTCCATTCTGTTTGAAGTTGCCATGGTTTAAATGACACACTTCCATTCCGTTTGATGTTGCCATGGTTTAAATGACACAATTCCATTCTGTTTGATGTTGCCGTGGTTCAAATAAGACAGTTCCATTCTCTTTAATGTTGCCATGGTTCTAACAACACAGTGCCATTCCGTTTGATGTTGCCATGGTTTAAATGTCACAGTTCCATTCCATTTGATGTTGCCATGGTTCAAAAGACACAGTTCCATTCTGTTTAATATTGCCATTGTTCAAACGACATAGTTCCATTCTGTCTGTTGTTGCCATGGTTCAAAAGACACAGTTCCATTCTGTTTGGTGTTGCCAATGTTTAATTGACAGTTCTCTTCCGTTTGATGCTGCCATGGTTTAAAACACCCAGTTTCATTCCGTTTGATGTTGCCATGGTTTAAATGACACACTTCCATTCCGTTTGATGTTGCCATGGTTTAAATGGCAGTTCCATTCTGTCTCTTGTTTCCATGGTTCAAAAGAAAAAGTTCCATTCTGTTTAATGTTGCCATGGTTTAATTGACAGTTCCATTCTTTTTGATGTTGACATGGTTCAAACGACATAGTTCCATTCTGTTTATTTTTGCCATGGTTCAAATGACACAGTTCCATTCTATTTAATGTTATCATGGTTAAAACAACACAGTTCCACTCCGTTTGATGCTGCCATGGTTTAAATGACAAAGGTTCAGTCTGTTTGTTGTTGCCATGGTTGACAAGACAGAGTTCCATTCTCTTTGATGTTGCCATGGTTCAAACAACACAGTGCCATTCTCTGTGATGTTGCCATGGTTTAAATGACAGTTCCATTCTGTCTTTTGTTACCATGGTTCAAAAGACACAGTTCCATTCTGTTTAATGTTGCCATGGTTCAAACGACACAGTTCCATTCTATTTAATGTTACCATGGTTAAAACGACACGGTTGCATTCCGTTTGATGTTGCCATGGTTTGAATGACACAATTCCATTCTGTTTGATGTTGCCGTGGTTCAAATAAGACAGTTCCATTCTCTTTAATGTTGCCATGGTTCTAACAACACAGTGCCATTCCGTTTGATGTTGCCATGGTTTAAATGTCACAGTTCCATTCCATTTGATGTTGCCATGGTTCAAAAGACACAGTTCCATTCTGTTTAATATTGCCATTGTTCAAACGACATAGTTCCATTCTGTCTGTTGTTGCCATGGTTCAAAAGACACAGTTCCATTCTGTTTGGTGTTGCCATTGTTTAATTGACAGTTCTCTTCCATTTGATGCTGCCATGGTTTAAAACACCCAGTTTCATTCCGTTTGATGTTGCCATGGTTTAAATGACACAGTTTCATTCTCTTTGTTGTTGCCATGGTTCAAACGACATACTTCCATTCTATTTAATGTTGCCATGGCTCAAACGACACAGTTCCATTCCGTTTGATGTTGCCATGGTTTAAATGACAGTTCCATTCTGTCTGTTGTTGCCATGGTTCAAAAGACACAGTTCCATTCTTTTTAATGTTGCCATGGTTCAAACGACACAGTTCCATTCTATTTAATGTTACCATGGTTAAAACGACACAGTTCCATTCCGTTTGATGCTGCCATGGTTTAAAACACCCGGTTTCATTCCGTTTGATGTTGCCATGGTTTGAATGACACAGTTTCATTCTCTTTTTTGTTGCCATGGTTCAAACAACATACTTCCATTCTATTTAATGTTGCCATGGTTCAAACGACCCAGTTCCATTCCGTTTGATGTTGCCATGGTTTAAATGACAGTTCCATTCCGTTTTATGTTGCCATGGTTTTAATGACACAGTTCCATTCTGATTCATATTGCCATTGTTTAAACGACACAGATCCATTCTATTTAATGTTACCATGGTTAATACGACACAGTTCCATTCCGTTTGATGCTGCCATGGTGTAAATGACACACTTCCATTCCGTTTGATGTTGCCATGGTTTAAATGACACAATTCCATTCTGTTTGATGTTGCCGTGGTTCAAATAAGACAGTTCCATTCTCTTTAATGTTGCCATGGTTCTAACAACACAGTGCCATTCCGTTTGATGTTGCCATGGTTTAAATGTCACAGTTCCATTCCATTTGATGTTGCCATGGTTCAAAAGACACAGTTCCATTCTGTTTAATATTGCCATTGTTCAAACGACATAGTTCCATTCTGTCTGTTGTTGCCATGGTTCAAAAGACACAGTTCCATTCTGTTTGGTGTTGCCAATGTTTAATTGACAGTTCTCTTCCGTTTGATGCTGCCATGGTTTAAAACACCCAGTTTCATTCCGTTTGATGTTGCCATGGTTTAAATGACACACTTCCATTCCGTTTGATGTTGCCATGGTTTAAATGGCAGTTCCATTCTGTCTCTTGTTTCCATGGTTCAAAAGAAAAAGTTCCATTCTGTTTAATGTTGCCATGGTTTAATTGACAGTTCCATTCTTTTTGATGTTGACATGGTTCAAACGACATAGTTCCATTCTGTTTATTTTTGCCATGGTTCAAATGACACAGTTCCATTCTATTTAATGTTATCATGGTTAAAACAACACAGTTCCACTCCGTTTGATGCTGCCATGGTTTAAATGACAAAGGTTCAGTCTGTTTGTTGTTGCCATGGTTGACAAGACAGAGTTCCATTCTCTTTGATGTTGCCATGGTTCAAACAACACAGTGCCATTCTCTGTGATGTTGCCATGGTTTAAATGACAGTTCCATTCTGTCTTTTGTTACCATGGTTCAAAAGACACAGTTCCATTCTGTTTAATGTTGCCATGGTTCAAACGACACAGTTCCATTCTATTTAATGTTACCATGGTTAAAACGACACGGTTGCATTCCGTTTGATGTTGCCATGGTTTGAATGACACAATTCCATTCTGTTTGATGTTGCCGTGGTTCAAATAAGACAGTTCCATTCTCTTTAATGTTGCCATGGTTCTAACAACACAGTGCCATTCCGTTTGATGTTGCCATGGTTTAAATGTCACAGTTCCATTCCATTTGATGTTGCCATGGTTCAAAAGACACAGTTCCATTCTGTTTAATATTGCCATTGTTCAAACGACATAGTTCCATTCTGTCTGTTGTTGCCATGGTTCAAAAGACACAGTTCCATTCTGTTTGGTGTTGCCATTGTTTAATTGACAGTTCTCTTCCATTTGATGCTGCCATGGTTTAAAACACCCAGTTTCATTCCGTTTGATGTTGCCATGGTTTAAATGACACAGTTTCATTCTCTTTGTTGTTGCCATGGTTCAAACGACATACTTCCATTCTATTTAATGTTGCCATGGCTCAAACGACACAGTTCCATTCCGTTTGATGTTGCCATGGTTTAAATGACAGTTCCATTCTGTCTGTTGTTGCCATGGTTCAAAAGACACAGTTCCATTCTTTTTAATGTTGCCATGGTTCAAACGACACAGTTCCATTCTATTTAATGTTACCATGGTTAAAACGACACAGTTCCATTCCGTTTGATGCTGCCATGGTTTAAAACACCCGGTTTCATTCCGTTTGATGTTGCCATGGTTTGAATGACACAGTTTCATTCTCTTTTTTGTTGCCATGGTTCAAACAACATACTTCCATTCTATTTAATGTTGCCATGGTTCAAACGACCCAGTTCCATTCCGTTTGATGTTGCCATGGTTTAAATGACAGTTCCATTCCGTTTTATGTTGCCATGGTTTTAATGACACAGTTCCATTCTGATTCATGTAGCCATTGTTTAAACGACACAGATCCATTCTATTTAATGTTACCATGGTTAATACGACACAGTTCCATTCCGTTTGATGCTGCCATGGTTTAAATGACACAGTTCCATTCTGTTTGATGTGGCCGTTGTTCAAACGACACGGTTCCATTCTGTTTAATGTTGCCATGGTTCAAACGACACAGTTCCATTCCGTTTGATTTTGCCATGGTTCAAAAGACACAGTTCCATTCTGTTTAATGTTGCCATGGTTTAAACGACACGGTTGCATTCCGTTTGATGTTGCCATGGTTTAAATGACACAATTCCATTCTTTTAATGTTGCCATAGTTCAAACAACACAGTTTCATTCTGTTTAATGTTGCCATGGTTTAAATGGCACAGTTCCAATCCGTTTGATGTTGCCAAGGTTTAAATGACATAGTTCCATTTTTTTTTATGTTGCCATGGTTTAAATGACATAGTTCCATTCTGTATGATGTTGCCGTTGTTCAAACGACACAGTTCCATTCTTTTTGATGTTGCCATGGTTCAAAAGATGCAGTTCCATTCTGTTTAATCGATGTTGCCATGGTCCAAAAGACACAGTTCCATACTAATTAATTGATGTTGCCATGGTTCAAAAGACACAGTTCCATTCTGTTTAATGTTACCATGGTTAAAATGACACAGTTCCATTCCATTTGATGCTGCGATGATTTAAATAACACAGTTCCATTCTGTTTATTGTTGCCATAGTTCAAATGAAACAGTTCCATTCTATTTAATGTTGCCATGGTTTAAACGACACAGTTCCATTCTGTTTGATGTTGCTGTGGTGCAAACGACACAGTTCCATTCTGTTGAATGTTACCATGGTTCAAACGACACAAAACCATTCGTTTGATGTTGCCATGGTTTCATTGACAGTTCCACTCTGTTTGTTGTTGCCATGGTTCAAACGACACAGTTCCATTCTGTTGAATGTTACCATGGTGTAAATGACACAATTCCATTCACTTTAATGTTGCCATGGTTGAAACGACAAAGTTCCATTCTATTTAATGTTACCATGGTTCAAGTGAGATACTTCCATTCTCTTTGATGTTGCCCATGGTTTATTTGACAGTTCCATTCTGTTTGTTGGTGCCATGATTCAAAAGACAGAGTTCCATTCTGTTTGTTGTTGCAATGATACAAAAGACACAGTTCCATTCTGTTTAATGTTGCCATTTTTTAAATGACAAAATTCCATTCTGTTTGATGTTACCATGGTTCAAACGACACAGTTCCATTCTCACTGTTGTTGCTTTGGTTCAAAAGAAACAGTTCCTTTCTGTTTAATGTTGCCATGGTTCAAACAACAAAGTTCCATTCTGTTTAATGTTGCCATGGTTTAAATGACACAGTTCCATTCTCTTTAATGTTGCCATGGTTTAAATGACACAGTTCCATTCCGTCTGATGTTGCCATGGTTTCATTGACAGGTCCTTTCTTTTTGTTGTTGCCATGGTTCAAATTACACAGTTCCATTCTCTTTAATGTTGCCATGGTTCACACGACACAATTCCATTCTGTTTGATGTTGCCATGGTTTAAATGACACACTTCCATTCCGTTTGATGTTGCCATGGTTTAAATGGCAGTTCCATTCTGTCTCTTGTTTCCATGGTTCAAAAGAAAAAGATCCATTCTGTTTAATGTTGCCATTGTTTAATTGACAGTTCCATTCTTTTTGATGTTGCCATGGTTCAAACGACACAGTTCCATTCTGTTTATTTTTGCCATGGTTCAAATGACACAGTTCCATTCTATTTAATGTTATCATGGTTAAAACAACACAGTTCCACTCCGTTTGATGCTGCCATGGTTTAAATGACAAAGGTTCAGTCTGTTTGTTTTTGCCATGTTTCACAAGACAAGAGTTCCATTCTCTTTGATGTTGCCATGGTTCAAACAACACAGTGCCATTCTCTTTGATGTTGCCATGGTTTAAATGACAGTTCCATTCTGTCTTTTGTTACCATGGTTCAAAAGACACAGTTCCATTCTGTTTAATGTTGCCATGGTTCAAACGACACAGTTCCATTCTATTTAATGTTACCATGGTTAAAACGACACGGTTGCATTCCGTTTGATGTTGCCATGGTTTAAATGACACAATTCCATTCTGTTTGATGTTGCCATGGTTTAAATGTCACAGTTCCATTCCATTTGATGTTGCCAGGGTTCAAAAGACACAGTTCCATTCTAGTTAATGTTGCCATTGTTCAAACGACATAGTTCCATTCTGTCTGTTGTTGCCATGGTTCAAAAGACACAGTTCAATTCTGTTTGATGTTGCCATGGTTTAATTGACAGTTCTCTTCCGTTTGATGCTGCCATGGTTTAAAACACCCAGTTTCATTCCGTTTGATGTTGCCATGGTTTAAATGACACAGTTTCATTCTCTTTGTTGTTGCCAAGGTTCAAACGACATACTTCCATTCTATTTAATGTTGCAATGGCTCATACGACACAGTTCCATTCCGCTTGATGTTGCCATGGATTAAATGACAGTTCCATTCTGTCTGTTGTTGCCATGGTTCACACGACACAGTTCCATTCTATTTAATGTTACCATGGTTAAAACGACACAGTTCCATTCCATTTAATGTTACCATGGTTAAAACGACACAGTTCCATTCCATTTGATGCTGCGATGGTTTAAATGACACAGTTTCATTCTCTTTGTTGTTGCCATGGTTCAAATAACATACTTCCATTCTATTTAATGTTGTCATGGTTTAAATGACACAGTTTCATTCTCTTTGTTGTTGCCATGGTTCAAACGACACAGTTCCATTCCGTTTGATGTTGCCATGGTTTAAATGACAGTTCCATTCCGTTTGATGTTGCCATGGTTTTAATGACACAGTTCCATTCTGATTCATGTTGCCATTGTTCAAACGACACAGATCCATTCTATTTAATGTTACCATGGTTTAAATGACACAGTTCCATTCCGTTTGATGCTGCCATGGTTTAAATGACACAGTTCCATTCTGTTTGATGTGGCCGTCGTTCAAACGACACAGTTCCATTCAATTTTATGTTACCATGGTTTAAATGACACAGTTCCATTCCGTTTGATTTTGCCGTGGTTCAAATAACACAGTTCCATTTTCTTTAATGTTGCCATGGTTCAAACGACACAGTTCCATTCTGTTTGATTTTGCCATGGTTCAAAAGACACTGTTCCATTCTGTTTATTTTTGCCATGGTTCAAACGACACAGTTCCATTCTATTTAATGTTATCATGGTTAAAACAACACAGTTCCACTCCGTTTGATGCTGCCATGGTTTAAATGACAAAGGTTCAGTTTTTTTGTTGTTGCCATGGTTCACAAGACAGAGTTCCATTCTGTCTTTTGTTACCATGGTTCAAAAGACACAGTTCCATTCAATTTAATGTTACCATGGTTAAAACGACACGGTTGCATTCCGTTTGATGTTGCCATGGTTTAAATGACACAATTCCATTCTGTTTGATGTTGCCGTGGTTCAAATAAGACAGTTCCATTCTCTTTAATTTTGCCATGGTTCTAACAACACAGTGCCATTCCGTTTGATGTTGCCATGGTTTAAATGTCACAGTTCCTTTCCATTTGATGTTGCCATGGTTCAAAAGACACAGTTCCACTCGGTTTAATGTTGCCATTGTTCAAACGACATAGTTCTATACTGTTTATTGTTGCCATGGTTTAAATGACATACTTCCATTCTATTTAATGTTGCCATGGCTCAAACGACACAGTTCCATTCCGTTTGATGTTGCCATGTTTTAAATGACACTGTTGCATTCCGTTTGATGTTGCCATGGTTTAATCGACACAGTTCCATTCCGTTTGATGTTGCCATGGTTTAAACGACACAGTTCCATTCCGTTTGATTTTGCCATGGTACAAAAGACACAGTTCCATTCTGTTTAATGTTGCCATGGTTTAAACGACACGGTTGCATTTCGTTTAATGTTGCCATGGTTTAAATGGCACAGTTCCAATCCGTTTGATTTTGCCATGGTTTAAATGACATAGTTCCATTCTTTTTGATGTTGCCATGGTTCTAATGACACAGTTCCATTCTTCTTGATGTGTTTATGTGTCAAATCACATACATGCATTCCATTTGATGTTGCCATGGTTTAAATGACACAGTTCCATTCCGTTTGATGTTTCCATGGTTCAAAGGACACAGTTCCATTCTGTTGAATGTTGCCATGGTTCAAAATACACAGTTCCATTCTTTTTAATTTTACCATGTTTACAACGACAGTTCCATTCCGTTTGATGTTGCCTTGGTTTAATTGACAGTTCCATTTTGTTTGTTGTTGCCATGGTTCAAACGACACAGTTCCATTTTATTTAATGTTACCATATTTAAAACGACACAGTTCCATTCCGTTTGATGTTGCCATGGTTTAAATGACACAGTTCCATTCTGTTTGTTGGTGCCATGGTTCAAACGACACAGTTCGATTCTATTTAATGTTGCCATGGTTCAAACGACACAGTTCCATTCTGTTTAATGTTGCCATGGTTTTAATGACACAGTTCCATTCTGTATGATGTTGCCGTTGTTCAAACGACACAGTTCCATTCTCTTTGATGTTGCCATGGTTCAAAAGACACAGTTCCATTCTGTTTAATGTTACCATGGTTAAAACGACACAGTTCCATTCCATTTGATGCTGCGATGGTTTAAATAACACAGTTCCATTCTGTTTAATTTTGCCATAGTTCAAACGACACAGTTCCATTCTGTTTAATGTTGCCATGGATTAAACGACACAGTTCCATTCTGTTTATTGTTTTTATGTGAAAAATGAAACAGTTCTATTCTGTTTAATGTTGCCATGGTTCAAATAAGACAGTTCCATTCTCTTTAATGTTGCCATGGTTCTAACAACACAGTGCCATTCCGTTTGATGTTGCCATGGTTTAAATGTCACAGTTCCATTCCATTTGATGTTGCCATGGTTCAAAAGACACAGTTCCATTCTGTTTAATATTGCCATTGTTCAAACGACATAGTTCCATTCTGTCTGTTGTTGCCATGGTTCAAAAGACACAGTTCCATTCTGTTTGGTGTTGCCAATGTTTAATTGACAGTTCTCTTCCGTTTGATGCTGCCATGGTTTAAAACACCCAGGTTCATTCCGTTTGATGTTGCCATGGTTTAAATGACACAGTTTCATTCTCTTTGTTGTTGCCATGGTTCAAACGACATACTTCCATTCTATTTAATGTTGCCATGGCTCAAACGACACAGTTCCATTCCGTTTGATGTTGCCATGGTTTAAATGACAGTTCCATTCTGTCTGTTGTTGCCATGGTTCAAAAGACACAGTTCCATTCTGTTTAATGTTGCCATGGTTCAAACGACACAGTTCCATTCTATTTAATGTTACCATGGTTCAAACGACACAGTTCCATTCCGTTTGATGTTGCCATGGTTTAAAAGACAGTTCCATTCTGTCTGTTGTTGCCATGGTTCAAAAGATACAGTTCCATTCTGTTTAATGTTGCCATGGTTCAAACGACACAGTTCCATTCTATTTAATTTTACTATGGTTAAAACGACACAGTTCCATTCTATTTAATGTTACCATGGTTAAAACGACACAGTTCCATTCCGTTTGATGTTGCCATGGTTTAAATGGCACAGTTCCAATCTGTTTGATGTTGCCATGGTTTAAATGACATAGTTCCATTCTGTTTAATGTTGCCATCGTTCAAATGACATAGTTCCATTCTGTCTGTTGTTGCCATGGTTCAAAAGACACAGTTCCATTCTGTTTGGTGTTGCCAATGTTTAATTGACAGTTCTCTTCCGTTTGATGCTGCCATGGTTTAAAACACCCAGTTTCATTCCGTTTGATGTTGCCATGGTTTAAATGACACAGTTTCATTCTCTTTGTTGTTGCCATGGTTCAAACGACATACTTCCATTCTATTTAATGTTGCCATGGCTCAAACGACACAGTTCCATTCCGTTTGATGTTGCCATGGTTTAAATGACAGTTCCATTCTGTCTGTTGTTGCCATGGTTCAAAAGACACAGTTCCATTCTGTTTAATGTTGCCATGGTTCAAACGACACAGTTCCATTCTATTTAATGTTACCATGGTTAAAACGACACAGTTCCATTCCGTTTGATGTTGCCATGGTTTAAAAGACAGTTCCATTCTGTCTGTTGTTGCCATGGTTCAAAAGATACAGTTCCATTCTGTTTAATGTTGCCATGGTTCAAACGACACAGTTCCATTCTATTTAATTTTACTATGGTTAAAACGACACAGTTCCATTCTATTTAATGTTACCATGGTTAAAACGACACAGTTCCATTCCGTTTGATGTTGCCATGGTTTAAATGACAGTTCCATTCTGTCTGTTGTAGACCATGGTTCAAAAGACACAGTTCCATTCTGTTTAATGTTGCCATGGTTCAAACGACACAGTTCCATTCTATTTAATGTTACCATGGTTAAAACGACACAGTTCCATTCCGTTTGATGCTGCCATGGTTTAAAACACCCGGTTTCATTCCGTTTGATGTTGCCATGGTTTAAATTACACAGTTTCATTCACTTTTTTGTTGCCATGGTTCAAACAACATACTTCCATTCTATTTAATGTTACCATGGTTTAAATGACACAGTTTCATTCTCTTTGTTGTTGCCATGGTTCAAACGACCCAGTTCCATTCCGTTTGATGTTGCCATGGTTTAAATGACAGTTCCATTCCGTTTTATGTTGCCATGGTTTTAATGACACAGTTCCATTCTGATTCATGTTGCCATTGTTCAAACGACACAGATCCATTCTATTTAATGTTACCATGGTTAAAACGACACAGTTCCATTCCGTTCGATGTTGCCATGGTTTAGATGACAGTTCCATTCTGTCTGTTGTTGCCATGGTTAAAAAGATACAGTTCCATTCTGTTTAATGTTGCCATGGTTCAAACGACACAGTTCCATTCTATTTAATTTTACTATGGTTAAAACGACACAGTTCCATTCTATTTAATGTTACCATGGTTAAAACGACACAGTTCCATTCCGTTTGATGTTGCCATGGTTTAAATGACAGTTCCATTCTGTCTGTTGTTGCCATGGTTCAAAAGACACAGTTCCATTCTGTTTAATGTTGCCATGGTTCAAACGACACAGTTCCATTCTATTTAATGTTACCATGGTTAAAACGACACAGTTCCATTCCGTTTGATGCTGCCATGGTTTAAAACACCCGGTTTCATTCCGTTTGATGTTGCCATGGTTTAAATGACACAGTTTCATTCTCTTTTTTGTTGCCATGGTTCAAACAACATACTTCCATTCTATTTAATGTTGCCATGGTTTAAATGACACAGTTTCATTCTCTTTGTTGTTGCCATGGTTCAAACGATCCAGTTCCATTCCGTTTGATGTTGCCATGGTTTAAATGACAGTTCCATTCCGTTTTATGTTGCCATGGTTTTAATGACACAGTTCCATTCTGATTCATGTTGCCATTGTTCAAACGACACAGATCCATTCTATTTAATGTTACCATGGTTAATACGACACAGTTCCATTCCGTTTGATGCTGCCATGGTTTAAATGACACAGTTCCATTCTGTTTGATGTGGCCGTTGTTCAAACGACACGGTTCCATTCTGTTTAATGTTGCCATGGTTCAAACGACACAGTTCCATTCCGTTTGATTTTGCCATGGTTCAAAAGACACAGTTCCATTCTGTTTAATGTTGCCATGGTTTAAACGACACGGTTGCATTCCGTTTGATGTTGCCATGGTTTAAATGACACAATTCCATTCTTTTAATGTTGCCATAGTTCAAACAACACAGTTTCATTCTGTTTAATGTTGCCATGGTTTAAATGGCACAGTTCCAATCCGTTTGATGTTGCCAAGGTTTAAATGACATAGTTCCATTTTTTTTTATGTTGCCATGGTTTAAATGACATAGTTCCATTCTGTATGATGTTCCCCTTGTTCAAACGACACAGTTCCATTCTTTTTGATGTTGCCATGGTTCAAAAGATGCAGTTCCATTCTGTTTAATCGATGTTGCCATGGTCCAAAAGACACAGTTCCATTCTAATTAATTGATGTTGCCATGGTTCAAAAGACACAGTTCCATTCTGTTTAATGTTACCATGGTTAAAATGACACAGTTCCATTCCATTTGATGGTGCGATGGTTTAAATAACACAGTTCCATTCTGTTTATTGTTGCCATAGTTCAAATGAAACAGTTCCATTCTATTTAATGTTGCCATGGTTTAAACGACACAGTTCCATTCTGTTTAATGTTGCCTGGGTTAAACGACACAGTTCCATTCTGTTTAATGTTGCCATTTCTTAAATGACAAAATTCCATTCTATTTAATGTTACCATGGTTAAAACGACACAGTTCCATTCCGTTTGATGCTGCCATGGTTTAAAACACCCGGTTTCATTCCGTTTGATGTTGCCATGGTTTAAATGACACAGTTTCATTCACTTTTTTGTTGCCATGGTTCAAACAACATACTTCCATTCTATTTAATGTTACCATGGTTTAAATGACACAGTTTCATTCTCTTTGTTGTTGCCATGGTTCAAACGACCCAGTTCCATTCCGTTTGATGTTGCCATGGTTTAAATGACAGTTCCATTCCGTTTTATGTTGCCATGGTTTTAATGACACAGTTCCATTCTGATTCATGTTGCCATTGTTCAAACGACACAGATCCATTCTATTTAATGTTACCATGGTTAAAACGACACAGTTCCATTCCGTTCGATGTTGCCATGGTTTAAATGACAGTTCCATTCTGTCTGTTGTTGCCATGGTTAAAAAGATACAGTTCCATTCTGTTTAATGTTGCCATGGTTCAAACGACACAGTTCCATTCTATTTAATTTTACTATGGTTAAAACGACACAGTTCCATTCTATTTAATGTTACCATGGTTAAAACGACACAGTTCCATTCCGTTTGATGTTGCCATGGTTTAAATGACAGTTCCATTCTGTCTGTTGTTGCCATGGTTCAAAAGACACAGTTCCATTCTGTTTAATGTTGCCATGGTTCAAACGACACAGTTCCATTCTATTTAATGTTACCATGGTTTAAATTACACAGTTTCATTCACTTTTTTGTTGCCATGGTTCAAACAACATACTTCCATTCTATTTAATGTTACCATGGTTTAAATGACACAGTTTCATTCTCTTTGTTGTTGCCATGGTTCAAACGACCCAGTTCCATTCCGTTTGATGTTGCCATGGTTTAAATGACAGTTCCATTCCGTTTTATGTTGCCATGGTTTTAATGACACAGTTCCATTCTGATTCATGTTGCCATTGTTCAAACGACACAGATCCATTCTATTTAATGTTACCATGGTTAAAACGACACAGTTCCATTCCGTTCGATGTTGCCATGGTTTAGATGACAGTTCCATTCTGTCTGTTGTTGCCATGGTTAAAAAGATACAGTTCCATTCTGTTTAATGTTGCCATGGTTCAAACGACACAGTTCCATTCTATTTAATTTTACTATGGTTAAAACGACACAGTTCCATTCTGTTTAATGTTACCATGGTTAAAACGACACAGTTCCATTCCGTTTGATGTTGCCATGGTTTAAATGACAGTTCCATTCTGTCTGTTGTTGCCATGGTTCAAAAGACACAGTTCCATTCTGTTTAATGTTGCCATGGTTCAAACGACACAGTTCCATTCTATTTAATGTTACCATGGTTAAAACGACACAGTTCCATTCCGTTTGATGCTGCCATGGTTTAAAACACCCGGTTTCATTCCGTTTGATGTTGCCATGGTTTAAATGACACAGTTTCATTCTCTTTTTTGTTGCCATGGTTCAAACAACATACTTCCATTCTATTTAATGTTGCCATGGTTTAAATGACACAGTTTTATTCTCTTTGTTGTTGCCATGGTTCAAACGATCCAGTTCCATTCCGTTTGATGTTGCCATGGTTTAAATGACAGTTCCATTCCGTTTTATGTTGCCATGGTTTTAATGACACAGTTCCATTCTGATTCATGTTGCCATTGTTCAAACGACACAGATCCATTCTATTTAATGTTACCATGGTTAATACGACACAGTTCCATTCCGTTTGATGCTGCCATGGTTTAAATGACACAGTTCCATTCTGTTTGATGTGGCCGTTGTTCAAACGACACGGTTCCATTCTGTTTAATGTTGCCATGGTTCAAACGACACAGTTCCATTCCGTTTGATTTTGCCATGGTTCAAAAGACACAGTTCCATTCTGTTTAATGTTGCCATGGTTTAAACGACACGGTTGCATTCCGTTTGATGTTGCCATGGTTTAAATGACACAATTCCATTCTTTTAATGTTGCCATAGTTCAAACAACACAGTTTCATTCTGTTTAATGTTGCCATGGTTTAAATGGCACAGTTCCAATCCGTTTGATGTTGCCAAGGTTTAAATGACATAGTTCCATTTTTTTTTATGTTGCCATGGTTTAAATGACATAGTTCCATTCTGTATGATGTTCCCCTTGTTCAAACGACACAGTTCCATTCTTTTTGATGTTGCCATGGTTCAAAAGATGCAGTTCCATTCTGTTTAATCGATGTTGCCATGGTCCAAAAGACACAGTTCCATTCTAATTAATTGATGTTGCCATGGTTCAAAAGACACAGTTCCATTCTGTTTAATGTTACCATGGTTAAAATGACACAGTTCCATTCCATTTGATGGTGCGATGGTTTAAATAACACAGTTCCATTCTGTTTATTGTTGCCATAGTTCAAATGAAACAGTTCCATTCTATTTAATGTTGCCATGGTTTAAACGACACAGTTCCATTCTGTTTAATGTTGCCTGGGTTAAACGACACAGTTCCATTCTGTTTAATGTTGCCATTTCTTAAATGACAAAATTCCATTCTATTTAATGTTACCATGGTTAAAACGACACAGTTCCATTCCGTTTGATGCTGCCATGGTTTAAAACACCCGGTTTCATTCCGTTTGATGTTGCCATGGTTTAAATGACACAGTTTCATTCACTTTTTTGTTGCCATGGTTCAAACAACATACTTCCATTCTATTTAATGTTACCATGGTTTAAATGACACAGTTTCATTCTCTTTGTTGTTGCCATGGTTCAAACGACCCAGTTCCATTCCGTTTGATGTTGCCATGGTTTAAATGACAGTTCCATTCCGTTTTATGTTGCCATGGTTTTAATGACACAGTTCCATTCTGATTCATGTTGCCATTGTTCAAACGACACAGATCCATTCTATTTAATGTTACCATGGTTAAAACGACACAGTTCCATTCCGTTCGATGTTGCCATGGTTTAAATGACAGTTCCATTCTGTCTGTTGTTGCCATGGTTAAAAAGATACAGTTCCATTCTGTTTAATGTTGCCATGGTTCAAACGACACAGTTCCATTCTATTTAATTTTACTATGGTTAAAACGACACAGTTCCATTCTATTTAATGTTACCATGGTTAAAACGACACAGTTCCATTCCGTTTGATGTTGCCATGGTTTAAATGACAGTTCCATTCTGTCTGTTGTTGCCATGGTTCAAAAGACACAGTTCCATTCTGTTTAATGTTGCCATGGTTCAAACGACACAGTTCCATTCTATTTAATGTTACCATGGTTAAAACGACACAGTTCCATTCCGTTTGATGCTGCCATGGTTTAAAACACCCGGTTTCATTCCGTTTGATGTTGCCATGGTTTAAATGACACAGTTTCATTCTCTTTTTTGTTGCCATGGTTCAAACAACATACTTCCATTCTATTTAATGTTGCCATGGTTTAAATGACACAGTTTCATTCTCTTTGTTGTTGCCATGGTTCAAACGATCCAGTTCCATTCCGTTTGATGTTGCCATGGTTTAAATGACAGTTCCATTCCGTTTTATGTTGCCATGGTTTTAATGACACAGTTCCATTCTGATTCATGTTGCCATTGTTCAAACGACACAGATCCATTCTATTTAATGTTACCATGGTTAATACGACACAGTTCCATTCCGTTTGATGCTGCCATGGTTTAAATGACACAGTTCCATTCTGTTTGATGTGGCCGTTGTTCAAACGACACGGTTCCATTCTGTTTAATGTTGCCATGGTTCAAACGACACAGTTCCATTCCGTTTGATTTTGCCATGGTTCAAAAGACACAGTTCCATTCTGTTTAATGTTGCCATGGTTTAAACGACACGGTTGCATTCCGTTTGATGTTGCCATGGTTTAAATGACACAATTCCATTCTTTTAATGTTGCCATAGTTCAAACAACACAGTTTCATTCTGTTTAATGTTGCCATGGTTTAAATGGCACAGTTCCAATCCGTTTGATGTTGCCAAGGTTTAAATGACATAGTTCCATTTTTTTTTATGTTGCCATGGTTTAAATGACATAGTTCCATTCTGTATGATGTTCCCCTTGTTCAAACGACACAGTTCCATTCTTTTTGATGTTGCCATGGTTCAAAAGATGCAGTTCCATTCTGTTTAATCGATGTTGCCATGGTCCAAAAGACACAGTTCCATTCTAATTAATTGATGTTGCCATGGTTCAAAAGACACAGTTCCATTCTGTTTAATGTTACCATGGTTAAAATGACACAGTTCCATTCCATTTGATGGTGCGATGGTTTAAATAACACAGTTCCATTCTGTTTATTGTTGCCATAGTTCAAATGAAACAGTTCCATTCTATTTAATGTTGCCATGGTTTAAACGACACAGTTCCATTCTGTTTAATGTTGCCTGGGTTAAACGACACAGTTCCATTCTGTTTAATGTTGCCATTTCTTAAATGACAAAATTCCATTCTGTTTGATGTTACCATGGTTCAAACGACACAGTTCTATTCTCACTATTGTTGCTTTGGTTCAAAAGAAACAGTTCCTTTCTGTTTAATGTTGCCATAGTTCAAACAACAAAGTTCCATTCTGTTTAATGTTGCCATGGTTTAAATGACACAGTTCCATTCTCTTTAATGTTGCCATGGTTCACACGACACAATTCCATTCTGTTTGATGTTGCCATGGTTTAAATGAAACAATTCCATTCCGTTTGATGTTGCCAAGGTTTTAAATGGCAGTTCCATTCTGTCTCGTTTCCATGGTTCAAAAGAAAAAGTTCCATTCTGTTTAATGTTGCCATGGTTTAAATGACACACTTCCATTCTGTTTGATGTTTTCATGTGTCAAATGACACAGTTCCATTTGATGTTGCCATGGTTTAATTGACAGTTCCGTTCTTTTTGATGTTGCCATGGTTCAAACGACACAGTTCCATTCTGTTTAATGTTGCCATGGTTCTAACGACACAGTTCCATTCTTTTTGATGTTGCCATGGTTCAAACGACACAGTTCCAGTCTGTTTATTGTTGCCATGGTTCAAACGACACAGTTCCATTCTATTTAATGTCACCGTGGTTAAAACGACACGGTTGCATTCCGTTTGATGTGGACATGGTTTAAATGACACAATTCCATTCTGTTTGATGTTGCCGTGGTTCAAATAAGACAGTTCCATTCTCTTTAATGTTGCCATGGTTCTAACAACACAGTGCCATTCCGTTTGATGTTGCCATGGTTTAAATGTCACAGTTCCATTCCATTTGATGTTGCCATGGTTCAAAAGACACAGTTCCATTCGGTTTAATCTTGCCATTGTTCAAACGACATAGTTCCATTCTGTTTATTGTTGCCATGGTTCAAACGACACAGTTCCATTTTATTTAATGTTACCATATTTAAAACGACACAGTTCCATTCCGTTTGATGTTGCCATGGTTTAAATGTCACAGTTCCATTCCATTTGATGTTGCCATGGTTCAACAGACACAGTTCCATTCTATTTAATGTTGCCATGGTTCAAACAACAAAGTTCCATTCTGTTTAATGTTGCCATGGTTTAAATGACACAGTTCCATTCTCTTTAGTGTTGCCATGGTTCACACGACGCAATTCCATTCTGTTTGATGTTGCCATGGTTTAAATGAAACAATTCCATTCCGTTTGATGTTGCCAAGGTTTTAAATGGCAGTTCCATTCTGTCTCGTTTCCATGGTTCAAAAGAAAAAGTTCCATTCTGTTTAATGTTGCCATGGTTTAAATGACACACTTCCATTCTGTTTGATGTTTTCATGTGTCAAATGACACAGTTCCATTTGATGTTGCCATGGTTTAATTGACAGTTCCATTCTTTTTGATGTTGCCATGGTTCAAACGACACAGTTCCATTCTGTTTAATGTTGCCATGGTTCTAACGACACAGTTCCATTCTTTTTGATGTTGCCATGGTTCAAACGACACAGTTCCATTCTGTTTATTGTTGCCATGGTTCAAACGACACAGTTCCATTCTATTTAATGTTACCATGGTTAAAACGACACGGTTGCATTCCGTTTGATGTGGACATGGTTTAAATGACACAATTCCATTCTGTTTGATGTTGCCGTGGTTCAAATGAGACAGTTCCATTCTCTTTAATGTTGCCATGGTTCTAACAACACAGTGCCATTCCGTTTGATGTTGCCATGGTTTAAATGTCACAGTTCCATTCCATTTGATGTTGCCATTGTTCAAACGACATAGTTCCATTCTGTTTATTGTTGCCATGGTTTAAATGACACAGTTCCATTCTATTTAATGTTGCCATGGTTCAAACGACACAGTGCCATTCTGTCTGTTGTTGCCATGGTTCAAAAGACACAGTTCCATTCTGTTTGGTGTTGCCATTGTTTAATTGACAGTTCTCTTCCGTTTGATGCTGCCATGGTTTAAAACACCCAGTTTCATTCCGTTTGATGTTGCCATGGTTTAAATGACACAGTTTCATTCACTTTTTTGTTGCCATGGTTCAAACAACATACTTCCATTCTATTTAATGTTACCATGGTTTAAATGACACAGTTTCATTCTCTTTGTTGTTGCCATGGTTCAAACGACCCAGTTCCATTCCGTTTGATGTTGCCATGGTTTAAATGACAGTTCCATTCCGTTTTATGTTGCCATGGTTTTAATGACACAGTTCCATTCTGATTCATGTTGCCATTGTTCAAACGACACAGATCCATTCTATTTAATGTTACCATGGTTAAAACGACACAGTTCCATTCCGTTCGATGTTGCCATGGTTTAAATGACAGTTCCATTCTGTCTGTTGTTGCCATGGTTAAAAAGATACAGTTCCATTCTGTTTAATGTTGCCATGGTTCAAACGACACAGTTCCATTCTATTTAATTTTACTATGGTTAAAACGACACAGTTCCATTCTATTTAATGTTACCATGGTTAAAACGACACAGTTCCATTCCGTTTGATGTTGCCATGGTTTAAATGACAGTTCCATTCTGTCTGTTGTTGCCATGGTTCAAAAGACACAGTTCCATTCTGTTTAATGTTGCCATGGTTCAAACGACACAGTTCCATTCTATTTAATGTTACCATGGTTAAAACGACACAGTTCCATTCCGTTTGATGCTGCCATGGTTTAAATGACACAGTTCCATTCTTTTTGATGTGGCCGTTGTTCAAACGACACGGTTCCATTCTGTTTAATGTTGCCATGGTTCAAACGACACAGTTCCATTCCGTTTGATTTTGCCATGGTTCAAAAGACACAGTTCCATTCTGTTTAATGTTGCCATGGTTTAAACGACACGGTTGCATTCCGTTTGATGTTGCCATGGTTTAAATGACACAATTCCATTCTTTTAATGTTGCCATAGTTCAAACAACACAGTTTCATTCTGTTTAATGTTGCCATGGTTTAAATGGCACAGTTCCAATCCGTTTGATGTTGCCAAGGTTTAAATGACATAGTTCCATTTTTTTTTATGTTGCCATGGTTTAAATGACATAGTTCCATTCTGTATGATGTTGCCCTTGTTCAAACGACACAGTTCCATTCTTTTTGATGTTGCCATGGTCCAAAAGACACAGTTCCATTCTAATTAATTGATGTTGCCATGGTTCAAAAGACACAGTTCCATTCTGTTTAATGTTACCATGGTTAAAATGACACAGTTCCATTCCATTTGATGGTGCGATGGTTTAAATAACACAGTTCCATTCTTTTTATTGTTGCCATAGTTCAAATGAAACAGTTCCATTCTATTTAATGTTGCCATGGTTTAAACGACACAGTTCCATTCTGTTTAATGTTGCCTGGGTTGAAACGACACAGTTCCATTCTGTTTAATGTTGCCATTTCTTAAATGACAAAATTCCATTCTGTTTGATGTTACCATGGTTCAAACGACACAGTTCTATTCTCACTATTGTTGCTTTGGTTCAAAAGAAACAGTTCCTTTCTGTTTAATGTTGCCATAGTTCAAACAACAAAGTTCCATTCTGTTTAATGTTGCCATGGTTTAAATGACACAGTTCCATTCTCTTTAATGTTGCCATGGTTCACACGACACAATTCCATTCTGTTTGATGTTGCCATGGTTTAAATGAAACAATTCCATTCCGTTTGATGTTGCCAAGGTTTTAAATGGCAGTTCCATTCTGTCTCGTTTCCATGGTTCAAAAGAAAAAGTTCCATTCTGTTTAATGTTGCCATGGTTTAAATGACACACTTCCATTCTGTTTGATGTTTTCATGTGTCAAATGACACAGTTCCATTTGATGTTGCCATGGTTTAATTGACAGTTCCATTCTTTTTGATGTTGCCATGGTTCAAACGACACAGTTCCATTCTGTTTAATGTTGCCATGGTTCTAACGACACAGTTCCATTCTTTTTGATGTTGCCATGGTTCAAACGACACAGTTCCAGTCTGTTTATTGTTGCCATGGTTCAAACGACACAGTTCCATTCTATTTAATGTCACCGTGGTTAAAACGACACGGTTGCATTCCGTTTGATGTGGACATGGTTTAAATGACACAATTCCATTCTGTTTGATGTTGCCGTGGTTCAAATAAGACAGTTCCATTCTCTTTAATGTTGCCATGGTTCTAACAACACAGTGCCATTCCGTTTGATGTTGCCATGGTTTAAATGTCACAGTTCCATTCCATTTGATGTTGCCATGGTTCAAAAGACACAGTTCCATTCGGTTTAATCTTGCCATTGTTCAAACGACATAGTTCCATTCTGTTTATTGTTGCCATGGTTCAAACGACACAGTTCCATTTTATTTAATGTTACCATATTTAAAACGACACAGTTCCATTCCGTTTGATGTTGCCATGGTTTAAATGTCACAGTTCCATTCCATTTGATGTTGCCATGGTTCAACAGACACAGTTCCATTCTATTTAATGTTGCCATGGTTCAAACAACAAAGTTCAATTCTGTTTAATGTTGCCATGGTTTAAATGACACAGTTCCATTCTCTTTAGTGTTGCCATGGTTCACACGACGCAATTCCATTCTGTTTGATGTTGCCATGGTTTAAATGAAACAATTCCATTCCGTTTGATGTTGCCAAGGTTTTAAATGGCAGTTCCATTCTGTCTCGTTTCCATGGTTCAAAAGAAAAAGTTCCATTCTGTTTAATGTTGCCATGGTTTAAATGACACACTTCCATTCTGTTTGATGTTTTCATGTGTCAAATGACACAGTTCCATTTGATGTTGCCATGGTTTAATTGACAGTTCCATTCTTTTTGATGTTGCCATGGTTCAAACGACACAGTTCCATTCTGTTTAATGTTGCCATGGTTCTAACGACACAGTTCCATTCTTTTTGATGTTGCCATGGTTCAAACGACACAGTTCCATTCTGTTTATTGTTGCCATGGTTCAAACGACACAGTTCCATTCTATTTAATGTTACCATGGTTAAAACGACACGGTTGCATTCCGTTTGATGTGGACATGGTTTAAATGACACAATTCCATTCTGTTTGATGTTGCCGTGGTTCAAATGAGACAGTTCCATTCTCTTTAATGTTGCCATGGTTCTAACAACACAGTGCCATTCCGTTTGATGTTGCCATGGTTTAAATGTCACAGTTCCATTCCATTTGATGTTGCCATTGTTCAAACGACATAGTTCCATTCTGTTTATTGTTGCCATGGTTTAAATGACACAGTTCCATTCTCTTTAATGTTGCCATGGTTCAAACGACACAGTGCCATTCTGTCTGTTGTTGCCATGGTTCAAAAGACACAGTTCCATTCTGTTTGGTGTTGCCATTGTTTAATTGACAGTTCTCTTCCGTTTGATGTTGCCATGGTTTAAATGGCAGTTCCATTCTGTCTCTTGTTTCCATGGTTCAAAAGAAAAAGTTCCATTCTGTTAAATGTTGCCATGGTTTAATTGACAGTTCCATTCTTTTTGATGTTGCCATGGTTCAAACGACACAGTTCCATGCTGTTTATTTTTGCCATGGTTCAAACGACACAGTTCCATTCTATTTAATGTTATCATGGTTAAAACAACACAGTTCCACTCCGTTTGATGCTGCCATGGTTTAAATGACACAGTTTCATTCTCTTTGTTGTTGCCATGGTTCAAACGACCCAGTTCCATTCCGTTTGATGTAGCCATGGTTTTAATGACACAGTTCCATTCTGTTTCATGTTGCCGTTGTTCAAACGACACAGATCCATTCTATTTAATGTTACCATGGTTAATACGACACAGTTCCATTCCGATTGATGCTGCCATGGTTTAAATGACACAGTTCCATTCTGTTTGATGTGGCCGTTGTTCAAACGACACAGTTCCATTCAATTTTATGTTGCCATGGTTAAAACGACACAGTTCCATTCTGTTTGATTTTGCCGTGGTTCAAATAACACAGTTCCATTTTCTTTAATGTTGCCATGGTTCACACGACACAGTTCCATTCTGTTTGATTTTGCCATGGTTCAAAAGACACAGTTCCATTCTGTTTAATGTTGCCATAGTTCAAACAACACAGTTTCATTCTGTTTAATGTTGCCATGGTTTAAATGGCACAGCTCCAATCTGTTTGATTTTGCCATGGTTTAAATGACATAGTTCCATTCTTTTTGATGTTGCCATGGTTCTAATGACACAGTTCCATTCTTCTGGATGTGTTTATGTGTCAAATCACATACATGTATTCCATTTGATGTTCCCATGGTTTAAATGACACAGTTCCATTCCGATTGATGTTTCCATGGTTGAAAGGACACAGTTCCATTCTGTTGAATGTTGCCATGGTTCAAAATACACAGTTCCATTCTTTTTAATGTTACCATGTTTACAACGACAGTTCCATTCCGTTTGATGTTGCCTTGGTTTAATTGACAGTTCCATTTTGTTTGTCATTGCCATGGTTCAAACGACACAGTTCCATTTTATTTAATGTTACCATATTTAAAACGACACAGTTCCATTCCGTTTGATGTTGCCATGGTTTAAATGTCACAGTTCCATTCCATTTGATGTTGCCATGGTTCAAAAGACACAGTTCCATTCTATTTAATGTTGCCATTGTTCAAACGACACAGTTCCATTCTGTTTAATGTGTTCATGGTTTATTTGACAGTTCAATTCTGTTTTTTGGTGCCCTGATTCAAAAGACACAGTTCCATTCTGTTTAATGTTGCCATGGTTTAAATGACACAGTTCCATTCTGTTTGTTACTGCCATGGTTTAAACGACACAGTTCCATTCCGTTTAATGTTGCCATGGTTTAAATGACACAATTCCATTCACTTTAATGTTGCCATGGTTGAAATGACACAGTTCCATTCTCTTTAATGTTGCCATGGTTCACACGACACAATTCCATTCTGTTTGATGTTGCCATGGTTTAAATGAAACAATTCCATTCCGTTTGATGTTGCCAAGGTTTTAAATGGCAGTTCCATTCTGTCTCGTTTCCATGGTTCAAAAGAAAAAGTTCCATTCTGTTTAATGTTGCCATGGTTTAAATGACACACTTCCATTCTGTTTGATGTTTTCATGTGTCAAATGACACAGTTCCATTTGATGTTGCCATGGTTTAATTGACAGTTCCATTCTTTTTGATGTTGCCATGGTTCAAACGACACAGTTCCATTCTGTTTATGGTTGCCATGGTTCAAACGACACAGTTCCATTCTATTTGTTGTTGCCATAGTTCAAACGACACAGTTCCATTCTGTTTAATGTTGCCATGGCTCACACGACACAATTCCATTCTGTTTGATGTTGCCATGGTTTAAATGGCACAGCTCCATTCCGTTTGATGTTGCCATGGTTTAAATGGCAGTTCCATTCTGTCTCTTGTTTCCATGGTTCAAAAGAAAAAGTTCCATTCTGTTTAATGTTGCCATGGTTTAATTGACAGTTCCATTCTTTTTGATGTTGCCATGGTTCAAACGACACAGTTCCATTCTGTTTATTTTTGCCATGGTTCAAACGACACAGTTCCATTCTATTTAATGTCATCATGGTTAAAACAACACAGTTCCACTCCGTTTGATGCTGCCATGGTTTAAAAGACAAAGGTTCAGTCTGTTTGTTGTTGCCATGGTTCACAAGACAGAGTTCCATTCTCTTTGATGTTGCCATGGTTCAAACAACACAGTGCCATTCTGTTTGATGTTGCCATGGTTTAAATGACAGTTCCATTCTGTCTTTTGTTACCATGGTTCAAAAGACACAGTTCCATTCTGTTTAATGTTGCCATGGTTCAAACGACACAGTTCTATTCTATTTAATGTTACCATGGGTAAAACGACACGGTTGCATTCCGTTTGATGTTGCCATGGTTTAAATGACACAAGTCCATTCTGTTTGATGTTGCCGTGGTTCAAATAAGACAGTTCCATTCTCTTTAATGTTGCCATGGTTCTAACAACACAGTGCCATTCCGTTTGATGTAGCCATGGTTTAAATGTCACAGTACCATTCCATTTGATGTTGCCATGGTTCAAAAGACACAGTTCCATTCTGTTTAATATTGCCATTGTTCAAACGACATAGTTCCATTCTGTCTGTTGTTGCCATGGTTCAAAAGACACAGTTCCATTCTGTTTCGTGTTGCCATTGTTTAATTGACAGTTCTCTTCCGTTTGATGCTGCCATGGTTTAAAACACCCAGTTTCATTCTGTTTGATGTTGCCATGGTTTAAATGACACAGTTTCATTCTGTTTGTTGTTGCCATGGTTCAAACGACACAGTGCCATTCGGTTTGATGTTGCCATGGTCTAAATGACAGTTCCATTCCGTTTGATGTTGCCATGGTTTAAATGACATAGTTCCATTCTGTCTGTTGTTGCCATGGTTCAAAAGACACAGTTCCATTCTGTTTCGTGTTGCCATTGTTTAATTGACAGTTCTCTTCCGTTTGATGCTGCCATGGTTTAAAACACCCAGTTTCATTCTGTTTGATGTTGCCATGGTTTAAATGACACAGTTTCATTCTCTTTGTTGTTGCCATGGTTCAAACGACACAGTGCCATTCGGTTTGATGTTGCCATGGTCTAAATGACAGTTCCATTCCGTTTGATGTTGCCATGGTTTTAATGACACAGTTCCATTCTGATTCATGTTGCCATTGTTCAAACGACACAGATCCATTCTATTTAATGTTACCATGGTTAATACGACACAGTTCCATTCCGTTTGATGCTGCCATGGTTTAAATGACAAAGTTCCATTCTGTTTGATGTTGCCATGGTTCAAAAGACACAGTTCCATTCTATTTCATGTTGCCATGGTTCAAACGACACAGTTCCATTCTGTTTAATGTTGCCATGGTTTAAATGACACAGTTCCATTCTGTATGATGTTGCTGTTGTTCAAACGACACAGTTCCATTCTTTTTGATGTTGCCATGGTTCAAAAGATGCAGTTCCATTCTGTTTAATCGATGTTGCCATGGTTCAAAAGACACAGTTCCATTCTGTTTGATGTTTTTATGTGAAAAAAGAAACAGTTCTATTCTGTTTAATGTTGCCATGGTTCAAACGAAACAGTTCCATTCTATTTAATGTTGCCATGGTTCAAACAACATACTTCCATTCCCTTTGATGTGTTCATGGTTTATTTGACAGTTCAATTCTGTTTTTTGGTGCCATGATTCAAAAGACACAGTTCCATTCTGTTTAATTTTGCCATGGTTCAAATGACACAGTTCCATTCTGTTTGTTACTGCCATGGTTTAAACGACACAGTTCCATTCCGTTTGATGTGGCCGTTGTTCAAACGACACAGTTCCATTCAATTTTATGTTACCGTGGTTAAAACGACACAGTTCCATTCCGTTTGATGCTGCCATGGTTTAAATGACAAAGTTCCATTCTGTTTGATGTGGCCGTTGTTCAAACGACACAGTTCCATTCAATTTTATGTTACCGTGGTTAAAACGACACAGTTCCATTCTGTTTGATTTTGCCATGGTTCAAAAGACACAGTTCCATTCTGTTTAATGTTGCCATAGTTCAAACAACACAGTTTCATTCTGTTTAATGTTGCCATAGTTTAAATGGCACAGTTCCAATCCGTTTGATGCTGCCATGGTTTAAACGACACAGTTCCATTCTATTTAATGATACCATGGTTCAAGTGACATACTTCCATTCTCTTTGATGTTGCCCATGGTTTATTTGACAGTTCCATTCTGTTTGTTGGTGCCATGATTCAAAAGACAGAGTTCCATTCTGTTTGTTGATGCAATGATGCAAAAGACACAGTTCCATTCTGTTTAATGTCGCCATAGTTCAAACGACACAGTTCCATTCTGTTTAATGTTGCCATTTTTTAAATGACAAAATTCCATTCTGTTTGATGTTACCATGGTTCAAACGACACAATTCCATTCTCACTGTTGTTGCTTTGGTTCAAAAGAAACAGTTCCTTTCTGTTTAATGTTGCCATGGTTCAAACAACAAAGTTCCATTCTGTTTAATGTTGCCATGGTTTAAATGACACAGTTCCATTCTCTTTAATGTTGCCATGGTTCACACGACGCAATTCCATTCTGTTTAATGTTGCCATGGTTTAAATGACACAGTTCCATTCCGTTTAATGTTGCCATGGTTAAATGACACAATTCCATTCACTTTAATGTTGCCATGGTTGAAACGACACAGTTCCATTCTGTTTAATGTTGCCATGGTTAAATGACACAATTCCATTCACTTTAATGTTGCCATGGTTGAAACGACACAGTTCCATTCTGTTTAATGTTGCCTGGGTTAAACGACACAGTTCCATTCTGTTTAATGTTGCCATTTTTTAAATGACAAAATTCCATTCTGTTTGATTTTACCATGGTTCAAACGACACAGTTCTATTCTCAATATTGTTGCTTTGGTTCAAAAGAAACAGTTCCTTTCTGTTTAATGTTGCCATAGTTCAAACAACAAAGTTCCATTCTGTTTAATGTTGCCATGGTTTAAATGGCACAGTTCCATTCTCTTTAATGTTGCCATGGTTCACACAACGCAATTCCATTCTGTTTGATGTTGCCATGGTTTAAATGAAACAATTCCATTCCGTTTGATGTTGCCAAGGTTTTAAATGGCAGTTCCATTCTGTCTCGTTTCCATGGTTCAAAACAAAAAGTTCCATTCTGTTTAATGTTGCCATGGTTTAAATGACACACTTCCATTCTGTTTGATGTTTTCATGTGTCAAATGACACAGTTCCATTTGATGTTGCCATGGTTTAATTGACAGTTCCATTCTTTTTGATGTTGCCATGGTTCAAACGACACAGTTCCATTCTGTTTAATGTTGCCATGGTTCTAACGACACAGTTCCATTCTTTTTGATGTTGCCATAGTTCAAACGACACAGTTCCATTCTGTTTATTGTTGCCATGGTTCAAACGACACAGTTCCATTCTATTTAATGTTACCATGGTTAAAACGACACGGTTGCATTCCGTTTGATGTGGACATGGTTTAAATGACACAATTCCATTCTGTTTAATGTTGCCGTGGTTCAAATAAGACAGTTCCATTCTCTTTGATGTTGCCATGGTTTAAATGTCACAGTTCCATTCCATTTGATGTTGCCATGGTTCAAAAGACACAGTTCCATTCGGTTTAATCTTGCCATTGTTCAAACGACATAGTTCCATTCTGTTTATTGTTGCCATGGTTTAAATGACACAGTTCCATTCTATTTAATGTTGCCATGGTTCAAACGACACAGTGCCATTCTGTCTGTTGTTGCCATGGTTCAAAAGACACAGTTCCATTCTGTTTGGTGTTGCCATTGTTTAATTGACAGTTCTCTTCCGTTTGATGCTGCCATGGTTTAAAGCACCCAGTTTCATTCCGTTTGATGTTGCCATGGTTTAAATGACACAGTTTCCTTCTCTTTGTTGTTGCCATGGTTCAAACGACATACTTCCATTCTATTTAATGTTGCCATGGCTCAAACGACACAGTTCCATTCCGTTTGATGTTGCCATGTTTTAAATGACACGGTTGCATTCCGTTTGATGTTGCCATGGTTTAAACGACACAGTTCCATTCCGTTTGATGTAGCCATGGTTTTAATGACACAGTTCCATTCTTTTTCATGTTGCCGTTGTTCAAACGACACAGATCCATTCTATTTAATGTTACCATGGTTAATACGACACAGTTCCATTCCGTTTGATGCTGCCATGGTTTAAATGACACAGTTCCATTCTGTTTGATGTGGCCGTTGTTCAAACGACACAGTTCCATTCAATTTTATGTTGCCATGGTTAAAACGACACAGTTCCATTCTGTTTGATTTTGCCGTGGTTCAAATAACACAGTTCCATTTTCTTTAATGTTGCCATGGTTCACACGACACAGTTCCATTCTGTTTGATTTTGCCATGGTTCAAAAGACACAGTTCCATTCTGTTTAATGTTGCCATGGTTTAAACGACACAATTCCATTCTGTTTAATGTTGCCATAGTTCAAACAACACAGTTTCATTCTGTTTAATGTTGCCATGGTTTAAATGACATAGTTCCATTCTTTTTGATGTTGCCATGGTTCTAATGACACAGTTCCATTCTTCTGGATGTGTTTATGTGTCAAATCACATACATGCATTCCATTTGATGTTCCCATGGTTTAAATGACACAGTTCCATTCCGTTTGATGTTTCCATGGTTCAAAGGACACAGTTCCATTCTGTTGAATGTTGCCATGGTTCAAAATACACAGTTCCATTCTTTTTAATGTTACCATGTTTACAACGACAGTTCCATTCCGTTTGATGTTGCCTTGGTTTAATTGACAGTTCCATTTTGTTTGTCATTGCCATGGTTCAAACGACACAGTTCCATTTTATTTAATGTTACCATATTTAAAACGACACAGTTCCATTCCGTTTGATGTTGCCATGGTTTAAATGTCACAGTTCCATTCCATTTGATGTTGCCATGGTTCAAAAGACACAGTTCCATTCTATTTAATGTTGCCATGGTTCAAACGACACAGTTCCATTCTGTTTAATGTTGTCATGGTTTAAATGACACAGTTCCATTCTGTATGATGTTGCCGTTGTTCAAACGACACAGTTCCATTCTGTTTAATCGATGTTGCCATGGTTCAAAAGACACAGTTCCATTCTGTTTGATGTTTTTATGTGAAAAAAGAAACAGTTCTATTCTGTTTAATGTTGCCATGGTTCAAACGAAACAGTTCCATTCTATTTAATGTTGCCATGGTTCAAAAGACACAGTTCCATTCTGTTTAATGTTGCCATGGTTCAAACAACATACTTCCATTCCCTTTGATGTTGTCATGGTTTATTTGACAGTTCAATTCTGTTTTTTGGTGCCATGATTCAAAAGACACAGTTCCATTCTGTTTAATGTTGCCATGGTTCAAATGACACAGTTCCATTCTGTTTGTTACTGCCATGGTTTAAACGACACAGTTCCATTCCGTTTAATGTTGCCATGGTTTAAATGACACAATTCCATTCACTTTAATGTTGCCATGGTTGAAACGACACAGTTCCATTCTGTTTAATGTTGCCATTTTTTAAATGACAAAATTCCATTCTGTTTGATGTTACCATGGTTCAAACGACACAGTTCCATTCTAACTGTTGTTGCTTTGGTTCAAAAGAAACAGTTCTATTCTGTTTAATGTTGCCATGGTTCAAACGAAACAGTTCCATTCTATTTAATGTTGCCATTGTTCAAAAGACACAGTTCCATTCTGTTTAATGTTGCCATGGTTCAAACAACATACTTCCATTCCCTTTGATGTTGTCATGGTTTATTTGACAGTTCAATTCTGTTTTTTGGTGCCATGATTCAAAAAACACAGTTCCATTCTGTTTAATGTTGCCATGGTTCAAATGACACAGTTCCATTCTGTTTGTTACTGCCATGGTTTAAACGACACAGTTCCATTCCGTTTAATGTTGCCATGGTTTAAATGACACAATTCCATTCACTTTAATGTTGCCATGGTTGAAACGACACAGTTCCATTCTGTTTAATGTTGCCATTTTTTAAATGACAAAATTCCATTCTGTTTGATGTTACCATGGTTCAAACGACACAGTTCCATTCTAACTGTTGTTGCTTTGGTTCAAAAGAAACAGTTCCTTTCTGTTTAATGTTGCCATGGTTCAAACAACAAAGTTCCATTCTGTTTAATGTTGCCATGGTTTAAATGACACAGTTCCATTCCGTTTGATGTTGCCAAGGTTTTAAATGGCAGTTCCATTCTGTCTCGTTTCCATGGTTCAAAAGAAAAAGTTCCATTCTGTTTAATGTTGCCATGGTTTAAATGACACACTTCCATTCTGTTTGATGTTTTCATGTGTCAAATGACACAGTTCCATTTGATGTTGCCATGGTTTAATTGACAGTTGCATTCTTTTTGATGTTGCCATGGTTCAAACGACACAGTTCCATTCTGTTTAATGTTGCCATGGTTCTAACGACACAGTTCCATTCTTTTTGATGTTGCCATGGTTCACACGACACAATTCCATTCTGTTTGATGTTGCCATGGTTTAAATGAGACAATTCCATTCCGTTTGATGTTGCCAAGGTTTTAAATGGCAGTTCCATTCTGTCTTGTTTCCATGGTTCAAAAGAAAAAGTTCCATTCTGTTTAATGTTGCCATGGTTTAAATGACACACTTCCATTCTGTTTGATGTTTTCATGTGTCAAATGACACACTTCCATTTGATGTTGCCATGGTTTAATTGACAGTTCCATTCTTTTTGATGTTGCCATGGTTCAAACGACACAGTTCCATTCTGTTTAATGTTGCCATGGTTCTAACGACACAGTTCCATTCTTTTTGATGTTGCCATGGTTCAAACGACACAGTTCCATTCTGTTTATTGTTGCCATAGTTCAAACGACACAGTTCCATTCTCTTTAATGTTGCCATGGCTCACACGACACAATTCCATTCTGTTTGATGTTGCCATGGTTTAAATGACACACTTCCATTCCGTTTGATGTTGCCATGGTTTAAATGGCAGTTCCATTCTGTCTCTTGTTTCCATGGTTCAAAAGAAAAAGTTCCATTCTGTTAAATGTTGCCATGGTTTAATTGACAGTTCCATTCTTTTTGATGTTGCCATGGTTCAAACGACACAGTTCCATGCTGTTTATTTTTGCCATGGTTCAAACGACACAGTTCCATTCTATTTAATGTTATCATGGTTAAAACAACACAGTTCCACTCCGTTTGATGCTGCCATGGTTTAAATGACAAAGGTTCAGTCTGTTTGTTGTTGCCATGGTTCACAAGACAGAGTGCCATTCTGTTTGATGTTGCCATGGTTTATTTGACAGTTCCATTCTGTTTGTTGGTGCCATGATTCAAAAGACAGAGTTCCATTCTGTTTGTTGTTGCAATGATGCAAAAGACACAGTTCCATTCTGTTTAATGTTGCCATTTTTTAAATGACAAAATTCCATTCTGTTTGATGTTACCATGGTTCAAACGACACAGTTCTATTCTCACTATTGTTGCTTTGGTTCAAAAGAAACAGTTCCTTTCTGTTTAATGTTGCCATAGTTCAAACAACAAAGTTCCATTCTGTTTAATGTTGCCATGGTTTAAATGACACAGTTCCATTCTCTTTAATGTTGCCATGGTTCACACGACGCAATTCCATTCTGTTTGATGTTGCCATGGTTTAAATGAAACAATTCCATTCCGTTTGATGTTGCCAAGGTTTTAAATGGCAGTTCCATTCTGTCTCGTTTCCATGGTTCAAAAGAAAAAGTTCCATTCTGTTTAATGTTGCCATGGTTTAAATGACACACTTCCATTCTGTTTGATGTTTTCATGTGTCAAATGACACAGTTCCATTTGATGTTGCCATGGTTTAATTGACAGTTCCATTCTTTTTGATGTTGCCATGGTTCAAACGACACAGTTCCATTCTGTTTAATGTTGCCATGGTTCTAACGACACAGTTCCATTCTTTTTGATGTTGCCATGGTTCACACGACACGATTCCATTCTGTTTGATGTTGCCATGGTTTAAATGACACACTTCCATTCCGTTTGATGTTGCCATGGTTTAAATGGCAGTTCCATTCTGTCTCTTGTTTCCATGGTTCAAAAGAAAAAGTTCCATTCTGTTTAATGTTGCCATGGTTTAGTTGACAGTTCCATTCTTTTTGATGTTGCCATGGTTAAAACAACACAGTTCCACTCCGTTTGATGCTGCCATGGTTTAAATGACAAAGGTTCAGTCTGTTTGTTGTTGCCATGGTTCACAAGACAGAGTTCCATTCTCTTTGATGTTGCCATGGTTCAAACAACACAGTGCCATTCCGTTTGATGTTGCCATGGTTTAAATGACAGTTCCATTCTGTCTTTTGTTACCATGGTTCAAAAGACACAGTTCCATTCTGTTTAATGTTGCCATTGTTCAAACGACATAGTTCCATTCTGTCTTTTGTTGCCATGGTTCAAAAGACACAGTTCCATTCTGTTTGCTGTTGCCATTGTTTAATTGACAGTTCTCTTCCGTTTGATGCTGCCATGGTTTAAAACACCCAGTTTCATTCCGTTTGATGTTGCCATGGTTTAAATGACACAGTTTCATTCTCTTTGTTGTTGCCATGGTTCAAACGAGACAGTGCCATTCGGTTTGATGTTGCCATGGTCTAAATGACAGTTCCATTCCGTTTGATGTTGCCATGGTTTTAATGACACAGTTCCATTCTGATTCATGTTGCCATTGTTCAAACGACACAGATCCATTCTATTTAATGTTACCATGGTTAATACGACACAGTTCCATTCCGTTTGATGCTGCCATGGTTTAAATGACACAGTTCCATTCTATTTAATGTTACCATGGTTCAAACGACACAGTGCCATTCTGTCTGTTGTTGCCATGGTTCAAAAGACACAGTTCCATTCTGTTTGCTGTTGCCATTGTTTAATTGACAGTTCTCTTCCGTTTGATGCTGCCATGGTTTAAAACACCCAGTTTCATTCCATTTGATGTTGCCATGGTTTAAATGACACAGTTTCATTCTCTTTGTTGTTGCCATGGTTCAAACGACACAGTGCCATTCGGTTTGATGCTGCCATGGTTTAATTGACAGTTCCATTCTTTTTGTTGTTGCCATGGTTCACAAGACAGAGTTCCATTCTCTTTGATGTTGCCATGGTTCAAACAACACAGTACCATTCCGTTTGATGTTGCCATGGTTTAAATGACAGTTCCATTCTGTCTTTTGTTACCATGGTTCAAAAGACACAGTTCCATTCTGTTTAATGTTGCCATGGTTCAAACGACACAGTTCCATTCTATTTAATGTTACCATGGTTAAAACGACACGGTTGCATTCCGTTTGATGTTGCCATGGTTTAAATGTCACAGTTCCATTCCATTTGATGTTGCCATGGTTCAAAAGACACAGTTCCATTCTGTTTAATGTTGCCATTGTTCAAACGACATAGTTCCATTCTGTCTTTTGTTGCCATGGTTCAAAAGACACAGTTCCATTCTGTTTGCTGTTGCCATTGTTTAATTGACAGTTCTCTTCCGTTTGATGCTGCCATGGTTTAAAACACCCAGTTTCATTCCGTTTGATGTTGCCATGGTTTAAATGACACAGTTTCATTCTCTTTGTTGTTGCCATGGTTCAAACGAGACATTGCCATTCGGTTTGATGTTGCCATGGTCTAAATGACAGTTCCATTCCGTTTGATGTTGCCATGGTTTTAATGACACAGTTCCATTCTGATTCATGTTGCCATTGTTCAAACGACACAGATCCATTCTATTTAATGTTACCATGGTTAATACGACACAGTTCCATTCCGTTTGATGCTGCCATGGTTTAAATGACACAGTTCCATTCTATTTAATGTTACCATGGTTCAAACGACACAGTGCCATTCTGTCTGTTGTTGCCATGGTTCAAAAGACACAGTTCCATTCTGTTTGCTGTTGCCATTGTTTAATTGACACACTTCTATTCTGTTTGATGTTTTCATGTGTCAAATGACACAGTTCCATTTGATGTTGCCATGGTTTACTTGACAGTTCCATTCTTTTTGATGTTGCCATGGTTCAAACGACACAGTTCCATTCTGTTTAATGTTGCCATGGTTCTAACGACACAGTTCCATTCTGTTTATTGTTGCCATAGTTCAAACGACACAGTTACATTCTGTTTGATGTTGCCATGGTTTGAATGACACTGTTCCATTCCGTTTGATGCTGCCATGGTTTAAATGACACAGTTCCATTCCGTCTAATGTTGCCATGGTTTCATTGACAGGTCCTTTCTCTTTGTTGTTGCAATGGCTCAAATTACACAGTTCCATTCTCTTTAATGTTGCTATGGTTCACACGACACGATTCCATTCTGTTTGATGTTGCCATGGTTTAAATGACACACTTCCATTCCGTTTGATGTTGCCATGGTTTAAATGGCAGTTCCATTCTGTCTCTTGTTTCCATGGTTCAAAAGAAAAAGTTCCATTCTGTTTAATGTTGCCATGGTTTAGTTGACAGTTCCATTCTTTTTGATGTTGCCATGGTTAAAACAACACAGTTCCACTCCGTTTGATGCTGCCATGGTTTAAATGACAAAGGTTCAGTCTGTTTGTTGTTGCCATGGTTCACAAGACAGAGTTCCATTCTCTTTGATGTTGCCATGGTTCAAACAACACAGTGCCATTCCGTTTGATGTTGCCATGGTTTAAATGACAGTTCCATTCTGTCTTTTGTTACCATGGTTCAAAAGACACAGTTCCATTCTGTTTAATGTTGCCATGGTTCAAACGACACAGTCCCATTCTATTTAATGTTACCATGGTTAAAACGACATGGTTGCATTCCGTTTGATGTTGCCGTGGTTCAAATAAGACAGTTCCATTCTCTTTAATGTTGCCATGGTTCTAACAACACAGTGCCATTCCGTTTGATGTTGCCATGGTTTAAATGTCACAGTTCCATTCCATTTGATGTTGCCATGGTTCAAAAGACACAGTTCCATTCTGTTTAATGTTGCCATTGTTCAAACGACATAGTTCCATTCTGTCTTTTGTTGCCATGGTTCAAAAGACACAGTTCCATTCTGTTTGCTGTTGCCATTGTTTAATTGACAGTTCTCTTCCGTTTGATGCTGCCATGGTTTAAAACACCCAGTTTCATTCCGTTTGATGTTGCCATGGTTTAAATGACACAGTTTCATTCTCTTTGTTGTTGCCATGGTTCAAACGAGACAGTGCCATTCGGTTTGATGTTGCCATGGTCTAAATGACAGTTCCATTCCGTTTGATGTTGCCATGGTTTTAATGACACAGTTCCATTCTGATTCATGTTGCCATTGTTCAAACGACACAGATCCATTCTATTTAATGTTACCATGGTTAATACGACACAGTTCCATTCCGTTTGATGCTGCCATGGTTTAAATGACACAGTTCCATTCTATTTAATGTTACCATGGTTCAAACGACACAGTGCCATTCTCTTTAATGTTGCCATGGTTTAAATGAAACAATTCCATTCCGTTTGATGTTGCCAAGGTTTTAAATGGCAGTTCCACTCTGTCTCGTTTCCATGGTTCAAAAGAAAAAGTTCCATTCTGTTTAATGTTGCCATGGTTTAAATGACACACTTCTATTCTGTTTGATGTTTTCATGTGTCAAATGACACAGTTCCATTTGATGTTGCCATGGTTTACTTGACAGTTCCATTCTTTTTGATGTTGCCATGGTTCAAACGACACAGTTCCATTCTGTTTAATGTTGCCATGGTTCTAACGACACAGTTCCATTCTTTTTGATGTTGCCATGGTTCAAACGACACAGTTCCATTCTGTTTATTGTTGCCATAGTTCAAACGACACAGTTACATTCTGTTTGATGTTGCCATGGTTTGAATGACACTGTTCCATTCCGTTTGATGCTGCCATGGTTTAAATGACACAGTTCCATTCCGTCTAATGTTGCCATGGTTTCATTGACAGGTCCTTTCTCTTTGTTGTTGCAATGGCTCAAATTACACAGTTCCATTCTCTTTAATGTTGCTATGGTTCACACGACACGATTCCATTCTGTTTGATGTTGCCATGGTTTAAATGACACACTTCCATTCCGTTTGATGTTGCCATGGTTTAAATGGCAGTTCCATTCTGTCTCTTGTTTCCATGGTTCAAAAGAAAAAGTTCCATTCTGTTTAATGTTGCCATGGTTTAGTTGACAGTTCCATTCTTTTTGATGTTGCCATGGTTAAAACAACACAGTTCCACTCCGTTTGATGCTGCCATGGTTTAAATGACAAAGGTTCAGTCTGTTTGTTGTTGCCATGGTTCACAAGACAGAGTTCCATTCTCTTTGATGTTGCCATGGTTCAAACAACACAGTGCCATTCCGTTTGATGTTGCCATGGTTTAAATGACAGTTCCATTCTGTCTTTTGTTACCATGGTTCAAAAGACACAGTTCCATTCTGTTTAATGTTGCCATGGTTCAAACGACACAGTCCCATTCTATTTAATGTTACCATGGTTAAAACGACATGGTTGCATTCCGTTTGATGTTGCCGTGGTTCAAATAAGACAGTTCCATTCTCTTTAATGTTGCCATGGTTCTAACAACACAGTGCCATTCCGTTTGATGTTGCCATGGTTTAAATGTCACAGTTCCATTCCATTTGATGTTGCCATGGTTCAAAAGACACAGTTCCATTCTGTTTAATGTTGCCATTGTTCAAACGACATAGTTCCATTCTGTCTTTTGTTGCCATGGTTCAAAAGACACAGTTCCATTCTGTTTGCTGTTGCCATTGTTTAATTGACAGTTCTCTTCCGTTTGATGCTGCCATGGTTTAAAACACCCAGTTTCATTCCGTTTGATGTTGCCATGGTTTAAATGACACAGTTTCATTCTCTTTGTTGTTGCCATGGTTCAAACGAGACAGTGCCATTCGGTTTGATGTTGCCATGGTCTAAATGACAGTTCCATTCCGTTTGATGTTGCCATGGTTTTAATGACACAGTTCCATTCTGATTCATGTTGCCATTGTTCAAACGACACAGATCCATTCTATTTAATGTTACCATGGTTAATACGACACAGTTCCATTCCGTTTGATGCTGCCATGGTTTAAATGACACAGTTCCATTCTATTTAATGTTACCATGGTTCAAACGACACAGTGCCATTCTGTCTGTTGTTGCCATGGTTCAAAAGACACAGTTCCATTCTGTTTGCTGTTGCCATTGTTTAATTGACAGTTCTCTTCCGTTTGATGCTGCCATGGTTTAAAACACCCAGTTCCATTCCGTTTGATGCTGCCATGGTTTAAATGACACAGTTCCATTCTGTTTCATGTGGCCGTTGTTCAAACGACACAGTTCCATTCAATTTTATGTTACCATGGTTAAAACGACACAGTTCCATTCTGTTTGATTTTGCCGTGGTTCAAATAACACAGTTCTATTTTCATTAATGTTGCCATGGTTCAAATGACACAGTTCCATTCTGTTTGATTTTGCCATGGTTCAAAAGACACAGTTCCATTCTGTTTAATGTTGCCATGGTTTAAACGACACGGTTGCATTCCGTTTGATTTTGCCATGGTTTAAATGACACAATTCCATTCTGTTTAATGTTGCCATAGTTCAAACAACACAGTTTCATTCTGTTTAATGTTGCCATGGTTTAAATGGCACAGTTCCAATCCGTTTGATGTTGCCATGGTTTAAATGACATAGTTCCATTCTTTTTGATGTTGCCATGGTTCTAATGACACAGTTCCATTCTTCTTGATGTGTTTATGTGTCAAATCACATACATGCATTCCATTTGATGTTGCCATGGTTTAAATGACACAGTTCCATTCCGTTTGATGTTTCCATGGTTCAAAGGACACAGTTCCATTCTGTTGAAAGTTGCCATGGTTCAAAATACACAGTTCCATTCTTTTTAATGTTACCATGTTTACAACGACAGTTCCATTCCGTTTGTTGTTGCCATGGTTCAAAAGACACAGTTCCATTCTGTTTAATGTTGCCATTGTTCAAACGACATAGTTCCATTCTGTTTATTGTTGCCATGGTTTAAATGACACAGTTCCATTCTATTTAATGTTACCATGGTTCAAACGACACAGTGCCATTCTGTCTGTTGTTACCATGGTTCAAAAGACACAGTTCCATTCTGTTTAATGTTGCCATGGTTCAAACGACACAGTCCCATTCTATTTAATGTTACCATGGTTAAAACGACATGGTTGCATTCCGTTTGATGTTGCCGTGGTTCAAATAAGACAGTTCCATTCTCTTTAATGTTGCCATGGTTCTAACAACACAGTGCCATTCCGTTTGATGTTGCCATGGTTTAAATGTCACAGTTCCATTCCATTTGATGTTGCCATGGTTCAAAAGACACAGTTCCATTCTGTTTAATGTTGCCATTGTTCAAACGACATAGTTCCATTCTGTCTTTTGTTGCCATGGTTCAAAAGACACAGTTCCATTCTGTTTGCTGTTGCCATTGTTTAATTGACAGTTCTCTTCCGTTTGATGCTGCCATGGTTTGAAACACCCAGTTTCATTCCGTTTGATGTTGCCATGGTTTAAATGACACAGTTTCATTCTCTTTGTTGTTGCCATGGTTCAAACGAGACAGTGCCATTCGGTTTGATGTTGCCATGGTCTAAATGACAGTTCCATTCCGTTTGATGTTGCCATGGTTTTAATGACACAGTTCCATTCTGATTCATGTTGCCATTGTTCAAACGACACAGATCCATTCTATTTAATGTTACCATGGTTAATACGACACAGTTCCATTCCGTTTGATGTTGCCATGGTCTAAATGACAGTTCCATTCCGTTTGATGTTGCCATGGTTTTAATGACACAGTTCCATTCTGATTCATGTTGCCATTGTTCAAACGACACAGATCCATTCTATTTAATGTTACCATGGTTAATACAACACAGTTCCATTCCGTTTGATGCTGCCATGGTTTAAATGACACAGTTCCATTCTGTTTCATGTGGCCGTTGTTCAAACGACACAGTTCCATTCAATTTTATGTTACCATGGTTAAAACGACACAGTTCCATTCTGTTTGATTTTGCCGTGGTTCAAATAACACAGTTCTATTTTCATTAATGTTGCCATGGTTCAAATGACACAGTTCCATTCTGTTTGATTTTGCCATGGTTCAAAAGACACAGTTCCATTCTGTTTAATGTTGCCATGGTTTAAACGACACGGTTGCATTCCGTTTGATTTTGCCATGGTTTAAATGACACAATTCCATTCTGTTTAATGTTGCCATAGTTCAAACAACACAGTTTCATTCTGTTTAATGTTGCCATGGTTTAAATGGCACAGTTCCAATCCGTTTGATGTTGCCATGGTTTAAATGACATAGTTCCATTCTTTTTGATGTTGCCATGGTTCTAATGACACAGTTCCATTCTTCTTGATGTGTTTATGTGTCAAATCACATACATGCATTCCATTTGATGTTGCCATGGTTTAAATGACACAGTTCCATTCCGTTTGATGTTTCCATGGTTCAAAGGACACAGTTCCATTCTGTTGAAAGTTGCCATGGTTCAAAATACACAGTTCCATTCTTTTTAATGTTACCATGTTTACAACGACAGTTCCATTCCGTTTGTTGTTGCCATGGTTCAAAAGACACAGTTCCATTCTGTTTAATGTTGCCATTGTTCAAACGACATAGTTCCATTCTGTTTATTGTTGCCATGGTTTCAATGACACAGTTCCATTCTATTTAATGTTACCATGGTTCAAACGACACAGTGCCATTCTGTCTGTTGTTACCATGGTTCAAAAGACACAGTTCCATTCTGTTTAATGTTGCCATGGTTCAAACGACACAGTCCCATTCTATTTAATGTTACCATGGTTAAAACGACATGGTTGCATTCCGTTTGATGTTGCCGTGGTTCAAATAAGACAGTTCCATTCTCTTTAATGTTGCCATGGTTCTAACAACACAGTGCCATTCCGTTTGATGTTGCCATGGTTTAAATGTCACAGTTCCATTCCATTTGATGTTGCCATGGTTCAAAAGACACAGTTCCATTCTGTTTAATGTTGCCATTGTTCAAACGACATAGTTCCATTCTGTCTTTTGTTGCCATGGTTCAAAAGACACAGTTCCATTCTGTTTGCTGTTGCCATTGTTTAATTGACAGTTCTCTTCCGTTTGATGCTGCCATGGTTTGAAACACCCAGTTTCATTCCGTTTGATGTTGCCATGGTTTAAATGACACAGTTTCATTCTCTTTGTTGTTGCCATGGTTCAAACGAGACAGTGCCATTAGGTTTGATGTTGCCATGGTCTAAATGACAGTTCCATTCCGTTTGATGTTGCCATGGTTTTAATGACACAGTTCCATTCTGATTCATGTTGCCATTGTTCAAACGACACAGATCCATTCTATTTAATGTTACCATGGTTAATACGACACAGTTCCATTCCGTTTGATGCTGCCATGGTTTAAATGACACAGTTCCATTCTATTTAATGTTACCATGGTTCAAACGACACAGTGCCATTCTGTCTGTTGTTGCCATGGTTCAAAAGACACAGTTCCATTCTGTTTGCTGTTGCCATTGTTTAATTGACAGTTCTCTTCCGTTTGATGCTGCCATGGTTTAAAACACCCAGTTTCATTCCGTTTGATGTTGCCATGGTTTAAATGACACAGTTTCATTCTCTTTGTTGTTGCCATGGTTCAAACGACACAGTGCCATTCGGTTTGATGTTGCCATGGTCTAAATGACAGTTCCATTCCGTTTGATGTTGCCATGGTTTTAATGACACAGTTCCATTCTGATTCATGTTGCCATTGTTCAAACGACACAGATCCATTCTATTTAATGTTACCATGGTTAATACAACACAGTTCCATTCCGTTTGATGCTGCCATGGTTTAAATGACACAGTTCCATTCTGTTTCATGTGGCCGTTGTTCAAACGACACAGTTCCATTCAATTTTATGTTACCATGGTTAAAAAGACACAGTTCCATTCTGTTTGATGTTGCCATGGTTCTAATGACACAGTTCCATTCTTCTTGATGTGTTTATGTGTCAAATCACATACATGCATTCCATTTGATGTTGCCATGGTTTAAATGACACAGTTCCATTCCGTTTGATGTTTCCATGGTTCAAAGGACACAGTTCCATTCTGTTGAAAGTTGCCATGGTTCAAAAGACACAGTTCCATTCTTTTTAATGTTACCATGTTTACAACGACAGTTCCATTCCGTTTGTTGTTGCCATGGTTCAAAAGACACAGTTCCATTCTGTTTAATGTTGCCATTGTTCAAACGACATAGTTCCATTCTGTTTATTGTTGCCATGGTTTAAATGACACAGTTCCATTCTATTTAATGTTACCATGGTTCAAACGACACAGTGCCATTCTGTCTGTTGTTGCCATGGTTCAAAAGACACAGTTCCATTCTGTTTGATGTTGCCATGGTTCTAATGACACAGTTCCATTCTTCTTGATGTGTTTATGTGTCAAATCACATACATGCATTCCATTTGATGTTGCCATGGTTTAAATGACACAGTTCCATTCCGTTTGATGTTTCCATGGTTCAAAGGACACAGTTCCATTCTGTTGAAAGTTGCCATGGTTCAAAAGACACAGTTCCATTCTTTTTAATGTTACCATGTTTACAACGACAGTTCCATTCCGTTTGTTGTTGCCATGGTTCAGAAGACACAGTTCCATTCTGTTTAATGTTGCCATTGTTCAAACGACATAGTTCCATTCTGTTTATTGTTGCCATGGTTTAAATGACACAGTTCCATTCTATTTAATGTTACCATGGTTAAAACGACATGGTTGCATTCCGTTTGATGTTGCCGTGGTTCAAATAAGACAGTTCCATTCTCTTTAATGTTGCCATGGTTCTAACAACACAGTGCCATTCCGTTTGATGTTGCCATGGTTTAAATGTCACAGTTCCATTCCATTTGATGTTGCCATGGTTCAAAAGACACAGTTCCATTCTGTTTAATGTTGCCATTGTTCAAACGACATAGTTCCATTCTGTCTTTTGTTGCCATGGTTCAAAAGACACAGTTCCATTCTGTTTGCTGTTGCCATTGTTTAATTGACAGTTCTCTTCCGTTTGATGCTGCCATGGTTTAAAACACCCAGTTTCATTCCGTTTGATGTTGCCATGGTTTAAATGACACAGTTTCATTCTCTTTGTTGTTGCCATGGTTCAAACGAGACAGTGCCATTCGGTTTGATGTTGCCATGGTCTAAATGACAGTTCCATTCCGTTTGATGTTGCCATGGTTTTAATGACACAGTTCCATTCTGATTCATGTTGCCATTGTTCAAACGACACAGATCCATTCTATTTAATGTTACCATGGTTAATACGACACAGTTCCATTCCGTTTGATGCTGCCATGGTTTAAATGACACAGTTCCATTCTATTTAATGTTACCATGGTTCAAACGACACAGTGCCATTCTGTCTGTTGTTGCCATGGTTCAAATGACACAGTTCCATTCTGTTTCATGTGGCCGTTGTTCAAACGACACAGTTCCATTCAATTTTATGTTACCATGGTTAAAACGACACAGTTCCATTCTGTTTGATTTTGCCGTGGTTCAAACACAGTTCTATTTTCATTAATGTTGCCATGGTTCAAATGACACAGTTCCATTCTGTTTGATTTTGCCATGGTTCAAAAGACACAGTTCCATTCTGTTTAATGTTGCCATGGTTTAAACGACACGGTTGCATTCCGTTTGATTTTGCCATGGTTTAAATGACACAATTCCATTCTGTTTAATGTTGCCATAGTTCAAACAACACAGTTCCATTCTGTTTAATGTTACCATGGTTCAAACGACACAGTGCCATTCTGTCTGTTGTTGCCATGGTTCAAAAGACACAGTTCCATTCTGTTTGATGTTGCCATGGTTCTAATGACACAGTTCCATTCTTCTTGATGTGTTTATGTGTCAAATCACATACATGCATTCCATTTGATGTTGCCATGGTTTAAATGACACAGTTCCATTCCGTTTGATGTTTCCATGGTTCAAAAGACACAGTTCCATTCTTTTTAATGTTACCATGTTTACAACGACAGTTCCATTCCGTTTGTTGTTGCCATGGTTCAAAAGACACAGTTCCATTCTGTTTAATGTTGCCATTGTTCAAACGACATAGTTCCATTCTGTTTATTGTTGCCATGGTTTAAATGACACAGTTCCATTCTATTTATACCATGGTTCAAACGACACAGTGCCATTCTGTCTGTTGTTGCCATGGTTCAAAAGACACAGTTCCATTCTGTTTGCTGTTGCCATTGTTTAATTGACAGTTCTCTTCCGTTTGATGCTGCCATGGTTTAAAACACCCAGTTTCATTCCGTTTGATGTTGCCATGGTTTAAATGACACAGTTTCATTCTCTTTGTTGTTGCCATGGTTCAAACGACACAGTTCCATTCCGTTTGATGTTGCCATGGTCTAAATGACAGTTCCATTCCGTTTGATGTTGCCATGGTTTTAATGACACAGTTCCATTCTGATTCATGTTGCCGTTGTTCAAACGACACAGATCCATTCTATTTAATGTTACCATGGTTAATACGACACAGTTCCATTCCGTTTGATGCTGCCATGGTTTAAATGACACAGTTCCATTCTGTTTGATGTGGCCGTTGTTCAAACGACACAGTTCCATTCAATTTTATGTTACCATGGTTAAAACGACACAGTTCCATTCTGTTTGATTTTGCCGTGGTTCAAATAACACAGTTCCATTTTCATTAATGTTGCCATGGTTCAAATGACACAGTTCCATTCTGTTTGATTTTGCCATGGTTCAAAAGACACAGTTCCATTCTGTTTAATGTTGCCATGGTTTAAACGACACGGTTGCATTCCGTTTGATGTTGCCATGGTTTAAATGACACAATTCCATTCTGTTTAATGTTGCCATAGTTCAAACAACACAGTTTCATTCTGTTTAATGTTGCCATGGTTTAAATGGCACAGTTCCAATCCGTTTGATGTTGCCATGGTTTAAATGACACAGTTCCATTCCGTTTGATGTTTCCATGGTTCAAAGGACACAGTTCCATTCTGTTGAAAGTTGCCATGGTTCAAAATACACAGTTCCATTCTTTTTAATGTTACCATGTTTATAACGACAGTTCCATTCCGTTTGTTGTTGCCATGGTTCAAACGACACAGTTCCATTTTATTTAATGTTACCATATTTAAAACGACACAGTTCCATTCCGTTTGATGTTGCCATGGTTTAAATGACACAGTTCCATTCTGTTTGTTGTTGCCATGGTTCAAACGACACAGTTCGATTCTATTTAATGTTGCCATGGTTCAAACGACACAGTTCCATTCTGTTAAATGTTGCCATGGTTTAAATGGCACAGTTCCATTCTGTATGATCTTACCGTTGTTCAAACGACACAGTTCCATTCTTTTTGATGTTGCCATGGTTCAAAAGATGCAGTTCCATTCTGTTTAATCGATGTTGCCATGGTCCAAAAGACACAGTTCCATTCTAATTAATTGATGTTGCCATGGTTCAAAAGACACAGTTCCATTCTGTTTAATGTTACCATGGTTAAAACGACACAGTTCCATTCCATTTGATGCTGCGATGGTTTAAATAACACAGTTCCATTATGTTTATTGTTGCCATAGTTCAAATGAAACAGTTCCATTCTATTTAATGTTGCCATGGTTTAAACGACACAGTTCCATTCTGTTTGATGTTGCTGTGGTGCAAACGACACAGTTCCATTCTTTTGAAGGTTACCATGGTTCAAACGACACAAAACCATTCGTTTGATGTTGCCATGGTTTCATTGACAGTTCCACTCTGTTTGTTGTTGCCATGGTTCAAACGACACAGTTCCATTTTCACTGTTGTTGCTTTGGTTCAAAAGAAACAGTTCCTTTCTTTTTAATGTTGCCATGGTTCAAACAACAAAGTTCCATTCTGTTTAATGTTGCCATGGTTCACACGACACAATTCCATTCTGTTTGATGTTGCCATGGTTCAAATGACACAGTTCCATTCTGTTTGTTACTGCCATGGTTTAAACGACACAGTTCCATTCCGTTTAATGTTGCCATGGTTTAAATGACACAATTCCATTCACTTTAATGTTGCCATGGTTGAAACGACACAGTTCCATTCTGTTTAATGTTGCCTGGGTTAAACGACCCAGTTCCATTCTGTTTAATGTTGCCATTTTTTAAATGACAAAATTCCATTCTGTTTGATGTTACCATGGTTCAAACGACACAGTTCCATTCTCACTATTGTTGCTTTGGTTCAAAAGAAACAGTTCCTTTCTGTTTAATGTTGCCATAGTTCAAACAACAAAGTTCCATTCTGTTTAATGTTGCCATGGTTTAAATGACACAGTTCCATTCTCTTTAATGTTGCCATGGTTTAAATGAAACAATTCCATTCCGTTTGATGTTGCCAAGGTTTTAAATGGCAGTTCCATTCTGTCTCGTTTCCATGGTTCAAAAGAAAAAGTTCCATTCTGTTTAATGTTGCCATGGTTTAAATGACACACTTCCATTCTGTTTGATGTTTTCATGTGTCAAATGACACAGTTCCATTTGATGTTGCCATGGTTTAATTGACAGTTCCATTCTTTTTGATGTTGCCATGGTTCAAACGACACAGTTCCATTCTGTTTAATGTTGCCATGGTTCTAACGACACAGTTCCATTCTTTTTGATGTTGCCATGGTTCAAACGACACAGTTACATTCTGTTTGATGTTGCCATGGTTTGAATGACACTGTTCCATTCCGTTTGATGCTGCCATGGTTTAAATGACACAGTTCCATTCCGTCTGATGTTGCCATGGTTTCATTGACAGGTCCTTTCTCTTTGTTGTTGCAATGGTTCAAACGACACAGTTCCATTCTGTTTAATGTTGCCATGGTTCTAACGACACAGTTCCATTCTTTTTGATGTTGCCATGGTTTAAATGACACACTTCCATTCCGTTTGATGTTGCCATGGTTTAAATGGCAGTTCCATTCTGTCTCTTGTTTCCATGGTTCAAAAGAAAAAGTTCCATTCTGTTTAATGTTGCCATGGTTTAAATGACACAATTCCATTCACTTTAATGTTGCCATGGTTGAAACGACACAGTTCCATTCTGTTTAATGTTGCCTGGCTTAAACGACACAGTTCCATTCTGTTTAATGTTGCCATTTTTTAAATGACAAAATTCCATTCTGTTTGATGTTACCATGGTTCAAACGACACAGTTCCATTCTCACTATTGTTGCTTTGGTTCAAAAGAAACAGTTCCTTTCTGTTTAATGTTGCCATGGTTTAAATGACACAGTTCCATTCTCTTTAATGTTGCAATGGTTTAAATGAAACAATTCCATTCCGTTTGATGTTGCCAAAGTTTTAAATGGCAGTTCCATTCTGTCTCGTTTCCATGGTTCAAAAGAAAAAGTTCCATTCTGTTTAATGTTGCCATGGTTTAAATGACAGTTCCATTCTTTTTGATGTTGCCATGGTTCAAACGACACAGTTCCATTCTTTTTGATGTTGCCATGGTTCAAACGACATAGTTCCATTCTGTTTATTTTTGCCATGGTTCAAACGACACAGTTCCATTCTATTTAATGTTATCATGGTTAAAACAACACAGTTCCACTCCGTTTGATGCTGCCATGGTTTAAATGACAAAGGTTCAGTCTGTTTGTTGTTGCCATGGTTCACAAGACAGAGTTCCATTCTCTTTGATGTTGCCATGGTTCAAACAACACAGTGCCATTACGTTTGATGTTGCCATGGTTTAAATGACAGTTCCATTCTGTCTTTTGTTACCATGGTTCAAAAGACACAGTTCCATTCTGTTTAATGTTGCCATGGTTCAAACGACACAGTTCTATTCTATTTAAAGTTACCATGGTTAAAACGACATACTTCCATTCTATTTAATGTTGCCATGGCTCAAACGACATACTTCCATTCTATTTAATGTTGCCATGGCTCAAACGACACAGTTCCATTCCGTTTGATGTTGCCATGGTTCAAACGACATACTTCCATTCTATTTAATGTTGCCATGGTTCAAATGACACAGTTCCATTCTGTTTGTTACTGCCATGGTTTAAACGACACAGTTCCATTCCGTTTAATGTTGCCATGGTTTAAATGACACAATTCCATTCACTTTAATGTTGCCATGGTTGAAACGACACAGTTCCATTCTGTTTAATGTTGCCTGGGTTAAACGACACAGTTCCATTCTGTTTAATGTTGCCATTTTTTAAATGACAAAATTCCATTCTGTTTGATGTTACCATGGTTCAAACGACACAGTTCCATTCTCACTATTGTTGCTTTGGTTCAAAAGAAACAGTTCCTTTCTGTTTAATGTTGCCATGGTTTAAATGACACAGTTCCATTCTGTTTAATGTTGCCATGGTTCTAACGACACAGTTCCATTCTTTTTGATGTTGCCATGGTTCAAACAACACAGTTCCATTCTGTTTATTGTTGCCACGGTTCAAACGACACAGTTCCATTCTATTTGTTGTTGCCATAGTTCAAACGACACAGTTACAGTCTGTTTGATGTTGCCATGGTTTGAATGACACTGTTCCATTCCGTTTGATGCTGCCATGGTTTAAATGACACAGTTCCATTCCGTCTGATGTTGCCATGGTTTCATTGACAGGTCCTTTCTCTTTGTTGTTGCAATGGTTCAAATTACACAGTTCCATTCTCTTTAATGTTGCCATGGTTCACACGACACAATTCCATTCTGTTTGATGTTGCCATGGTTTAAATGACACACTTCCATTCCGTTTGATGTTGCCATGGTTTAAATGGCAGTTCCATTCTGTCTCTTGTTTCCATGGTTCAAAAGAAAAAGTTCCATTCTGTTTAATGTTGCCATGGTTTAATTGACAGTTCCATTCTTTTTGATGTTGCCATGGTTCAAACGACACAGTTCCATTCTTTTTGATGTTGCCATGGTTCAAACGACATAGTTCCATTCTGTTTATTTTTGCCATGGTTCAAACGACACAGTTCCATTCTATTTAATGTTATCATGGTTAAAACAACACAGTTCCACTCCGTTTGATGCTGCCATGGTTTAAATGACAAAGGTTCAGTCTGTTTGTTGTTGCCATGGTTCACAAGACAGAGTTCCATTCTCTTTGATGTTGCCATGGTTCAAACAACACAGTGCCATTCCGTTTGATGTTGCCATGGTTTAAATGACAGTTCCATTCCGTTTGATGTTTCCATGGTTCAAAGGACACAGTTCAATTCTGTTGAATGTTGCCATGGTTCAAAATACACAGTTCCATTCTTTTTAATGTAACCATGTTTACACCGACAGTTCCATTCCGTTTGATGTTACCTTGGTTTAATTGACAGTTCCATTCTGTTTGTTGTTGCCATGGTTCAAACGACACAGTTCCATTTTATTTAATGTTACCATATTTAAAACGACAAAGTTCCATTCCGTTTGATGTTGCCATGGTTCAAACGACACAGTTCGATTCTATTTAATGTTGCCATGGTTCAAATGACACAGTTCCATTCTGTTTAATGTTGCGATGGTTTAAATGACACAGTTCCATTCTGTATGATGTTGCCCTTGTTCAAACGACACAGTTCCATTCTTTTTGATGTTGCCATGGTTGAAACGACGCAGTTCCATTCTGTTTAATCGATGTTGCCATGGTCCAAAAGACACAGTTCCATTCTAATTAATTGATGTTGCCATGGTTCAAAAGACACAGTTCCATTCTGTTTAATGTTACCATGGTTAAAACGACACAGTTCCATTCCATTTGATGCTGCGATGGTTTAAATAACACAGTTCCATTCTGTTTATTGTTGCCATAGTTCAAATGAAACAGTTCCATTCTATTTAATGTTGACATGGTTTAAACGACACAGTTCCATTCTGTTGAATGTTACCATGGTGTAAATGAAACAGTTCCATTCTGTTTGATGTTTTTATGTGTCAAATGACACAGTTCCATTTTGTTTTTTGTTGCCATGGTTCAAAAGACATAGTTCTATTCTGTTTGATGCTTCCATGGTTTAAATGAAACAGTTCCATTCTGTTTGATGTTTTTATGTGTCAAATGACACAGTTCCATTCCCTTTGATGTTGACATGGTTTAAATGACACAGTTCCATTCTGTTTGATTTTGCCGTTGTTCAAACTACACAGTTCCATTCTATTTAATGTTACCATGGTTCAAAAAACACAGTTCCATTCTGTTTGATGTATTTATGTGTCAAATGACACAGTTCCGTTCTGTTTGTTGTTGCCATGGATTAAATGACACAGTTCTATTCTGCTTGGTGTTGCCATTGTTTAATTGACAGTTCTCTTCCGTTTGATGCTGCCATGGTTTATATAACCCAATTCCATTCCCTTTAATGTTGCCATGGTTGAAATGACACAGTTCATTTCTATTTAATGTTACCATGGTTCAAGCTACATACTTCCATTCCCTTTGATGTTGCCAAGGTTTATTTGACAGTTCAATTCTGTTTGTTGTTGCAATGATTCAAAAGACACAGTTCCATTCTGTTTAATTTTGCCACAGTTCAAATGACACAGTTCCATTCTGTTTAATGTTACCATCGTTCAAGCGACATACTTCCATTCCCTTTGATGTTGTCATGGTTTATTTGACAGTTCAATTCTGTTTGTTGGTGCCATGATTCAAAAGACACAGTTCCATTCTGTTTAATGTTGCCATGGTTCAAATGACACAGTTCCATTCTGTTTGTTACTGCCATGGTTTAAACGACAGAGTTCCATTCCGTTTAATGTTGCCATGGTTTAAATGACACAATTCCATTCCCTTTAATGTTGCCATCGTTGAAACGACACAGTTCCATTCTATTTAATGTAACCATGGTTCAAGTGACATACTTCCATTCTCTTTGATGTTGCCCATGGTTTATTTGACAGTTCCATTCTGTTTGTTGGTGCCATGATTCAAAAGACACAGGTCCATTCTGTTGAAGGTTACCATGGTTCAAACGACACAAAACCATTCGTTTGATGTTGCCATGGTTTCATTGACAGTTCCACTCTGTTTGTTGTTGCCATGGTTCAAACGACACAGTTCCATTCTGTTTGATGTTTTTATGTGAAAAACGAAACAGTTCTATTCTGTTTAATGTTGCCATAGTTCAAACGACACAGTTCCATTCTGTTTAATGTTGCCATTTTTTTAAATGACAAAATTCCATTCTGTTTGATGTTACCATGGTTCAAACGACACAGTTCCATTCTCACTATTGTTGCTTTGGTTCAAAAGAAACAGTTCCTTTCTGTTTAATGTTGCCATAGTTCAAACAACAAAGTTCCATTCTGTTTAATGTTGCCATGGTTCACACGACACAATTCCATTCTGTTTGATGTTGCCATGGTTTAAATGAAACAATTCCATTCCGTTTGATGTTGCCAAGGTTTTAAATGGCAGTTCCATTCTGTCTCGTTTCCATGGTTCAAAAGAAAAAGTTCCATTCTGTTTAATGTTGCCATGGTTTAAATGACACACTTCCATTCTGTTTGATGTTTTCATGTGTCAAATGACACAGTTCCATTTGATGTTGCTATGGTTTAATTGACAGTTCCATTCTGTTTAATGTTGCCATGGTTCTAACAACACAGTGCCATTCCGTTTGATGTTGCCATGGTTTAAATGTCACAGTTCCATTCCATTTGATGTTGCCATGGTTCAAAAGACACAGTTCCATTCTGTTTAATGTTGCCATTGTTCAAACGACATAGTTCCATTCTGTTTATTGTTGCCATGGTTTAAATGACACAGTTCCATTCTATTTAATGTTACCATGGTTCAAACGACACAGTGCCATTCTGTCTGTTGTTGCCATGGTTCAAAAGACACAGTTCCATTCTGTTTGGTGTTGCCATTGTTTAATTGACAGTTCTCTTCCGTTTGATGCTGCCATGGTTTAAAACACCCAGTTTCATTCCGTTTGATGTTGCCATGGTTCAAACGACATACTTCCATTCTATTTAATGTTGCCATGGCTCAAACGACACAGTTCCATTCCGTTTGATGTTGCCATGGTTTAAATGACAGTTCCATTCTGTCTGTTGTTGCCATGGTTCAAAAGACACAGTTCCATTCTATTTGTTGTTGCCATAGTTCAAACGACACAGTTACACTCTGTTTGATGTTGCCATGGTTTGAATGACACTGTTCCATTCCGTTTGATGCTGCCATGGTTTAAATGGCACAGTTCCATTCCGTCTGATGTTGCCATGGTTTCATTGACAGGTCCTTTCTCTTTGTTGTTGCCATGGCTCAAATCACACAGTTCCATTCTCTTTAATGTTGCCATGGTTCACACGACACAATTCCATTCTGTTTGATGTTGCCATGGTTTAAATGACACACTTCCATTCCGTTTGATGTTTCCATGGTTTAAATGGCAGTTCCATTCTGTCTCTTGTTTCCATGGTTCAAAAGAAAAAGTTCCATTCTATTTAATGTTGCCATGGTTTAATTGACAGTTCAATTCTTTCTGATGTTGCCATGGTTCAAACGACACAGTTCCATTCTTTTTGATGTTGCCATGGTTCAAACGACACAGTTCCATTCTGTTTATTTTTGCCATGGTTCAAACGACACAGTTCCATTCTATTTAATGTTATCATGGTTAAAACAACACAGTTCCACTCCGTTTGATGCTGCCATGGTTTAAATGACAAAGGTTCAGTCTGTTTGTTGTTGCCATGGTTCACAAGACAGAGTTCCATTCTATTTGTTGTTGCCATAGTTCAAACGACACAGTTACATTCTGTTTGATGTTGCCATGGTTTGAATGACACTGTTCCATTCCGTTTGATGCTGCCATGGTTTAAATGACACAGTTCCATTCCGTCTGATGTTGCCATGGTTTCATTGACAGGTCCTTTCTCTTTGTTGTTGCCATGGTTCAAATTACACAGTTCCATTCTCTTTAATGTTGCCATGGTTCACACGACACAATTCCATTCTGTTTGATGTTGCCATGGTTTAAATGACACACTTCCATTCCGTTTGATGTTGCCATGGTTTAAATGGCAGTTCCATTCTGTCTCTTGTTTCCATGGTTCAAAAGAAAAAGTTCCATTCTGTTTAATGTTGCCATGGTTTAATTGACAGTTCAATTCTGTTTGATGTTGCCGTGGTACAAATAAGACAGTTCCCTTCTCTTTAATGTTGCCATGGTTCTAACAACACCGTGCCATTCCGTTTGATGTTGCCATGGTTTAAATGTCACAGTTCCATTCCGTTTGATGTTGCCATGGTTTAAATGGCAGTTCCATTCTGTCTCTTGTTTCCATGGTTCAAAAGAAAAAGTTCCATTCTGTTTAATGTTGCCATGGTTTAATTGACAGTTCAATTCTGTTTGATGTTGCCGTGGTACAAATAAGACAGTTCCCTTCTCTTTAATGTTGCCATGGTTCTAACAACACCGTGCCATTCCGTTTGATGTTGCCATGGTTTAAATGTCACAGTTCCATTCCATTTGATGTTGCCATGGTTCAAAAGACACAGTTCCATTCTGTTTAATGTTGCCATTGTTCAAACGACATAGTTCCATTCTGTTTATTGTTGCCATGGTTTAAATGACACAGTTCCATTCTATTTAATGTTACCATGGTTCAAACGACACAGTGCCATTCTGTCTGTTGTTGCCATGGTTCAAAAGACACAGTTCCATTCTGTTTGGTGTTGCCATTGTTTAATTGACAGTTCTCTTCCGTTTGATGCTGCCATGGTTTAAATGACACAGTTTCATTCTCTTTGTTGTTGCCATGGTTCAAACAACATACTTCCATTCTATTTAATGTTGCCATGGCTCAAACGACACAGTTCCATTCCGTTTGATGTTGCCATGGTTTAAATGACAGTTCCATTCTGTCTGTTGTTGCCATGGTTCAAAAGACACAGTTCCATTCTTTTTAATGTTGCCATGGTTCAAACGACACAGTTCCATTCTATTTAATGTTACCATGGTTAAAACGACACAGTTCCATTCCGTTTGATGTTGCCATGGTTTTAATGACACAGTTCCATTCTGTTTCATGTTGCCGTTGTTCAAACGACACAGATCCATTCTATTTAATGTTACCATGGTTAATACGACACAGTTCCATTCCGTTTGATGCTGCCATGGTTTAAATGACACAGTTCCATTCTGTTTGATGTGGCCGTTGTTCAAACGACACAGTTCCATTCAATTTTATGTTACCATGGTTGAAACGACACAGTTCCATTCTGTTTGACTTTGCCGTGGTTCAAATAACACAGTTCCATTTTCTTTAATGTTGCCATGGTTCAAACGACACAGTTCCATTCTGTTTGATTTTGCCATGGTTCAAAAGACACAGTTCCATTCTGTTTAATGTTGCCATGGTTTAAACGACACGGTTGCATTCCGTTTGATGTTGCCATGGTTTAAATGACACAATTCCATTCTGTTTAATGTTGCCATAGTTCAAACAACACAGTTTCATTCTGTTTAATGTTGCCATGGTTGAAATGGCACAGTTCCAATCCGTTTGATGTTGCCATGGTTCTAATGACACAGTTCCATTCTTCTTGATGTGTTTATGTGTCAAATCACATACATGCATTCCATTTGATGTTGCCATGGTTTAAATGACACAGTTCCATTCCGTTTGATGTTTCCATGGTTCAAAGGACACAGTTCCATTCTTTTTAATGTTACCATGTTTACAACGACAGTTCCATTCCGTTTGATGTTGCCTTGGTTTAATTGACAGTTCCATTCTGTTTGTTGTTGCCATGGTTCAAACGACACAGTTCCATTTTATGTATTGTTACCATATTTAAAACGACACAGTGCCATTCCGTTTGATGTTGCCATGGTTTAAATGACACAGTTTGATTCTATTTAATGTTGCCATGGTTCAAACGACACAGTTCCATTCTGTTTAATGTTGCCATGGTTTAAATGACACAGTTCCATTCTGTATGATGTTGCCGTTGTTCAAACGACACAGTTCCATTCTTTTTGATTTTGCCGTTGTTCAAACTACACAGTTCCATTCTGTTTAATGTTGCCATGGTTTAAACGACACGGTTGCATTCCGTTTGATGTTGCCATGGTTTAAATGACACAATTCCATTCTGTTTAATGTTGCCATAGTTCAAACAACACAGTTTCATTCTATTTAATGTTGCCATGGTTCAAACGACACAGTTCCATTCTGTTTAATGTTGCCATGGTTTAAATGACACAGTTCCATTCTGTATGATGTTGCCGTTGTTCAAACGACACAGTTCCATTCTTTTTGATTTTGCCGTTGTTCAAACTACACAGTTCCATTCTGTTTAATCGATGTTGCCATGGTCCAAAAGACACAGTTCCATTCTAACTAATTGATGTTGCCATGGTTCAAAAGACACAGTTCCATTCTGTTTAATGTTACCATGGTTAAAACGACACAGTTCCATTCCATTTAATGCTGCGATGGTTTAAATAACACAGTTCCATTCTGTTTATTGTTGCCATGGTTCAAAAGACACAGTTCCATTCTGTTTATTGTTGCCATAGTTCAAAAGACACAGTTCCATTCTGTTTAATGTTGCCATGGTTAAAACGACACTGTTCCATTCTTTTTAATGTTACCATGGTTAAAACGACACAGTTCCATTCCGTTTTATGTTGCCATGGTTCAAATGACACAGTTCAATTCTTTTTTATGTTGCCATGGTTCAAACAACATATATCCATTCTGTTTAATGTTGCCATGGTTTAAAGACATAGTTCCATTCTGTCTGTTGTTGCCATGGTTCAAAAGACACAGTTCCATTCTGTTTGATGTTGCCATTGTTTAATTGTCAGTTCTCTTCCTTTTGATGCTGCCATGGTTTAAATGACACAGTTCCATTCCGTTTTATGTTGCCATGGTTTAAATGACACAGTTCCATTCTGTTTGTTTTTGCCATGGTTCAAATGACACAGTTCAATTCTGCTTGTTGTTGCCGTTGTTCAAACGACACAGTTCGATTCTATTTAATGTTACCATGGTTAAAACGACACAATTCCATTCTGTCTGTTGTTGCCATGGTTCAAATGAAACAGTTCCATTCTGTTTGATGTTGCCATTGTTTAAATGACACAGTTTCATTCTGTTTATTGTTACCATGGTTCAAACGACACAGTTCCATTTTATGTAATGTTACCATATTTAAAACGACACAGTTCCATTCCGTTTGATGTTGCCATGGTTTAAATGACACAGTTTCATTCTGTTTATTGTTACCATGGTTCAAACGACACAGTTCCATTTTATGTAATGTTACCATATTTAAAACGACACAGTTCCAGTCCGTTTGATGTTGCCATGGTTTAAATGACACAGTTCCATTCTGTACGATGTTGCCGTTGTTCAAACGACACAGTTCCATTCTTTTTGATGTTGCCATTTTTCAAAAGATGCAGTTCCATTCTGTGTAATCGATGTTGCCATGGTTCAAAAGACACAGTTCCATTCTAATTAATTGATGTTGCCATGGTTCAAAAGACACAGTTCCATTCTGTGTAATGTGGCCATTGTTAACACGACACAGTTCCATTCCATTTGATGCTGCCATGGTTTAAATGACAACAGTTCCATTCCGTTTGATGTTGCCATGGTTTAAATGACACAGTTCCATTCTGTTTGTTTTTGCCATGGTTCAAATGACACAGTTCAATTCTATTTAATGTTGCCATGGTTCAAACGACACACTTCCATTCTATTTAATGTTGCCATGGTTTAAGTGGCACAGTTCCATTTCGTTTGATGTTGCCATGGTTTAAATGACATAGTTCCATTCTTTTTGATGTTGCCATGGTTCAAATGACACAGTTCCATTCTTCTTGATGTGTTTCTGTGTCAAATCACATACGTGAATTCCATTTGATGTTGCCATGGTTTAAATGACACAGTTCCATTCCGTTTAATGTTGCCATGGTTCAAACGACACAGTTCCATTCCGTTTGATGTTGCCATGGTTTAAATGACACAGTTCCATTCTGTATGATGTGTTTGTGTCAAATCACATACATGCATTCCATTTGATGTTGCCATGGTTTAAATGACACAGTTCCATTCCGTTTGATGTTTCCATGGTTCAAAGGACACAGTTCCATTCTTTTTAATGTTACCATGTTTACAACGACAGTTCCATTCCGTTTGATGTTGCCTTGGTTTAATTGACAGTTCCATTCTGTTTGTTGTTGCCATGGTTCAAACGACACAGTTCCATTTTATGTAATGTTACCATATTTAAAACGACACAGTGCCATTCCGTTTGATGTTGCCATGGTTTAAATGACACAGTTTGATTCTATTTAATGTTGCCATGGTTCAAACGACACAGTTCCATTCTGTTTAATGTTGCCATGGTTTAAATGACACAGTTCCATTCTGTATGATGTTGCCGTTGTTCAAACGACACAGTTCCATTCTTTTTGATTTTGCCGTTGTTCAAACTACACAGTTCCATTCTGTTTAATCGATGTTGCCATGGTCCAAAAGACACAGTTCCATTCTAACTAATTGATGTTGCCATGGTTCAAAAGACACAGTTCCATTCTGTTTAATGTTACCATGGTTAAAACGACACAGTTCCATTCCATTTAATGCTGCGATGGTTTAAATAACACAGTTCCATTCTGTTTATTGTTGCCATGGTTCAAAAGACACAGTTCCATTCTGTTTATTGTTGCCATAGTTCAAAAGACACAGTTCCATTCTGTTTAATGTTGCCATGGTTAAAACGACACTGTTCCATTCTTTTTAATGTTACCATGGTTAAAACGACACAGTTCCATTCCGTTTTATGTTGCCATGGTTCAAATGACACAGTTCAATTCTTTTTTATGTTGCCATGGTTCAAACAACATATATCCATTCTGTTTAATGTTGCCATGGTTTAAAGACATAGTTCCATTCTGTCTGTTGTTGCCATGGTTCAAAAGACACAGTTCCATTCTGTTTGATGTTGCCATTGTTTAATTGTCAGTTCTCTTCCTTTTGATGCTGCCATGGTTTAAATGACACAGTTCCATTCCGTTTTATGTTGCCATGGTTTAAATGACACAGTTCCATTCTGTTTGTTTTTGCCATGGTTCAAATGACACAGTTCAATTCTGCTTGTTGTTGCCGTTGTTCAAACGACACAGTTCGATTCTATTTAATGTTACCATGGTTAAAACGACACAATTCCATTCTGTCTGTTGTTGCCATGGTTCAAATGAAACAGTTCCATTCTGTTTGATGTTGCCATTGTTTAAATGACACAGTTTCATTCTGTTTATTGTTACCATGGTTCAAACGACACAGTTCCATTTTATGTAATGTTACCATATTTAAAACGACACAGTTCCATTCCGTTTGATGTTGCCATGGTTTAAATGACACAGTTTCATTCTGTTTATTGTTACCATGGTTCAAACGACACAGTTCCATTTTATGTAATGTTACCATATTTAAAACGACACAGTTCCAGTCCGTTTGATGTTGCCATGGTTTAAATGACACAGTTCCATTCTGTACGATGTTGCCGTTGTTCAAACGACACAGTTCCATTCTTTTTGATGTTGCCATTTTTCAAAAGATGCAGTTCCATTCTGTGTAATCGATGTTGCCATGGTTCAAAAGACACAGTTCCATTCTAATTAATTGATGTTGCCATGGTTCAAAAGACACAGTTCCATTCTGTGTAATGTGGCCATTGTTAACACGACACAGTTCCATTCCATTTGATGCTGCCATGGTTTAAATGACAACAGTTCCATTCCGTTTGATGTTGCCATGGTTTAAATGACACAGTTCCATTCTGTTTGTTTTTGCCATGGTTCAAATGACACAGTTCAATTCTATTTAATGTTGCCATGGTTCAAACGACACACTTCCATTCTATTTAATGTTGCCATGGTTTAAGTGGCACAGTTCCATTTCGTTTGATGTTGCCATGGTTTAAATGACATAGTTCCATTCTTTTTGATGTTGCCATGGTTCAAATGACACAGTTCCATTCTTCTTGATGTGTTTCTGTGTCAAATCACATACGTGAATTCCATTTGATGTTGCCATGGTTTAAATGACACAGTTCCATTCCGTTTAATGTTGCCATGGTTCAAACGACACAGTTCCATTCCGTTTGATGTTGCCATGGTTTAAATGACACAGTTCCATTCTGTATGATGTTGCCGTTGTTCAAACGACACAGTTCCATTCCGTTTGATGTTGCCATTGTTCAAAAGATGCAGTTCCCTTCTGTGTAATCGATGTTTCCATGGTTCAAAAGACACAGTTCCATTCCGTTTGATGTTGCCATGGTTTAAATGACACAGTTCCATTCTGTTTGTTTTTGCCATGGTTCAAATGACACAGTTCAATTCTATTTAATGTTGCCATGGTTCAAACGACACACTTCCATTCTATTTAATGTTACCATGATTCAAACAGCACAGTTCCTTTCCATTTGATGTTGCCTTGGTTTAATTGACAGTTCCATTCTGTTTGTTGTTGCCATGGTTCTAAAGACACAGTTCCATTCTGTTTAATGTTGCCATAGTACAAACAACACAGTTTCATTCTGTTTAATGTTGCCATGGTTTAAGTGGCACAGTTCCATTCCGTTTGATGTTGCCATGGTTCAAAAGACATAGTTCCATTCTGTTTGAAGTTGCCATGGTTCAAATGACACAGTTCCATTCTGTTTGATTTCTTTATGTGTGAAATGACACAGTTCCATTCCGTTTGATGTTGCCGTTGTTCAAACGACACAATTCCATTCTGTTTAATGTTACTGTGGTTCAAACGACAGTTCCATTTCTTTTTCAAGTTTTTATGATTTTAATGACACAGTTCCATTCGGTTTGATTTGACTACAAATCCCTGCCTGCCCAGCCATTCACACCTAGGTGTGAAAAGAGGTGTGTAAGAAATTGGCAAGTCTAATTGACTGAGGGCCCACCTTTACTGCACGGTCTCTCACCGACATCCCTGAGACTTTAAAAGCGCCAGTCACAAAGACCACCTTGTCTTTCCACTGATTGGAGACACATTGCAACTGTTATCTTCCTTTACTTGCTGGACGAGTCAAGGTCCCATTGGATCCAACAAAGATTTGCTGTTTGTGTATTGAGCAGTTCTTCACAAGGGTAAGCTGTTTTTGTTCCCAGCAACCTTTTAAGGTACCTGAAACCATTGACGTAACTTGTTCTACTACAGGGATTATCTCTACAGAACCAAGGCCTGCTGCTGGACCCAGTCTGCAAGGGCCTCCAGACCAGAACTACAATTAAATAGGACTCCTCGCTGTTCCCGAAAACAGTGCCGAGTAAGAGGTTTCTGTGTCTGGGCAGAGATAGTTTCAGAGTAATTTCTTTTACTTTTGTTAAGGGACCATATTAGCTAATGGTCTAGCTCAGGGGTAGGCAACGCTGGTCCTCGAGTGCCACAGTCCTGCAAATGTTTAAAGTTTCTCTCCTGCAATACACCTGGCACACATCAGACCTAATCAGCGGACTTGTGCAGCGCTTGACATCAAACTCTGTGCTAAATTAGCATTAGCATTGGTTAGGCTAACATTAACATTGAACAGCTGATGCTAGCTGAAGTTCAAGCTCCCTCTGTCCTGTTTAGTGTCCACCATTTTGCAATCTGCTAAATTAGCATTAATATCAGCTAAGCTAATTTAGCATTACACAGCTAACGCTAGCTAAAGCTCATGCTCAATTCTTTCCCTCCAAATTGCCCATTATCTAGTCCTTTAGGCCATCTTGTATCTTGCTAAGCTAGTGCTAGCATCAGCCTCAGAGCTAACACCCATAATTGACTAACCACCCACTAGTCACCGTAGGTTAGGTGTGCTAAGCTACGGCAACCTCAAAACAAGTGACTTACAGCCATTCATAGTCAATCCCATTCATTGCTAACCTAGCTGTACTCAGCAGCTAGTACCATTAGTAGCAAAGCTAGCTTGGAAACTATAGCTAGACTCATACATCAAAGCTCATTGCTAAAGTGGTTCCCACTTTAGCCCCTCTCTTCTTATTCTTTTCTTTCCCCTACACCCCCCTACACACACACCAACCCTCATTCAATGTCTCATTGTCTTAATTCAATTCAATTCAATTTAATTCAACTTTATTTATATTGCGTCAAATCACGGCAATGCCATCTCAAGACGCTTTACAGACAGAGAAGAAAACATCATGAAAGCCAGTTCATAATAGCCTATATAAGGAAACCAACAGATTGAGTTGGAGGGTCCAACTCAATCTCCCATCCTGAGCAAGCACACTGGCAACAGTGGGAAGGGGAAAAAAAAACTCCCTTTTAACAGGAGGGAAAACTCCAGCAGAACCCGGCTCAAGGACAGGCAGCCATCTGCCTCTGCTGTGTGGGGGGAAGAGGAAAGAAAGACAACAGACAACAGGAACTGCTACTCCCGGCCAAGGAGACAATGATGCAACACTGTTATTGGGGGGGAGAGAGATAAAGAGAAAGAAGCTCAGTGTATCAGGAAATGTCCCTCAGCAGTCTAAACCTATAGCAGCATAACTTAGGGATGCTAACCATCCATAGCTATAGGACTTATCAAAAAGATAAGTCTTCAGCCTAGTCTTAAAGGTGGGGAGGCTGTCTGCTTCCCTAACACTAACTGGGAGCTTATTCCATAAGAGAGGGGCCTGATAACCAAAGGCTCTGCCTCCTGCTCGGCTCTTTGAGACTCTAGGAACCACAAGTAAGCCTGCAGTCTGCGAACGAAGTACTCTGCTTGGTATATAAGGAACAATGAGGTCTTTGATATATAGTGGTGCCTGGCTGTGGAGGGCTTTATGTGTAAGGAGAAGGATTTTAAATTCTATTCTAGATTCAACAGGCAGCCAATGAAGAGAGGCTAAAACTGGAGAAATGCCATCCAGGTTCATTACAAAACTGGAAAATTCAGCTCTGAGTTTTTCCAGATCCATTGAGAATTACTTCAGTCTTATCTGAGTTTAAGAGGAGATCACTTTTAAAGTTACTGAGGCAGAGGAAAACACACATTCACACCTAATTGAGCATTAAAATGGTCCTTCGAATAAAGCTGTTTTTGAAATACTTGGTTTGAAACCTTGGGACTAGAAACCTTTGCTCAGATGGAAGAAGCTGAATCTCTTTGTTCAAAGGGTTTTCAGATCCAAAGAGAATTACTTCAGTCTTATCTGAGTTTATGAGCAGAAAATTTCTAGACATTCAAGTCTTTATGTCTATGAGACAATTTTGTAGCCTATCGGGCTGATTTGTTTCATTTGGTTTAAAGGATAAGTATATCTGAGTATCATCTGCATAATAATGAAAGTTTATTCCATGTTGTCTGATAATTTTACCTAAAAGGAGCAAATATAGCGTGAAGAGTATTGGTCCAAGTACAGAACCTTAAGGAACTCCATGACTTACAGTAGTTTGTGAGGAGGACTTGTCATTTACATGAACAAACTGAAGTCTATCAGATAAATATGATTTAAACTAGCTTAACGCTGTACCTGTAATTCCAATCACCTGTTCTAGTCTTTGTAACAGAATGTTATGATCGACTGTATCAAATGCAGCACTAAGATCAAGCAAGATAAGTACGGACAGAAGTTCTTTGTCTGAGGCCATAAGAAGGTCATTAATAACTTTCACCAATGCTGCCTCAGTGCTATGATGAGCTCTAAATTCTGACTGAAACTCTTCGAATAAATTATTTCTGCTCAGGTGGGCATGTAGCTGAGCTGAAACTATTTTCTCCAGAATTTTGGACATAAACGGGAGGTTAGATATAGGTCTATAATTTGCTATCACCTCTGGATCCAAAGATTGCTTTTTAAGTAAAGGCTTGATTACAGCAGTTTTAAATGATTGTGGTACATATCCTGTCACTAAAGACATATTGATAAGATTTAATAGGGATGTATCAATTAAAAGGAGAATGTCCTTAAAGAGGCTCGTTGGGAGAGGGTCTAAGATACAGGTGGATGGTTTAGATGAAGCTATTATTTTAGTTAATTCAGAGGGTTGGACAGGACAGACACTATTTAGACACAAGTCAGATCCTGGTTCTAAGGATGCTTCGGAGACCACAACAGGCTCAACATTATAAGTAGAAGGCAGAATATTGCGGATTTGATCTCTAATTCTATCAATTTTATTCCTGAAAAAATACATGAAATCATCACAGCTAAGTGAGAAAGGAATACATGACTCAACAGCGCTCCAACTCCTAGTAAGCCTGGCTACAGTGCCAGGCTTAATAGGAGCATTTTTATTCTTTTTTTTTTTTTTTTAGTTAGATTCACAATATTTTAGCATAGAATATTTGAGTGCATTAGAGGTGGATAAACATAAAACCTCTGTATAGTATAGGTTGTGTAAGAAAATGCAACACTAAAGATGTGTTTATTTGTGTTTGTGTACTTTTTATGCAATAATTTCAGAAAATATTGAACATTTATTTTTAAAAATGTTGAAGTGTAAACATGAGTTTGTTTTTTGTTTTATAATTCTAGGCCATTTGTATGTAAAATGAAAGCAAGTTTATATTTACACATTATGCACAGATCATTAAGGCTTTTCCTGCCTTTGCCACCCCACACTAATTGTGTCTCATCTTGGCCACCCCATTAAAACTTTTCTGGATACGTCACTGAGTACAAGTAGACCTTGTTGCATTTTTCTTTTCAAATGCCCCAAACATTCCCCTTCTGGGACACATCCAGCACTCAAACCCTGTTCTTTTGCAGATATGCCTTTATAATGTTAACAGAAAGTAGTTTTCTAAGGTCTTGTTAAAAATATACATGGACATTTCTGGAAAAGATTATGATTTAAGACATTTATAGAAGTTATAGAATATCATTTGGTTGCCCACCTGTGATGCTATGTTACAAAAAAGATGGGTAATTTTATTTACATAATAAAGTTTGGCCCAGGAGGACTCCAAGTCCTTGGAAAGCAACAGCCAACTCTGAGCTGAGGACGCCCACCGCAAGGGCTACTACACACCCGCCAACAAGGGAGAGGAAAGCTGCTGCCAAAATCCCCTCGACCATCTTCAGGCACAGGCTTCAGGGGGAAACAGGCTAGCAGCCCACCAGCTCCCCGTGCTGGAGTCAGGGGCAGAACCCAGGACCCAGCAAGGATGTGAGTCATCCAGACAGCTGTCCACGACAGGCCATCACCTGCCTCCTCCCCCCTATCTCTCCCGTAACCAACCTCTCTCTCATTTTCCGATTATAACCCCTACCTCTGAGAGAGAAGCCCAAGCAGGCAAGAGGGCAGCAAACCCCAGACAGCTACTCAGTTTTTTTAATTAAAAAAAAAACTTCTCTTTCAAGTCAACCAGCTCCACTCCCCTCTATCTGAATATTGTGAAGTTCTTGCAACACAGTGTCATTCATTCTACGACCCACCTCTATCAGTCCTCCCTCTTTATTCTCTTTTACCTTCCTTCTATCCTTCGCTCTTAGGTGAACCGGCTGCAGGAATAGAAGGGAGCAGCGCAGATAAACCAATATTTTACACATTTGTAAAGAGGTTCAAGGGACATTTATTATAACAATAAAAATTAAGGGAATGTTCTTTATTGTATTGCCTAATGTAAGCATATCAGAAAGAATTGGCCCAAACATAGATCCTTGTGGGATTCCACATGACATTTTTTCATGCGAAGGTTTTTATCATTAACATGTACAAATTGAAATCTGGTGGGTAAAAAAATGTTTAAACCAGCTTTAAATCAGGATTGAACCAGTTTAATGTTCTTATTTTAAATCTAAACATGTAATAATTTCTGTAAAAGAATCTGATGATCAACAGTGTCAAAGGCAGCACTAAGGTTTAATGCTAGAATGGGAAGACCTTTCTCTGATGTCATTAACACTTCATTTGTAACTCTCACCATTTTGTGTCTGTGCTTTAATTCGCTCTGAACCCTGATTATAAATCCTCAAACATGAGGGTGTTTTCAATGTATCCTACTCCAACACACCTGACTCAAATTAACAGTATCCAAAAGTCAATGAAGTTCTGCACAGTCTCATTCATTTGATTCAAGTATCTTGGAGCAGGAATACAATGAAAACCTGCAGGACTGCTGCCCTCATAGGACCAAACTGAGTAGTCCTGCTCTGAAGCTGAACTGAAGCTCCTTCTGTCTTGTGAGATGAGGCCTCAGGTGGCGACCTCTGCTGGTTGGTGGTAAATTATGGTGAATCACTGCAGCGTGACAGCAGTTTTACTTCCAAGTGATGTAACGCTTTTGTAGTGGATCCTGTTCCATGATGGATATGTCCACCATCCTGGCAACCTGATCAGCACCTGTACCTTGTTTAGCAATCAGCAGCGGCAGTATTTAGGACCAGCTTGGCGTTCCATTCAACACCAGATTGTTGATTACCCAGCAGTAACAGCTCTCAGCCTTGAGATTATTTCTCAGTTATTTCCCAGTTATCCTACCCTGTTTGTGTCTCTTCTTTGTCAGACAACCCTGGTCTGCCTGTTTGCCCATATGCCTGCCTGCCACTCCACCCGAATGCCAGTTCACTTTGCCCGTGTGAACTGCATACTTCCGAGTGTCCTCAGGAATAAGTTGGATCCGGATAAATCCAATAAACCTTTTGGAATTCAGAACTGTGTCCACAATTGGATTCAGATTGTTATCCCTACCGCACAACAGTTTTACTCTATGTTGACTACATAGTGTAAAGACTGCATGAAGTGTAAGAGATAATATGGATGTAACTATAGATATTTGTCTTTCAAACTATATTTGATATAATTGCAACATTTCAGTCTTTCGAACTACATAATGTGGTGCTTTGCTTTACCTCTAAATAGCATTTGTGTTGGTACATTTTCCCATCACTCATCCTGGAACAATAAATAGGACTTTGACAGCTGCTTTGTACTAAAAAGGTGGTATCGGCTAATGAGATCAGAATAAGATGTTTGTTGTCAACTTTATTATTCTAAAAGTCAGAAGCCAGTTATTAAATGTACAGAAGTCTATTTCTAAAGAGCAGGTATAGTGATTATTTTGAGATTAAAACTAAAACTGTTACCTTCCACTGTGGAGGTGACCTGCTCACTGCCAGGTTTACTTGACAAAGCCTGAGTGTATTTCCTTACATTCAGATGTCACACATGAAGGATTGATCCTCAGCTTAGATTCAGTCTGTCAGTCTTTTTGACTCTGTGGACATTAGAACAGCTGCCAGGTTGTCCATCCATCCCCCTGAACTGAAACTTATAGTGGATGTTACTGGAATGAACTTTGAATTCAAAGACAACTTTAAAAGAAACAGTTTTTACTGATTTCACATGACTGAATCGGAGATGTCCACCATTAACATCCCAGCTCAACAAGGTTGCTATATCATGCCTTCTCCACCGTTTCCACAACCTTTTCTTATTTATTCCTAAAAACCTGAGCCAGCTCAGCCATTCTCAGACACGATTCTCTTCTTCACTTCTGTTCTCAGGACAGCCCTCTGTTCACAGACAAGATGCATGGACGGCAGCATGGACATGTTCAGATATTTCCTGTGTTTTAGTAAAACACTTTTGTAAACCTGCAGGCATATTCAATTGTTCATTTAATATCGAATATATGAGAATGTTATTATTATTGATGGATGTTTTATCTAAATATGTTTTTAGTGATGTTTTTATTAGTGTTTGGAGATTATCATGCACATAGTTCTGTGTTTTTGGATTACCTCTGAATGCAGTAGACACTGATCGACCCCTGGCAGTAGTTAGTAGGGCTGCTTGACTATGACAAAAATTATAATCACGATTATTTTGACTGAAATTGAGATCTCAATTATTTAACACAATTAACCAGTATTTTTAAACAACACTGCGCGTCGTGGTTTTCTCAACCCCGTGTCGTGCATTATAACTGTCTAATGTACGGTTCTGATTTGTTTAATCTGCTTTTTCTGCTTATATAGGAATTATTTTACGTTGGTCTCGATGTCGATTTTTTATGCCAAACAACCGCTTTCAGGCTACAGCACGTTTCTCTCATTTACCTGTTAAAAGACGGCTGATTTAAACCAGATGATTAACGCGTTGCTATGGTAACGCCCCATGTTTAACTCGCCAAACTACGTGTGCGTTTATACAAACATAATGCAGCCAGGTGTCACTGCATTGGTATAAACTATGTTTAGGTGAACTTCCACAACCTACTGCAGTTATTCTACATTGACCTGCAGCCGGAGCCGACTGAGACTGGCTGCCTGGGAGTGCTTTAGGACGGGAGAGGCTCCCACTGCTCCTTCCTTACAGTAACTGCAGAACAATATGTGCCTTCAAGTCAGTCGGCAAAACACCAGAAAAGTCTCTAATAACTTTGTTGCTAGTCGTTTTAAACAAAAAAGTCTCCAGATTTAGCGAGAAAGTCGCCAAGTTGGCAACAGTGGCTGAATGAAACAAAAACGTCTGTGGGAGGAGTTTACAGCACAGCGCTGCAACAGGTGGGCAGGGAAGCGAGAACGCATGGAAGGAGAAGAGAATTCGGCATAAGAAGAGGAATAAGGACAAAGTGGCCATGGAGAGAGCCAGCACAGACCACACCGACTGGCAGAACACACAGCCTGGACCATGGTGCACCGGAGCCTGTAGCACGGCAGCTGATAATAGTTCTCCGGTTGTTTTCTCCAGAACGGCTATAGTAGCAGAGGAGGTGTTGCTGGAGAAGGACGGAGGTCAGAACTGTTAAATCATAAAGGAGTAGGCTGTGGGGGGGGGACTCAGCTAAGGGAAGAAACAACAAGGGACTAGGTTTGTGAAGAGGGTACATCATGTACTTCATTGGACTTATTTTAGGCATCATTTATTTTACTTATTTTATTTAGATTTTATTGTAAATGAAATTGTCAACTATTATTTTTGGACTAGTTTTTAACTTTGCTCACTCCTGGTTTTAAATTACCTGTAGGTTGGAGCCCTAGAGCTCTGCAGTATTCTCTAGGTGGTGTTAGTCTTTTAATACATTTAACTATTCTTAAATTGATTTTATTTCTTAAATTGTTGCCACTAGTAGTTAAAAGGGTCTATCTAAAGTTCTAGATTAACTCCTGGACCACGCAACACACTTCACAGGCAGTGTCTCTTATTTTTGTCAGCAGTGGTTTGCCAAAAGAGGGTAACAACTATGGACCCTTGACCAAGACCTGATGCAAGGGGCAGCAGCCTAAGCAGGGCAGCCCAGACGTCCTTCTCCCCAGCCACATTTGCCAAAACATCCTTGGAATCCCAAGGCGTTCCCGGGCCACCTAAGAGATATAATCCCACCAACAAGTATTGGGTCTTCTCCGGAGTCTCCTCCTGCAGGGACGTGCCGTGGACACCTCACAAGGGATGCATCCAGGAGGCATCCTAACTAGTGCACGTTCCCTCCAACTGGCCCCTCTTAATGTGGAGGAACAGCAGTTCTACTCAGAGCCTTTCCCAGAGGACTAAGCTTCTCACCCTATTTCTAAGGGAGAACCCAGCCAATCTCTGCAGTTTGGCTGGGTTCTTTCAGGTGCCTGTATTCACTATCTTTTTCTTTCAGTCACTGCCCATGGCTCATGATCATAGGTGAGAACGGGAACATAAGTTGATTGGTAAATCAAGAGCTTCACCTTCTGTCTTAGCTCCTTCTTCACCATTACAGATGCAGAGTCCGCATTACTGCAGACTCTGCTCTCCACCTGTGAGTCTCATGCTCCATCCTTCCCTCATTTGTGAACCAAACCCTGAGAGAACTCCTTCACTTGGGGCAGGTCCTCGTGCCTGTCCTGAAGAGGACACTGTACCCTTTAACAGCTGAGGACCACTGTCTTAAACAGATAGGTGCTGATCCTCATCACAGCCACAGAAGACCGAGTCTTGAGGTAACCAAACTGGATCTCCTTAACACCTCAGCTGTGCCTAGAAATTCTGTCCATAAGAATTATGAACAGAAATGGTGATAAAGGGCAGCTTTGGCAGAGTCCATCCCTCACTGCAATCGAATCTGACTTACTGCCACCGTTTTGGACCAATATCTGACACTAGTCGGACAGGGACCGGACAGTCCATACAAGTCTCTGAGCACCAACCACAAGAGTCCTTGGGGGACACGATTGCATGCCCTCCTCCAAGTCCACAAAACACATGAAGACTGGTTGGGCAAACTCCCATGCCGCTCCAGGACCTGAGGAGGCTATAGAACTGGTCCACTGTCTTATGACTGACAATGATCTCATCCTGATTTCATCCATCCCAGGGCCCTGCCACCAAGGAACTTTTTAACCACTCCAGCAACTTAATCCCGAGAGATAGGAAAACCAATCCATAGTCCCCAGCTTTGCTTCCTCTTCAGAAGACATGTTGGTAGGATGAGGAAGTCTTCAAAGTATATCTTCCACTGACCCACAACATCTCAAGTCAAGGTCAGCAGTCCCCTTCCCCACTGTGTTGATGGAGCGCTGCTACTCCTCCTAAGTCACCAGGAGGGGGTAGTCACAGTGAAAGTTGTAGCTGCGTATCTGGTTTTACTGATCAAGTTTTTTGATCACTGAGCAAAGTTTAGTTGAAGGTAATGTTTTCCTTCATTCGCCAGGACATTGAAGCCATTTTTTTAATGTGGGTAAGACAGACTGGGCTCCTATCAGTGGACTGACACAATGCTGCCTTCCTACCCCACACATGTCTGTTAAAAGATGGCTTTACTCAAAGTCTAGATAACAAATGAAAAAAATCAAAGGTGAAAACACCCCTTTTTCATAGCGTAGAAAAGAAATTCATATAAAACAAGTCTCTCCACTGTATATTTATATACACTTTATATATCTCCATACCTGTATATTTTAATGCAGGGTTGTCTATCTTGAAGCATTCATCTTTCTATTAGGGAGAGACAAGGAAATTTCACAACCACACCAGTTAACATAGATCCTTTTCGTGATCGTAAGTCTCCTCTTCTCCTCCAGTAATTCGAGGTGCAGCATCACCTCTGGTGGAGAGTGCAACTTGTTTAAAAATGGACAATTTGTTTGAGAAGTGCCTGGTAAACCCAATTTCGGTCCTATTTTCTGACTGCCATTGCAGTGACAGAGAGAAAAACTTTGTTTTTATCATACCAGTTTCACTGTGATACATAGTACAGGCTGGTTAGTGGCTCCAGCTCCATTTACCAACCTAGCAGCCAAGTGGCTAGCCTAATGATTCTTGTTTCCACTCTATTTCAAGTTCCCATAGTGTACATTTTTTTCAGCGATTCATCTGGGTCTTGAACAACATTGTGTTTGACATGTTTCAGCCAAAATTCAGCCTCATTCCATTTTTAATCCATTCTAAAAGTGTCTCTAGTGAGCTTTACATCGGAGGGGCTGTTTCTGTGTCCGAACCTTTAAATATTCACCTGTCCATGTGCCTGTCCACGGCCCCTCCATGCTCATTTTTGGGAGAGGATGGGGTTTGGGGTTTTTTGAAGTTTCAATAGGGGCATGTTTGAAAACCAACCGCGTTTATAAAAACTGAATGTGCACACAGTAAACACTGGACATGTTTACATGACACAAGCAAGCACACTAGTACCTGCAATTGAAAACAGATAAGGTTGGAAAGCATTTCTGCACTGTGGGAATAGCTTGTTATTTGCAAGAAGGTATTAGAGCTGGTCACCCAGTAATAGGAAGGTTAGCTATTCAAATCCTGCTTTAACCCAGTTAGTTTGTTGCTCCACTTAAACTACCTTACCTCCAGTATTGGCATTGTTGGGGTTTGGTGGTCAGTGAGACCACAGATTATGTGGATTAGCTGCCATGTCTCTGTCAGGCTGCTCTGGGCAGCTAACTGCACATGTAGGTGCCATCACCATTGTGTGATTGATGGATTCAATGGATATAAAGCACTTTGTGTGCCTTGAAAAGAGCTGTATAAATCTAATCCATCATTATATTTATAACGTGTTTTTTTCAGAGGTGTGTGTAGTTGTGTGTGGGACTCTACATCTTCTTGTACTTCTCTATAGACCAAAGAGAGATGCAAAGCAGAATGTGTACCAGACAGGAAGGAAAAGAGACGAGAGGATTGGTGGTGTCCTTCAGACTCACGCAAATTATTTTGCATATCCAGGAAGGTTTGGTGCAGCGCTGTGATTGGTCAGTGGAGTCTTTTCACCGAGTGCTCTGACAGAGAAGCATCATAACCTGAAGCGAAGCTTCAAAGTCGTCTTCCATGCTGCTGCAGCCTGAGGTGAGTTCTGCTGTATCACATCTTTAATGATTTCTGTTGATTACTTGTCAAAACTTTTCACATCTTTAGTGCACAAACAAAAACAATAGAAAAAAGTAACATTATGGTATTCATAACGTTGTAACTTTACAGCTGAACATCAAATGTTCCTTGTGTGTAAAAAATATAGGTATATGGAAATGTGTGTGTTGGTCTACGTTTCAGTGTGAACCTGATCAGTTCTTAATAACTGGTCCAGTTGGGGTCAGATAGTTTAGTGTTGATGTTTGTCAGTGCCGAGCAGCTTGCAGACGGGACGCAGCTGACAGCAGGATTATTGATCACAGAGACTCAGTTCTGACAGGAGGAATATTTCTCCAAGTTAACTGTTACATCATTCTCATCCATCGTCAGTGATGAAAGCTTTAGGTGACACATTGATGTTGGGGGAAGGAGAATGTGGAGTCGGCATCTGGGGTGAGACAGTAATGAGCCGGTGAGGAAGATTCAGGGTAGGGGGCTGTTTCGGTTCTTCTGGTGACCAGTCTTATGGAGGCCCCTGAAAACCTGAAAAAGAGGTTAAAAAAAGAGGGAGGGACAAAAGAATGAGAGGTCAAGACAAATAGGAGAAGTAAAGAGGCACCTGAGTAAAGGATGAAAAAAGAAGATAGAAAAAAGGACAAAATAGGAGGAAGAAGAGAAAAAGAAAATGGGATGGGGAGAAAGGATGGAGAAGGCTGATGAAAAGGCAGTGAATGAATGTGATGGAGTAGGCAGAATGGAATACGTGGTGGATGGATAAGGGTGGGGTCGAGACAACGAGACAGAGTTGAGGAAGACTCGCCGGGTGATCGGGTGGTGTTGGGGGATGTTGCGCCGTGACCTCGCTCCCAAACCCAGGTTCACTTCTTAACTTCATTTACTGTCTGTGAGGCCGCCTCTATCTGCTGTTGGAGCGGCAGAGTTTTAAACCTCATTATTAATCAGGATTTTCTCATTTTCGTGCTAATTTAGAACAAACATTCATGCAGGTATAACTTTTTCATTTCAAACATTTTTTATTTACCTAGAATTTCATTTTTCAATTTTCCATCTCCAGATGCTTAATTCACTGAATGTTTAAATGTACCTGCAGGTTTCCGGAAATCCTTCAGCAAAAACATGATGAGGAACATCTGCATCTCCATCTCCCTGCTCCTCCTGTCTGCGGACAGACATCAGGTCTCAGAGATCCCAGTTTTATACAATATGTAGAAAGGAAAACCTGGACTGAAGCTCGGGCTTTCTGCAGAGACAATCACATCGACCTGGTCACTATCAGAAATGAAGTAAAGAATCAGCTGTTATATGGCACCCATGGCTGGATTGGATTGTACTGAGAGGATGAGACGCGTCCATGGAAATGGTCCAGAGGAGACGAGACGGCGACCTTCTTGAACTGGAAAGATGGCGGTGAGCAGAACTGATCTAATGATGGGAAATTTTCCATGATTTTAGTTCAGAATGATTCAGTAGATTACCTGCTTTCTTTCACCACACAATGTTAATATTTCTGCTCCATTCAGTTAGTTTTCTTTAATTACACATGATGAAAAACAAGAGTTAGATGTTTTAATTCATCTGGCTTGAAAAGTTTTGGTAACTACAACTTCATTTATAACTCACTCCAAGAAAAAAAACAAAGCAGACAAAGTGTGAGAAACATAACATTAAAATAAAACAATAAATAGCACATGAAGTACCCTTGAGATGTAAAATAAAGTAAAAACATAAAATAATGAATTATAATCATTATTATTATTCATAATGATGATATTAGCTGTTTTACAGAATGAAGGGAAAAATACAGTTTTCTTACAGCTGTGACCCAGACTTCCGTCTCCTTGTGCTCCTGAGTGGTTCCCAAGCCAACTGAGAGACATCAGTGTGGTGTTTCTTTAGTTCCTAAAGGGCTGTGCTTGAAAACTGATTGCTAGAAGTGTTTATGAGTGAGTAAACTAGTACCTGGGAGTGAAAACACTCTGCACTGTGGAGGGAATAATTGCAAGCAGAGAATCAGCCTTGTGAGAGCTGATAAATCCACTGTGGAAATGTGTGATGTAATGTCCTCACGGCGGTGACCAGCATGCTCGCTCCATTGCACGCCCTCGCTCGCTTGACTGCTGGAGTTTTGAGACTTCAGAGATGGAGGTTATGGTTAACATGTCTCATCCTCTCATGTCTGTTTCCAGCTGACAGCAGAACTATTGTCAGCTGGGTAAGCAACCTTGGAGTGTTGTCAAATGTGCAAAAGACAATTCCACTGAATTCTTTGGAACCTGGACCACATTAGACCAGTTGTGTGAATGTCGTGGAGAGCACGAAAACACAGGGTTGGTGTTTGGGGCGAGTGTGTAGGGGGCAGGTTGGGATTGAACCAACATTCCTCCAGTGTGTTCTGGGTCTCTCCCAAGGGTCTCTTCCCAGGTTGATGCTTGAAATGGCTGAAGTATCTGGTTAGGTCAGTCAGTGACTTTAGCTGAGAGAAGGAACGTAGGTGAAGAGCTTCACCTTTCAGCTCAGCTCCTCTTCACCACAACAGACTGATGCAGAGTTCTCATCGCTGCAGATGCCAATCCACCTGTCAATCTCCTGCTGCATTATTCTCTCTAGTGAAAAAGACACTTGAATTCCTCCCCTTGGCACAGAATCTCATTCCTGACCTGGAGAGAATACTCCATCCATTTCTGGTTGAGGATCACCATCTTGGATGTTTCTCATCCCAACCCCTTCACCGCTGACTGGTATCTTTTCAGTCAGTTGCTGATTAGTGCCCAGTAAAAACCAAAAATAAAAAGTAAAGCTATACATTGCTAATTTGACGTCGAAGGACACAACTCAGCCAGAATATATTGTTCATGGTGAGAATCTTACTAATGGAAGCATAAATCTTTTGAGATTTTCTTACCAATTAACCAAAAAGAAGTGCTCCTTTTTTCTGCTTTTTTTCCTACACAGGACTGAAAAATGATTAATATTTTAAAACAGTTTTGATTAATTTAAGTTAAAATCTTTTTTATGGACCCTAATGCCCTGCAAAGGAAATGTGTTTAGTTGTAAGGAGCTTTTATTGAGAATTTGAGAAGGAAATGTCTGTTTTCGTGTGCATTGAGATGTTTTAGTTTCATCCATATGTAGTGTATCACGAGTGTGAATGTTTTGTTACGTTAGTTAAAAAAAAAAAGAAAATGAAAGGATTCTGCCTGTAATTTTAACGAGGTTACAGTGAAACTTAGGTTTAGCCTGCCTTCCTCCAATAGCTGATCAGCTCCTGTTAGCTCCAGGTTAACTATTAGCTACAGGCAGCTTGCAGTTTGATGGGTATAAATCAACCAGCTGTATGTTCCTGTTGGAACAACATGGTGGCAGTGAGAGCCGCCCATCGAGGTTAAATACAGAATATTTATGGGTGAATTCAATGATGGTCCGTCCATCTTTTTATATACAGTCTATGGCTGTTTCTCAATTCAGGGTCTGCACACTTCCAAGTGCACAGACTTCATAGGCTACAAAGTGTTCTACATCGTCTGCACACACCGAAGTGCGCTTACTGCCAGTAAAATGAGATGGCCTATCTAGTGGACAAGAATTACCCATAGTGCTCCAGTCCTCCGTTGCCTGGCAACTACATATGACAAGTTTATCTAATTACTGATCCCACTCTTCTACAAAAAGACACAAAAATATTTTTTAAATGCCAGAAAATGGTGCCAGTGTTGTAAGAGGTGGGGGCTAGTAGGATCCAAAGAGCGGACACAGTCAGAGTTACTGAGAAAGTTTTTGGGGTATCCACTGATCTTTGTGAATTCTCCAGCAGGGATTCAGAAGACTGGCAGACTGGTAAACAGCAGGAGGTAGGCAGGCAAGCAGGTGAGCAAGCAGGCAGGCAGGCAAACCGGCAGACAGGCAGGTAGTGTCAACAGACTGGCAGGCTTATCTCTGGCAGGAGGAAGACAAGACAGGTTAGAAACTGAAGGTGTGCACGAAGCGAAGCGAGGAGCGGTTGAGAGCTGTTTACCACAGGGCAATCAACAATCTGGCGCTGGATAGCAGGCTGAGCTGGTCTTACATAGGTCGTTGTAGATTGCTGGAATGTGGATCAGGTGTGCTCCAGTTATCAGCTGCTGACCATACCCACCAGGGAACAGGAATCACCACAGCCTGTAATTTAACTTTGCTTTATTGTCATTTTCCTTTGTGCATAAATGAGCAACATGAGGAGGAGGCGGTTCAGACGAGCTCACCTCTGGCTGACAGCTAGAGGATCAAAATGGTGCAAGGAGGCGAGCAAATTGAGCCGCAAGAGATGAACTATATATTCTATTAGCTAGGATATTTATGAATTGGTTTGAACTGATGTGTCTGTAAAGTGCCCTGAGACAACATTGTTGTAAAGTAGCACTACACAATTAAAGCTGAATTTAATTGAAAAAATGTAAGTATATTAAGTAAGTAGATTCCTGACATTCTCCAACACTGATAATTAACTGCCTGTAAGAAAGTATTTTAGATATAGTTAGTCAAGAATTTTGCCATGAGCTAGTGTATGATGTATACAACACGGTATGATGTACCACTTGCCAGCCAGAAGAGAAACATTAGCATTTCCAAGTATTTTCTCCCCAGTCCTGGTGATCTGTGGCCAAAAGCAGCTCAATGAGACCCGAGATGGTGTTCCGGTTATAGTGGAAGTTGGGCAGAAGTCAGAGCGACCATGGAAATACCTGGTCAGGAGGGAAACTATTAAACAAAAGAAAAGAGAAAAACTTTACAAGTCATGTTGTAGTTAAAATGCAATAAAATTCAGTTTGAAGGATCTCAGTGTTATATTCTCCAATGCGGTGTTCTTTTAAGCATTAAAGTTCATAATCATAGTCATTATCTGTGACAAGGTAAAAATAGCCACCTTCGTGTCCAAATCGCCAACTGAATGAGTTCACTATAGTGTGCTATATAGTGTAGCCCTGTGTAGTAAATAGGGGGCTGGGAATTAGTGTATACATGAACACAGCCTTTGTGGTTTTAATCTTTTACTTCTGTTGGTTTTGGATGTTTTTAAATAGCTTTATGGCTGCACATTACCACAACAAAATGTGGAAGAAAACTCTGAATTCAGCATTACCCACTAGTGTGGGAACTGATGTAACAACTATGGCAATGTAAAAGACAGATGGGCTGTGTCTCCATTCAGGGTCTGCACACTTCCAAGTGCGGATTCATCGACTACATGTGTCATAGTGTAACAAGTGCTGTGCCAATTCAAAGGCTCCTTCGAGTCCACTTTTCAAATCTACAGTTCGATTGGCTTCAGATTAGCTTAAAACAAAGGCTACAAGCGTCTCATTTCAGTGACAGTAAGGACACTTTGGAGTGTGCAGAGGACGTAGAACCATTTGTATTCTATGCAGTCTGTGCACTTGGATGCATGCAGACCCTGAACTGAGACACAGCCATGAAGGACTGATGGCAGCATGAAAATGTTTGAAACAGAAGTCCTCAATCACATACAAAGGAGAATATAAATTAAACTTTAGGGGTTTATTTATTTAGCGTAATTTCTTTTGATTATTATATAGATTATAAAAGAAAAGACGAAACTTTCAAACTAAACTTTAAATTATGCATCATATCGTTAATGTTAACAACACATTTTTAACTGAACAAAGGTTAACATATCCAAATATTGTTGTGGAATATTCTATGCTATTGATGCTGCAGAGAGGACACAGCAGCAGCCGATGATGGCAGAAAGGGACTACATTTATTACAAGCAACAGCTTCAGTGGGACAAGGGGAAGGCTTTTTTTCAGGAGATAGCCAGTTGTTTACATAGGGCTCATCCCTGCAGCCACAATTCTTAACATGGGAAGGCATGTCATAAGTTGCTAATTATACACTGTCCAAGCTGACTGGTGATGTTGATATAGTTGCTATGTTACTTCAACAGATTTCATTGTTTACCAGGTGCAGATGTTGACCTTGGATCAAATCTAACTTCCACAATATCTTCAGGTAAAATTAACTGTGAACCTTTTATGCACTAGATGACTTTTGGGGAGACAGGGAAATGATTTGTTCACTGTTCCAAGAGATTTTAATCTGAGCATTCACATCTGTTCTGTTCTCCTGCTTATTACAGAACGCAAACACTGTGCAAGAATGCTTGGATCTGGTAAATGGGAAAAGAAAGCGGAGCAAACTTCGTTTCGTCTGTTCTGTTGAGAAGCTGGTTCTGGTGAAGGAGAACAAGACGTGGGAGGAGGCGTTAGACCACTGCAGGTCTCTGGGGGGACAGGACTCAGAGAATCCAGTCTCTGTGTCCTGGAAGCACAGCTACGACCTGGCCACCCTGATCACTGAAGATGACCATGACTACGCACGAGAGAGAGCACAACAGGCCACCACTGATGAGGTGGGCCACTTTTCTCCACTGTGTTGGTGTTGCTGAGCAGCTCATCCTCTGTGTTTCTATGGATCTCTCTGCTCCATGTTGCTAGGTGTGGACGGGCCTGCGTTTCCTGGGCGACGGCTGGTTCTGGGTGGGTGGAGAAGCGGTGCGGTACCCGGATATTCCCAGCTGCCCGGCTTTGGGCTGTGGCGTCCTGGAGAAGAACAGCAGCACATCCTTTGGGATGAGAGCCTGCAGTCAGAGAAGGAACTTCTTCTGTTCCAAGAGGCCTGAAGACGATTGAAAGCCACTGGGCTCATATATCAGCTGCTTCTCCCTGCTGTTAATAACAACAGCAGGAGTTTAGAAACACTGCTGGAATCTCTGCAGCTCATTCACAAGGAAACACTCTTCATTCTTGTTGCTTGACTGCTGCCATTGTCTTTTCTGCAAAAGAAGAAGAGAGAAATCTTCCTCTGCTGCCACCTTCAGGAGTCTGACAGTAACTGCAGCCATGTTTGTTTCTCTCAGTAAAGCAGCAACAATGAACAGCCTTTACTTATGAAATGCCTCACATAACTACTCTGCTTCACATCACTGCAAACACACTCACATGTACACACACACATGTGATCATAACAAGTGTGTTTTCACTGTGTGAACATCTGCTGGTGTTATTAAAACATGAATGGCAGGTAAAAGCAGCTGAAATATGACGCCAGTGGCTTTTAATACATTTACTGGAGTAGAAATTTCAAGTGTGTTTAACTTTCCACTTCATCACAGTACTGGTCTACTACTGCAGTCAAGTACTTTTCTACTACCTCAGATTAAATTTAGTTTTTAAGACAATATTTTCCATAAAAAACGTTCATGAATAATGTACTGTATTTAGCAGCTAATTTATTAACGAATAGAAATGTTTGAGCTCATTAGCAGTTTTTTTTCTTAAAATTACAAAAATACATTAAAATCTTTTAGTTGATCAAATGTGATTATTTGCAGTTTTTACTGGTCTTAAATCACTGATGTCTGTCAGGTTCAGACAAGTGGTCACAATAAACAAGATGTTCTTACAAATTTAAGAAAACAAACTAATCAGAAAATTAATTCAAAATGAATCTTTTTTTAAAGTTAAAAATCTTTAAGCATTGATTCCGACCTATTTGTGTACTTTTAAAACATGCTAGTAACTTTTATCTGTACTTTCCCTGGAATGACTATTTCAGCCTTTTCTATCAGTGTATATTATATAGATGAAACCTATCTGAGCTTTATTTCTTGTGGTGTGGCTGGAAGTGTGTAGTTTAAACAAGTAATAGTGATGCAGCTGTTTTTCAGTGTCCAGAGTTAAAATGGAACGGACATGTTGACATGACTGTTGTACGTCTTGCTGAACATCAGTTCATGTCATTATTTCTACACAGTAAATGGAAACATTGGAAGTGACATGTTAAGATGACATGATGAAGCTTCTAGAATAAAAAGTTGATGTTTATTCTGTGTTTAGTCCAAGTTTTTCCATCTGAGCTACAATCATCCTCTCTGAAACATTCCCATCTTTGCTGATACGACATGATAATTATCAATGTCAGTTTCTTTTATAAACCACAGTGACTACAACCTCAGATTGCTCCAAGTGCTGTTTAATAAAATAAAACTATAAAAACACTCACGATGAAACATTACATAAAATTACATAAAACATCACAAAGCATAAAAGCAAAGTTAAAATAAACGTCAAGCTAAAGCTCAACTAGACTGTTCCTGATCAATTTTGTGAAACTTCAACTCAGCAAAACATCTGTAAACATCTGCAGCAGTTGACGAGGAGGGAGGAAGGTCGATGACAAGGAGGGACTCGGACCTGTGGTTGCTATGGTTACTGTCTCGCTAGATCTAATCACATCTCTGGAATCATCCAAACTGCTGGAAGTCGTTTATTCTAGCAGCGTGACACCTGACACATGATCATTTTTGCCCGTAACAATGTCCATTACAACCAAGTCTGAATTATTCAATGGGCCCCAGGTGGGCACAGGCCCAGGGGCTCATGCCCACTTGGGGCCCAGGTAGGGCAGCAGTTTATAAAAACATATATATTGTTTAACTTTCAGATATGGGAGTCGATAACTAATGAAAAGGCTCACAGATACAATTTCAACCTTAAGAGAGTTATTTCATTGGTCAGCTACGATTGCTAACTTGCCCCTCTTCTCCACCCGCTACCCACCATCTATAAATGAACCAGCTTTTGACCAAACTGTGGGTGTAGTAGTCGGCTGTGAGAATGAGCGAGAATAAGATAAGTGGTTGTTTTAAATGGAAGTGAAAGAGAGGAAAAGGAGGCGTGTTTATTAAGAAGCATACCTTCTATAGACATGTTCTTCATCAAATTGAGAGAAGAAAATCAGAAAGAAGAAGAAAAAGATGATGTGAAAGTTAAGCCGGGTCTGGATATGGAGGAGGCTACTGTTAGTCCTCCAACAGAGCCTGGAGACAGCTGCAGCACCGAGAACTTGCAGGGTTGTTTTTTTTTTAAATGTTTTGTTTTCCTTTTAGTATCAGATACTTTTTGTCAGGTGTCAGGTTTTGTAAGGTGTGTTTCTGTTTTGTACAAAAGCTAAATATTGTTATAAAAACACTAATGACAACGGCTACTTTTAGAAAAAAGTCTCAAATATCGCTATAAAATTTTGATGTTTCGATCTAGAAACATATTGCAAAAGTGTAATGGAAAGACTTTTTTCATGTGTCCCCGCACATGAAATGAAGGGTCATGACCAGTTATTTCCAGTAAAGATGGTGTGGTGTGGAACATTCATCCATTATCCTCACCGCTTAGTCCGATGAAGGGTCGCAGGGAAGCGGGAGCCTATCCCAGCAGTCTTTGGGTGAGAGGCAGAGCACACCCTGGACAGCTTGCCAGTCCATCACAGGGCCAGCAGTGTGGAACAAACAACAGCATATTTCAGAGTTTTATGAAAGAAAATGAGAGCAAAATGTAACCTACATAAGAAATTAGTTTATTCTATAATAAATAGTTCACTTAAATGCGGAAGGGACCATAGTTTTAATGTAAATACATTAAAAATAGATGGGACTCGTAGTTTTAGGCGAGTAGTTCCGCCCATCTATTTCCTCTTCTGGTTCACCTAGTGCGAGGGAAAGTCGTACGCGCTAGATTTTTCAGCTGCGTATGAGAGACCATCACGTTCCAAGAACACTGGGGATAAAAAGTTTTTGCCCTAGATTCTATATTTATTAGTTTAATTACTTTGGAATGAGCCACAGGAAGGGCTTGAGGCGAGGAGATGACAGAACACCAGAGGGTACACCTGTGGGCAAATCCCACACAATCACAGATGGGTGAGGATACGCCACCTGTGTGCTTTTGTTAGTTTATTTGATAATGGAAAAAGGCTTTCCAAGATACATGACATTGAGTAAAATAAATAAAGTAGTGGAAAAATACACGGTGAGCACTCAGTTAATAATAAAAAGTTTGGGGATCTCTTGGCTAAACAGATGGAATGTCAAACCTCAGTTGTTTAGCGTGCAGACAACAAGAAAGAGACAAACCTGAAGAAGATGATCGTGATGATGGTGTAGGTTTTCTACAGGAATGGTTACCAAAAATCTTGAAAGTACACTCCTTTTCTAAATTGAAACGTGTCACCATATCTTGCAACCTTGTCCAGCTGAGCATGACAAACCATCGGTGCTTGTTATCCGCCTGCTGAGCTGCATTTATACAAAAAAAATCATTGCAGCGGCCCTTAAAATAATCTGGGTAACTCTACTGTTATGATTATTAGAGATGTGTCCACAGTACTGTACAAACGGTGGAAAGGATTTACTGACCTGAAGAAACTGCTTCAGAGACATGATACATAATACAGCCTACTCTATCCGGCAACACTACGGATCAATTTGCCTGGAGGATGTCAATCCCTTACTTCTCCAAGATCAGCCAAGACAGATCTGCAACAATATCACCCAACAAACAGTGACCTTTAGGCAACGTTCCTGAAACGTTCGCTTGTGGTTCCCTAATGATTACACAGCTGTGACCCTCAGGAAACATTCTGCGAAGCTTGCATAAATATCGCGTAAAGGTTACATAAATGAACATTTAGGGACTGTTTGAAGAATGTTACACAAATGTCTTTTGAAGGTTGCTTGAGTGTTACTTAGTGACCTTTAACTAACATTGCCTAAACGTTCAGCGACCGTCCCTTAAAGGTTACAATACAATTAGTGGACAGTCAGTATAAAGTCAATAAATAAACTTTTTAAATTTCTTTTCTTGTCCTTCTTTACTTTTCTTTCTTTTTGATCAGAAAACAATCAATAGTCTTTAGCTACAGCATACAGATTGGGAATGATCACTCAAATGAAACTTGTAATTCAGAAAAAGAAAAATTATACAATTCAAAGGTCGCATGGCAATATTATTTAAAAACAAATCTTACTGAACCTCAAATAACAATTAGACTGAACACATCAGTTTATTTGTTATAAATATTTATAATTTAGAATGGAATGACTACTGAGGCAACCGTCCACTCGACAGTGGAAATGTGCACATAGGACACTGCTGGCTTGTAGTACCCAAGAACCGGGAACTCCTCAGTCATATTATGGAGATGCACAGGAACTGATAATGGAATCCAGCAAGCATTTTGAGGATGATGGTGCTGCTTCTTTGTCTGTGTGACGGGGTCAATAGCATGGTTTTTAAATGAGGTGGTTTTATTGCATGTGTTTTTAACTTGTTGTTTAACTACTAACTCCTCCGGGAGGCCTCACTAGCACAACCCTGATTATTAAGTGGGAACACCTGTGTGATTGGAGCAGACCATTTAAAAGATGAGCAACAGGTGTGAAGACAAGAGAAACAGAGAGAAGGAGAAGAGAAGCAGAAGAGCGCAGGACAAGAAAGGAGACAGAGCTCCTGGAAAATGGACGACGGTGATGACGACAACAGTGATGACAACAATGAGGAAGGGACTGCTGAGGGGCCAGTGATGACTGGTCCCACCACGGCTTGGTGGTGGCAAAGCAGAGCCTGCAGTGCAGCAGCCGGTCTGGACCCTAAGGCGCAGCTACTCAGTCCTGGGCCTACGGATACTCCTGGCTCAGGACCAAGCGCGAGTAAAATGGCCTAGTTTAGGGTCCAGGGGAAGAGGCTGGCTGCAGGGCCAGGCAGGAGGGTTACCCTCTTAAGCGTATGCTCCCCTCTGCAGGTCCTGGACGTGATGTTGCCGAAGGAAGGCTGAGAAGACGGGATCCGTCGCTGCAGAGAGGAGGGCAAATCCAAGCCGCACAGTGGTCATTTTAAAGGACATTTTAGAGGACTGGGGTTTTATTATTTTAACTTTTTAACCTTTTTATTATTTTATCTTGTTTTTATTAAACCTTTTTAATTGAGATTTAGTGTGGTTGACTCTGCTCCCCCTGATTTTTAAAAGAACCAAGGTGGCCGGGAGGACCCTTCTTTTTTTACCTGTTTTTATTTTCTTTCTTTATTTTGTTTTAACATGCCCCGGCCACCCCGTTACATCTGTAGGCACTGATTCCAACAACTCTGACGTGGAAATACACATGTCAGAGGAGACTGAACATGTTCAGAGTTTGAGGGAGTTTTTCCAGCATTGGGCCTCAAAGAATCAGATCCCCCACATAGCTTTAGATGACCTACTGAAGGGCCTAAAACTTTATCGCCACCCAGAATTGTCTTTGACTGCTCATGCCATCTTAAAGACTCCAACAAAAATTTCTGCCATCTGTAGTCCGGTATGGAATATTTGCACTTTGATTTTAAAAAAACACTTTCACAGCAGATTCATCATTATCCAATACAAACTCCCAATTAAGTGGACAAAACAGACATTTTTCTCATTGTTTAATAGGTCAGGTTTACCTTCATTGCAAATTGTGAGGGGAGTGAATTTCTTTCTAACTTGCCCATTTAAAAGTAATTTAATCTTGAAATTCAGCATATTAAGAGGTGTGTCATTTTGATTGACAGGTACCCGATCTCGCGCTTCCAGTAAGAAGAACGTAGAACAATTGCGGTTTTTCGTCTGTTAACAATGTGACTTAGCTTTAGCCCGCTTACCTCCGTTAGCTGGTTTGGCGCCGTCCGTCTTTTTTACAGTCTATGGGTGTAACATGTAACAGAAGCTGTAAAGAGAGGTGAACAAAAGAAAGAAGCACACGTTCACATTTCTAATACCCCTGTGCTGGTATAGTCTGCACATTCAAGAAAAGTATTGCTCTACAATCCTAACCGCGGGCACATCCAATTAATAATTGCACAAAGAAGAGGTGAAGGTCAGTCAAGTCAAGAACACTACAGCCAAGCCAAATTGTGCTGAACACAGCACTACGTTCTTGAAATGAGTCGTTGTCTTTCAAAGATTTTCCCCAAATTGCATTTTTTCTTTCCTCCATGTGGTGTTCTTTGGGACATTGAGTTGTTGCGACTCTCAAACCTTTCTGTTCAGACCCAAGAAAATTAAGACAGGTTCGCCTGCAGAGTTAATTTATTATGAAAGATCTTCTATGCCATTTTGTGATACAACTTATTTAGTGAAGTTTTTTTCTTTTATTTTGTCATATGGTGGAGGTGGTCTGACAAAGAAAAGTTAAATCTGCCAAAAAAAAAAAAAAAAAAAAAAGACCACCAGACTTTCTTGTGATCTGTCCAAAAACTGAAGGGTACAGTGGCTCCTTCCAGCCAGTGTCCACTCCTGTGCCAATTTCACAGCAAGCTATTCACGGTTACCCACTTCGTAATTGCACTGTGTACATACTTTTTATACTTTCGTACAAGTAGGTACAAAAAGTAAGTACACTGAGCAGTATCTTGACCTATTCTCATCAATTACATGCAGCATACAATCTACATTTTATATATTCATTATCATTCCCAGCACAACCAAATGGTGGTAATCTTATATCCATGAAACCAAAAAATAAAATTATTTCAACATTGGCAGGCTCCTTTTCACTTACAGCACATTTATTTTAAACAGCTTATCCCTTATATATTTGTCAATATATTAACTTGAATATATTGTAATACAATGTAATATATTATTTTTACAATATCTTTTACAATATATTATATGTTGTAAATACATGGAATTATATATTATCATTATAATATATTATGTAATGTATTATACATACTGTACATGTGTAATATATTGCAATATGTTATACAATGATCAAAGAAACACTGATTTGCCACAGTCAAAAGTTGCTACACTGACTGCAAAGTGCCCTGTCAACCTTAAATTAAACTGTACCATGAATCCCTGATTCAATACATAAGAAATACATATAAAACAACCACCAAGTACAGAGAGCGGCAACAGATTGCTAAAGTGAAGACTGGAAGAAACATGAAGAAATACAGGCTGCAAATATTTGCAAGGGATTCCTTGGATTTTCAAGAAAGAACTTGAAATGTCATGAAAGCCTTGTTTTTAAAAGAAAGAGAACCAGCAGGTTCACTGAAGATTTGAAATATAAAACAATCAAGACTTTTTATCGAAGGGATGATTTTAGTAGAATAACCACAGGAACCAAACAAACACTCACAAACAAAAAAATCTAAAATGCAGAGGAGGTTCCTGATGGATGCAATACTAAATATAAGATGGTTTCTTACTCTCTTTTCTGTTATCTTCACCCCTTTTGTGTTTTGTGAACCCAACCCTCTCAAAACATGACACATGCATGTGTAAGCTGCATGAAAATCTGCTTTCTGGCAGTGAATCTCTGCTAGCTGAAACTAATCCAGACTGTCAACATTGAAGCATTGATATACAATGTTTGCTGCATTACATCCAGCAAGAGTTGCATGTATGGAGAGTTTGTGCTTTGCAGGTACAAAACTGTCCACATTAAAAGTGCATACAACAGCACATCCAACACCTCATTTATCCAGTGGGAAACAGAGGACAAAGGGATACACAAAAATGGGGAAAAGGCAACTGTTAAGGTGACATCCAAGAAAACTGTGGAAGGCACACAAGAGGAGCTCATTGGGCTATTCCACAGCCATGTCAGAAGATTTAAAATGCACCACTTTAACATCAAGCTGCAGTATCCCTTCTGTCGTCAGCTGAAGAACAATGTGTCAGGAGAAGAGGCTCTGATACATGTTGACTTCTCAGAAAATTGCCTGTAAATATAGTTCTCAAATTCAAGGAGCCCACTTTGGAGCTTTACATCAGCAGGCCACCCTTCACACAGGTGTGTTGTATGTTGGAGGGCACCAAGAGCCTTGTGTTTCACCACCATTTCCCCAAACAGACAAAAAAGCCCTCCAGCAATATGGCAACATTTAAATCCTGTGCCAGATTATCTTCAGGTCCAAAATCCACAAGTGTCTATGCTTCACTTTTTAAGTGATGGACCTTGCACTCAATATAAACAGCGATGCAACTTCTACCTTTTCACTAAAGCGCTGAGCAGAAGAGGATTCAAGGTTGAATCTTGGAATTTTTTTGAGGCCAGCCACGGAAAAGGAGCACCAGATGGTGTTGGGGGAGCCTTAAAAGGGGCTGCTGACATGATGATAGCAAAGGGTCATGACATCCCAGATGCAGAGGAGTTATTCAGGGCACCGTCTAAAACAAACACAAGTGTGAAACTGTTCTTTGTCAAAGTGAAGATGTTGAAGAAGCAATGGAGAAAATGTCTAAGCAGATACCAGCTGTTCCTGGAACCATGAGAATTCACCAGGTCATCACTCTGGCTTAAGGAGAGCTGCTGGTTCGTGATGTGAGCTGCATGTGCACAACACAGAAGCAGTTTAATTGCCAGTGCTTCAACACTAGGTTTGGCCAGAAGACAGAAATGGCTGCCTCACACTCAGCTGGTGAAGGAAATCCAGGAAATGAAATCCAGTGGGAAAGTCCAGAGCTGATTGGGAAATGGTGCAGACTTAGATATGATGATGATTTGTATCCAGGCATCATTCTCAACATTGTTGTGGAAAAAAAGTCTGTCAATGACAAGGAGTCTGGTTCTGAAGTGAAAAAGATTACAAAGTTTATTGAACAGAAAATAAGAACAGAAAAATACAAATTGCATTTTGGAGAGACAGTCCAGCGGTCCGACAGGGCAGAAGTGTGGAATGCTCCAGTCCTAGACTAAAATGCCTTTTAAGGCCTCACCTACAGTACGTCAATTGTATGTCAGAATCTATGACATACAATTTCTGTGAAATATACAAAAATCTAAATCAGAACATAAAATCTCCACAACAACATACAAGAAACACATGTCCAGGTCAAATGCATCCATCGTGTTGGATCAAACAGGTTGTTCTGGCCATGTCAGGATGACATCCACTGGTCCCTGTTGATGTTCTTGAACTCATTCCCCCTCCGACAGAATGTGACAAAGTGCCGCGTAGAAGTCTTGAAAGGAGTGTGGAACCGACTCACAAGATGAATGGCCCCATTTATGCATAAAGACACATACGCTCATGTAGAATGCAGGTTCATGCGCAAGAACACTGAGTCATTTGCAGACAAAAGACTTGATACAGACATGTAAACTAAAGTAATTAATTGTTGATTCTCATTTTCATTTATAATCAGTTACAACTAGTTTGTCAATGGTTAATACTGTTTTTTTTTTAAATATATTATAGGAACAAGGAGGAAATTACTTTTTACATGCCTCTTAGGGGGCTCCGTTAGTCCTGCACACATTATGCAGCTGTTAACATGTTATTACAAATGCTCCAAAACAGCAAATCCCCATAGACTCCCATGTTAAAAAGGCCAACTTCACGGCAGAAATAAACATGTTTACAGCCTGGTTCAAAAATCCATTTTAGGTTTAATAGGTCAGGTTTACCTTCATGACAACTGTGGGGGGAGTGATTTTTTTTCTAACTGCCGGTTTGAAGTAATTTAATCTCAAAGTTTGGCAAATTTAGGGGCGTATCCTTTTGATTGACGAGTACAAATCTCTGGCTTCAAGCAAGTAGAACGTATAACAACCGCGGTTTTTAGCTGGTTAACAACGTGACTTAGCTTTAGTCCACTTACCTCCGTTAGCTGGTTAGCTCCCGTTATCTCCCGTTATCTCGGGGTTAGCTCGGTTAGCTTTTAACTACAGAAAGCTCGGAGTTCACTCAATGTCAATCATCCACCATGACGCTCATGGCTCCCCTCTCAGCTCCACCTCTTTGCCCATATTTGTATTTTCCGGGCGAGACGATGCACATGACGCTGCCAAAATGGCGATGGTAGGAACCGCCCACCAAGCTTCAATTCAGCTCTTCAGAAACCTATGGGTGACGTCACGGAGACTCCGTCCATCTCTTTATATACAGTCTATGGTCCAAACTGTAGAGAGCTATCAGATGTATTTTAATTTTCATGAAAATTCTTAAGTTAAGCTAATTTCTTTAAAGAAAATAGCAAGAACACTTCCACTAATAGTTACAGTTCCAAATTTATGGGAGTAAAAATGTGAAAATTTACTGGGTTTTTTTCCTCCTTTAAATAGTTAAATTAGTACAGGTGACATCGAGTAAAGGCAAAAATATCAATTTCTTTTAAAATACATTATCCAATAATATATTTAGGGTGACACCACAATGTACATAACGGGGTTGAAGGATAATAGTGACTACACCTTGAAAATTTGCTAAAATATTTTTAAAAAGTCCTGCCTGAGATGGGAAAATGCATTTTACTGTTAGTTCAACATGTCCTGAAGTATATGTGGTATAAATACAAATAGTATTTTAAAGTTAAAAATGATAAAAAAAAAAAAAATATCCAAGCCCAATTTGTCCCATTCTCATGGAATGACTCATGTACTGTTGATTGTTGCCCTCCTCTTTATCCCTGTTGAAATCAGTCCGCTGACGCTGCCTGTCTCCTGATCGATATCAGCCTCTGGGGATTTGCTTCTTGCTGATGCCAGCATGTCTGCATTACCTGTACTACATAAATGTACTCTTTAGGTACCAAAGTGATTATGACATCCCTATCATCAAAATATTAATACTGGTACTGTAATTACTGTTGTAAAAATAAAAAAATTAAAAAAAAATTAAAATAAACAAATTTAAAACTTGTGATTTCATTAATTACAATAACCATACATAAAAAGAACTATCCATTTGGTCACATAGGGGCTGTGAATAATTGTTTAGTGATCCAACCTGTGCTTTCTGAATCACAAAAATTTGCTTTTATGCAGTGTTTTGATGGTAATTTCAGACCAATCCCGTGTTACAGAGACGTTCCTTAGGCTGTCTAAGCTTAAAAACGTGTTTAATTTGAGATGAAATTGAAGCTACATTCCAGTGATGGATCTTTGTTTATACTGTCTGTTTTGGCTTCGTACTTCCTTAACATTATCGCTCTCTTCTCTGCCTGTCTGGCGCATTTTTTCGCCCTGTCAGTGTGGTAGACTGACAACGCTGACCCACTAGTGTGTTTTGGTCTGTCAGTAGAGCTGGGCTCATAGGCTGCAAAATTAAAAATACTCTGAGCAGCTTCAGGTTTTAGTCTGTTGGTCCGATGAACCACTAGCTTACCAGACTCAAAGGTTTTCGGCTCTATGTAGTCGTCCTCCAGAAAATGGTCGCTACAGACCCTAGACTCTGGGCCCATTGGAGGGTTCTTCCTCTTCATTTCTGCCAACTAGCACAGAAACACACTTCTTCTTTGGGCATTTGTGAAATTTAATTGTTTTGCCCTCAACCCGAACTCCATAAAACTCATTTTTACGTCCAGGAGCAATGCAGTAGTGCCCCCCCTTCTGTCTCTTCTCTTTTGGTTCACAAGTCTCCATTGTTTACTCTGTTGTATCTCTTATTTTCATGCGCACAATGGGACTCTCATCAGGACCTTGAAACCAACCAACCCCGTGACATCACCGTTTACGGTACTGCAAGAGGGCGACACTCTTGCTACAAAAGATAAAACTAAACTACGGTTTTCTTGTATATGTTAATATTTGTCACGTTTGGAAAATTATTATTGATAAGATTATGACTGAGTCTAGTAAATAATGTAAGTTTGCTTGACTGTTCCATTTCCACTTTCAAAAAGTCTTGTTCGGGTTGAGGGCAAAACAATTCTTCAAAAACTGCCGCTGAAAAGAAGAACTGTGCTTCTGCGTTTGTTGATCGACCAACACGCTCTAACAGCAGGTCAGCGTCATCAGTCTACCGCAAGGACAGGGCAAAAAAACGCGCCAGACAGGCAGAGAAGAGAGAGAGAATGTTAAGGAAGTACGAAGCCAAAACAGACAGTATAAACAAACATCCATTACTGGAATGTAGCTCCAATTCCATCTCGAATTAAACACAGCTTTCAGCTCAAACAGCCTAAAGAACGTCTTTGTAACACGGGGTTGATCTGAAATTACTGGAGAGAACAGAAGAGAGAAAGAGAAAGAAGAGAAAACACCTCATAGAGAAAGAGAAAGGGAGAGAGAAAAAAACATGCAAATGCATTTAAATACGCACATACACATACACACTCGCCTGTAGGGGTGCACAATCAATCGTTAAAGAATCGCGATCGCAATTCATACTTGTATATAATCTCATTTTCAAATGACGAAAATATATTAAAAAAAAAAAAAAAAAAAGACCACGAATGTACCGCATTTCAAACTGGGACATCACCTGCATAAAAACAAGCGCTCCCTCTTTGTCACCTCATCAATTGACAACGGTGGATCCTTATACCCCGTGACGCAGATACCGGCTGGTAGGAAAAAACTTGGCGACTTTCTTGGTAAATCTAGCGACTTCCCAAACCCTCTTGGCGACTTTTTTTGTTAAAAGAAACTAGCTACAAATCTAGCTACTTCTACTGGAGTTATTAGAGACGTTTCTGGTGTTTTGGCATCTGACTTGAAAGCACATTTTGTTTAGCAGTTAACTGTCATGAACGAGTAGCGGGAGCCTCTCCCATCATAAAACACTCACAGTTGGCTCCGGCTGCACCTCAGAAGAGCAGAGAGGACACCTGGACAAGTCCGCGTGCTCAGTCACAATGAATAGTGCATGTGCAAATCCACCGCTGATCCCACCCTGGCTTACAGAGTGGGATGTAAACTAACATCATTTCTATTGTCTCTTTTTGGTCCATTCAGATTGGTAATGTCCAGTTTAAATTGGCCATATGCATGTAATGTAATGGACGTTGTAGGAGAGAGGAATAATGTGGGAGAAAAAAGGTGAGTCAAAACCACCCTAAATATGTTTAGTACTATGAATAAACTCTTTTCTGTTGGGTTTTATTTTGCCATTGAAATAGGCAATTACTTTAAAAATGTAGATTTTAAATACTTTTAGACCCACATGGCATAAATCCCTTTTGTCCTCCATTGTTAAATGTCAGAATATCAAATTTAACCAAACGACTGTTGTGTGAAATTTCTAGCTTCATGTCCAACTCCCCTATTGTTTATATTTTAAGAAACATACCTACCTCTCACCACCTTATGCACAGAAAAAATATTGTTTGAAAATGTTACTATTAAAATTGTTCAAAGGTTGTGTGTGTAAGAGAAGCTTGTGTTTATGTTCAGTGTCAACTGTTGCGAAGTTGATGTGCCAGTAATACGTGTAATAAATATTTGTTTTGGAAAAAAATCGTAAGAGAATCGTGATCTCAATTCTAAGCAAAAAAAAATCATGATTTTCATTTTATTCTACTACCCTACTATGTATATAGCCCTACTATATACATTCACACATACACACACATACGGGTCTTTATGTTTTAGTGGGACAATTTTTAAAACAAATTTTTTGCAACCTTAAATGGACACTCCTTTCCACTGATGCTAGAAAGCTGTAGTAAACCTTTAAAAATTTCAATTGAGCCAAACAAATTTCACTTCAAAACCTGAATAAATACATCAGGACTTAAAATTGAAGAACCTGACATCATGCTGTATTATTGGTCCAACTTGTGGTTCTTAAGGTTGAAGAGATAAAGTCTCAATGTCTTTCCATAATTGAGTTGACCTTAGGAGCTGAGGGTTTTCAGCCCCAAATTCACTTGCAAATGCCTCAAACAGTTCGTCCTCTGTAGGGAGTCAGGCAATGAGGTCTGGAAAAGACGAACAGGTTTTCTTCCGAACAGTCTTTTCTTTTTTCCATTAGGCATCACCATGTCTGGGGAAAGTAACACTGCAACCTTTCAGCCTTATTTACCCCTTAATTCAACACAGGTGAAGTGTTGACATAGGTGAAGTTCAAAGTGTGTCAGACCCAAAGCAACATTCTTGTGCAGGGGGCTTGTGTCCCTCTCCAGAAAGCCATTTAGCGTCATCTTTGAAATTTCTTCTCCTCTTCTCCGGTTGAATAGGTTTACATTTGCCATGGTGGCTTTACAAAGTTCACTACATTATTTTGATGAACTGTCGTCTTCCAAGTCTTTCAATGCTTGATCTGTGGTCTTCTCTAGATGTGTAAGAAGACGCTGGACATCTTCTGTGAAAGGAAGAGTGGAAGGCTTGTTAAAGTGCCGCTCATTCAGTGTAGCGGTGTGGATTCAGACCACTTTGTAGTATAGAGGGTTTTAAAACTCTGGGTTGACTTGATTAGAGTACTGTCTTGTGTCATCAGTGCTCTGCAATGTAAAATGTCCCTGACTTTCGGCAGTGACCCAACTTTAGACCAAGGCTTGGAGTACGATAGCAGTGCTTCTCTTATTTTACCCAGATACCTTCTTGATCACTTTGATAACAACATCAAAATTTGCAGGTCTCACAGCATCTTCTAGTGTATGTTTTGAGAAATCCTTGTGAAGCACAAGCAGAAGTCCTCCACATTCTAGTTAGGACCCTATACTTTCCGCAATCACGGAATCGCGGACGGAGTCACGGACAGAATCACAGAATTGGGTAATTAAAATGGAATGTATTTTTTTAACGTGGAACATCATGGAAGTTTACTTCATTTGACTGCAAAACTGTTATTGTGTGGAGAAAGACAATTTCCTGAGAAAACTGCATGGAGGCAAAGAAATCTGGTGGCACAACAAGCCGGAGCCCCCCCTCTTCAGAACAATGAAAGCATGGCGAAGCGGCTGCGCGCTGCTCTGGCTTCGTCAGTGGAAAAAACTGAGGAACTCAACAATAATCCCTCGGTACAAAGCCGAGCAGATCCCCAACGACTTATGTGTCAGGTGAACTGATGTTTTGCAGATTCTGTCAACACTGTTGACTTGAAAAGTAAAATTCCACGTAGTGGCATCGTGTCCAAAAGCCATGTGAAGAACAAGGAAAAGTACAATGCAATAATACTATAATAAGATAAATGAATATAGGGTTTCTATAAAAATGATGTTGATTAATTGATTATGCATCAGAAAAAAAAAAAAAAAAAACTCATCCCATGTGGGAATCTGGCTGACATGCACATGCAGTAAGAATAAAATGCATTACGTTCTGAACATGTAGATCAAAGCATTCATGTAAATCAGCTTTTAATAGAATACAATTGATATTATTCTTAATAATAATTAACATCAATAAATAAAACACATTTAGTAGTACATGTGTAAATAATGTTTTCATCTTCTTTTATCACAGGAGATAAAAATCAATACTTCCTGGTCAATGTTGTCTCAATGCAGCTGCTCAACAGTTTCTCAAACCATACAACTCCATAACTGCATGTTTTTGATGCACTTTAATGTACTGTATTGAAGACATGTCTTGTCAGTAACCTCAATAAATTTAAAGTACATTTTTATTTAAGTTATTTATTTAAGTTAAGTTTATAGTTATTTAAATAAAAAAATATTTTTGAACGTAAAATAGGAGTAAAAGGTAAAAAAAAAAAAAAAAGAAAGAAAGAAAAGGGGATTCCCAAAAAAATTAAAATGGAAAAAAAAAAAGAATTTAGGAAAAAATGAAATTGAACTTAGGAAAAAATAAAACAGATTTTATAGGACCCTACATATTTGGTTGGATCCTGTCCGTGTTTGTTAACAATGACTGGGCCAGCTGAAGAATGCAGAAATCACTCCGCACAGCAAAAGTTATCTATGTGCTGACACAGAGCGGACTCATTCAGAGAGGCCAAAGACAAGACTTTATTTTTTCCAATCCGAATTTGCTTCTGCTGGCTTTGAAGAACATTTCCTAACATGTCGCCACAGATCTATTCAAAGATATAATGCCTGGCAGTACATGCAATGGATAGTCTTTTGCATTGTATTTGTTCTTTGCTGTGCGTCTCAGTTTTAGTGATCCAGCTCCATTTGCTATAACCTTTGAGTTATGGCTGTGGTTTCCCTTGTTGCGTAGCTTCTCAATCATTTTTATGCGCTGCTTCGGCTTCTTGGGATGACTTAAAACTTAAAACAATCTGCATGCATTTTCACATGAGTTTTTAGGTGACGTGTAAACATTGTCGGTAGTTTACCTCAAATGTAGCAGTAACTTCTATTTTTGAGCATGGAGGATGTGTTTGTGACATGTTCAGCAGCACTACCATCAACAATTATGCCTTCAGCATCAACATATCCTACTTCAGCAGCAACTCCTGATACTTCATAGTGACTTGCGCTGACCGTATCTTTAGATGATGACGAGTCTGCAGCTTCTGGAGCAGACTTTTTCCCCCTTCCACAAAACTTACTTGGTGATGTATTTTCTTTTTAGAAAACAGACTTTCTGGCGGAGACTTTGAAATGCTGAACTTTTTTTGCAAGTAGTTGTTAAAGGCCCTGATCTGTTGTCCGATGAGCTCTCAGTCAGCTGTAGAATCAGGGAGATATGCATGATCAGACTGAAGTTGCCAAGTGATCCTATCTTGGATGAAGAGTGGTTCTCAAACTTTTTTTTCAGGACTCCCATTTAATTAATTACAATCATGTCAAGCCCCCCCTCCCCCCATCACATGAACCAAAGAAACATACTAAAAAAAATGTGTCATCAGGTTAGTGACTGCTGTGTAATTAACTATTGTTAAAACCATGACGGTATCATTATCCGTTCCTCTACTACAGTGTGAAATGTTTTAAACCTGGAACCTCTGCCAACAACTTCAGGTGAGCTGAGTTTTAAATGAGACGGATTCTGTTTAAAGCACTGGTTTACTGTCTGATATTAATGTCTATTAATGAAGAGTGTGGATGAAAACATTTAAAACGTTAAAAGTACTGTAATGTGTTGTAGGCATTTAATTAGAGAATAACTGGAGCTGCAGCTGTTAGTTAAGTATTTGAAATGACACTTTTTCCTTTGGGCCTGTCCAGTTTTGGCCAGAGATGTTTTCCATTTCTATTTTACTGTTTTTAAGTTAAATGCCTTTTCCCAGACATTAGGTTTAGTTTGAGTGTAATTAATTACAAAGGCTGTAACTGATAAGATTATTTTTTTTAATTAAGTCCCACCCAGAGTATAAAGAAGATTAAAAAAAAATCTTAAATAAAAGAAAATGTTAATATTTTTAAATAGAAAAAGACACCATGGGACATGGTTAAAAAACACTTTATTCCTGGCAAGCAGCTGTAGTTAATGTTAAAACCACAGAGATTTACAGTTCAGTGACAATCATTTTTTAGATGTTCAGTCTACATTAACCCATTTCTGATCAGAGCTTCGTTGCCTATGCTACAGAAAGAACTTTGTTTACGAGTTAACAAAACCAAATATGTAGCAACGCAAAAAGCAGAATGTTTTCAGAAAAATTTATAAAAATAAAAGAAAAAGTAGAAAGATTTTTACTAAAATAATCATAAAATTCCAAAATAATTAAATAAATGGTGATTAAAAAGCATGAATACAAGCTGGAGGAAACAGCAATACAATAGATGTGGTGGGAATAGGGCAAAAAAACAGGTACCAGTGTGCTGCAGGGTGGGGGGGTGCGGTCTGAAGAAAAACAAAAAAAAAACCCATCCCATATACAAAAAAAAAAAAAAAAAAAAAAAATCACATATTGACACAATCATAACAGACAACACATGGGAGGGGCATGGATTGAGCTGTCCAAGCACAGGCAGTCAGTTCGCAGCCAATAACATGCCTTTCCAGGTTACTGTCCCTGAGTGAAGGGTAGGCCAAGGTCCGGAGAAGGCGGCGAAAGGCAGGAGAGTGTGTGTGAGTGAGTGTGTTTGTTCAGTAAGTGAGTCTATGAGCTATCCCGCAGTTCATCTCCAGTCTGCCACTTGTTGATGTAAATGCAGCCTTGAGAGCTGAGTTCAGTTTAGTTCCACAGGCCTGAGATGACTGTCCAACCTCCAAGTGCAGGAAGTGCAACTCAAAGGTTGTTTTTACAATATCAATTGTAAAGTTTATATCAATTTGCACAAGTTAGCCTTAAACACAATCCCTATTCACAACTCAGTAATCCATGTTCTCATGTAAATGCACCATTCCATCCCCCTCAGTGCAAAGTTTTAGCTCATACCTCTGTTGTAAGTGTTTTACGTGAAAGCACTGACAAAAACTCACGTTTATAATGAAATATGTAATGAGTTACCCTGAGGATCCTTAATACAGCCACACACAGGGAGTTCTGGACAAATGACCAGTTTATTGGTGGAGGAGTATGAACAGAAGATCAGTCCAGGGGAGTGGTCTGCAGAAGAAACCAGGCAACAGCTGGGAGGTAAACAGGATGGCAAAATACTCATCCAGGCAACGACAAGGCTCAGAGATCCAAAGACAGGCAGGGTCGGTAACCAGAAGATCCGAAAAGTTGCGGTGTCCGTCGAGGGCAAGGCAAGGAGGGTAATCCAGGGGCATGAAGCAGAAGGTCGGCAACTGAGGATCAATCCGTAGAACGCTGAACAAAACTAGACATAGGTCTGATTATTATCTGGCAGAAAAGGAGGGATTGGAGGGAGCTTAAGTAGGCAGTGAGAGAAAAGGAAACCAGGTGAACTGAATGAGGTAGCAGAGGCAATTAGGAAGCCAGCAGGTGGATCGAGTAATCAATGATGAGCGCCAGGAAATCAGGGTGGCAAAAACATGACAAATATAACTTGGGGGTTCTGGAGAGTAGGGTCAGTCGGATAGTTGATCTCGGATTGAGGAGGAGCAGTGAATTTTCGTCCTAGTCGCGGAACAGTGGACCGGCTCTATACCCTCTTTGCGGTCCTGGAGGGGGCATGGGAGTTTGCCCAACCATTCTACATGTGTTTTGTGGACTTGGAGAAGGCATTCGACCATGTCCCCCAGGGACTCTGGGAATATGGCGTACCGGACCCCTTTGTAGAAGCTGTTTGGTCCCTGTACGACAGGTGTCAGAGCTTGGTCCACATTGCTGGCAGTAAGTCGGATTGGTTTCTGGTAAGCATTGGACTCTGCCATGGCTGTCCTTTGAATGTTCATTTTAACTGAACTAAGTCTGCCCATCACAGACAATTGAAGAGAATTCCAGCACAACAAATCTGATTTAACTTCCATCAATTTTATAAAGTTTTTACGAGGGCTGGGAAGAGACCAAGAAATGTTGACACCCAAGTATCAAAAGTCATTGAGGGCAAGTTGAAATGGTAGTGTGCCAGGGGGAATTGTTTAAAAGCATTATTGATGGGAAAGCATTCCCTTTGTTAATATTTAATTTATAGCCCAAATAAGACCCAAAGATTGTCAAAATTTGTTAGACAATAACCACACTGTACAGATCCGTAACATATAACAATTTTGGAATTATTAAACAATGTCATTCGCATAAAACAATACTTTGTGTTCCAAGCCTGCTCTTTGAATACCAGTAGAGAAAGAGGAGGATTTAAGACCAATAGAGAGAGGCTCCAATGCCAAAGTAAAGAGCAGAGGAGAAAGTGGGCAGCCCAAGCTGTACTTACATTTAATAACAGTAATGGGCGCAGCCTCAGTGGAATTGAATCTCTGTGTAGACAATGTGAGCTCATACACAGCTGTAGTTTCCCTGATGTTCGTACTCTGCTGCAGGGAAGTTAAAGGAGGCTGAGTTGTTGACTGCAGGCTTGGTGTCCATGATGTTGGAGCCAGAAAAGGAGAAAAAAAACATCCCTGAGTAAAACTGAAGTTGATGGAGCAGGTGAAGGTAAAACTGTGACCTTTGGTAACCACTACAGGTTCAGGATTCCAGACCATCCTGTGTTTGGGGAAGTCAGGGAGATGTTGGGCCTCTGCAGTCTCACTGTGACAAAAAGAAAACAGAAGTTTGAAGATATAAAGCTCATACTGTTGTAGTGTATGACAAACAAGGACCCAAGTGCAGATTGGATGTGGATACTAGGAAGGGTTTATTGTTTTCCTGGGCAGAATGGTAGGTGGCCAGGCAGGCAGGTTGACGGGCAGGCAGGCAAGAATCACACTCTGGTGACAGAACAGACAATTGTTAAACACGCTATTTAAATCCTTAGGCAGAAATGCTGCAATGGCCGAGAGCTGTTACCACTGATGAAACAACAATCAGGCGATGACAGATGAACTGAGCTGGCCTTTTATCTTGCTGCTGCTGATTTCCCGATGAGAACCTGGTGTGGACTTGGTTGCCAGGGAAACAGGCACACCCACTGCAGCACAGGTCAGAGCAGGAACCACAACACATACTTGTAAATTCTGAAAACATTAAAAAGGCAACAGAATCCACAAAACAGTTTTGATACGGAGTTTGAGAGTATGCTTCAAATTAAATGTGTTTTTCCATCTTAGCCAAAAAGACAGATTGAGATGAAACTGCAAACCTTTTACTGTAACTGTTGCAATTATAGACATCTTATTACAGCATCTTGTCTCCTGATCTGTGACACTGCGAGGGTGAGGGTCAGACACTGCTATGTAACGCTTTTTATTATCAACGTGAAAATCAATGCTGTGATGATGCTCCTGATGACATCCCCAAGTAGCAGAATGGCCAAATTAAAAACAATTAAAGCTAAAGATGATCTTTAAGCAAACAAAAAGATCACAATCCAGGTAAAAAACTAAAGCAGGTGAGTGATGGGTAAGGAAATGGCCCCCTCACTAAGGTGAACGTGTTTCCTACATTGAGAGATTGTTATTTTTCCTTAGTCTTGTGTTTTGTGATTTTGTTTGGAGTGAAAATCACTATCATGTCTCTTTCTCTGAGGTCTGGGTGGGCGTGCACATATGGAGACCACCTTAGGACTCAAGCTGTGGAGAATTGTTCCATGATTACTTGACTGGGTTGAACCAAGAAGACAGAGTAGAGAGGGGTGGGAGTGACTGGGCTTTTTTAAATTTATTATTATTATCATCATTATTATCATTAATTTGTTATCTTTGGATAGATGTTATGTGTTCTGTTATGTATCTAGTTTAAGTAAGTCACAATGTATGTAGGTATGTAAATAAGTTTTGGGGAATTGGTTGTAAATAGTGGTTTTATGTGGTAATTGGTAATGTCTGGGAACCCTAGTTTTGCTAAATGGTTTAATCAGTAACTTATATAAAGACTGTTTGACTGAGGGAAGGGGAAAAGAGAGAGGCATGTGGGGGTTTGAGATGCTGTCAAGTTCAACTGCTGTGATGCTGCTGTTATCCACCCTGCCATTGATGAGCTGTCTGTAAAAGAAAACCTGAAAAGTAAACTAAAATTCAAAGCTCTAAAATGTCCACTGTGGAGACCTGTGTTGTCATTCATGTGTCATGATTCACCCTACCATTGACTGCTGACGTTTTCCCTGTTTTGAGGGTTTCCAAAACCCTAACAAGGTGTATGATATAAAACAAAATTGGCCACCTCAGAAGACATGTAACATTTCCTCAGAGCCCTCACCAAACTCAATACTTTGTTCTTCAACAGAATCTGATCCTTACAGACAGTAGTCTTCGGAAATAGTTTTCCAGATTTCTCAAAGAACTTTCCAAAGTTCTTTAAATATTTTCTGCTTTTTGTTCATTTGTGTGCATGTCTCAGTGATCCCAAACCGTTTCAGTAATGTTGAGATCTGGGCTCATGGGGAGATTCATTCCTCCACCAAAACCCGTTGCCACTGATTTGAATTCTTATGTGATATGTTACAAGTCAGCATTTTCACACTGTTTCTCTTCTATAGCGATGAGGTTTAATGGTGTATAACATCAGGATGAAAAGATAGGATAGCCTATCAGACTCTCTCCAATTGGGGACATAGTTCAGTTGAAACAAATCAGACATTTTAAAGAAACATGATTTATTCTCCACCAGAGGCAAGAAAATATGGAGCTTCATCAGATCCTAGTGGTCAGAACTTTGATCAAATTCTTCCACATCTTCCCTGTGAGACACTTCTCGCCTCCCAAGTCGCCTAATATCTCACATGCCCATATGTTTTGGTTGTGTTTACCCACAATGCCCTTTTTTTATAGTCCACTTCCCGTGTTTGGTCAGCTTGAAATGAACCGAGACCTTGTTTGTAGGAATGAGTCCTTTTCTTTGATCCAAATCAAAATTAGTTTGTGCATTCACATTTTCACCCGACATTCTGAGCAAACAAACTAGGATTAAAATAAAAACGGTCGCTTTTATGAAAATGTAAATTCTACGTGTTTAATGGAAAAATGGCCACATTTTCTATTAAATTACAAGATATTTTTATGTTATTCAAAATTTGTCCCATCTTCACCTGAAAGCATTTCAACAAAGAAAAAAATGCATTGCAGTTTTTTTTCTGACAGATTCAACCAGTATGGAAGGTTTTTACTTTGTTTATGGTAGTGCAACAGTGTAATAGTTGGTATCATTCTACTACTGATCTTCCAGATTGACTTTTTCTTACCTGTAATAGAAAGTCTGACAGGGTCACTTAATGGTGAGCTGAAGTTACGACCGGACCCTTTCATCTGATACTGATACTGACACTGGTACCAACCCTCATCTTCAAAGTCTGCTTCATGGAACCAGAAGGTGACAGAGTTTGTACTTGATGTTTGAGTCTTCCTGGATGAACTCCTGGTCTTCATCAGGATGAATGTTCCTCCCAAAACCTCAGGTGAGATTGAACAAAGAATTCCAACTTTCTGACCCCAGGTAACCTCATCAGCAGGATTCATGGAGATGCTGGGCTTTGAGAAATCAACTGAAGAAAAATAAAAATGTTATAGAGTCTTTAATATACTGCCAGAAAATACTGGTACATTTATCTTTTTTATTATTTGCTACAAAGGAAATTCACTGTTTTTCTCACCTGTAACAATTAAAGTAATAGTTGTCACTAAAAGGTGAGGTGAATGTTTGACTTGAAATGCTTTTCTCATACCGACATTGGTACGATCCGTAATGATCAATGCTTACTTCAGGTATGTTGAAGGTGAAAGCCTTGAAATCTGATGTTTGATTCTTTCTAAATGAACCTGAGGCCTTCTCAAGAATAAATGTTCCTCCCCCAAGTTCAGCAGAGGTTGTACAAGTGATGTTGACATCCTGACCCCAGGTAAGTTCACCAGTGGGATTCATGGAGATGCTGGGCTTTGTGAAGCTTTCTGGAAAAATGTTACACATTGTAAAGTTCAAGCAACATACTTTATGTTGTATTCTAGTTTAGTAGTTTAAGTTTAGCCTTCCATCCTCAGTTACAATATAGTGAAACATATAATCGTAGCCAATCTTGAGGACACCAAACCAGATCCCCTCAACTCCTTGGCTTCATAACACAAAAGTTTTAAACAGAATCGGTGATAAAGGGCAGCTTTGGCGGAGTCCAACCCTCCAACGAATCTGCCTTACTGCCGCCAATGTGGACCAAGCTCAGACACCTGTTATACTGAGACCGGATAGCTCGTACAAGTGGGTCTGGTACCCCATACTCCTGGAATACCCTCCACAGGAGTACCCGGGGGACATGGTCAAATGCCTTCTCCAAGTCTACAAAGCACACGTAGACTGGTTGGGCAAACTCCCATGTCCCCTCCGGGAGCCCAAAGAGGGTGTGGAGCTGGGCCACTGGGGGTGGGGGAGTCATTGTCAGAAAGATCTTTAACTCTCACCTCATGCATGGTGAGAGTGCCTGTTTCCTGTTGTGGCAGTAGCCCAAATAACCAGTGGTAGGCACTAGTGGTGAGGGATGCTGTCAGGCTACTGTCAGGCCATTTTACCCATCAGAGACAGCTAACAGGTACTAGCAGGTCAAGCAGAACACAGCTTTGGTGGTCGCTAAAGCAATAACTTAGGTGCTGGAGGAGTTTAGTGAAGCCATTGAAAATTACTTCCAGACTTTGACCTCATGGTTTTGAGGAGATTCTGGTCCATTATCTGGCATCAGAAGTCATCTGACATTGAAAAATGTTATTCTGTTTCAAAATGCTGAAAGAAATCTGTGTAATAAATCATCATCTCTGTTGAATGTGAAAATTTACCTACGTTCAAGAGAACAGTGAATATCATGATTCAGGTATCTCTAAATGACAAATTTCATCCTGAATTTATTTCAGTCCTGACACACAGCTGTCAGAAATGGTTCACATCTTTGTCAAATAAAAAGGGGTATTATATTATGTATTAGCTTTCTTTTCAGCCAATCTCACACTGATGAACATTAACATTTTTCTCACCTGAACACATGACAAAAGCAACATAACTGTGTCCACAGCTCCATCCATCCATCCATCCATCTTCTGCCGCTTATCCGGGGTCGGGTCGCGGGGGCAGGAGCCTAAGCAGGGAAGCCCAGACTTCCCTCTCCCCAGCCACATTTGCCAACTCTGCGGGGGGGGGGGGGGGTGGGTCCCGAGGCGTTCCCAGGCCAGCCGAAAGATATAATCCCTCCAGCGTGTCCTGGGTCTCCTCCCAGAGGGACGTGCCTGGAACACCTCACCAGGGAGGCGTCCAGGAGGCATCCTGACCAGATGCCCGAGCCACCTCAACTGGTTCCTCTCGATGCGGAGGAGCAGCGGCTCTACTCTGATCTCCTCCCGGATGACCAAGCTCCTCACCCTATCTCTCAGGGTGAGCCCGGCCACCCTGCGGAGGAAACCCATTTCAGCCGCCTGTATACGAGATCTCGTTCTTTCGGTCACGACCCACAGCTCATGACCATAGGTGAGGGTAGGAACGTAGATCGACTGGTAAATCGAGAGCTTCGCCTTCTGGCTCAGCTCCTTCTTCACCACGACAGACCGGCGCAGAGTCCGCATTACTGCAGATGCCGCACCGATCCGTCTGTGGATCTCGCGCTCCATCCTTCCCTCATTCGTGAACAAGACCCCGAGATATTTAAACTCCTCCACTTGAGGCAGGACCTCATTCCCGACCCGGAGAGGGCAACCCACCCTATTCTGGCTGAGGACCATGGTCTCAGATTTGGAGGTGCTGATTCTCATCCCAGCCGCTTCACACTCGGCCGCAAATCGCTCAAGCGAGAGCTGGAGATCACGACCTATTAACTTTATATGCCAGACAAGTTGAAGCAACATCAGTGTTTTCATGTACAGGACATTTAGGATAATGATGGCTGTGGCCTTTGTTTATAGAGGGGTGGCCTGTTTTTTTTTTTTTGTTGTTGTTTGTTTGTTTTGTTTTTTTTCCCTGAAAGGCTATTTAACAGCCTCTGCCAACTTGCCTTGCAAGCTCCCACCCTGGATTAAGTCTGTGATTCAATATGTTTTTCATTTTTTTTTAGTATTTTTAGGTTAAAGACTCTTTCTTGGAGCCTCATGTGGGCCAGGGGGAGGCTTATCATGCCTGGTGATGCAGATGAACCATTGTCATCAGTCGAGGCCTTTATGCAGGCTTTTAGCTGCTCTTGAAACGTGGCAAGGTAATACAACTGTCTGTGCTGTGAGCAACGACACTATTTTCACTATTAGAAAGGGATTGAAAGGGCATTATAATATTGTATACAAATAATGTATAAAATTTACAGTGGTAATGAAACTCCTTTTTTATGGACCCACTGCGTCGTATAATCTAGTTATAACATCACGGAGGAGCAGGGGAGAATACTTCAGTCATGTGGATTCACATCCGCCAGGTGACTGAAACTCTTGTGTCTCACAGGACAGTCATCAGAGATTGAGGTATTTATGGTTGCATGCACTTGTGATTTTCATGGACAAGGGGTCTAAATATTTTTAAATTAATTTTTTTTTTCTATTGCTTCTGCAGTTTCAACAGCTGCTATTCTGGAATAGGTTTGTCAATTCTGGAGACAATAGTTTACTTTGTGGAAAGTTTGTGCTACCATTAAAATGTCTTCAGTCATACAGAACAAAAACATTTCATTGTATTTTTTTGTTTGTTTTTTATTGATCTAAGTGACGTGAGGACTGAAATGACTTAATGGATGTATGTCTGGGTTAATAAGATCAAATCATTGATCAAGATCAGTGTACATATTGTACATATTTTCTCACTGTAACTATTACTGCACTTTGGTGGATTTACTTATTATTTTGGGGGAACAACCACAAACCCCGTCACATAAGGTTTTGACACATTCATGGTCATGCCTAACCTTCCTGACTCCACTTTCAATCACTCAGCTTGTCCTCCATCTCCAACCACAGCTACACCAGATCACTAGATAAATACACACCTGCCCACAATCATCATCATACCTTCAAAGCCAGCTCACTCCTCCACAGCAGTCACCAGTCTGTTGTTAAACTCTGTTTCCTGAGTCCCTTCTGGACCTTGTTTGATTAATACATTTTTTTTTAAAATCCTTTAGATTAGTCCTTCATCAAAAGCATGACAGTCAGTGCCCTTAACACTAACTTTCACACTAACAAGAAGCCCTGAGAGCAATGTTGTGTGTTTTTCCATTTGTTTTGGACTTTAATAAACAGAATAATGTTTTTTCAGAAAAGAAAGAAGTTAATAATGCAACAGAGAAATTTCAAACAGTGGTGTTGTAACAAACACTTGGCTTGGGTTTTACATACCCAAACCAATTGGTAGAGATGGCTAAGGCAGGTTTATTTCCACAATGTTTTAAAAGGAATTAATCAAAGTCACTGCACGTGACCTTTACCAGATGGTAGAGCAGGACTTTAGAGGGTTAAGATGCTTCCATCGTGTTGGTTATTTGTGGAAGGATTATGCCAGCTGCTCAGTTACCCAAGGTATTCCCCCCAGTTGGAGCTGGTAGCCTACACTGCTTGTGAAGAAGTTACATGATTTCATAGAGAAGAAATGAAAAATATAAGACCTTCTAAGGTCCTTGAAAAAGGAAATTTGGTCTTCTATCTAGAAACCTGTGTCAAAGTGAAAGCAAAAAATAGTTTTGTTCCAATCAGTGGCAGTCCTAGCTTGTTTCAAGCCCTGGGCAAATACAAAGTGTGGAGCTTTTTATGTGAAGCTTTTTTGTATTTATTTGTATTTTCTTTTTTCTTTAAGCTGATGAGCACTGACCATGGTGATTGGGTCAGCCAGGTGGTGGCATCACCCTATCCAGACTGTGGCCTATCCAGACACAGTCTGTGTCCTATCCAGCTGAAATTGGAAACAGAGGTTTCCTTCACCTGCAGTAGAGTGAAGGCCCAAGAGCATGTGCAACATGACAAAACTCTGCATAGCTCCTTGACTGCTTTGCATTTTCTAGGTCCTTGCGGGATGCCCGTCCCCCTTCCCAGAATTTTTGAAACTCGTTGAGTGTTGCAACAGTAAGTAAAGGGGAAAGCATCCTATGAATATATATATATATCATCATTAAACATCATTAAACAATAAGGAAAAACAGTCCTTTTCTTATGCAGTGTAACATAACGACAGGTAACTGTGGGCTAAACACAAACATCTGACACCACATTTTTTTTAACATAGGCTTCAAACTTCCTTTTTTAAAGCTGCAATTTGATCTTTGCATAAAATTTAATAATCATCCAATTTCTGTTTAAGAGCTGTTTTCTCCAAGTTTATACATTTATTGCAAATGCTTTGATCAGGAACCCGGCATGTTGTAATGAAGGACATCAAGTGCCGTTCCCCAGCAGCAGCTTACTCCTCATCCCACTTCTTCTTTCCAAGCTGTCATACTACAGAGCAACACACACAAAAAAAAAGGATGTTATTTTTATTCACATTTTTAAGCAGCCAATCATAAAAGTTAAGATTAAAAAAACTTTACCTTTTATCTTTGTCAGAGGTTTCTGTTTGTCTGTGTCCTGTGTGGCTAAGTCCTCCTGTGAAACACTGTGGCTCATCTGGTCCTGTTGTCTCATTCCTAGTTAAGACTGATAGCTCTGAAGAAAAAGATAAATAAGCATATCATCCTTTTGGATATTTTCATTTTAATGGTGCCACAGTTCACCAAGTATCAGAATAATTCTTCTTTTCATAAAGATTTGTCGAAATAAAAATGAAGGATTATGCAATTTTGATTGAGCTCTGAAAAAGGAAATCTATTCTTCAGTTACATCTTGATTTTGCAAATGAAATGATTTGTGAGGTAAATTACAACTTTTCATTCTCAAAGTTCAACTTTTATTTTCATATATATTTAATCAAAATTTAAGAATGAACTTATGCACACACAAATATACATCTTAAAACTGACAAGCTTTATATTTAATTAATCTTTAATAATAACATTTTAATCGCACAACAAAATGGACCCTAAAAGCAACAGGAGCTGCTGCCAACAGAAGAGATAACTTCACTTTCTTTTAATACAGGGGTGTTCAGCTCCAGTCCTGAAGGGGCCACAGTCCTATGGGGTTTCTATATATCCCTACTCCAAAACACCTGACTCAAATCAATCAGTTATTGTGCTGCACTTCATTGGTACATGGATCCATTTAATGTAAGCCAGATATATTATTGAAAACCTGCAGAACAGTGGCCCCCACGGCACAACTTTGGACCCCCTGTCCAAGAGTCTCTGATGCCACCAGAAAAAGTCCCTTAACTTGTTGATGCTTGCATGATCCTTAAATAGACTCACTGAAAGGGTCTGAAATGATGCTTAAATATAGCCCCAATGTTGTTAAGTTAGTAGCAGAGGTGTGCATAGGTAATCTGTATACCAGGAAATTGTACACAAACAGACATTCCGCGATTACCTTCTCTGGAAGGTAGGAAGAGGAGCCAGAGGAAAATGAATGTCACTGTTCAAGCTATATTTCATACAGACCCTCTCACATTGAAATTCTCTTTTCCCATACATACAAAATACACATTCTGATATCACAATGTGCCTACCTTGATAAAAAGGACTGTTTCAATACACACCATCATTGAATCAGAACATTTAATAGTGGATTCATGGATCAGGCTCTTGTAATAACATAATCGTATTTACAGAAACCACCATGTTATGTTGAAACACTGAACAGGACATGTGCATTCAACAGCTTACAGAAGGTCAAATTAAGCTAACCAATAGCTCATTTTAGATGCAGTCAGATATTTCACATCCCTAAATTTCGAGAGCAATTTGTGCTTAATACATACTGTACATGAAGGAAAAATTGCACATGTGAACATGTGTAAATGATAGTTAAAAAGTATTAATGTGAGCGAGAAAGTGTGTATGTGAAGATAAAACTGCATGTGCCGGAGAGGGCCAGAGTAAATGCCCCTCAACATGACAAATGCATGACCTGATCCCCACATATTAGAATAATGCAAAAGTATTAAGTCTATTTAAGCATATATTTCTAAGTGTAACAATGAAATATTTAATACCTTCTATGCTAATGTCATCCAGGGACTTGCCCTTGAACTCCAAGATGTCCCTGCTGCAGAGCCATAAGAATCTTGCTGATTTTGGCAAGTTGGAGTGTGCCCTCTGGAAGTTTGTAAAACTGTTGATGGACTCTTATTTCAGGAAATCTGTCAACTTGTCGAACTCTGGGTTAGTGAGGTTAAGGACCTGGTACAAGGTTCCTGTTTGTTTTCACAGTTTTGTTTAAGTAAGATTTTCAGGGCTTTTTGTACTATTGACCTTGCCAAAGTGTAAAAGACAATCATTGTAGTAAATCAGACTGGCTGGTCTTGCAAATAGGTGTATGTTGTCTGGGAGAATTCCACATTCTTGTTGTTTGCTGACAAGCCAATCCAAAGCCTGTTGCATTGCCAGAGTTAAAAGTGCAGGTACTATACTTCCCCTTTTACCTCTTATTTCCTGTAATGATATGAAGTTTCAGGCATTTTTCTCAGCTTTGGTTTCTTGTTTTTATTTTGTAGTTTTTCCCTGTTCAGTCTCCTTGCCTTGTTTCCTGTGTGGCCTTTGTTCATAGTTTTCACCTGGTCTCGTTAGTTTCATTCACTACACCTGTTCCTTGTTTGGTTCCCCAGTATTTGTAGCCCTTTGTTTCAGTTCCTGGTTCATTTGCTGGTTCATTGTGTTCACTTCCCTTCGGTTCAGTTTTTGAGTTCTGCAAAGAAAAGCATTCCTGGGTCTGTCTCTGTACTCAAAAATGCACGCTGAGATGCGTGCCATGTAGAGTGGGTACAGCTGATGGGCATCAGTGGTGCATCCCAGGGCAAGCCGTCGCATAAAATGCCAGATGTCCAGCCGTACCAGAAGCTGAGGCCACCCGCTGAATCTAGCCTCCAGCTTTGTTGTCTCTGCAGCCTCAGCACAGCATCCACAGTCCACATACAGGACAACAGGGGGATCCACACTGGCCTGCTGGTACCTCCTCACCAGGTCACCAGCCATCCTGTCTAAACCAGCTCCCTCCTGAGCAGTCAGGACACTGATTAAAATCTGGCCATACTCATTTCCCACAGAGGTGAGCCAGAGAGCTGTCCCTTTGGCTGTCCCAGCCAGCTTCTTTGTGATCTGAAGCACAAAACATGAACAGAGACACACAATAAGATGGAGACATGTAGAAATCCAGCTAGTGGTTTATTGAAGCCTATTTTGCAGAGAATAAGATGATTCAACCTTTTTTGTGGAGTCCATCTTCAGAATGGTGCCAAAGGTTGATGTAATGTGCGCCTTGATGACCTCCAGCCTGGTCAAGATGTCCTGGCTGTAGACGGACAGAAGCCACCTGCAGCTGGGCACAACATCTGGCTTTGGAGGTTCCGGGAACTTTACAGGCAGCAATCCAGGGCGCTGGAGGAAGCTCATGCACTCCGTGGTGTACCGCGATACACGTTGGAGCCACTCCTCTGTGTGGTTCTCCCTCAGCTGTTTCAGTACCCGGGTTGGGCTGTTGCCAAGGCCCCTCTCCCGCAGAAGCCGAATCACCCTCACGTCACAGGCATACCTTGGTCACAGATAAATATATCAGTAAGAATGTACAGCTTTGACTTGAACATGGAAAAAGAGAAAAAAGACACTACTCACTTTTGAGTCATGATGACCCGAAATTCTGACCTGTGAGCCAAGTCCAGCTGTTGGAGGACAGCCTGGCTCCAGGACACATGAGAGGCTTTACACCTGGCACAAGTCAGCGTCTCAGTGACCATGGTGTACATGCGGTCTATGTCCAGGACCCGCCGTGCCCTCTTGTGCAGCCCTGCTCCTGTCAGCTGATGCCCAGCACAAGAAGGATTGGGGCAGACCACCTTAACCTTCCACAACTTGTAAGGCATCCAAACAAGTAGTGGATGGGCAAAAAAGCGGTCTGGGGAAGGTGCCTGGTGGTACAGGTGACTCGGCTGAGGTGGTTAGTACCACAGCTTCAGGTTGTCCTGGAGTTCCAGTCTGCCCTTCGCCCCCATCCTAAACAAAGCTTTGGATATCCACCTATGGTCTTCAGGTGGAAAGCCCTCTGCCCACAAACGGGGAAGCTGAGGAGTTGCAGCAGGAAAACAATGTGTAACTATACTTAGTTCTGGTAAAATACACTGCTGCAAAAGTATTCGTGTTTAAAGCACAGTGCTAGAACACTTACTGACACAGGAGCAGCCACTGGTGTCTCAGCTGGTACTGCTGGTGCCTCTGTTTGGGAGCCTACGGCCTGTATGAAGTTTAAGAATCAGATATTAAAATCTACAGGATAAATCTCTAATCCTGTACATTGAATGAAGTCTAGAACTACAGATGCTCGAGCTGAAAATGTAATCACTCACTGATATGGCAGTGCTGACTGGAGGAGCAGGTGTCTCCTGGCGTTCTGTGACCTGTTTCTATAAAACAGAGTCTAAGTCACATGTATTAACAACACACTTTTACACAGTTGACTTTTGAACCCCCTTTACCTGTGTCACTTTCCTGGCCATGGCAAGGTTTGGCTTTGCAGCTGCGCTATGTGAACCACCATATCTTGGTTTGGTAAACTGAAAGTTAAGAAGCAAAAGACTGTATAAAGACAAGCCATTTGATGAATCTATTGATAGTACATGTAGGAGCAACAACAACTAAATACCATAGACAAATTCAGTGGTGGTCGCTGTTTGTGGCCTTCAGCTCCCTTCATTTGTGTCAGCCCAGCAGACTGGGCAGCACCTGCAGCTGAAGTCTGTGACATCAGGGCACCCTGGACAGCAGGAGCTGGCGGGACAGCAGGAGCTGGCGGGACAGCAGGAGCTGACTGGACAGCAGGAGCTGGCTGCTGTTTAATGGCAAAGTAGGTTTAACACTGGTCACTTTGTGATGTCATATTTGTACTATACTACAAAACTACTGTGTTTTTCGCCTACCATCTGGATGTGGAATCCACACACACATCTCCTCACACTACCAAACAGGGACGTCTGCCCATGCTGCATCATTGGACATTTCTCAATCTAAAAAGAACATTTGAAGATTTATCTCCATGTCATTCAGTTGTGTGTGTTGTAGCAGAAACCATTTTGAATTTTTACTTAATCAAATATTTATTAATGTGTGAAAATCCGGTTTATGCTGTTGCATTTAGTACAAATTAAGTATAAAAGTAAACACCTGATAAAGACACACATACCCTCTGATACAGCTCGTACCACTTCTTCTGTCTGGGTGCTGGCCTGTTGCCCTCACCTTGAGGCCATGATCCTGTGGAGGCGAAGCTCTTGAGGCGTGCCATCCAGACAGTGTCGGGCATTGCTTTGTGGGACTTCGATGCCTTTGGTTGAAGATGATTTAAAAGTAAATGGTAACAACATAAGAGCTTATCAAGCCTATACAAAAACTAAAAGAATAAAAACCCATAATGATTATGATGAGACACTGTCCTCAATGACTAGACCTAACGTCTGGTAATGATTAGGTAAAATACTCCAAAATATGTCCAACCACTCAATCACCTCAAGCCTGGTTAATAATATCTGGGACCTGTTATTAGTAAATATGATTTAAAAAAAAAAAAAAAAAAAAGCTCTGTCAGACAGGCCAGTTGTCAATCAGCAGCTCCTATATGGAGGATTGTGGATATATTATTACTACTGGGTTTAATATGGTCTTTAGTTTGTTATCTTGTATGACCTTCAGCTTCCTGTTTGGTCCCAGTACTGATATATTCTATATGTTGAGAAATTTTGCTGGGTTTGTTAAAGTACTTCATAGACAAAAGTTAGCTTGGCATGGTTATCCAACAGGACTAACATACTGACCCGAATACAGGACAGTACTGATTATAAAATGACCCCTATTTTCCCACTTTTTTTTTAAACGCGGTAGTTTATGCCGACGACCATATATGATGATGGTTAATCCCCATGATGTGATTTTTATTTTAAATGTCTTAAGAAGCCGAGGGCGAGAATGAATAGGACATGACTGAAAACAAAGCCACATCTAACATAACCTCGGTGTAATAAGCACGTAAATAATATTTTATAGACCAAAGTTATCTTAGCTTTAATAGCTAACAACTTGGTTAATCCCACATATGAAACGTTTTTCATCGACTCGCTCGGGAAATGGGAATGGGAAAAAAAGACACGACTGTGAAACCAATGTCGAGTAACATCGGCGTAAAACCGGGAAATTTTTATTTTTACACATCGATGTACATCATACAGCATTTTCATGAATGAGCCGATACTTACCATGTCGCTAAATAGACCGCTTTCACTCGTAAATTCTTGTTCACTCCGACTGTTCCCAAGAACTTCTAATTTACATACGGATTTAACCTTCGACCTCCCGTAACCTTTACCTTCATTAAACATTTTACATTGCGATACGTAACTTTCACGACGTCATTGGCCGTCAGCTTTCAACATTTCTCCAACGTGATTGGTCGGCAACTTCAACATTTTCAACATTTCTTGAACGTGATTGGCTAGAATCTTCAACATTTTCAACATTTCTTGAACGTGATTGGCCGGCAACTTCAACGTTTTCAACATTTCCCCCGGACCATTCTTCGGCAGCTGGCGTTCCAGGTCGCAGTCTCTTCTGGAGGCGTGGGTTCAAATCCCACTTCTGATAATCTTCTTCTGCTTTGTCATTGTCTCTCAGTTTACAGGACTTTTCAGTTTCAAAAATTGCTCCTTTCTTTTGTCCTGCCAACCAGTATGATGCAGCTGCTCTCACGGTTTCTGTGGTGTAGAGGCTATCACATTCGCCTAACATGCGAAAGGTCCCTGGTTCGAGACCAGGCAGAAACATTTCCAAGCTTGTTGCAAGACATTTAAACATGACTTAAACAGACACACTTAATGATATTTGTGCTGCACACTTGCTCTTCACCCCTGAAATAATCTTGGGACACAGTTCACACCACCAACTCTGCCAAAATATCCCTGACTCTTAAAACCAGATGAGGCCCTTGAGCCAGGCAGGTAATTCTATGGCAGCTTTGCTACGAGCAAATCACCTTGCACCGTACCCTATGTTATTGTCTCTTCCGCGTTGTCCGTGCACACAGATAAAAACAGCAACAAAAGCTCTGGCGGCTTAGGGCCAATAGCGAGCCTCATGCGGTATTACACATATCCTCAAACAACACATGACATGTTGGGTTGCATTGAGCGTTGGCCTTGTCCCGCTCTGTACAGAGGCCGGCTCAGAGGACTTTGAGAAGCCTTGTAACCTACAGGCCTTTTACAGCAAACTATTTGAAATTTCAAGACAGGGCTAAGTGTTTTATGCTCGTGTCAAGGGTCATAAAGACCAAGAAACACTCCCCGTCGGGAAACCAAACACCAGTCCTCCACGTTATAGGCAGAGGTCCTGGCCAGTATACCAACAACTATCACGTGCAGTCCCAAGGGATTGGCAACAGCCAAAAAAGACAAACCATACAATTTGGCACAAGGTCGCAGGAAGAGTGCAGAACCACAAGCAGTCAGAGTTTGGTGAAAAAGATTGCCGCCTTGATCATGGCCATACTGTGCCAGGCCAAAGACATGTTTCAGCTTGAGTTGGCAGCATAGTGATGTATCAAAAGGCATTCCATGGATTAAGGACCGGCATTCTGCGATACAACGATCCAAGTGTACACCTCGGTTGAACCTACAACCTACCCTTTAGGTGAGAGACCTCTGTGCCTACTACAGACAAAGCAGTCACCTCTATGACCACAATTGTTACTAAGATCACATGTGAAAATGGTGTGTAAGCTGCCAGTGGCTCACTTTCCCCAGCAACTTTAGCATGATGGCAATCGCTGTTGTTGGTTAGACAACAGAAGTATCTTGTTCAAATGTGAAGTCATGGCTGCAGTCTCCAGAGCTCAGGCCTCATTGCTCAGTGTTCAATTTCTGTTACTTCCACATTGACTAAAGGTTAAGGAATCCCCGAAAGAATAAGGATAGAGTGTCTAACAATAGGGCAAGGCCCAAAAATGATGCTATTTGAAAGCGAAGGCTAACGACCAACGGCGACCGGACCTCAACGGGTAAGAAGATGAAAAACAATCCCACAGTAACCAGACACAGGAAAGCTTGTTCAAAATCTGCACACCTCAAGACAGGTGGCTAGACCTCTGCGTAGACCTTGTGGCAACTTCTGCAGAGGCGGAAGCACCTACGCTTTCACACTTTGCTGCCGCTTGGGGTTGCTATCAGAAATCACATTGCACCTCCAAGAAAAAACACACAAGAGAGAGGTAGGTAAGAGCAAATTTTATCAGAATGGCCGAGCGGTCCAAGGCGCTGCGTTAAGGTCGCAGTCTCTTCTGGAGGCGTGGGTTCAAATCCCACTTCTGATAATCTTCTTCTGCTTTGTCATTGTCTCTCAGTTTACAGGACTTTTCAGTTTCAAAAATTGCTCCTTTCTTTTGTCCTGCCAACCAGTAAGATGCAGCTGCTCTCACGGTTTCTGTGGTGTAGAGGCTATCACATTTGCCTAACACGCAAAAGGTCCCTGGTTCGGGACCAGGCAGAAACATTTCCAAGCTTGTTGCAAGACATTTAAACATGACTTAAACAGACACACTTAATGATATTTGTGCTGCACACTTGCTCTTCACCCCTGAAATAATCTTGGGACACAGTTCACACCACCAACTCTACCAAAATATCCCTGACTCTTAAAACCAGAAGAGGCCCTTGAGCCAGGCAGGTAATTCTATGGCAGCTTTGCTACGAGCAAATCACCTTGCACCGTACCCTATGTTATTGTCTCTTCCGCGTTGTCCGTGCACACAGATAAAAACAGCAACAAAATATCTGGTGGCATAGGGCCAATAGCGAGCCTCATGCGGTATTACACATATCCTCAAACAACACATGACATGTTGGGTTGCATTGAGCGTTGGCCTTGTCCCGCTCTGTACAGAGGCCGGCTCAGAGGACTTTGAGAAGCCTTGTAACCTACAGGCCTTTTACAGCAAACTATTTGAAATTTCAAGACAGGGCTAAGTGTTTTATGCTCGTGTCAAGGGTCATAAAGACCAAGAAACACTCCCCGTCGGGAAACCAAACACCAGTCCTCCACGTTATAGGCAGAGGTCCTGGCCAGTATACCAACAACTATCACGTGCAGTCCCAAGGGATTGGCAACAGCCAAAAAAGACAAACCATACAATTTGGCACAAGGAAGAGTGCAGAACCACAAGCAGTCAGAGTTTGGTGAAGAAGATTGCCGCCTTGATCATGGCCATACTGTGCCAGGCCAAAGACATGTTTCAGCTTGAGTTGGCAGCATAGTGATGTATCAAAAGGCATTCCATGGATTAAGGACCGGCATTCTGCGATACAACGATCCAAGCGTACACCTCGGTTGAACCTACAACCTACCCTTTAGGTGAGAGACCTCTGTGCCTACTACAGACAAAGCAGTCACCTCTATGACCACAATTGTTACTAAGATCACATGTGAAAATGGTGTGTAAGCTGCCAGTGGCTCACTTTCCCCAGCAACTTTAGCATGATGGCAATCGCTGTTGTTGGTTAGACAACAGAAGTATCTTGTTCAAATGTGAAGTCATGGCTGCAGTCTCCAGAGCTCAGGCCTCATCGCTCAGTGTTCAATTTCTGTTAGTTCCACATTGACTAAAGGTTAAGGAATCCCCGAAAAAATAAGGATAGAGTGTCTAACAATAGGGCAAGGCCCAAAAATGATGCTATTTGAAAGCGAAGGCTAACGACCAACGGCGACCGGACCTCAACGGGTAAGAAGATGAAAAACAATCCCACAGTAACCAGACACAGGAAAGCTTGTTCAAAATCTGCACACCTCAAGACAGGTGGCTAGACCTCTGCGTAGACCTTGTGGCAACTTCTGCAGAGGCGGAAGCACCTACGCTTTCACACTTTGCTGCCGCTTGGGGTTGCTATCAGAAATCACATTGCACCTCCAAGAAAAAACACACAAGAGAGAGGTAGGTAAGAGCAAATTTTATCAGAATGGCCGAGCGGTCCAAGGCGCTGCGTTAAGGTCGCAGTCTCTTCTGGAGGCGTGGGTTCAAATCCCACTTCTGATAATCTTCTTCTGCTTTGTCATTGTCTCTCAGTTTACAGGACTTTTCATTTTCAAAAATGGCTCCTTTCTTTTGTCCTGCCAACCAGTAAGATGCAGCTGCTCTCATGGTTTCTGTGGTGTAGAGGCTATCACATTTGCCTAACACGCGAAAGGTCCCTGGTTCTAGACCAGGCAGATACATTTCCAAGCTTGTTGCAAGACATTTAAACATGACTTAAACAAACACACTTAATGATATTTGTGCTGCACACTTGCTCTTCACCACTGAAATAATCTTGGGACACAGTTCACACCACCAACTCTGCCAAAATATCCCTGACTCTTAAAACCAGAAGAGGCCCTTGAGCCAGGCAGGTAATTCTATGGCAGCTTTGCTACGAGCAAATCACCTTGCACCGTACCCTATGTTATTGTCTCTTCCGCGTTGTCTGTGCACACAGATAAAAACAGCAACAAAAGCTCTGGCGGCTTAGGGCCAATAGCGAGCCTCATGCGGTATTACACATATCCTCAAACAACACATGACATGTTGGGTTGCATTGAGCGTTGGCCTTGTCCCGCTCTGTACAGAGGCCGGCTCAGAGGACTTTGAGAAGCCTTGTAACCTACAGGCCTTTTACAGCAAACTATTTGAAATTTCAAGACAGGGCTAAGTGTTTTATGCTCGTGTCAAGGGTCATAAAGACCAAGAAACACTCCCCGTCGGGAAACCAAACACCAGTCCTCCACGTTATAGGCAGAGGTCCTGGCCAGTATACCAACAACTATCACGTGCAGTCCCAAGGGATTGGCAACAGCCAAAAAAAGACAAACCATACAATTTGGCACAAGGAAGAGTGCAGAACCACAAGCAGTCAGAGTTTGGTGAAGAAGATTGCCGCCTTGATCATGGCCATACTGTGCCAGGCCAAAGACATGTTTCAGCTTGAGTTGGCAGCATAGTGATGTATCAAAAGGCATTCCATGGATTAAGGACCGGCATTCTGCGATACAACGATCCAAGTGTACACCTCGGTTGAACCTACAACCTACCCTTTAGGTGAGAGACCTCTGTGCCTACTACAGACAAAGCAGTCACCTCTATGACCACAATTGTTACTAAGATCACATGTGAAAATGGTGTGTAAGCTGCCAGTGGCTCACTTTCCCCAGCAACTTTAGCATGATGGCAATCGCTGTTGTTGGTTAGACAACAGAAGTATCTTGTTCAAATGTGAAGTCATGGCTGCAGTCTCCAGGGCTCAGGCCTCATTGCTCAGTGTTCAATTTCTGTTACTTCCACATTGACTAAAGGTTAAGGAATCCCTGAAAGAATAAGGATAGAGTGTCTAACAATAGGGCAAGGCCCAAAAATGATGCTATTTGAAAGCGAAGGCTAACGACCAACGGCGACCGGACCTCAACGGGTAAGAAGATGAAAAACAATCCCACAGTAACCAGACACAGGAAAGCTTGTTCAAAATCTGCACACCTCAAGACAGGTGGCTAGACCTCTGCGTAGACCTTGTGGCAACTTCTGCAGAGGCGGAAGCACCTACGCTTTCACACTTTGCTGCCGCTTGGGGTTGCTATCAGAAATCACATTGCACCTCCAAGAAAAAACACACAAGAGAGAGGTAGGTAAGAGCAAATTTTATCAGAATGGCCGAGCGGTCCAAGGCGCTGCGTTAAGGTCGCAGTCTCTTCTGGAGGCGTGGGTTCAAATCCCACTTCTGATAATCTTCTTCTGCTTTGTCATTGTCTCTCAGTTTACAGGACTTTTCATTTTCAAAAATTGCTCCTTTCTTTTGTCCTGCCAACCAGTAAGATGCAGCTGCTCTCACGGTTTCTGTGGTGTAGAGGCTATCACATTTGCCTAACACGCAAAAGGTCCCTGGTTCGGGACCAGGCAGAAACATTTCCAAGCTTGTTGCAAGACATTTAAACATGACTTAAACAGACACACTTAATGATATTTGTGCTGCACACTTGCTCTTCACCCCTGAAATAATCTTGGGACACAGTTCACACCACCAACTCTACCAAAATATCCCTGACTCTTAAAACCAGATGAGGCCCTTGAGCCAGGCAGGTAATTCTATGGCAGCTTTGCTACGAGCAAATCACCTTGCACCGTACCCTATGTTATTGTCTCTTCCGCATTGTCCGTGCACACAGATAAAAACAGCAACAAAATCTCTGGTGGCATAGGGCCAATAGCGAGCCTCATGCGGTATTACACATATCCTCAAACAACACATGACATGTTGGGTTGCATTGAGCGTTGGCCTTGTCCCGCTCTGTACAGAGGCCGGCTCAGAGGACTTTGAGAAGCCTTGTAACCTACAGGCCTTTTACAGCAAACTATTTGAAATTTCAAGACAGGGCTAAGTGTTTTATGCTCGTGTCAAGGGTCATAAAGACCAAGAAACACTCCCCGTCGGGAAACCAAACACCAGTCCTCCACGTTATAGGCAGAGGTCCTGGCCAGTATACCAACAACTATCACGTGCAGTCCCAAGGGATTGGCAACAGCCAAAAAAGACAAACCATACAATTTGGCACAAGGTCGCAGGAAGAGTGCAGAACCACAAGCAGTCAGAGTTTGGTGAAGAAGATTGCCGCCTTGATCATGGCCATACTGTGCCAGGCCAAAGACATGTTTCAGCTTGAGTTGGCAGCATAGTGATGTATCAAAAGGCATTCCATGGATTAAGGACCGGCATTCTGCGATACAACGATCCAAGAATACACCTCGGTTGAACCTACAACCTACCCTTTAGGTGAGAGACCTCTGTGCCTACTACAGACAAAGCAGTCACCTCTATGACCACAATTGTTACTAAGATCACATGTGAAAATGGTGTGTAAGCTGCCAGTGGCTCACTTTCCCCAGCAACTTTAGCATGATGGCAATCGCTGTTGTTGGTTAGACAACAGAAGTATCTTGTTCAAATGTGAAGTCATGGCTGCAGTCTCCAGAGCTCAGGCCTCATTGCTCAGTGTTCAATTTCTGTTACTTGCACATTGACTAAAGGTTAAGGAATCCCTGAAAGAATAAGGATAGAGTGTCTAACAATAGGGCAAGGCCCAAAAATGATGCTATTTGAAAGCGAAGGCTAACGACCAACGGCGACCGGACCTCAACGGGTAAGAAGATGAAAAACAATCCCACAGTAACCAGACACAGGAAAGCTTGTTCAAAATCTGCACACCTCAAGACAGGTGGCTAGACCTCTGCGTAGACCTTGTGGCAACTTCTGCAGTGGCGGAAGCACCTACGCTTTCACACTTTGCTGTCGCTTGGGGTTGCTATCAGAAATCACATTGCACCTCCAAGAAAAAACACACAAGAGAGAGGTAGGTAAGAGCAAATTTTATCAGAATGGCTGAGCGGTCCAAGGCGCTGTGTTAAGGTCGCAGTCTCTTCTGGAGGCGTGGGTTCAAATCCCACTTCTGATAATCTCCTTCTGCTTTGTCATTGTCTCTCAGTTTACAGGACTTTTCATTTTCAAAAATGGCTCCTTTCTTTTGTCCTGCCAACCAGTAAGATGCAGCTGCTCTCACGGTTTCTGTGGTGTAGAGGCTATCACATTTGCCTAACACACGAAAGGTCCCTGGTTCTAGACCAGTTAGATACATTTCCAAGCTTGTTGCAAGACATTTAAACATGACTTAAAAAGAAACACTTAATGATATTTGTGCTGCACACTTGCTCTTCACCCCTGAAATAATCTTGGGACACAGTTCACACCACCAACTCTGCCAAAATATCCCTGACTCTTAAAACCAGATGAGGCCCTTGAGCCAGGCAGGTAATTCTATGGCAGCTTTGCTACGAGCAAATCACCTTGCACCGTACCCTATGTTATTGTCTCTTCCGCGTTGTCCGTGCACACAGATAAAAACAGCAACAAAAGCTCTGGCGGCTTAGGGCCAATAGCGAGCCTCATGCGGTATTACACATATCCTCAAACAACACATGACATGTTGGGTTGCATTGAGCGTTGGCCTTGTCCCGCTCTGTACAGAGGCCGGCTCAGAGGACTTTGAGAAGCCTTGTAACCTACAGGCCTTTTACAGCAAACTATTTGAAATTTCAAGACAGGGCTAAGTGTTTTATGCTCGTGTCAAGGGTCATAAAGACCAAGAAACACTCCCCGTCGGGAAACCAAACACCAGTCCTCCACGTTATAGGCAGAGGTCCTGGCCAGTATACCAACAACTATCACGTGCAGTCCCAAGGGATTGGCAACAGCCAAAAAAGACAAACCATACAATTTGGCACAAGGAAGAGTGCAGAACCACAAGCAGTCAGAGTTTGGTGAAACAGATTGCCGCCTTGATCATGGCCATACTGTACCAGGCCAAAGACATGTTTCAGCTTGAGTTGGCAGCATAGTGATGTATCAAAAGGCATTCCATGGATTAAGGACCGGCATTCTGCGAAACAACGATCCAAGCGTACACCTCGGTTGAACCTACAACCTACCCTTTAGGTGAGAGACCTCTGTGCCTACTACAGACAAAGCAGTCACCTCTATGACCACAATTGTTACTAAGATCACATGTGAAAATGGTGTGTAAGCTGCCAGTGGCTCACTTTCCCCAACAACTTTAGCATGATGGCAATCGCTGTTGTTGGTTAGACAACAGAAGTATCTTGTTCAAATGTGAAGTCATGGCTGCAGTCTCCAGAGCTCAGGCCTCATTGCTCAGTGTTCAATTTCTGTTACTTGCACATTGACTAAAGGTTGAGGAATCCCCGAAAGAATAAGGATAGAGTGTCTAACAATAGGGCAAGGCCCAAAAATGATGCTATTTGAAAGCAAAGGCTAACGACCAACGGCGACCGGACCTCAACGGGTAAGAAGATGAAAAACAATCCCACAGTAACCAGACACAGGAAAGCTTGTTCAAAATCTGCACACCTCAAGACAGGTGGCTAGACCTCTGCGTAGACCTTGTGGCAACTTCTGCAGAGGCGGAAGCACCTACGCTTTCACACTTTGCTGCCGCTTGGGGTTGCTATCAGAAATCACATTGCACCTCCAAGAAAAAACACACAAGAGAGAGGTAGGTAAGAGCAAATTTTATCAGAATGGCTGAGCGGTCCAAGGCGCTGTGTTAAGGTCGCAGTCTCTTCTGGAGGCGTGGGTTCAAATCCCACTTCTGATAATCTTCTTCTGCTTTGTCATTGTCTCTCAGTTTACAGGACTTTTCATTTTCAAAAATGGCTCCTTTCTTTTGTCCTGCCAACCAGTAAGATGCAGCTGCTCTCACGGTTTCTGTGGTGTAGAGGCTATCACATTTGCCTAACACACGAAAGGTCCCTGGTTCTAGACCAGTTAGATACATTTCCAAGCTTGTTGCAAGACATTTAAACATGACTTAAAAAGAAACACTTAATGATATTTGTGCTGCACACTTGCTCTTCACCCCTGAAATAATCTTGGGACACAGTTCACACCACCAACTCTGCCAAAATATCCCTGACTCTTAAAACCAGATGAGGCCCTTGAGCCAGGCAGGTAATTCTATGGCAGCTTTGCTACGAGCAAATCGCCTTGCACCGTACCCTATGTTATTGTCTCTTCCGCGTTGTCCGTGCACACAGATAAAAACAGCAACAAAAGCTCTGGCGGCTTACGGCCAATAGCGAGCCTCATGCGGTATTACACATATCCTCAAACAACACATGACATGTTGGGTTGCATTGAGCGTTGGCCTTGTCCCGCTCTGTACAGAGGCCGGCTCAGAGGACTTTGAGAAGCCTTGTAACCTACAGGCCTTTTACAGCAAACTATTTGAAATTGCAAGACAGGGCTAAGTGTTTTATGCTCGTGTCAAGGGTCATAAAGACCAAGAAACACTCCCCGTCGGGAAACCAAACACCAGTCCTCCACGTTATAGGCAGAGGTCCTGGCCAGTATACCAACAACTATCACGTGCAGTCCCAAGGGATTGGCAACAGCCAAAAAAGACAAACCATACACTTTGGCACAAGGAAGAGTGCAGAACCACAAGCAGTCAGAGTTTGGTGAAGAAGATTGCCGCCTTGATCATGGCCATACTGTGCCAGGCCAAAGACATGTTTCAGCTTGAGTTGGCAGCATAGTGATGTATCAAAAGGCATTCCATGGATTAAGGACCGGCATTCTGCGATACAACGATCCAAGCGTACACCTCGGTTGAACCTACAACCTACCCTTTAGGTGAGAGACCTCTGTGCCTACTACAGACAAAGCAGTCACCTCTATGACCACAATTGTTACTAAGATCACATGTGAAAATGGTGTGTAAGCTGCCAGTGGCTCACTTTCCCCAGCAACTTTAGCATGATGGCAATCGCTGTTGTTGGTTAGACAACAGAAGTATCTTGTTCAAATGTGAAGTCATGGCTGCAGTCTCCAGAGCTCAGGCCTCATTGCTCAGTGTTCAATTTCTGTTACTTGCACATTGACTAAAGGTTAAAAAAATCCCCGAAAGAATAAGGATAGAGTGTCTAACAATAGGGCAAGGCCCAAAAATGACGCTATTTGAAAGCGAAGGCTAACGACCAACGGCGACCGGACCTCAACGGGTAAGAAGATGAAAAACAATCCCACAGTAACCAGACACAGGAAAGCTTGTTCAAAATCTGCACACCTCAAGACAGGTGGCTAGACCTCTGCGTAGGCCTTGTGGTAACTTCTGCAGAGGCGGAAGCACCTACGCTTTCACACTTTGCTGCCGCTTGGGGTTGCTATCAGAAATCACATTGCACCTCCAAGAAAAAACACACAAGAGAGAGGTAGGTAAGGGCAAATTTTATCAGAATGGCCGAGCGGTCCAAGGCGCTGCGTTAAGGTCGCAGTCTCTTCTGGAGGCGTGGGTTCAAATCCCACTTCTGATATTCTTCTTCTGCTTTGTCATTGTCTCTCAGTTTACAGGACTTTTCATTTTCAAAAATTGCTCCTTTCTTTTGTCCTGCCAACCAGTAAGATGCAGCTGCTCTCATGGTTTCTGTGGTGTAGAGGCTATCACATTCGCCTAACACGCGAAAGGTCCCTGGTTCAGGACCAGGCAGAAACATTTCCAAGCTTGTTGCAAGACATTTAAACATGACTTAAACAGACACACTTAATGATATTTGTGCTGCACACTTGCTCTTCACCCCTGAAATAATCTTGGGACACAGTTCACACCACCAACTCTGCCAAAATATCCCTGACTCTTAAAACCAGAAGAGGACCTTGAGCCAGGCAGGTAATTCTATGGCAGCTTTGCTACGAGCAAATCACCTTGCACCGTACCCTTTGTTATTGTCTCTTCCGTGTTGTCCGTGCACACAGATAAAAACAGCAACAAAAGCTCTGGCGGCTTACGGCCAATAGCGAGCCTCATGCGGTATTACACATATCCTCAAACAACACATGACATGTTGGGTTGCATTGAGCGTTGGCCTTGTCCCGCTCTGTACAGAGGCCGGCTCAGAGGACTTTGAGAAGCCTTGTAACCTACAGGCCTTTTACAGCAAACTATTTGAAATTTCAAGACAGGGCTAAGTGTTTTATGCTCGTGTCAAGGGTCATAAAGACCAAGAAACACTCCCCGTCGGGAAACCAAACACCAGTCCTCCACGTTATAGGCAGAGGTCCTGGCCAGTATACCAACAACTATCACGTGCAGTCCCAAGGGATTGGCAACAGCCAAAAAAGACAAACCATACACTTTGGCACAAGGAAGAGTGCAGAACCACAAGCAGTCAGAGTTTGGTGAAGAAGATTGCCGCCTTGATCATGGCCATACTGTGCCAGGCCAAAGACATGTTTCAGCTTGAGTTGGCAGCATAGTGATGTATCAAAAGGCATTCCATGGATTAAGGACCGGCATTCTGCGATACAACGATCCAAGCGTACACCTCGGTTGAACCTACAACCTACCCTTTAGGTGAGAGACCTCTGTGCCTACTACAGACAAAGCAGTCACCTCTATGACCACAATTGTTACTAAGATCACATGTGAAAATGGTGTGTAAGCTGCCAGTGGCTCACTTTCCCCAGCAACTTTAGCATGATGGCAATCGCTGTTGTTGGTTAGACAACAGAAGTATCTTGTTCAAATGTGAAGTCATGGCTGCAGTCTCCAGAGCTCAGGCCTCATTGCTCAGTGTTCAATTTCTGTTACTTGCACATTGACTAAAGGTTAAAAAAATCCCCGAAAGAATAAGGATAGAGTGTCTAACAATAGGGCAAGGCCCAAAAATGATGCTATTTGAAAGCGAAGGCTAACGACCAACGGCGACCGGACCTCAACGGGTAAGAAGATGAAAAACAATCCCACAGTAACCAGACACAGGAAAGCTTGTTCAAAATCTGCACACCTCAAGACAGGTGGCTAGACCTCTGCGTAGGCCTTGTGGTAACTTCTGCAGAGGCGGAAGCACCTACGCTTTCACACTTTGCTGCCGCTTGGGGTTGCTATCAGAAATCACATTGCACCTCCAAGAAAAAACACACAAGAGAGAGGTAGGTAAGGGCAAATTTTATCAGAATGGCCGAGCGGTCCAAGGCGCTGCGTTAAGGTCGCAGTCTCTTCTGGAGGCGTGGGTTCAAATCCCACTTCTGATATTCTTCTTCTGCTTTGTCATTGTCTCTCAGTTTACAGGACTTTTCATTTTCAAAAATTGCTCCTTTCTTTTGTCCTGCCAACCAGTAAGATGCAGCTGCTCTCATGGTTTCTGTGGTGTAGAGGCTATCACATTCGCCTAACACGCGAAAGGTCCCTGGTTCAGGACCAGGCAGAAACATTTCCAAGCTTGTTGCAAGACATTTAAACATGACTTAAACAGACACACTTAATGATATTTGTGCTGCACACTTGCTCTTCACCCCTGAAATAATCTTGGGACACAGTTCACACCACCAACTCTGCCAAAATATCCCTGACTCTTAAAACCAGAAGAGGACCTTGAGCCAGGCAGGTAATTCTATGGCAGCTTTGCTACGAGCAAATCACCTTGCACCGTACCCTTTGTTATTGTCTCTTCCGTGTTGTCCGTGCACACAGATAAAAACAGCAACAAAAGCTCTGGCGGCTTACGGCCAATAGCGAGCCTCATGCGGTATTACACATATCCTCAAACAACACATGACATGTTGGGTTGCATTGAGCGTTGGCCTTGTCCCGCTCTGTACAGAGGCCGGCTCAGAGGACTTTGAGAAGCCTTGTAACCTACAGGCCTTTTACAGCAAACTATTTGAAATTTCAAGACAGGGCTAAGTGTTTTATGCTCGTGTCAAGGGTCATAAAGACCAAGAAACACTCCCCGTCGGGAAACCAAACACCAGTCCTCCACGTTATAGGCAGAGGTCCTGGCCAGTATACCAACAACTATCACGTGCAGTCCCAAGGGATTGGCAACAGCCAAAAAAGACAAACCATACACTTTGGCACAAGGAAGAGTGCAGAACCACAAGCAGTCAGAGTTTGGTGAAGAAGATTGCCGCCTTGATCATGGCCATACTGTGCCAGGCCAAAGACATGTTTCAGCTTGAGTTGGCAGCATAGTGATGTATCAAAAGGCATTCCATGGATTAAGGACCGGCATTCTGCGATACAACGATCCAAGCGTACACCTCGGTTGAACCTACAACCTACCCTTTAGGTGAGAGACCTCTGTGCCTACTACAGACAAAGCAGTCACCTCTATGACCACAATTGTTACTAAGATCACATGTGAAAATGGTGTGTAAGCTGCCAGTGGCTCACTTTCCCCAGCAACTTTAGCATGATGGCAATCGCTGTTGTTGGTTAGACAACAGAAGTATCTTGTTCAAATGTGAAGTCATGGCTGCAGTCTCCAGAGCTCAGGCCTCATTGCTCAGTGTTCAATTTCTGTTACTTGCACATTGACTAAAGGTTAAAAAAATCCCCGAAAGAATAAGGATAGAGTGTCTAACAATAGGGCAAGGCCCAAAAATGATGCTATTTGAAAGCGAAGGCTAACGACCAACGGCGACCGGACCTCAACGGGTAAGAAGATGAAAAACAATCCCACAGTAACCAGACACAGGAAAGCTTGTTCAAAATCTGCACACCTCAAGACAGGTGGCTAGACCTCTGCGTAGGCCTTGTGGTAACTTCTGCAGAGGCGGAAGCACCTACGCTTTCACACTTTGCTGCCGCTTGGGGTTGCTATCAGAAATCACATTGCACCTCCAAGAAAAAACACACAAGAGAGAGGTAGGTAAGAGCAAATTTTATCAGAATGGCCGAGTGGTCCAAGGCGCTGCGTTAAGGTCGCAGTCTCTTCTGGAGGCGTATGTTCAAATCCCACTTCTGATATTCTTCTTCTGCTTTGTCATTGTCTCTCAGTTTACAGGACTTTTCATTTTCAAAAATTGCTCCTTTCTTTTGTCCTGCCAACCAGTAAGATGCAGCTGCTCTCACGGTTTCTGTGGTGTAGAGGCTATCACATTCGCCTAACACGCGAAAGGTCCCTGGTTCGAGACCAGGCAGAAACATTTCCAAGCTTGTTGCAAGACATTTAAACATGACTTAAACAGACACACTTAATGATATTTGTGCTGCACACTTGCTCTTCACCCCTGAAATAATCTTGGGACACAGTTCACACCACCAACTCTGCCAAAATATCCCTGACTCTTAAAACCAGATGAGGCCCTTGAGCCAGGCAGGTAATTCTATGGCAGCTTTGCTACGAGCAAATCACCTTGCACCGTACCCTTTGTTATTGTCTCTTCCGTGTTGTCCGTGCACACAGATAAAAACAGCAACAAAAGCTCTGGAGGCTTACGGCCAATAGCGAGCCTCATGCGGTATTACACATATCCTCAAACAACACATGACATGTTGGGTTGCATTGAGCGTTGGCCTTGTCCCGCTCTGTACAGAGGCCGGCTCAGAGGACTTTGAGAAGCCTTGTAACCTACAGGCCTTTTACAGCAAACTATTTGAAATTTCAAGACAGGGCTAAGTGTTTTATGCTCGTGTCAAGGGTCATAAAGACCAAGAAACACTCCCCGTCGGGAAACCAAACACCAGTCCTCCACGTTATAGGCAGAGGTCCTGGCCAGTATACCAACAACTATCACGTGCAGTCCCAAGGGATTGGCAACAGCCAAAAAAGACAAACCATACACTTTGGCACAAGGAAGAGTGCAGAACCACAAGCAGTCAGAGTTTGGTGAAGAAGATTGCCGCCTTGATCATGGCCATACTGTGCCAGGCCAAAGACATGTTTCAGCTTGAGTTGGCAGCATAGTGATGTATCAAAAGGCATTCCATGGATTAAGGACCGGCATTCTGCGATACAACGATCCAAGCGTACACCTCGGTTGAACCTACAACCTACCCTTTAGGTGAGAGACCTCTGTGCCTACTACAGACAAAGCAGTCACCTCTATGACCACAATTGTTACTAAGATCACATGTGAAAATGGTGTGTAAGCTGCCAGTGGCTCACTTTCCCCAGCAACTTTAGCATGATGGCAATCGCTGTTGTTGGTTAGACAACAGAAGTATCTTGTTCAAATGTGAAGTCATGGCTGCAGTCTCCAGAGCTCAGGCCTCATTGCTCAGTGTTCAATTTCTGTTACTTGCACATTGACTAAAGGTTAAAAAAATCCCCGAAAGAATAAGGATAGAGTGTCTAACAATAGGGCAAGGCCCAAAAATGATGCTATTTGAAAGCGAAGGCTAACGACCAACGGCGACCGGACCTCAACGGGTAAGAAGATGAAAAACAATCCCACAGTAACCAGACACAGGAAAGCTTGTTCAAAATCTGCACACCTCAAGACAGGTGGCTAGACCTCTGCGTAGGCCTTGTGGTAACTTCTGCAGAGGCGGAAGCACCTACGCTTTCACACTTTGCTGCCGCTTGGGGTTGCTATCAGAAATCACATTGCACCTCCAAGAAAAAACACACAAGAGAGAGGTAGGTAAGGGCAAATTTTATCAGAATGGCCGAGCGGTCCAAGGCGCTGCGTTAAGGTCGCACTCTCTTCTGGAGGCGTGGGTTCAAATCCCACTTCTGATATTCTTCTTCTGCTTTGTCACTGTCTCTCAGTTTACAGGACTTTTCATTTTCAAAAATTGCTCCTTTCTTTTGTCCTGCCAACCAGTAAGATGCAACTGCTCTCACGGTTTCTGTGGTGTAGAGGCTATCACATTCGCCTAACACGCGAAAGGTCCCTGGTTCGAGACCAGGCAGAAACATTTCCAAGCTTGTTGCAAGACATTTAAACATGACTTAAACAGACACACTTAATGATATTTGTGCTGCACACTTGCTCTTCACCCCTGAAATAATCTTGGGACACAGTTCACACCACAAACTCTGCCAAAATATCCCTGACTCTTAAAACCAGAAGAGGACCTTGAGCCAGGCAGGTAATTCTATGGCAGCTTTGCTACGAGCAAATCACCTTGCACCGTACCCTTTGTTATTGTCTCTTCCGTGTTGTCCGTGCACACAGATAAAAACAGCAACAAAAGCTCTGGCGGCTTACGGCCAATAGCGAGCCTCATGCGGTATTACACATATCCTCAAACAACACATGACATGTTGGGTTGCATTGAGCGTTGGCCTTGTCCCGCTCTGTACAGAGGCCGGCTCAGAGGACTTTGAGAAGCCTTGTAACCTACAGGCCTTTTACAGCAAACTATTTGAAATTTCAAGACAGGGCTAAGTGTTTTATGCTCGTGTCAAGGGTCATAAAGACCAAGAAACACTCCCCGTCGGGAAACCAAACACCAGTCCTCCACGTTATAGGCAGAGGTCCTGGCCAGTATACCAACAACTATCACGTGCAGTCCCAAGGGATTGGCAACAGCCAAAAAAGACAAACCATACAATTTGGCACAAGGAAGAGTGCAGAACCACAAGCAGTCAGAGTTTGGTGAAGAAGATTGCCGCCTTGATCATGGCCATACTGTGCCAGGCCAAAGACATGTTTCAGCTTGAGTTGGCAGCATAGTGATGTATCAAAAGGCATTCCATGGATTAAGGACCGGCATTCTGCGATACAACGATCCAAGCGTACACCTCGGTTGAACCTACAACCTACCCTTTAGGTGAGAGACCTCTGTGCCTACTACAGACAAAGCAGTCACCTCTATGACCACAATTGTTACTAAGATCACATGTGAAAATGGTGTGTAAGCTGCCAGTGGCTCACTTTCCCCAGCAACTTTAGCATGATGGCAATCGCTGTTGTTGGTTAGACAACAGAAGTATCTTGTTCAAATGTGAAGTCATGGCTGCAGTCTCCAGAGCTCAGGCCTCATTGCTCAGTGTTCAATTTCTGTTACTTGCACATTGACTAAAGGTTAAAAAAAATCCCCGAAAGAATAAGGATAGAGTGTCTAACAATAGGGCAAGGCCCAAAAATGATGCTATTTGAAAGCGAAGGCTAACGACCAACGGCGACCGGACCTCAACGGGTAAGAAGATGAAAAACAATCCCACAGTAACCAGACACAGGAAAGCTTGTTCAAAATCTGCACACCTCAAGACAGGTGGCTAGACCTCTGCATAGGCCTTGTGGTAACTTCTGCAGAGGCGGAAGCACCTACGCTTTCACACTTTGCTGCCGCTTGGGGTTGCTATCAGAAATCACATTGCACCTCCAAGAAAAAACACACAAGAGAGAGGTAGGTAAGAGCAAATTTTATCAGAATGGCCGAGCGGTCCAAGGCGCTGCGTTAAGGTCGCAGTCTCTTCTGGAGGCGTGGGTTCAAATCCCACTTCTGATATTCTTCTTCTGCTTTGTCATTGTCTCTCAGTTTACAGGACTTTTCATTTTCAAAAATTGCTCCTTTCTTTTGTCCTGCCAACCAGTAAGATGCAGCTGCTCTCACGGTTTCTGTGGTGTAGAGGCTATCACATTCGCCTAACACTTGAAAGGTCCCTGGTTCGAGACCAGGCAGAAACATTTCCAAGCTTGTTGCAAGACATTTAAACATGACTTAAACAGACACACTTAATGATATTTGTGCTGCACACTTGCTCTTCACCCCTGAAATAATCTTGGGACACAGTTCACACCACCAACTCTGCCAAAATATCCCTGACTCTTAAAGCCAGAAGAGGACCTTGAGCCAGGCAGGTAATTCTATGGCAGCTTTGCTACGAGCAAATCACCTTGCACCGTACCCTTTGTTATTGTCTCTTCCGTGTTGTCCGTGCACACAGATAAAAACAGCAACAAAAGCTCTGGCGGCTTACGGCCAATAGCGAGCCTCATGCGGTATTACATTTATCCTCAAACAACACATGACATGTTGGGTTGCATTGAGCGTTGGCCTTGTCCCGCTCTGTACAGAGGCCGGCTCAGAGGACTTTGAGAAGCCTTGTAACCTACAGGCCTTTTACAGCAAACTATTTGAAATTTCAAGACAGGGCTAAGTGTTTTATGCTCGTGTCAAGGGTCATAAAGACCAAGAAACACTCCCCGTCGGGAAACCAAACACCAGTCCTCCACGTTATAGGCAGAGGTCCTGGCCAGTATACCAACAACTATCACGTGCAGTCCCAAGGGATTGGCAACAGCCAAAAAAGACAAACCATACACTTTGGCACAAGGAAGAGTGCAGAACCACAAGCAGTCAGAGTTTGGTGAAGAAGATTGCCGCCTTGATCATGGCCATACTGTGCCAGGCCAAAGACATGTTTCAGCTTGAGTTGGCAGCATAGTGATGTATCAAAAGGCATTCCATGGATTAAGGACCGGCATTCTGCGATACAACGATCCAAGCGTACACCTCGGTTGAACCTACAACCTACCCTTTAGGTGAGAGACCTCTGTGCCTACTACAGACAAAGCAGTCACCTCTATGACCACAATTGTTACTAAGATCACATGTGAAAATGGTGTGTAAGCTGCCAGTGGCTCACTTTCCCCAGCAACTTTAGCATGATGGCAATCGCTGTTGTTGGTTAGACAACAGAAGTATCTTGTTCAAATGTGAAGTCATGTCTGCAGTCTCCAGAGCTCAGGCCTCATTGCTCAGTGTTCAATTTCTGTTACTTGCACATTGACTAAAGGTTAAAAAAATCCCCGAAAGAATAAGGATAGAGTGTCTAACAATAGGGCAAGGCCCAAAAATGACGCTATTTGAAAGCGAAGGCTAACGACCAACGGCGACCGGACCTCAACGGGTAAGAAGATGAAAAACAATCCCACAGTAACCAGACACAGGAAAGCTTGTTCAAAATCTGCACACCTCAAGACAGGTGGCTAGACCTCTGCGTAGGCCTTGTGGTAACTTCTGCAGAGGCGGAAGCACCTACGCTTTCACACTTTGCTGCCGCTTGGGGTTGCTATCAGAAATCACATTGCACCTCCAAGAAAAAACACACAAGAGAGAGGTAGGTAAGGGCAAATTTTATCAGAATGGCCGAGCGGTCCAAGGCGCTGCGTTAAGGTCGCAGTCTCTTCTGGAGGCGTGGGTTCAAATCCCACTTCTGATATTCTTCTTCTGCTTTGTCATTGTCTCTCAGTTTACAGGACTTTTCATTTTCAAAAATTGCTCCTTTCTTTTGTCCTGCCAACCAGTAAGATGCAGCTGCTCCCATGGTTTCTGTGGTGTAGAGGCTATCACATTCGCCTAACACGCGAAAGGTCCCTGGTTCGAGACCAGGCAGAAACATTTCCAAGCTTGTTGCAAGACATTTAAACATGACTTAAACAGACACACTTAATGATATTTGTGCTGCACACTTGCTCTTCACCCCTGAAATAATCTTGGGACACAGTTCACACCACCAACTCTGCCAAAATATCCCTGACTCTTAAAACCAGAAGAGGACCTTGAGCCAGGCAGGTAATTCTATGGCAGCTTTGCTACGAGCAAATCACCTTGCACCGTACCCTTTGTTATTGTCTCTTCCGTGTTGTCCGTGCACACAGATAAAAACAGCAACAAAAGCTCTGGCGGCTTACGGCCAATAGCGAGCCTCATGCGGTATTACACATATCCTCAAACAACACATGACATGTTGGGTTGCATTGAGCATTGGCCTTGTCCCGCTCTGTACAGAGGCCGGCTCAGAGGACTTTGAGAAGCCTTGTAACCTACAGGCCTTTTACAGCAAACTATTTGAAATTTCAAGACAGGGCTAAGTGTTTTATGCTCGTGTCAAGGGTCATAAAGACCAAGAAACACTCCCCGTCGGGAAACCAAACACCAGTCCTCCACGTTATAGGCAGAGGTCCTGGCCAGTATACCAACAACTATCACGTGCAGTCCCAAGGGATTGGCAACAGCCAAAAAAGACAAACCATACACTTTGGCACAAGGAAGAGTGCAGAACCACAAGCAGTCAGAGTTTGGTGAAGAAGATTGCCGCCTTGATCATGGCCATACTGTGCCAGGCCAAAGACATGTTTCAGCTTGAGTTGGCAGCATAGTGATGTATCAAAAGGCATTCCATGGATTAAGGACCGGCATTCTGCGATACAACGATCCAAGCGTACACCTCGGTTGAACCTACAACCTACCCTTTAGGTGAGAGACCTCTGTGCCTACTACAGACAAAGCAGTCACCTCTATGACCACAATTGTTACTAAGATCACATGTGAAAATGGTGTGTAAGCTGCCAGTGGCTCACTTTCCCCAGCAACTTTAGCATGATGGCAATCGCTGTTGTTGGTTAGACAACAGAAGTATCTTGTTCAAATGTGAAGTCATGGCTGCAGTCTCCAGAGCTCAGGCCTCATTGCTCAGTGTTCAATTTCTGTTACTTGCACATTGACTAAAGGTTAAAAAAATCCCCGAAAGAATAAGGATAGAGTGTCTAACAATAGGGCAAGGCCCAAAAATGATGCTATTTGAAAGCGAAGGCTAACGACCAACGGCGACCGGACCTCAACGGGTAAGAAGATGAAAAACAATCCCACAGTAACCAGACACAGGAAAGCTTGTTCAAAATCTGCACACCTCAAGACAGGTGGCTAGACCTCTGCGTAGGCCTTGTGGTAACTTCTGCAGAGGCGGAAGCACCTACGCTTTCACACTTTGCTGCCGCTTGGGGTTGCTATCAGAAATCACATTGCACCTCCAAGAAAAAACACACAAGAGAGAGGTAGGTAAGGGCAAATTTTATCAGAATGGCCGAGCGGTCCAAGGCGCTGCGTTAAGGTCGCAGGCTCTTCTGGAGGCGTATGTTCAAATCCCACTTCTGATATTCTTCTTCTGCTTTGTCATTGTCTCTCAGTTTACAGGACTTTTCATTTTCAAAAATTGCTCCTTTCTTTTGTCCTGCCAACCAGTAAGATGCAGCTGCTCTCACGGTTTCTGTGGTGTAGAGGCTATCACATTCGCCTAACACGCGAAAGGTCCCTGGTTCGAGACCAGGCAGAAACATTTCCAAGCTTGTTGCAAGACATTTAAACATGACTTAAACAGACACACTTAATGATATTTGTGCTGCACACTTGCTCTTCACCCCTGAAATAATCTTGGGACACAGTTCACACCACCAACTCTGCCAAAATATCCCTGACTCTTAAAACCAGAAGAGGACCTTGAGCCAGGCAGGTAATTCTATGGCAGCTTTGCTACGAGCAAATCACCTTGCACCGTACCCTTTGTTATTGTCTCTTCCGTGTTGTCCGTGCACACAGATAAAAACAGCAACAAAAGCTCTGGCGGCTTACGGCCAATAGCGAGCCTCATGCGGTATTACACATATCCTCAAACAACACATGACATGTTGGGTTGCATTGAGCGTTGGCCTTGTCCCGCTCTGTACAGAGGCCGGCTCAGAGGACTTTGAGAAGCCTTGTAACCTACAGGCCTTTTACAGCAAACTATTTGAAATTTCAAGACAGGGCTAAGTGTTTTATGCTCGTGTCAAGGGTCATAAAGACCAAGAAACACTCCCCGTCGGGAAACCAAACACCAGTCCTCCACGTTATAGGCAGAGGTCCTGGCCAGTATACCAACAACTATCACGTGCAGTCCCAAGGGATTGGCAACAGCCAAAAAAGACAAACCATACACTTTGGCACAAGGAAGAGTGCAGAACCACAAGCAGTCAGAGTTTGGTGAAGAAGATTGCCGCCTTGATCATGGCCATACTGTGCCAGGCCAAAGACATGTTTCAGCTTGAGTTGGCAGCATAGTGATGTATCAAAAGGCATTCCATGGATTAAGGACCGGCATTCTGCGATACAACGATCCAAGCGTACACCTTGGTTGAACCTACAACCTACCCTTTAGGTGAGAGACCTCTGTGCCTACTACAGACAAAGCAGTCACCTCTATGACCACAATTGTTACTAAGATCACATGTGAAAATGGTGTGTAAGCTGCCAGTGGCTCACTTTCCCCAGCAACTTTAGCATGATGGCAATCGCTGTTGTTGGTTAGACAACAGAAGTATCTTGTTCAAATGTGAAGTCATGGCTGCAGTCTCCAGAGCTCAGGCCTCATTGCTCAGTGTTCAATTTCTGTTACTTGCACATTGACTAAAGGTTAAAAAAATCCCCGAAAGAATAAGGATAGAGTGTCTAACAATAGGGCAAGGCCCAAAAATGATGCTATTTGAAAGCGAAGGCTAACGACCAACGGCGACCGGACCTCAACGGGTAAGAAGATGAAAAACAATCCCACAGTAACCAGACACAGGAAAGCTTGTTCAAAATCTGCACACCTCAAGACAGGTGGCTAGACCTCTGCGTAGACCTTGTGGTAACTTCTGCAGAGGCGGAAGCACCTACGCTTTCACACTTTGCTGCCGCTTGGGGTTGCTATCAGAAATCACATTGCACCTCCAAGAAAAAACACACAAGAGAGAGGTAGGTAAGAGCAAATTTTATCAGAATGACCGAGCGGTCCAAGGCGCTGCGTTAAGGTCGCAGTCTCTTCTGGAGGCGTGGGTTCAAATCCCACTTCTGATACTCTTCTTCTGCTTTGTCATTGTCTCTCAGTTTACAGGACTTTTCATTTTCAAAAATTGCTCCTTTCTTTTGTCCTGCCAACCAGTAAGATGCAACTGCTCTCACGGTTTCTGTGGTGTAGAGGCTATCACATTTGCCTAACACGGGAAACGTCCCTGGTTCTAGACCAGGCAGAAACATTTCCAAGCTTGTTGCAAGACATTTAAACATGACTTAAACAGACACACTTAATGATATTTGTGCTGCACACTTGCTCTTCACCCCTGAAATAATCTTGGGACACAGTTCACACCACCAACTCTGCCAAAATATCCCTGACTCTTAAAACCAGAAGAGGACCTTGAGCCAGGCAGGTAATTCTATGGCAGCTTTGCTACGAGCAAATCACCTTGCACCGTACCCTTTGTTATTGTCTCTTCCGCGTTGTCCGTGCACACAGATAAAAACAGCAACAAAAGCTCTGGCGGCTTAGGGCCAATAGCGAGCCTCATGCGGTATTACACATATCCTCAAACAACACATGACATGTTGGGTTGCATTGAGCGTTGGCCTTGTCCCGCTCTGTACAGAGGCCGGCTCAGAGGACTTTGAGAAGCCTTGTAACCTACAGGCCTTTTACAGCAAACTATTTGAAATTTCAAGACAGGGCTAAGTGTTTTATGCTCGTGTCAAGGGTCATAAAGACCAAGAAACACTCCCCGTCGGGAAACCAAACACCAGTCCTCCACGTTATAGGCAGAGGTCCTGGCCAGTATACCAACAACTATCACGTGCAGTCCCAAGGGATTGGCAACAGCCAAAAAAGACAAACCATACAATTTGGCACAAGGAAGAGTGCAGAACCACAAGCAGTCAGAGTTTGGTGAAGAAGATTGCCGCCTTGATCATGGCCATACTGTGCCAGGCCAAAGACATGTTTCAGCTTGAGTTGGCAGCATAGTGATGTATCAAAAGGCATTCCATGGATTAAGGACCGGCATTCTGCGATACAACGATCCAAGTGTACACCTCGGTTGAACCTACAACCTACCCTTTAGGTGAGAGACCTCTGTGCCTACTACAGACAAAGCAGTCACCTCTATGACCACAATTGTTACTAAGATCACATGTGAAAATGGTGTGTAAGCTGCCAGTGGCTCACTTTCCCCAGCAACTTTAGCATGATGGCAATCGCTGTTGTTGGTTAGACAACAGAAGTATCTTGTTCAAATGTGAAGTCATGGCTGCAGTCTCCAGAGCTCAGGCCTCATTGCTCAGTGTTCAATTTCTGTTACTTGCACATTGACTAAAGGTTAAAAAAATCCCCGAAAGAATAAGGATAGAGTGTCTAACAATAGGGCAAGGCCCAAAAATGATGCTATTTGAAAGCGAAGGCTAACGACCAACGGCGACCGGACCTCAACGGGTAAGAAGATGAAAAACAATCCCACAGTAACCAGACACAGGAAAGCTTGTTCAAAATCTGCACACCTCAAGACAGGTGGCTAGACCTCTGCGTAGACCTTGTGGCAACTTCTGCAGAGGCGGAAGCACCTACGCTTTCACACTTTGCTGCCGCTTGGGGTTGCTATCAGAAATCACATTGCACCTCCAAGAAAAAACACACAAGAGAGAGGTAGGTAAGCGCAAATTTTGTCAGAATGGCCGAGCGGTCCAAGGCGCTGCGTTAAGGTCGCAGTCTCTTCTGGAGGCGTGGGTTCAAATCCCACTTCTGATACTCTTCTTCTGCTTTGTCATTGTCTCTCAGTTTACAGGACTTTTCATTTTCAAAAATTGCTCCTTTCTTTTGTCCTGCCAACCAGTATGATGCAGCTGCCCTCACGGTTTCTGTGGTGTAGAGGCTATCACATTCGCCTAACACGTGAAAGGTCCCTGGTTTGAGACCAGGCAGAAACATTTCCAAGCTTGCTGCAAGACATTTAAACATGACTTAAACAGACACACTTAATGATATTTGTGCTGCACACTTGCTCTTCACCCCTGAAATAATCTTGGGACACAGTTCACACCACCAACTCTGCCAAAATATCCCTGACTCTTAAAACCAGATGAGGCCCTTGAGCCAGGCAGGTAATTCTATGGCAGCTTTGCTACGAGCAAATCACCTTGCACCGTACCCTTTGTTATTGTCTCTTCCGCGTTGTCCGTGCACACAGATAAAAACAGCAACAAAAGCTCTGGCGGCTTAGGGCCAATAGCGAGCCTCATGTGGTATTACACATATCCTCAAACAACACATGACATGTTGGGTTGCATTGAGCGTTGGCCTTGTCCCGCTCTGTACAGAGGCCGGCTCAGAGGACTTTGAGAAGCCTTGTAACCTACAGGCCTTTTACAGCAAACTATTTGAAATTTCAAGACAGGGCTAAGTGTTTTATGCTCGTGTCAAGGGTCATAAAGACCAAGAAACACTCCCCGTCGGGAAACCAAACACCAGTCCTCCACGTTATAGGCAGAGGTCCTGGCCAGTATACCAACAACTATCACGTGCAGTCCCAAGGGATTGGCAACAGCCAAAAAAGACAAACCATACAATTTGGCACAAGGAAGAGTGCAGAACCACAAGCAGTCAGAGTTTGGTGAAGAAGATTGCCGCCTTGATCATGGCCATACTGTGCCAGGCCAAAGACATGTTTCAGCTTGAGTTGGCAGCATAGTGATGTATCAAAAGGCATTCCATGGATTAAGGACCGGCATTCTGCGATACAACGATCCAAGAGTACACCTCGGTTGAACCTACAACCTACCCTTTAGGTGAGAGACCTCTGTGCCTACTACAGACAAAGCAGTCACCTCTATGACCACAATTGTTACTAAGATCACATGTGAAAATGGTGTGTAAGCTGCCAGTGGCTCACTTTCCCCAGCAACTTTAGCATGATGGCAATCGCTGTTGTTGGTTAGACAACAGAAGTATCTTGTTCAAATGTGAAGTCATGGCTGCAGTCTCCAGAGCTCAGGCCTCATTGCTCAGTGTTCAATTTCTGTTACTTGCACATTGACTAAAGGTTAAGGAATCCCTGAAAGAATAAGGATAGAGTGTCTAACAATAGGGCAAGGCCCAAAAATGATGCTATTTGAAAGCGAAGGCTAACGACCAACGGCGACCGGACCTCAACGGGTAAGAAGATGAAAAACAATCCCACAGTAACCAGACACAGGAAAGCTTGTTCAAAATCTGCACACCTCAAGACAGGTGGCTAGACCTCTGCGTAGACCTTGTGGCAACTTCTGCAGAGGCGGAAGCACCTACGCTTTCACACTTTGCTGCCGCTTGGGGTTGCTATCAGAAATCACATTGCACCTCTAAGAAAAAACACACAAGAGAGAGGTAGGTAAGAGCAAATTTTATCAGAATGGCAGAGAGGTCCAAGGCGCTGCGTTAAGGTCGCAGTCTCTTCTGGAGGCGTGGGTTCAAATCCCACTTCTGATAATCTTCTTCTGCTTTGTCATTGTCTCTCATTTTACAGGACTTTTCATTTTCAAAAATTGCTCCTTTCTTTTGTCCTGCCAACCAGTATGATGCAGCTGCCCTCCCGGTTCTGTGGTGTAGAGGCTATCACATTCGCCTAACACGCGAAAGGTCCCTGGTTCTAGACCAGGCAGAAACATTTCCAAGCTTGCTGCAAGACATTTAAACATGACTTAAACAGACACACTTAATGATATTTGTGCTGCACACTTGCTCTTCACCCCTGAAATAATCTTGGGACACAGTTCACACCACCAACTCTGCCAAAATATCCCTGACTCTTAAAACCAGATGAGGCCCTTGAGCCAGGCAGGTAATTCTATGGCAGCTTTGCTACAAGCAAATCACCTTGCACCGTACCCTTTGTTATTGTCTCTTCCGCGTTGTCCGTGCACACAGATAAAAACAGCAACAAAAGCTCTGGCGGCTTAGGGCCAATAGCGAGCCTCATGTGGTATTACACATATCCTCAAACAACACATGACATGTTGGGTTGCATTGAGCGTTGGCCTTGTCCCGCTCTGTACAGAGGCCGGCTCAGAGGACTTTGAGAAGCCTTGTAACCTACAGGCCTTTTACAGCAAACTATTTGAAATTTCAAGACAGGGCTAAGTGTTTTATGCTCGTGTCAAGGGTCATAAAGACCAAGAAACACTCCCCGTCGGGAAACCAAACACCAGTCCTCCACGTTATAGGCAGAGGTCCTGGCCAGTATACCAACAACTATCACGTGCAGTCCCAAGGGATTGGCAACAGCCAAAAAAGACAAACCATACAATTTGGCACAAGGAAGAGTGCAGAACCACAAGCAGTCAGAGTTTGGTGAAGAAGATTGCCGCCTTGATCATGGCCATACTGTGCCAGGCCAAAGACATGTTTCAGCTTGAGTTGGCAGCATAGTGATGTATCAAAAGGCATTCCATGGATTAAGGACCGGCATTCTGCGATACAACGATCCAAGAGTACACCTCGGTTGAACCTACAACCTACCCTTTAGGTGAGAGACCTCTGTGCCTACTACAGACAAAGCAGTCACCTCTATGACCACAATTGTTACTAAGATCACATGTGAAAATGGTGTGTAAGCTGCCAGTGGCTCACTTTCCCCAGCAACTTTAGCATGATGGCAATCGCTGTTGTTGGTTAGACAACAGAAGTATCTTGTTCAAATGTGAAGTCATGGCTGCAGTCTCCAGAGCTCAGGCCTCATTGCTCAGTGTTCAATTTCTGTTACTTGCACATTGACTAAAGGTTAAGGAATCCCTGAAAGAATAAGGATAGAGTGTCTAACAATAGGGCAAGGCCCAAAAATGATGCTATTTGAAAGCGAAGGCTAACGACCAACGGCGACCGGACCTCAACGGGTAAGAAGATGAAAAACAATCCCACAGTAACCAGACACAGGAAAGCTTGTTCAAAATCTGCACACCTCAAGACAGGTGGCTAGACCTCTGCGTAGACCTTGTGGCAACTTCTGCAGAGGCGGAAGCACCTACGCTTTCACACTTTGCTGCCGCTTGGGGTTGCTATCAGAAATCACATTGCACCTCTAAGAAAAAACACACAAGAGAGAGGTAGGTAAGAGCAAATTTTATCAGAATGGCAGAGAGGTCCAAGGCGCTGCGTTAAGGTCGCAGTCTCTTCTGGAGGCGTGGGTTCAAATCCCACTTCTGATAATCTTCTTCTGCTTTGTCATTGTCTCTCATTTTACAGGACTTTTCATTTTCAAAAATTGCTCCTTTCTTTTGTCCTGCCAACCAGTATGATGCAGCTGCCCTCCCGGTTCTGTGGTGTAGAGGCTATCACATTCGCCTAACACGCGAAAGGTCCCTGGTTCTAGACCAGGCAGAAACATTTCCAAGCTTGCTGCAAGACATTTAAACATGACTTAAACAGACACACTTAATGATATTTGTGCTGCACACTTGCTCTTCACCCCTGAAATAATCTTGGGACACAGTTCACACCACCAACTCTGCCAAAATATCCCTGACTCTTAAAACCAGATGAGGCCCTTGAGCCAGGCAGGTAATTCTATGGCAGCTTTGCTACGAGCAAATCACCTTGCACCGTACCCTTTGTTATTGTCTCTTCCGCGTTGTCCGTGCACACAGATAAAAACAGCAACAAAAGCTCTGGCGGCTTAGGGCCAATAGCGAGCCTCATGTGGTATTACACATATCCTCAAACAACACATGACATGTTGGGTTGCATTGAGCGTTGGCCTTGTCCCGCTCTGTACAGAGGCCGGCTCAGAGGACTTTGAGAAGCCTTGTAACCTACAGGCCTTTTACAGCAAACTATTTGAAATTTCAAGACAGGGCTAAGTGTTTTATGCTCGTGTCAAGGGTCATAAAGACCAAGAAACACTCCCCGTCGGGAAACCAAACACCAGTCCTCCACGTTATAGGCAGAGGTCCTGGCCAGTATACCAACAACTATCACGTGCAGTCCCAAGGGATTGGCAACAGCCAAAAAAGACAAACCATACAATTTGGCACAAGGAAGAGTGCAGAACCACAAGCAGTCAGAGTTTGGTGAAGAAGATTGCCGCCTTGATCATGGCCATACTGTGCCAGGCCAAAGACATGTTTCAGCTTGAGTTGGCAGCATAGTGATGTATCAAAAGGCATTCCATGGATTAAGGACCGGCATTCTGCGATACAACGATCCAAGAGTACACCTCGGTTGAACCTACAACCTACCCTTTAGGTGAGAGACCTCTGTGCCTACTACAGACAAAGCAGTCACCTCTATGACCACAATTGTTACTAAGATCACATGTGAAAATGGTGTGTAAGCTGCCAGTGGCTCACTTTCCCCAGCAACTTTAGCATGATGGCAATCGCTGTTGTTGGTTAGACAACAGAAGTATCTTGTTCAAATGTGAAGTCATGGCTGCAGTCTCCAGAGCTCAGGCCTCATTGCTCAGTGTTCAATTTCTGTTACTTGCACATTGACTAAAGGTTAAGGAATCCCTGAAAGAATAAGGATAGAGTGTCTAACAATAGGGCAAGGCCCAAAAATGATGCTATTTGAAAGCGAAGGCTAACGACCAACGGCGACCGGACCTCAACGGGTAAGAAGATGAAAAACAATCCCACAGTAACCAGACACAGGAAAGCTTGTTCAAAATCTGCACACCTCAAGACAGGTGGCTAGACCTCTGCGTAGACCTTGTGGCAACTTCTGCAGAGGCGGAAGCACCTACGCTTTCACACTTTGCTGCCGCTTGGGGTTGCTATCAGAAATCACATTGCACCTCCAAGAAAAAACACACAAGAGAGAGGTAGGTAAGAGCAAATTTTATCAGAATGGCCGAGCGGTCCAAGGCGCTGCGTTAAAGCTGGGGAACATTCGGCCAGGTAAGATGGGGAAGAAGGGGGGAGAGGGGGGAAGAAGGAAAAAGAGGGGAAAGGAGGAGAAAAGGGAGAAAGGAGGAAAAATGAAGAAAAAATGTGGAAATTTCTGGGACATAAACACATGTCTAGTCGCCTGGAGATGTTTTTACATGTTGACCCAGGTCTGTCATGCAGTGAACGGGATTTGAACTCGCAACTAGGTGCTGGGCCTGCATTGAAGATCACGTGACATGGCCTCCGTCAGATGACGCAGAGAATACAATTAATATGAAGTAAACCTGATATGTTTTTATATTGAGGGTTATCTTTTTGCAGACACACGCATCTGAAATTGTAAATATGAAGTAGTGAAAATATTTCAACACCTCATTTACTCATCTATTAATGTAATTCTGCATTTAGCTCTAATTCAATGGTAATTTCTGTTAATATTTCTTTTTTTTTCTCTTTCTCAAAAAGGAGCTGAGGAACCAGAAGCGATGCAGAACAGGGAGTCATGGCAGGATTTCAGTGGCTGACCTTTTTTAGAATTTATTAACCTGTTAAAGTCCATTTTTATTGGCATGAAAAAAATAACATTGTGTGTGTTTATAAAATATTGTAGTTAATAGAATGTAAGGAACCTGTTCTGTATATGGAATACACACACACACACACACACACACACACACACACACACACACACACACACACTATATAAATATAAATAACAAGAGCCTTTATATCGGTATGATATGTGTGTATATTTGTGTAGTGGCACTTCGTTTCTCTTCTTTACCACCACTTTGAAGTCAGTCTAGCAACTTTGTATTTATATTATTATAATAATAATTTTAGATATTTATAATAACATTAGATATTCATATGTGAATTGAATTGTAATAAAACATTTTTTTCTTACTAGTCTTGATTTCATTTACATAATTACTCATAATCACCACAATAAACATGTCAAACTCACTGTTTAATGTTCAGTCATTAAAAACAATAACATTGCTTTTGAATAAATACCAAAACAAAAAATTAAAACTATTTACAATCAATTTACAACTAATACTGTGCTGTTTAATCTTACTCTTAACTTTTACAAAAATATAATAAAAAAACAATTTTAAATGCACCATCCTTCCTTTTGGAAGGATGGTGCATGGTCCCCTTTGCTCAGGTTCTGCCAGAGTCCTATAATTTGGTCCGCCTGCAGGTTGCTGAGATAGAGAGAGGTCTGCTCCCGAAGCCCAACCAAGTACTCAGCAAGTCTGTCCACATGCTGGTATCCAGGCACATTCTGGTCATCAACAGCCTGCTAAAATCATTAAGCAGAAAACAGAAAATAGTTTAAAACCTTTTAACAGTTTTAGTTTCAATATACGTCAACATGCAGAATGTAGAAAACAGCAGTGAATAACTGTTACTGACCACAGTTTCTTCAGAGGTGTCCCCAGCCTCAGAGATGCTGGGAGCCAGTGGGGAGGAGGTGCCAGGAGCCAGTGGGGAGGAGGCGCTGGGAGCAAACAGGGAGGAGGTGCCAGGAGCCAGTGGGGAGGAGGCGCTGGGAGTCAGTGGGGAGGAGGCGCTGGGAGCTGCTGTGGAGGAGATGCTGGGAGCAGGCTGAACCTCTATATCCAGCACTGTGGGGTCATCTGTGAGGTCAGAAAAACCCTCATCGTCCTCATCTGCCGCCACATCATGCTCCTCCACCAAGCGGGCAGTCTCCTCTGAGTCCGGGTTCATGTCCTGCAGGGCCTGACCAGTCTGCCGGAACAGATACTGCACTCCTATGAGCTCACCTGAGACACAACAACATAAATAAAGCACAATGCAGACTGGAATGAGTAAAAACCAATCAGCTCATCAGAATCATAAAATACATTAAATATAAATATAAATTTCCCCCCTCAGCAACACAGTTTTACTGTGAGGAGCTGTCAGAGAGATGCAGCTTTGTACTTTTCCTTTGGCAGGTCATTCTGTCATTACCTGTGTAACGTGAGGGTGGACAGAACTCTGGTGCCACCTTTCTGCCAAACAGCTTCTCGTTGTTCTGGTTGACAGAATGCAGCAGATCTGTTGTGGTTCCTGCTCTGACCTGTGCTGCAGTGGGTGTGCCTGTTTCCCTGGCAATCAAGTCCACACCAGGTTCTCATCGGGTAATCAGCAGCAGCAGCAAGATAAAAGGCCAGCTCAGTTCACCAGTCATCGCCTGATTGTTTCATCTGTGGTAACAGCTCTCGGCCATTGCAGCATTTCTGCTTAAGAATTTAAACTGCTTGTTACACAACTGTCTGTTCTGTCACCAGTGCATGATTCTTGCCTGCCTGCCCGTCAACCTGCCTGCCTGCCCGCCAACCTGCCTGCCTGGCCACCTACCATTCTGCCCAGGAGAACAATAAACCTGTCGTAGTATCCACATCCAATCTGCACTTGGGTCCTTGTTTGTCCTACACTACAACAGAACAATCAGGCCATCAGGTATGGATCCAGCAGATTCTAACCCAGAAGGCGCCGCCGGACAACTTCAGCAAGCCCTATCCGGTCAGAATGCTCACTTAGCTCGACATGAGCAGATGCTTCTAACTTTGGACCAGAATTACCACACCATCCTTACGCAGTTGTCTCAACTCACCAGTCATGTGGCTGGTCTGGTACAGCCTGCTCCCGATCAGCAACAGGTTCCTGACTCATCCAGGCATCCTACCGCTTCTGCCACCCCGGTAAGAGAGACATACATCCCGGACCCCAAACCTTATGCCGGGGATCTGGGTAAATGTAGAGGGTTCTTACTCCAATGCTCACTTGTGTTTGACCAGAAGCCCATCACTTATGCCAGTGACAAATCCAAGATCTCCTACGTCATCGGACTTCTGGAGGGCAAGGCTTTGTCATGGGCAGAAGCAGCATTTGAACGGCAGGGTTTCAGGCACATGTCTTATCCAGCTTTTATGGATGAGATGAAGGTGTTTGACCATCCAGTGAGAGGGGGCGATGCCGTTAAGCGGCTGATTAATCTCCGACAAGGAAAAATGAGTGTTGCTGAGTTTGCTGTGGATTTCAGGACTGCGGCTGCGGATTCGGGCTGGAATGATCAGGCTCTTTGTGGAATCTTCACAAATGGTTTAAGCAGCCGGCTTAAGGATGAGCTTGCCACCTGTGATGCATCAGATTCCCTGGACGACCTGGTTTCCCTCTCAATAAGGCTGGACAACCGCTTACGGGAGAGAGACAGAGAGCGGCAGACTCGTTCTGAGCTGTATTTTCCCGGCTCCACCATCGGAGCGGTCCGCCCTTCCCTTCCTAGCACAACACAGTCCGAGGAGCCCATGCAGCTGGGCCGAGCTCATCTGTCCACGGAGGAACGACAGAGGAGGAGGGACACCGGCGTTTGTTTTTATTGTGGAAGACCAGGACACCAGAGAGCTGTCTGCACAGAACGGCCAAAAGATCTGGGTCGTCAGTAGCTGTGGGAGTACTGACGACCACCACTCCAAAGGTAATTCCCCACACAAAGACACTCATTTCAGCGGTGCTATATGTCAAGGGTTTCTCTCATCCAGTACAGGCTTTAGTGGATTCTGGAGCTGAAGCAAACTTTATTGACAAGGAATGGGCTGCAAGGATTAATCTAGACCTGGAGTCTCTCTTCCCTCCTGTTTCTGCCCGGGCTCTGGATGGTAGCATTCTTTACTCCATCACCCAAGAGTCTGTTCCGGTTAAACAAATTGTTTCGGGAAATCACCAGGAGTTTATCAGTTTCTTTGTTGTAAACTCACCAAATTCACCCCTGGTTTTAGGACACCCCTGGTTATCGTTACACAATCCCCATCTGGATTGGACTACTGGGAAGATTATTAACTGGAGTTCTTATTGTCATGCAACTTGTCTTCACTCTGCCGTCCCATCTGGTATAACCACTACCAGTCATTGTCCCACTTCTAAGGATTTGTCAGACATTCCTCTAGCCTACCATGACCTCGCTGAGGTGTTCAGTAAAGAGAGGGCCCTTTCTCTTCCTCCTCACCGACCATATGACTGCGCCATAGACTTGTTACCTGGGGCTCCGTTGCCAGCCAGTCGTCTGTACAATCTTTCTAAGCCAGAGACTGAGGCCATGGAGAAATATATTTCGGATTCGCTGGCTGCTGGTTTAATTAGACCTTCTTCTTCCCCTGTTGGCGCAGGTTTTTTCTTTGTCTCTAAGAAGGATGGTTCTCTTCGGCCTTGTATTGACTACCGGAGATTAAATGCTATAACCATAAAGAATAAGTATCCTCTGCCACTTCTTGAGTCTGCCTTCAACTCTCTTCATGGCTCAACAATCTTCACAAAGCTAGATCTCCGCAACGCATATCATCTGGTCAGGATAAAAGAGGGAGATGAGTGGAAGACAGCCTTCAAGACCCCACTCGGCCATTTTGAGTATCGAGTCATGCCTTTTGGACTTTGTAATGCCCCTGCTGTTTTCCAAGCCTTAGTTAATGATGTGCTGAGAGACTTCCTGAACCGTTTTGTTTTCGTCTATTTAGACGATATCCTCATCTTTTCCCACAACCTCACCGAACATATACAACATGTCCGACAAGTACTGCAGAGACTTCTGGAGAATCGCCTATTCGTTAAGGCCGAGAAGTGTGATTTTCATAAGAACACTGTTTCTTTTCTCGGATACATTTTTGAGAGTGGGCAGGTCCGAGCAGATCCTGAGAAGGTCAAAGCTGTTACCGAATGGCCAGTCCCAACTTCTGTCAAGCAGCTGCAACGTTTCTTGGGTTTTGCTAATTTTTATCGCAGATTCATTCGCAATTATAGCCGCATCGCAGCTCCCCTGACAAGACTTACATCGCCTACAGTCCCATTTGTCTGGTCTGAGCCGGCGGCTCAGGCTTTTGTCAAGTTAAAGGATCTATTCACCACTGCTCCTGTCCTCCTCCACCCTGATCTCAACCATCAATTTGTGGTGGAGGTTGATGCTTCAGATGTCGGCGTTGGAGCTGTCTTGTCCCAACGATCCCCAGAGTCTCAGAAGTTACATCCTTTTGCCTTTTTCTCTCGACGTCTAACACCAGCTGAGCAGAACTACCATGTCGGTGATAGGGAACTCTTAGCCATCAAACTCGCCCTGGAGCAGTGGCGCCATTGGTTGGAGGGATCCAAAGTGCCATTCCTCATCTGGACTGACCATAAGAACCTGGAATACCTACAGTCTGCTAGACAAATGAATCCCCGACAGGCCCGTTGGTCTCTTTTCTTCAATCGATTCCACTTCACGCTGTCATACAGACCTGGGTCCAAAAACCAGAAACCGGACTCTCTCTCTCGCCAATTTCCACCCAAGACTGCAGTTTCACCTGATACCATCTTACCTGCAACCTGTGTTGTAGCCGCTGTTTCCTGGGAGGTGGAGGACAGGGTTAGAGAGGCGCAACAGCCTGACCCTGGCACAGGTCCCCGTAACCGCCTTTATGTCCCCAATTCTGTACGTTCCCAAGTCCTCCAGTGGGGACATTCCTCCCGCCTAGCATGCCACCCTGGTTCGGTGCGAACACTTTCTTTTCTGAGACGCAGATTCTGGTGGCCCGCAATGGATAAAGATGTCCGGGAGTTTGTTGCAGCCTGTACGACGTGTGCACGCAGTAAGTCATCGCATCAGCCACCTGCGGGATTTCTTCGTCCATTACCTGTTCCAAGCAGACCCTGGTCGCACATTGCTCTGGACTTCGTCACTGGTCTTCCAGCCTCAAGAGGTAACACCACCATCCTCACAGTTGTTGATCGCTTTTCCAAAGCTGTTCACTTTATTGCCCTTCCCAAACTTCCTACTGCCAAGGAGACAGCCAACTTACTTGTTCATCATGTCTTTCGGCTCCATGGTCTGCCCACAGACATAGTATCAGACAGAGGACCCCAATTTACATCCCAGGTATGGAAGTCGTTTTGTCACTCACTCGGGGCCACTGTGAGCCTGTCGTCTGGTTTCCATCCCCAGACCAATGGCCAGGCTGAGGTCTAATCAGGATCTGGAAACTGCCCTGAGATGTGTTGCTGAGTCCAACCCCTCCTCCTGGTGTGACCATCTGGACTGGGTAGAGTATGCTCACAACTCCCTTACCTCTTCTGCTTCAGGCTTATCACCTTTCGAATGCTCCCTGGGATATCAGCCGCCCCTGTTTCCAGCACAGGAGGTGGAGGTTTCTGTGCCGTCGGTCCAGCTACACATCCGCCGCTGCCGACGGATTTGGAGGAAGGCTCGAACTGCGCTCCTTCATGCCTCCGTACGTACCCGCCGCATGGCGGATCGTCATCGGACTCCTGGACCCCATTACGCACCTGGCCAAAAGGTTTGGTTATCAGCAAAGAACATTCCATTGCGTACTGATGCCAAGAAGTTGGCCCCCCGCTTTTTGGGTCCCTTTGAGGTTGAGCGGATCATTAATCCCACCGTGGTCAAACTGAAACTCCCCAGTTCCATGAGAGTCCACCCTTCTTTCCATGTCTCCCAACTCAAGCCTGTTTCCTCTAGTCCTCTCGTCCCTCCTTCCAGACCCCCTCCTCCCGCCCAGCTTGTGGCGGGTCGCCCTGCCTATTCTGTCCGGCGTCTCCTGGATGTGCGGCGTCGGGGTCGTGGCTTCCAGTTTCTGGTGGACTGGGAGGGGTATGGTCCTGAGGAGCGTGCCTGGGTTCCGCGCTCATTTATTCTGGATGCCTCTCTGGTCCGGGATTTTCGTCGTGCTCATCCGGAGAAGTTTCGGTCGCCCGGTGGCTCCCGTGGAGGGGGGGGTACTGTTGTGGTTCCTGCTCTGACCTGTGCTGCAGTGGGTGTGCCTGTTTCCCTGGCAATCAAGTCCACACCAGGTTCTCATCGGGTAATCAGCAGCAGCAGCAAGATAAAAGGCCAGCTCAGTTCACCAGTCATCGCCTGATTGTTTCATCTGTGGTAACAGCTCTCGGCCATTGCAGCATTTCTGCTTAAGAATTTAAACTGCTTGTTACACAACTGTCTGTTCTGTCACCAGTGCATGATTCTTGCCTGCCTGCCCGTCAACCTGCCCGCCAACCTGCCTGCCTGCCTGGCCACCTACCATTCTGCCCAGGAGAACAATAAACCTGTCGTAGTATCCACATCCAATCTGCACTTGGGTCCTTGTTTGTCCTACACTACAACAAGATCACCAGAGTAGCAGCACAAAGGAGACTTCTCAGTCGCCATGGCAGCAACGCGCCGGTCCTGGTTCCACCTGTGCAGACCTTCCAGCAGGTAAACCTGGAAATTCAGGCTGTTGGCACTGGTCCCTACAAGTACAATGAAATGCAACATGAAATATCAAAAGCATTTTTGACATAAACATCACATCAAATGAACAAACACGCATATAATAAGATACACATTTTGGTGTCACACACCTGGTATGAAGCGGTTTAGGTGCAGATGAAAAGACTCCAAGGAAGTAGAGCCTCTGGCACACCTAAAGACCGGCAGCCGCACACCTCCCTTGGTCAGCTCTCCAGTTTTAATGTAGAGCGCAACACCTGGTGGATCTTGGATGCACTTTACATGCTTCTTCTGGACCCGCCAGATGTGCTCCATCCTCTCCTGATCAAACAGAGGAACGCCAAGGGAGTCGTTGCCACGGGAGCCCATAAGTAAAGCAAACAGCTCCTCCAGCAGCTTAACTGTGGTGTCCACTCCTCGTGTCCTCCGTCTGCAGTGGAGAGCCAACTCCTCCCTGGTCAGGTGTCTGTTCACATCTGCAGATGACAGTCCCTGGTTCCGAAGCTGCTGGGCCTTGGCTTCACGCAACAGCGCTAAGTCAGCTGCATCCCACTCAAAAATGCACGCTGAGATGCGTGCCATGTAGAGTGGGTACAGCTGATGGGCATCAGTGGTGCATCCCAGGGCAAGCCGTCGCATAAAATGCCAGATGTCCAGCCGTACCAGAAGCTGAGGCCACCCGCTGAATCTAGCCTCCAGCTTTGTTGTCTCTGCAGCCTCAGCACAGCATCCACAGTCCACATACAGGACAACAGGGGGATCCACACTGGCCTGCTGGTACCTCCTCACCAGGTCACCAGCCATCCTGTCTAAACCAGCTCCCTCCTGAGCAGTCAGGACACTGATTAAAATCTGGCCATACTCATTTCCCACAGAGGTGAGCCAGAGAGCTGTCCCTTTGGCTGTCCCAGCCAGCTTCTTTGTGATCTGAAGCACAAAACATGAACAGAGACACACAATAAGATGGAGACATGTAGAAATCCAGCTAGTGGTTTGTTGAAGCCTATTTTGCAGAAAATAAGATGATTCAACCTTTTTTGTGGAGTCCATCTTCAGAATGGTGCCAAAGGTTGATGTAATGTGCGCCTTGATGTCCTCCAGCCTGGTCAAGATGTCCTGGCTGTAGACGGACAGAAGCCACCTGCAGCTGGGCACAACATCTGGCTTTGGAGGTTCCGGGAACTTTACAGGCAGCAATCCAGGGCGCTGGAGGAAGCTCATGCACTCCGTGGTGTACCGCGATACACGTTGGAGCCACTCCTCTGTGTGGTTCTCCCTCAGCTGTTTCAGTACCCGGGTTGGGCTGTTGCCAAGGCCCCTCTTCCGCAGAAGCCGAATCACCCTCACGTCACAGGCATACCTTGGTCACAGATAAATATATCAGTAAGAATGTACAGCTTTGACTTGAACATGGAAAAAGAGAAAAAAGACACTACTCACTTTTGAGTCATGATGACCCGAAATTCTGACCTGTGAGCCAAGTCCAGCTGTTGGAGGACAGCCTGGCTCCAGGACACATGAGAGGCTTTACACCTGGCACAAGTCAGCGTCTCAGTGACCATGGTGTACATGCGGTCTATGTCCAGGACCCGCCGTGCCCTCTTGTGCAGCCCTGCTCCTGTCAGCTGATGCCCAGCACAAGAAGGATTGGGGCACACCACCTTAACCTTCCACAACTTGTAAGGCATCCAAACAAGTAGTGGATGGGCAAAAAAGCGGTCTGGGGAAGGTGCCTGGTGGTAGAGGTGACTCGGCTGAGGTGGGTAGTACCACAGCTTCAGGTTGTCCTGGAGTTCCAGTCTGCCCTTCGCCCCCATCCTAAACAAAGCTTTGGATATCCACCTATGGTCTTCAGGTGGAAAGCCCTCTGCCCACAAACGGGGAAGCTGAGGAGTTGCAGCAGGAAAACAATGTGTAACTATACTTAGTTCTGGTAAAATACACTGCTGCAAAAGTATTCGTGTTTAAAGCACAGTGCTAGAACACTTACTGACACAGGAGCAGCCACTGGTGTCTCAGCTGGTACTGCTGGTGCCTCTGTTTGGGAGCCTACGGCCTGTATGAAGTTTAAGAATCAGATATTAAAATCTACAGGATAAATCTCTAATCCTGTACATTGAATGAAGTCTAGAACTACAGATGCTCGAGCTGAAAATGTAATCACTCACTGATATGGCAGTGCTGACTGGAGAAGCAGGTGTCTCCTGGCGTTCTGTGACCTGTTTCTATAAAACAGAGTCTAAGTCACATGTATTAACAACACACTTTTACACAGTTGACTTTTGAACCCCCTTTACCTGTGTCACTTTCCTGGCCATGGCAAGGTTTGGCTTTGCAGCTGCGCTAAGTGAACCACCATATCTTGGTTTGGTAAACTGAAAGTTAAGAAGCAAAAGACTGTATAAAGACAAGCCATTTGATGAATCTATTGATAGTACATGTAGGAGCAACAACAACTAAATACCATAGACAAATTCAGTGGTGGTCGCTGTTTGTGGCCTTCAGCTCCCTTCATTTGTGTCAGCCCAGCAGACTGGGCAGCACCTGCAGCTGAAGTCTGTGACATCAGGGCACCCTGGACAGCAGGAGCTGGCTGGACAGCAGGAGCTGGCTGGACAGCAGGAGCTGGCTGCTGTTTAATGGCAAAGTAGGTTTAACACTGGTCACTTTGTGATGTCATATTTGTACTATACTACAAAACTACTGTGTTTTTCGCCTACCATCTGGATGTGGAATCCACACACACATCTCCTCACACTACCAAACAGGGACGTCAGCCCATGCTGCATCATTGGACATTTCTCAATCTAAAAAGAACAGTTGAAGATTTATCTCCATGTCATTCAGTTGTGTGTGTTGTAGCAGAAACCATTTTGAATTTTTACTTAATCAAATATTTATTAATGTGTGAAAATCCGGTTTATGCTGTTGCATTTAGTACAAATTAAGTATAAAAGTAAACACCTGATAAAGACACACATACCCTCTGATACAGCTCGTACCACTTCTTCTGTCTGGGTGCTGGCCTGTTGCCCTCACCTGGAGGCCACGATCCTGTGGAGGCGAAGCTCTTGAGGCGTGCCATCCAGACAGTGTCGGGCATGGCTTTGTGGGACTTCGATGCCTTTGGTTGAAGATGATTTAAAAGTAAATGGTAACAACATAAGAGCTTATCAAGCCTATACAAAAACTAAAAGAATAAAAACCCATAATGATTATGATGAGACACTGTCCTCAATGACTAGACCTAACGTCTGGTAATGATTAGGTAAAATACTCCAAAATATGTCCAACCACTCAATCACCTCAAGCCTGGTTAATAATATCTGGGACCTGTTATTAGTAAATATGATTTAAAAAAAAAAAAAAAAAAAAAAGCTCTGTCAGACAGGCCAGTTGTCAATCAGCAGCTCCTATATGGAGGATTGTGGATATATTATTACTACTGGCTTTAATATGGTCTTTAGTTTGTTATCTTGTATGACCTTCAGCTTCCTGTTTGGTCCCAGTACTGATATATTCTATATGTTGAGAAATTTTGCTGGGTTTGTTAAAGTACTTCATAGACAAAAGTTAGCTTGGCATGGTTATCCAACAGGACTAACATACTGACCCGAATACAGGACAGTACTGATTATAAAATGACCCCTATTTTCCCACTTTTTTTTAAACGCGGTAGTTTATGCCGACGACCATATATGATGATGGTTAATCCCCATGATGTGATTTTTATTTTAAATGTCTTAAGAAGCCGAGGGCGAGAATGAATAGGACATGACTGAAAACAAAGCCACATCTAACATAACCTCGGTGTAATAAGCACGTAAATAATATTTTATAGACCAAAGTTATCTTAGCTTTAATAGCTAACAACTTGGTTAATCCCACATATGAAACGTTTTTCATCGACTCGCTCGGGAAATGGGAATGGGAAAAAAAGACACGACTGTGAAACCAATGTCGAGTAACATCGGCGTAAAACCGGGAAATTTTTATTTTTACACATCGATGTACATCATACAGCATTTTCATGAATGAGCCGATACTTACCATATCGCTAAATAGACCGCTTTCACTCGTAAATTCTTGTTCACTCCGACTGTTCCCAAGAACTTCCAATTTACATACGGATTTAACCTTCGACCTCCCGTAACCTTTACCTTCATTAAACATTTTACATTGCGATACGTAACTTTCACGACGTCATTGGCCGTCAGCTTTCAACATTTCTCCAACGTGATTGGTCGGCAACTTCAACATTTTCAACATTTCTTGAACGTGATTGGCTAGAATCTTCAACATTTTCAACATTTCTTGAACGTGATTGGCCGGCAACTTCAACATTTTCAACATTTCCCCCGGACCATTCTTCGGCAGCTGGCGCTCAGGTAGCAGTCTCTTCTGGAGGCGTGGGTTCAAATCCCACTTCTGATATTCTTCTTCTGCTTTGTCATTGTCTCTCAGTTTACAGGACTTTTCATTTTCAAAAATTGCTCCTTTCTTTTGTCCTGCCAACCAGTAAGATGCAGGTGCTCTCACGGTTTCTGTGGTGTAGAGGCTATCACATTCGCCTAACACGCGAAAGGTCCCTGGTTCGAGACCAGGCAGAAACATTTCCAAGCTTGTTGCAAGACATTTAAACATGACTTAAACAGACACACTTAATGATATTTGTGCTGCACACTTGCTCTTCACCCCTGAAATAATCTTGGGACACAGTTCACACCACCAACTCTGCCAATATCCCTGACTCTTAAAACCAGAAGAGGACCTTGAGCCAGGCAGGTAATTCTATGGCAGCTTTGCTACGAGCAAATCACCTTGCACCGTACCCTTTGTTATTGTCTCTTCCGTGTTGTCCGTGCACACAGATAAAAACAGCAACAAAAGCTCTGGCGGCTTACGGCCAATAGCGAGCCTCATGCGGTATTACACATATCCTCAAACAACACATGACATGTTGGGTTGCATTGAGCGTTGGCCTTGTCCCGCTCTGTACAGAGGCCGGCTCAGAGGACTTTGAGAAGCCTTGTAACCTACAGGCCTTTTACAGCAAACTATTTGAAATTTCAAGACAGGGCTAAGTGTTTTATGCTCGTGTCAAGGGTCATAAAGACCAAGAAACACTCCCCGTCGGGAAACCAAACACCAGTCCTCCACGTTATAGGCAGAGGTCCTGGCCAGTATACCAACAACTATCACGTGCAGTCCCAAGGGATTGGCAACAGCCAAAAAAGACAAACCATACACTTTGGCACAAGGAAGAGTGCAGAACCACAAGCAGTCAGAGTTTGGTGAAGAAGATTGCCGCCTTGATCATGGCCATACTGTGCCAGGCCAAAGACATGTTTCAGCTTGAGTTGGCAGCATAGTGATGTATCAAAAGGCATTCCATGGATTAAGGACCGGCATTCTGCGATACAACGATCCAAGCGTACACCTCGGTTGAACCTACAACCTACCCTTTAGGTGAGAGACCTCTGTGCCTACTACAGACAAAGCAGTCACCTCTATGACCACAATTGTTACTAAGATCACATGTGAAAATGGTGTGTAAGCTGCCAGTGGCTCACTTTCCCCAGCAACTTTAGCATGATGGCAATCGCTGTTGTTGGTTAGACAACAGAAGTATCTTGTTCAAATGTGAAGTCATGGCTGCAGTCTCCAGAGCTCAGGCCTCATTGCTCAGTGTTCAATTTCTGTTACTTGCACATTGACTAAAGGTTAAAAAAAATCCCCGAAAGAATAAGGATAGAGTGTCTAACAATAGGGCAAGGCCCAAAAATGATGCTATTTGAAAGCGAAGGCTAACGACCAACGGCGACCGGACCTCAACGGGTAAGAAGATGAAAAACAATCCCACAGTAACCAGACACAGGAAAGCTTGTTCAAAATCTGCACACCTCAAGACAGGTGGCTAGACCTCTGCGTAGGCCTTGTGGTAACTTCTGCAGAGGCGGAAGCACCTACGCTTTCACACTTTGCTGCCGCTTGGGGTTGCTATCAGAAATCACATTGCACCTCCAAGAAAAAACACACAAGAGAGAGGTAGGTAAGGACAAATTTTATCAGAATGGCCGAGCGGTCCAAGGCGCTGCGTTAAGGTCGTAGTCTCTTCTGGAGGCGTGGGTTCAAATCCCACTTCTGATATTCTTCTTCTGCTTTGTCATTGTCTCTCAGTTTACAGGACTTTTCATTTTCAAAAATTGCGCCTTTCTTTTGTCCTGCCAACCAGTAAGATGCAGCTGTTCTCATGGTTTCTGTGGTGTAGAGGCTATCACATTCGCCTAACACGTGAATGGTCCCTGGTTCGAGACCAGGCAGAAACATTTCCAAGCTTGTTGCAAGACATTTAAACATGACTTAAACAGACACACTTAATGATATTTGTGCTGCACACTTGCTCTTCACCCCTGAAATAATCTTGGGACACAGTTCACACCACCAACTCTGCCAAAATATCCCTGACTCTTAAAACCAGAAGAGGACCTTGAGCCAGGCAGGTAATTCTATGGCAGCTTTGCTACGAGCAAATCACCTTGCACCGTACACTTTGTTATTGTCTCTTCCGCGTTGTCCTTGTAACCTACAGGCCTTTTACAGCAAACTATTTGAAATTTCAAGACAGGGCTAAGTGTTTTATGCTCGTGTCAAGGGTCATAAAGACCAAGAAACACTCCCCGTCGGGAAACCAAACACCAGTCCTCCACGTTATAGGCAGAGGTCCTGGCCAGTATACCAACAACTATCACGTGCAGTCCCAAGGGATTGGCAACAGCCAAAAAAGACAAACCATACAATTTGGCACAAGGAAGAGTGCAGAACCACAAGCAGTCAGAGTTTGGTGAAGAAGATTGCCGCCTTGATCATGGCCATACTGTGACAGGCCAAAGACATGTTTCAGCTTGAGTTGGCAGCATAGTGATGTATCAAAAGGCATTCCATGGATTAAGGACCGGCATTCTGTTGTTGGTTAGACAACAGAAGTATCTTGTTCAAATGTGAAGTCATGGCTGCAGTCTCCAGAGCTCAGGCCTCATTGCTCAGTGTTCAATTTCTGTTACTTGCACATTGACTAAAGGTTAAGGAATCCCTGAAAGAATAAGGATAGAGTGTCTAACAATAGGGCAAGGCCCAAAAATGATGCTATTTGAAAGCGAAGGCTAACGACCAACGGCGACCGGACCTCAACGGGTAAGAAGATGAAAAACAATCCCACAGTAACCAGACACAGGAAAGCTTGTTCAAAATCTGCACACCTCAAGACAGGTGGCTAGACCTCTGCGTAGACCTTGTGGCAACTTCTGCAGAGGAGGAAGCACCTACGCTTTCACACTTTGCTGCCGCTTGGGGTTGCTATCAGAAATCACATTGCACCTCCAAGAAAAAACACACAAGAGAGAGGTAGGTAAGAGGAAACTTTATCAGAATGGCCGAGCGGTCCAAGGCGCTGCGTTAAGGTCGCAGTCTCTTCTGGAGGCGTGGGTTCAAATCCCACTTCTGATCATCTTCTTCTGCTTTGTCATTGTCTCTCAGTTTACAGGACTTTTCATTTTCAAAAATTGCTCCTTTCTTTTGTCCTGCCAACCAGTATGATGCAGCTGCCCTCACGGTTTCTGTGGTGTAGAGGCTATCACATTCGCCTAACACGCGAAAGGTCTCTGGTTCGAGACCACGCAGAAACATTTCCAAGCTTGTTGCAAGACATTTAAACATGACTTAAACAGACACACTTAATGATATTTGTGCTGCACACTTGCTCTTCACCCCTGAAATAATCTTGGGACACAGTTCACACCACCAACTCTGCCAAAATATCCCTGACTCTTAAAACCAGATGAGGCACTTGAGCCAGGCAGGTAATTCTATGGCAGCTTTGCTACGAGCAAATCACCTTGCACCGTACACTTTGTTATTGTCTCTTCCGCGTTGTCCGCGCACACAGATAAAAACAGCAACAAAAGCTCTGGCGGCTTAGGGCCAATAGCGAGCCTCATGCGGTATTACATATATCCTCAAACAACACATGACATGTTGGGTTGCATTGAGCGTTGGCCTTGTCCCGCTCTGTACAGAGGCCGGCTCAGAGGACTTTGAGAAGCCTTGTAACCTACAGGCCTTTTACAGCAAACTATTTGAAATTTCAAGACAGGGCTAAGTGTTTTATGCTCGTGTCAAGGGTCATAAAGACCAAGAAACACTCCCCGTCGGGAAACCAAACACCAGTCCTCCACGTTATAGGCAGAGGTCCTGGCCAGTATACCAACAACTATCACGTGCAGTCCCAAGGGATTGGCAACAGCCAAAAAAGACAAACCATACAATTTGGCACAAGGAAGAGTGCAGAACCACAAGCAGTCAGAGTTTGGTGAAGAAGATTGCCGCCTTGATCATGGCCATACTGTGACAGGCCAAAGACATGTTTCAGCTTGAGTTGGCAGCATAGTGATGTATCAAAAGGCATTCCATGGATTAAGGACCGGCATTCTGTTGTTGGTTAGACAACAGAAGTATCTTGTTCAAATGTGAAGTCATGGCTGCAGTCTCCAGAGCTCAGGCCTCATTGCTCAGTGTTCAATTTCTGTTACTTGCACATTGACTAAAGGTTAAGGAATCCCTGAAAGAATAAGGATAGAGTGTCTAACAATAGGGCAAGGCCCAAAAATGATGCTATTTGAAAGCGAAGGCTAACGACCAACGGCGACCGGACCTCAACGGGTAAGAAGATGAAAAACAATCCCACAGTAACCAGACACAGGAAAGCTTGTTCAAAATCTGCACACCTCAAGACAGGTGGCTAGACCTCTGCGTAGACCTTGTGGCAACTTCTGCAGAGGCGGAAGCACCTACGCTTTCACACTTTGCTGCCGCTTGGGGTTGCTATCAGAAATCACATTGCACCTCCAAGAAAAAACACACAAGAGAGAGGTAGGTAAGAGCAAATTTTATCAGAATGGCCAAGCGGTCCAAGGCGCTGCGTTAAGATCGCAGTCTCTTCTGGAGGCGTGGGTTCAAATCCCACTTCTGATAATCTTCTTCTGCTTTGTCATTGTCTCTCAGTTTACAGGACTTTTCATTTTCAAAAATTGCTCCTTTCTTTTGTCCTGCCAACCAGTATGATGCAGCTGCCCTCACGGTTTCTGTGGTGTAGAGGCTATCACATTCGCCTAACACGCGAAAGGTCCCTGGTTCGAGACCACGCAGAAACATTTCCAAGCTTGTTGCAAGACATTTAAACATGACTTAAACAGACACACTTAATGATATTTGTGCTGCACACTTGCTCTTCACCCCTGAAATAATCTTGGGACACAGTTCACACCACCAACTCTGCCAAAATATCCCTGACTCTTAAAACCAGATGAGGCCCTTGAGCCAGGCAGGTAATTCTATGGCAGCTTTGCTACGAGCAAATCACCTTGCACCGTACACTTTGTTATTGTCTCTTCCGCGTTGTCCGTGCACACAGATAAAAACAGCAACAAAAGCTCTGGCGGCTTAGGGCCAATAGCGAGCCTCATGCGGTATTACATATATCCTCAAACAACACATGACATGTTGGGTTGCATTGAGCGTTGGCCTTGTCCCGCTCTGTACAGAGGCCGGCTCAGAGGACTTTGAGAAGCCTTGTAACCTACAGGCCTTTTACAGCAAACTATTTGAAATTTCAAGACAGGGCTAAGTGTTTTATGCTCGTGTCAAGGGTCATAAAGACCAAGAAACACTCCCGGTCGGGAAACCAAACACCAGTCCTCCACGTTATAGGCAGAGGTCCTGGCCAGTATACCAACAACTATCACGTGCAGTCCCAAGGGATTGGCAACAGCCAAAAAAGACAAACCATACAATTTGGCACAAGGAAGAGTGCAGAACCACAAGCAGTCAGAGTTTGGTGAAGAAGATTGCCGCCTTGATCATGGCCATACTGTGCCAGGCCAAAGACATGTTTCAGCTTGAGTTGGCAGCATAGTGATGTATCAAAAGGCATTCCATGGATTAAGGACCGGCATTCTGCGATACAACGGTCCAAGAGTACACCTCGTTTGAACCTACAACCTACCCTTTAGGTGAGAGACCTCTGTGCCTACTACAGACAAAGCAGTCACCTCTATGACCACAATTGTTACTAAGATCACATGTGAAAATGGTGTGTAAGCTGCCAGTGGCTCACTTTCCCCAGCAACTTTAGCATGATGGCAATCGCTGTTGTTGGTTAGACAACAGAAGTATCTTGTTCAAATGTGAAGTCATGGCTGCAGTCTCCAGAGCTCAGGCCTCATTGCTCAGTGTTCAATTTCTGTTACTTGCACATTGACTAAAGGTTAAGGAATCCCTGAAAGAATAAGGATAGAGTGTCTAACAATAGGGCAAGGCCCAAAAATGATGCTATTTGAAAGCGAAGGCTAACGACCAACGGCGACCGGACCTCAACGGGTAAGAAGATGAAAAACAATCCCACAGTAACCAGACACAGGAAAGCTTGTTCAAAATCTGCACACCTCAAGACAGGTGGCTAGACCTCTGCGTAGACCTTGTGGCAACTTCTGCAGAGGCGGAAGCACCTACGCTTTCACACTTTGCTGCCGCTTGGGGTTGCTATCAGAAATCACATTGCACCTCCAAGAAAAAACACACAAGAGAGAGGTAGGTAAGAGCTAATTTTATCAGAATGGCCGAGCGGTCCAAGGCGCTGCGTTAAGGTCGCAGTCTCTTCTGGAGGCGTGGGTTCAAATCCCACTTCTGATACTCTTCTTCTGCTTTGTCATTGTCTCTCAGTTTACAGGACTTTTCATTTTCAAAAATTGCTCCTTTCTTTTGTCCTGCCAACCAGTATGATGCAGCTGCCCTCACGGTTTCTGTGGTGTAGAGGCTATCACATTCGCCTAACACGTGAAAGGTCCCTGGTTCGAAACCAGGCAGAAACATTTCCAAGCTTGTTGCAAGACATTTAAACATGACTTAAACAGACACACTTAATGATATTTGTGCTGCACACTTGCTCTTCACCCCTGAAATAATCTTGGGACACAGTTCACACCACCAACTCTGCCAAAATATCCCTGACTCTTAAAACCAGATGAGGCCCTTGAGCCAGGCAGGTAATTCTATGGCAGCTTTGCTACGAGCAAATCACCTTGCACCGTACCCTTTCTTATTGTCTCTTCCGCGTTGTCCGTGCACACAGATAAAAACAGCAACAAAAGCTCTGGCAGCTTACGGCCAATAGCGAGCCTCATGCGGTATTACACATATCCTCAAACAACACATGACATGTTGGGTTGCATTGAGCGTTGGCCTTGTCCCGCTCTGTACAGAGGCCGGCTCAGAGGACTTTGAGAAGCCTTGTAACCTACAGGCCTTTTACAGCAAACTATTTGAAATTTCAAGACAGGGCTAAGTGTTTTATGCTCGTGTCAAGGGTCATAAAGACCAAGAAACACTCCCCGTCGGGAAACCAAACACCAGTCCTCCACGTTATAGGCAGAGGTCCTGGCCAGTATACCAACAACTATCACGTGCAGTCCCAAGGGATTGGCAACAGCCAAAAAAGACAAACCATACAATTTGGCACAAGGAAGAGTGCAGAACCACAAGCAGTCAGAGTTTGGTGAAGAAGATTGCCGCCTTGATCATGGCCATACTGTGCCAGGCCAAAGACATGTTTCAGCTTGAGTTGGCAGCATAGTGATGTATCAAAAGGCATTCCATGGATTAAGGACCGGCATTCTGCGATACAACGGTCCAAGAGTACACCTCGTTTGAACCTACAACCTACCCTTTAGGTGAGAGACCTCTGTGCCTACTACAGACAAAGCAGTCACCTCTATGACCACAATTGTTACTAAGATCACATGTGAAAATGGTGTGTAAGCTGCCAGTGGCTCACTTTCCCCAGCAACTTTAGCATGATGGCAATCGCTGTTGTTGGTTAGACAACAGAAGTATCTTGTTCAAATGTGAAGTCATGGCTGCAGTCTCCAGAGCTCAGGCCTCATTGCTCAGTGTTCAATTTCTGTTACTTGCACATTGACTAAAGGTTAAGGAATCCCTGAAAGAATAAGGATAGAGTGTCTAACAATAGGGCAAGGCCCAAAAATGATGCTATTTGAAAGCGAAGGCTAACGACCAACGGCGACCGGACCTCAACGGGTAAGAAGATGAAAAACAATCCCACAGTAACCAGACACAGGAAAGCTTGTTCAAAATCTGCACACCTCAAGACAGGTGGCTAGACCTCTGCGTAGACCTTGTGGCAACTTCTGCAGAGGCGGAAGCACCTACGCTTTCACACTTTGCTGCCGCTTGGGGTTGCTATCAGAAATCACATTGCACCTCCAAGAAAAAACACACAAGAGAGAGGTAGGTAAGAGCTAATTTTATCAGAATGGCCGAGCGGTCCAAGGCGCTGCGTTAAGGTCGCAGTCTCTTCTGGAGGCGTGGGTTCAAATCCCACTTCTGATACTCTTCTTCTGCTTTGTCATTGTCTCTCAGTTTACAGGACTTTTCATTTTCAAAAATTGCTCCTTTCTTTTGTCCTGCCAACCAGTATGATGCAGCTGCCCTCACGGTTTCTGTGGTGTAGAGGCTATCACATTCGCCTAACACGCGAAAGGTCCCTGGTTCGAGACCAGGCAGAAACATTTCCAAGCTTGTTGCAAGACATTTAAACATGACTTAAACAGACACACTTAATGATATTTGTGCTGCACACTTGCTCTTCACCCCTGAAATAATCTTGGGACACAGTTCACACCACCAACTCTGCCAAAATATCCCTGACTCTTAAAACCAGATGAGGCCCTTGAGCCAGGCAGGTAATTCTATGGCAGCTTTGCTACGAGCAAATCACCTTGCACCGTACCCTTTCTTATTGTCTCTTCCGCGTTGTCCGTGCACACAGATAAAAACAGCAACAAAAGCTCTGGCAGCTTACGGCCAATAGCGAGCCTCATGCGGTATTACACATATCCTCAAACAACACATGACATGTTGGGTTGCATTGAGCGTTGGCCTTGTCCCGCTCTGTACAGAGGCCGGCTCAGAGGACTTTGAGAAGCCTTGTAACCTACAGGCCTTTTACAGCAAACTATTTGAAATTTCAAGACAGGGCTAAGTGTTTTATGCTCGTGTCAAGGGTCATAAAGACCAAGAAACACTCCCCGTCGGGAAACCAAACACCAGTCCTCCACGTTATAGGCAGAGGTCCTGGCCAGTATACCAACAACTATCACGTGCAGTCCCAAGGGATTGGCAACAGCCAAAAAAGACAAACCATACAATTTGGCACAAGGAAGAGTGCAGAACCACAAGCAGTCAGAGTTTGGTGAAGAAGATTGCCGCCTTGATCATGGCCATACTGTGCCAGGCCAAAGACATGTTTCAGCTTGAGTTGGCAGCATAGTGATGTATCAAAAGGCATTCCATGGATTAAGGACCGGCATTCTGCGATACAACGGTCCAAGAGTACACCTCGTTTGAACCTACAACCTACCCTTTAGGTGAGAGACCTCTGTGCCTACTACAGACAAAGCAGTCACCTCTATGACCACAATTGTTACTAAGATCACATGTGAAAATGGTGTGTAAGCTGCCAGTGGCTCACTTTCCCCAGCAACTTTAGCATGATGGCAATCGCTGTTGTTGGTTAGACAACAGAAGTATCTTGTTCAAATGTGAAGTCATGGCTGCAGTCTCCAGAGCTCAGGCCTCATTGCTCAGTGTTCAATTTCTGTTACTTGCACATTGACTAAAGGTTAAGGAATCCCTGAAAGAATAAGGATAGAGTGTCTAACAATAGGGCAAGGCCCAAAAATGATGCTATTTGAAAGCGAAGGCTAACGACCAACGGCGACCGGACCTCAACGGGTAAGAAGATGAAAAACAATCCCACAGTAACCAGACACAGGAAAGCTTGTTCAAAATCTGCACACCTCAAGACAGGTGGCTAGACCTCTGCGTAGACCTTGTGGCAACTTCTGCAGAGGCGGAAGCACCTACGCTTTCACACTTTGCTGCCGCTTGGGGTTGCTATCAGAAATCACATTGCACCTCCAAGAAAAAACACACAAGAGAGAGGTAGGTAAGAGGAAACTTTATCAGAATGGCCGAGCGGTCCAAGGCGCTGCGTTAAGGTAGCATTCTCTTCTGGAGGCGTGGGTTCAAATCCCACTTCTGATAATCTTCTTCTGCTTTGTCATTGTCTCTCAGTTTACAGGACTTTTCATTTTCAAAAATTGCTCCTTTCTTTTGTCCTGCCAACCAGTATGATGCAGCTGCCCTCACGGTTTCTGTGGTGTAGAGGCTATCACATTCGCCTAACACGCGAAAGGTCCCTGGTTCGAGACCACGCAGAAACATTTCCAAGCTTGTTGCAAGACATTTAAACATGACTTAAACAGACACACTTAATGATATTTGTGCTGCACACTTGCTCTTCACCCCTGAAATAATCTTGGGACACAGTTCACACTCTGCCAAAATATCCCTGACTCTTAAAACCAGATGAGGCCCTTGAGCCAGGCAGGTAATTCTATGGCAGCTTTGCTACGAGCAAATCACCTTGCACCGTACACTTTGTTATTGTCTCTTCCGCGTTGTCCGTGCACACAGATAAAAACAGCAACAAAAGCTCTGGCGGCTTAGGGCCAATAGCGAGCCTCATGCGGTATTACATATATCCTCAAACAACACATGACATGTTGGGTTGCATTGAGCGTTGGCCTTGTCCCGCTCTGTACAGAGGCCGGCTCAGAGGACTTTGAGAAGCCTTGTAACCTACAGGCCTTTTACAGCAAACTATTTGAAATTTCAAGACAGGGCTAAGTGTTTTATGCTCGTGTCAAGGGTCATAAAGACCAAGAAACACTCCCGGTCGGGAAACCAAACACCAGTCCTCCACGTTATAGGCAGAGGTCCTGGCCAGTATACCAACAACTATCACGTGCAGTCCCAAGGGATTGGCAACAGCCAAAAAAGACAAACCATACAATTTGGCACAAGGAAGAGTGCAGAACCACAAGCAGTCAGAGTTTGGTGAAGAAGATTGCCGCCTTGATCATGGCCATACTGTGCCAGGCCAAAGACATGTTTCAGCTTGAGTTGGCAGCATAGTGATGTATCAAAAGGCATTCCATGGATTAAGGACCGGCATTCTGTTGTTGGTTAGACAACAGAAGTATCTTGTTCAAATGTGAAGTCATGGCTGCAGTCTCCAGAGCTCAGGCCTCATTGCTCAGTGTTCAATTTCTGTTACTTGCACATTGACTAAAGGTTAAGGAATCCCTGAAAGAATAAGGATAGAGTGTCTAACAATAGGGCAAGGCCCAAAAATGATGCTATTTGAAAGCGAAGGCTAACGACCAACGGCGACCGGACCTCAACGGGTAAGAAGATGAAAAACAATCCCACAGTAACCAGACACAGGAAAGCTTGTTCAAAATCTGCACACCTCAAGACAGGTGGCTAGACCTCTGCGTAGACCTTGTGGCAACTTCTGCAGAGGCGGAAGCACCTACGCTTTCACACTTTGCTGCCGCTTGGGGTTGCTATCAGAAATCACATTGCACCTCCAAGAAAAAACACACAAGAGAGAGGTAGGTAAGAGCAAGTTTTATCAGAATGGCCGAGCGGTCCAAGGCGCTGCGTTAAGATCGCAGTCTCTTCTGGAGGCGTGGGTTCAAATCCCACTTCTGATATTCTTCTTCTGCTTTGTCATTGTCTCTCAGTTTACAGGACTTTTCATTTTCAAAAATTGCTCCTTTCTTTTGTCCTGCCAACCTGTATGATGAAGCTGCCCTCACGGTTTCTGTGGTGTAGAGGCTATCACATTCGCCTAACACGCGAAAGGTCCCTGGTTCGAGACCAGGCAGAAACATTTCCAAGCTTGTTGCAAGACATTTAAACATGACTTAAACAGACACACTTAATGATATTTGTGCTGCACACTTGCTCTTCACCCCTGAAATAAGCTTGGGACACAGTTCACACCACCAACTGTGCCAAAATATCCCTGACTCTTAAAACCAGAAGAGGACCTTGAGCCAGGCAGGTAATTCTATGGCAGCTTTGCTACGAGCAAATCACCTTGCACCGTACCCTTTGTTATTGTCTCTTCCGCGTTGTCCGCGCACACAGATAAAAACAGCAACAAAAGCTCTGGCGGCTTAGGGCCAATAGCGAGCCTCATGTGGTATTACACATATCCTCAAACAACACATGACATGTTGGGTTGCATTGAGCGTTGGCCTTGTCCCGCTCTGTACAGAGGCCGGCTCAGAGGATTTTGAGAAGCCTTGTAACCTACAGGCCTTTTACAGCAAACTATTTGAAATTTCAAGACAGGGCTAAGTGTTTTATGCTCGTGTCAAGGGTCATAAAGACCAAGAAACACTCCCCGTCGGGAAACCAAACACCAGTCCTCCACGTTATAGGCAGAGGTCCTGGCCAGTATACCAACAACTATCACGTGCAGTCCCAAGGGATTGGCAACAGCCAAAAAAGACAAACCATACAATTTGGCACAAGGAAGAGTGCAGAACCACAAGCAGTCAGAGTTTGGTGAAGAAGATTGCCGCCTTGATCATGGCCATACTGTGACAGGCCAAAGACATGTTTCAGCTTGAGTTGGCAGCATAGTGATGTATCAAAAGGCATTCCATGGATTAAGGACCGGCATTCTGCGATACAACGATCCAAGAGTACACCTCGGTTGAACCTACAACCTACCCTTTAGGTGAGAGACCTCTGTGCCTACTACAGACAAAGCAGTCACCTCTATGACCACAATTGTTACTAAGATCACATGTGAAAATGGTGTGTAAGCTGCCAGTGGCTCACTTTCCCCAGCAACTTTAGCATGATGGCAATCGCTGTTGTTGGTTAGACAACAGAAGTATCTTGTTCAAATGTGAAGTCATGGCTGCAGTCTCCAGAGCTCAGGCCTCATTGCTCAGTGTTCAATTTCTGTTACTTGCACATTGACTAAAGGTTAAGGAATCCCTGAAAGAATAAGGATAGAGTGTCTAACAATAGGGCAAGGCCCAAAAATGATGCTATTTGAAAGCGAAGGCTAACGACCAACGGCGACCGGACCTCAACGGGTAAGAAGATGAAAAACAATCCCACAGTAACCAGACACAGGAAAGCTTGTTCAAAATCTGCACACCTCAAGACAGGTGGCTAGACCTCTGCGTAGACCTTGTGGCAACTTCTGCAGAGGCGGAAGCACCTACGCTTTCACACTTTGCTGCCGCTTGGGGTTGCTATCAGAAATCACATTGCACCTCCAAGAAAAAACACACAAGAGAGAGGTAGGTAAGAGCAAATTTTATCAGAATGGCCGAGCGGTCCAAGGCGCTGCGTTAAAGCTGGGGAACATTCGGCCAGGTAAGATGGGGAAGAAGGGGGGAGAGGGGGGAAGAAGGAAAAAGAGGGGAAAGGAGGAGAAAAGGGAGAAAGGAGGAAAAATGAAGAAAAAATGTGGAAATTTCTGGGACATAAACACATGTCTAGTGGCCTGGAGATGTTTTTACATGTTGACCCAGGTCTGTCATGCAGTGAACGGGATTTGAACTCGCAACTAGGTGCTGGGCCTGCATTGAAGATCACGTGACATGGCCTCCGTCAGATGACGCAGAGAATACAATTAATATGAAGTAAACCTGATATGTTTTTATATTGAGGGTTATCTTTTTGCAGACACACGCATCTGAAATTGTAAATATGAAGTAGTGAAAATATTTCAACACCTCATTTACTCATCTATTAATGTAATTCTGCATTTAGCTCTAATTCAATGGTAATTTCTGTTAATATTTCTTTTTTTTTCTCTTTCTCAAAAAGGAGCTGAGGAACCAGAAGCGATGCAGAACAGGGAGTCATGGCAGGATTTCAGTGGCTGACCTTTTTTAGAATTTATTAACCTGTTCAAGTCCATTTTTATTGGCATGAAAAAAATAACATTGTGTGTGTTTATAAAATATTGTAGTTAATAGAATGTAAGGAACCTGTTCTGTATATGGAATACACACACACACACACACACACACACACACTATATAAATATAAATAACAAGAGCCTTTATATCGGTATGATATGTGTGTATATTTGTGTAGTGGCACTTCGTTTCTCTTCTTTACCACCACTTTGAAGTCAGTCTAGCAACTTTGTATTTATATTATTATAATAATAATTTTAGATATTTATAATAACATTAGATATTCATATGTGAATTGAATTGTAATAAAACATTTTTTTCTTACTAGTCTTGATTTCATTTACATAATTACTCATAATCACCACAATAAACATGTCAAACTCACTGTTTAATGTTCAGTCATTAAAAACAATAACATTGCTTTTGAATAAATACCAAAACAAAAAATTAAAACTATTTACAATCAATTTACAACTAATACTGTGCTGTTTAATCTTACTCTTAACTTTTACAAAAATATAATAAAAAAACAATTTTAAAAATGAGAATATGTACAACAACCACAACTATTTACAATTACTGTACAGCAAGTACTTTAACTTGTATTGAGGATACTTCCTCTGGTTTCATCCTAGTTGTGTCCACTTGAAACTGTACAGAAGGTTCACAATAAAAAGGTTTTAAAATGTTTTTAAAAAAACAGATATATAATTAAAAAGGAGCAAACAACACAAGTTACTATAACACTTAACTACAAACTATATACATCTATTTACAAAGTGCTTATTTCTGCCCCTTCCTCATCTCCTCCAGCCACTGTTCCTTTGTCAGGCTTTCAGACTGGGGGCAGTAGACCCTCCCACGGTAGTGGCTATGTCCAGTCTCTGCTGTGCGAAAGAGGCCACACTTCTTGCAGGTGTTTGCCTGCACAGTCCTCTTGTATGGCCTCTTTGTTGTTGGTTGCTGGGTTGTGGCCTGCATGGTTGAAGGCATGACAACCTGATAGAAGAAAACAGGTTGTCCTGCCTGTGTGAGGCCCTGGTGAGGAATCCCAGGTGCTGGGGCTGCAGGGGCTGCTGGGCCTGGGAAAGCACCTGGTGCCACTGACAACTGCCTCTTCACACCGCCTTTTGGAAGGATGGTGCATGGTGCCTGCCTTTGCTTAGCCTGGCCAGCCGTACTCTCTGGCAGCCGGTACTGATGTTCATCCTGTGCTGGCACAGGATAAGAAGGCAGCGGTCTTGCGTCCATCAGTGGTTCTTCAGCTACTGCAATCTCTGAGGGTACACCAGTTCCCTGAAGCAGGACAGAAAGCTCCTGCTTTTTCTGTCTGCCATTGTGCCACTGAATCAGAGTGTTCTGGTTGACCTCCACAAGCTGCATGTCTGTTCCCTGCATGACCCGGGCATTCCCAACAACCAGCTCCCTGATTTTACGGTAGTCCCTAATAATTAAGGACCACCTTGACTCTGCTCCTTTGCCTTTTCTTTTGGGGGCTGGATGCAGACCACACAGTCTGATGAAAATGGTCTCCACCAACCTGCAGCAGTCAGGCCATTGTGCAGGTGCACTACTTGCACCTAGCACGCAGCGGATTGTGCTCTCCACCCCTGGTGTTTTTGAGGGCTTCTTTGGGGTTCGGAAGCGTCCACTCAGAAGTCTGTCTTGGTGCCGCGCTGAATAAACAACCCGCTGCTTGTCCCCTTCGCTCAGGTTCTGCCAGAGTCCTATAATTTGGTCCGCCTGCAGGTTGCTGAGATAGAGAGAGGTCTGCTCCCGAAGCCCAACCAAGTACTCAGCAAGTCTGTCCACATGCTGGTATCCAGGCACATTCTGGTCATCAACAGCCTGCTCAAATCATTAAGCAGAAAACAGAAAATAGTTTAAAACCTTTTAACAGTTTTAGTTTCAATATACGTCAACATGCAGAATGTAGAAAACAGCAGTGAATAACTGTTACTGACCACAGTTTCTTCAGAGGTGTCCCCAGCCTCAGAGATGCTGGGAGCCAGTGGGGAGGAGGTGCCAGGAGCCAGTGGGGAGGAGGCGCTGGGAGCAAACAGGGAGGAGGTGCCAGGAGCCAGTGGGGAGGAGATGCTGGGAGTCAGTGGGGAGGAGGCGCTGGGAGCTGCTGTGGAGGAGATGCTGGGAGCAGGCTGAACCTCTATATCCAGCACTGTGGGGTCATCTGTGAGGTCAGAAAAACCCTCATCGTCCTCATCTGCCGCCACATCATGCTCCTCCACCAAGCGGGCAGTCTCCTCTGAGTCCGGGTTCATGTCCTGCAGGGCCTGACCAGTCTGCCGGAACAGATACTGCACTCCTATGAGCTCACCTGAGACACAACAACATAAATAAAGCACAATGCAGATTGGAATGAGTAAAAACCAATCAGCTCATCAGAATCATTAAATATAAATATAAATTTCCCCCCTCAGCAACACAGTTTTACTGTGAGGAGCTGTCAGAGAGATGCAGCTTTGTACTTTTCCTTTGGCAGGTCATTCTGTCATTACCTGTGTAACGTGAGGGTGGACAGAACTCTGGTGCCACCTTTCTGCCAAACAGCTTCTCGTAGTTCTGGTTGACAGAATGCAGCAGATCACCAGAGTAGCAGCACAAAGGAGACTTCTCAGTCGCCATGGCAGCAACGCGCCGGTCCTGGTTCCACCTGTGCAGACCTTCCAGCAGGTAAACCTGGAAATTCAGGCTGTTGGCACTGGTCCCTACAAGTACAATGAAATGCAACATGAAATATCAAAAGCATTTTTGACATAAACATCACATCAAATGAACAAACACGCGTATAATAAGATACACATTTTAGTGTCACACACCTGGTATGAAGCGGTTTAGGTGCAGATGAAAAGACTCCAAGGAAGTAGAGCCTCTGGCACACCTAAAGACCGGCAGCCGCACACCTCCCTTGGTCAGCTCTCCAGTTTTAATGTAGAGCGCAACACCTGGTGGATCTTGGATGCACTTTACATGCTTCTTCTGGACCCGCCAGATGTGCTCCATCCTCTCCTGATCAAACAGAGGAACGCCAAGGGAGTCGTTGCCACTGGAGCCCATAAGTAAAGCAAACAGCTCCTCCAGCAGCTTAACTGTGGTGTCCACTCCTCGTGTCCTCCGTCTGCAGTGGAGAGCCAACTCCTCCCTGGTCAGGTGTCTGTTCACATCTGCAGAATGACAGTCCCTGGTTCCGAAGCTGCTGGGCCTTGGCTTCACGCAACAGCGCTAAGTCTGCTGCATCCCACTCAAAAATGCACGCTGAGATGCGTGCCATGTAGAGTGGGTACAGCTGATGGGCATCAGTGGTGCATCCCAGGGCAAGCCGTCTCATAAAATGCCAGATGTCCAGCCGTACCAGAAGCTGAGGCCACCTGCTGAATCTAGCCTCCAGCTTTGTTGTCTCTGCAGCCTCAGCACAGCATCCACAGTCCACATACAGGACAACAGGGGAATCCACACTGGCCTGCTGGTACCTCCTCACCAGGTCACCAGCCATCCTGTCTAAACCAGCTCCCTCCTGAGCAGTCAGGACACTGATTAAAATCTGGCCATACTCATTTCCCAAAGAGGTGAGCCAGAGAGCTGTCCCTTTGGCTGTCCCAGCCAGCTTCTTTGTGATCTGAAGCACAAAACATGAACAGAGACACACAATAAGATGGAGACATGTAGAAATCCAGCTAGTGGTTTATTGAAGCCTATTTTGCAGAAAATAAGATGATTCAACCTTTTTTGTGGAGTCCATCTTCAGAATGGTGCCAAAGGTTGATGTAATGTGCGCCTTGATGTCCTCCAGCCTGGTCAAGATGTCCTGGCTGTAGACGGACAGAAGCCACCTGCAGCTGGGCACAACATCTGGCTTTGGAGGTTCCGGGAACTTTACAGGCAGCAATCCAGGGCGCTGGAGGAAGCTCATGCACTCCGTGGTGTACCGCGATACACGTTGGAGCCACTCCTCTGTGTGGTTCTCCCTCAGCTGTTTCAGTACCCGGGTTGGGCTGTTGCCAAGGCCCCTCTCCCGCAGAAGCCGAATCACCCTCACGTCACAGGCATACCTTGGTCACAGATAAATATATCAGTAAGAATGTACAGCTTTGACTTGAACATGGAAAAAGAGAAAAAAGACACTACTCACTTTTGAGTCATGATGACCCGAAATTCTGACCTGTGAGCCAAGTCCAGCTGTTGGAGGACAGCCTGGCTCCAGGACACATGAGAGGCTTTACACCTGGCACAAGTCAGCGTCTCAGTGACCATGGTGTACATGCGGTCTATGTCCAGGACCCGCCGTGCCCTCTTGTGCAGCCCTGCTCCTGTCAGCTGATGCCCAGCACAAGAAGGATTGGGGCACACCACCTTAACCTTCCACAACTTGTAAGGCATCCAAACAAGTAGTGGATGGGCAAAAAAGCGGTCTGGGGAAGGTGCCTGGTGGTAGAGGTGACTCGGCTGAGGTGGGTAGTACCACAGCTTCAGGTTGTCCTGGAGTTCCAGTCTGCCCTTCGCCCCCATCCTAAACAAAGCTTTGGATATCCACCTATGGTCTTCAGGTGGAAAGCCCTCTGCCCACAAACGGGGAAGCTGAGGAGTTGCAGCAGGAAAACAATGTGTAACTATACTTAGTTCTGGTAAAATACACTGCTGCAAAAGTATTCGTGTTTAAAGCACAGTGCTAGAACACTTACTGACACAGGAGCAGCCACTGGTGTCTCAGCTGGTACTGCTGGTGCCTCTGTTTGGGAGCCTACGGCCTGTATGAAGTTTAAGAATCAGATATTAAAATCTACAGGATAAATCTCTAATCCTGTACATTGAATGAAGTCTAGAACTACAGATGCTCGAGCTGAAAATGTAATCACTCACTGATATGGCAGTGCTGACTGGAGAAGCAGGTGTCTCCTGGCGTTCTGTGACCTGTTTCTATAAAACAGAGTCTAAGTCACATGTATTAACAACACACTTTTACACAGTTGACTTTTGAACCCCCTTTACCTGTGTCACTTTCCTGGCCATGGCAAGGTTTGGCTTTGCAGCTGCGCTAAGTGAACCACCATATCTTGGTTTGGTAAACTGAAAGTTAAGAAGCAAAAGACTGTATAAAGACAAGCCATTTGATGAATCTATTGATAGTACATGTAGGAGCAACAACAACTAAATACCATAGACAAATTCAGTGGTGGTCGCTGTTTGTGGCCTTCAGCTCCCTTCATTTCTGTCAGCCCAGCAGACTGGGCAGCACCTGCAGCTGAAGTCTGTGACATCAGGGCACCCTGGACAGCAGGAGCTGGCTGGACAGCAGGAGCTGGCTGGACAGCAGGAGCTGGCTGGACAGCAGGAGCTGGCTGCTGTTTAATGGCAAAGTAGGTTTAACACTGGTCACTTTGTGATGTCATATTTGTACTATACTACAAAACTACTGTGTTTTTCGCCTACCATCTGGATGTGGAATCCACACACACATCTCCTCACACTACCAAACAGGTACGTCTGCCCATGCTGCATCATTGGACATTTCTCAATCTAAAAAGAACATTTGAAGATTTATCTCCATGTCATTCAGTTGTGTGTGTTGTAGCAGAAACCATTTTGAATTTTTACTTAATCAAATATTTATTAATGTGTGAAAATCCGGTTTATGCTGTTGCATTTAGTACAAATGAAGTATAAAAGTAAACACCTGATAAAGACACACATACCCTCTGATACAGCTCGTACCACTTCTTCTGTCTGGGTGCTGGCCTGTTGCCCTCACCTGGAGGCCATGATCCTGTGGAGGCGAAGCTCTTGAGGCGTGCCATCCAGACAGTGTCGGGCATTGCTTTGTGGGACTTCGATGCCTTTGGTTGAAGATGATTTAAAAGTAAATGGTAACAACATAAGAGCTTATCAAGCCTATACAAAAACTAAAAGAATAAAAACCCATAATAATTATGATGAGACACTGTCCTCAATGACTAGACCTAACGTCTGGTAATGATTAGGTAAAATACTCCAAAATATGTCCAACCACTCAATCACCTCAAGCCTGGTTAATAATATCTGGGACCTGTTATTAGTAAATATGATTTAAAAAAAAAAAAAAAAAAAGCTCTGTCAGACAGGCCAGTTGTCAATCAGCAGCTCCTATATGGAGGATTGTGGATATATTATTACTACTGGCTTTAATATGGTCTTTAGTTTGTTATCTTGTATGACCTTCAGCTTCCTGTTTGGTCCCAGTACTGATATATTCTATATGTTGAGAAATTTTGCTGGGTTTGTTAAAGTACTTCAAAGACAAAAGTTAGCTTGGCATGGTTATCCAACAGGACTAACATACTGACCCGAAAACAGGACAGTACTGATTATAAAATGACCCCTATTTTCCCACTTTTTTTTAAACGCGGTAGTTTATGCCGACGACCATATATGATGATGGTTAATCCCCATGATGTGATTTTTATTTTAAATGTCTTAAGAAGCCGAGGGCGAGAATGAATAGGACATGACTGAAAACAAAGCCACATCTAACATAACCTCGGTGTAATAAGCACGTAAATAATATTTTATAGACCAAAGTTATCTTAGCTTTAATAGCTAACAACTTGGTTAATCCCACATATGAAACGTTTTTCATCGACTCGCTCGGGAAATGGGAATGGGAAAAAAAGACACGACTGTGAAACCAATGTCGAGTAACATCGGCGTAAAACCGGGAAATTTTTATTTTTACACATCGATGTACATCATACAGCATTTTCATGAATGAGCCGATACTTACCATGTCGCTAAATAGACCGCTTTCACTCGTAAATTCTTGTTCACTCCGACTGTTCCCAAGAACTTCCAATTTACATACGGATTTAACCTTCGACCTCCCGTAACCTTTACCTTCATTAAACATTTTACATTGCGATACGTACCTTTCACGACGTCATTGGCCGTCAGCTTTCAACATTTCTCCAACGTGATTGGTCGGCAACTTCAACATTTTAAACATTTCTTGAACGTGATTGGCTAGAATCTTCAACATTTTCAACATTTCTTGAACGTGATTGGCCGGCAACTTCAACATTTTCAACATTTCCCCCGGACCATTCTTCGGCAGCTGGTTGCAGTCTCTTCTGGAGGCGTGGGTTCAAATCCCACTTCTGATATTCTTCTTCTGCTTTGTCATTGTCTCTCAGTTTACAGGACTTTTCATTTTCAAAAATTGCTCCTTTCTTTTGTCCTGCCAACCAGTAAGATGCAGCTGCTCTCACGGTTTCTGTGGTGTAGAGGCTATCACATTCGCCTAACACGCGAAAGGTCCCTGGTTCGAGACCAGGCAGAAACATTTCCAAGCTTGTTGCAAGACATTTAAACATGACTTAAACAGTCACACTTAATGATATTTGTGCTGCACACTTGCTCTTCACCCCTGAAATAATCTTGGGACACAGTTCACACCACCAACTCTGCCAAAATATCCCTGACTCTTAAAACCAGAAGAGGACCTTGAGCCAGGCAGGTAATTCTATGGCAGCTTTGCTACGAGCAAATCACCTTGCACCGTACCCTTTGTTATTGTCTCTTCCGTGTTGTCCGTGCACACAGATAAAAACAGCAACAAAAGCTCTGGCGCCTTACGGCCAATAGCGAGCCTCATGCGGTATTACACATATCCTCAAACAACACATGACATGTTGGGTTGCATTGAGCGTTGGCCTTGTCCCGCTCTGTACAGAGGCCGGCTCAGAGGACTTTGAGAAGCCTTGTAACCTACAGGCCTTTTACAGCAAACTATTTGAAATTTCAAGACAGGGCTAAGTGTTTTATGCTCGTGTCAAGGGTCATAAAGACCAAGAAACACTCCCCGTCGGGAAACCAAACACCAGTCCTCCACGTTATAGGCAGAGGTCCTGGCCAGTATACCAACAACTATCACGTGCAGTCCCAAGGGATTGGCAACAGCCAAAAAAGACAAACCATACAATTTGGCACAAGGAAGAGTGCAGAACCACAAGCAGTCAGAGTTTGGTGAAGAAGATTGCCGCCTTGATCATGGCCATACTGTGCCAGGCCAAAGACATGTTTCAGCTTGAGTTGGCAGCATAGTGATGTATCAAAAGGCATTCCATGGATTAAGGACCGGCATTCTGCGATACAACGATCCAAGCGTACACCTCGGTTGAACCTACAACCTACCCTTTAGGTGAGAGACCTCTGTGCCTACTACAGACAAAGCAGTCACCTCTATGACCACAATTGTTACTAAGATCACATGTGAAAATGGTGTGTAAGCTGCCAGTGGCTCACTTTCCCCAGCAACTTTAGCATGATGGCAATCGCTGTTGTTGGTTAGACAACAGAAGTATCTTGTTCAAATGTGAAGTCATGGCTGCAGTCTCCAGAGCTCAGGCCTCATTGCTCAGTGTTCAATTTCTGTTACTTGCACATTGACTAAAGGTTAAAAAAATCCCCGAAAGAATAAGGATAGAGTGTCTAACAATAGGGCAAGGCCCAAAAATGATGCTATTTGAAAGCGAAGGCTAACGACCAACGGCGACCGGACCTCAACGGGTAAGAAGATGAAAAACAATCCCACAGTAACCAGACACAGGAAAGCTTGTTCAAAATCTGCACACCTCAAGACAGGTGGCTAGACCTCTGCGTAGGCCTTGTGGTAACTTCTGCAGAGGCGGAAGCAACTACGCTTTCACACTTTGCTGCCGCTTGGGGTTGCTATCAGAAATCACATTGCACCTCCAAGAAAAAACACACAAGAGAGAGGTAGGTAAGAGCAAATTTTATCAGAATGGCCGAGCGGTCCAAGGCGCTGCGTTAAGGTCGCAGTCTCTTCTGGAGGCGTGGGTTCAAATCCCACTTCTGATATTCTTCTTCTGCTTTGTCATTGTTTCTCAGTTTACAGGACTTTTCATTTTCAAAAATTGCTCCTTTCTTTTGTCCTGCCAACCAGTAAGATGCAGCTGCTCTCACGGTTTCTGTGGTGTAGAGGCTATCACATTCGCCTAACATGCGAAAGGTCCCTGGTTCGAGACCAGGCAGAAACATTTCCAAGCTTGTTGCAAGACATTTAAACAGTCACACTTAATGATATTTGTGCTGCACACTTGCTCTTCACCCCTGAAATAATCTTGGGACACAGTTCACACCACCAACTCTGCCAAAATATCCCTGACTCTTAAAACCAGAGGACCTTGAGCCAGGCAGGTAATTCTATGGCAGCTTTGCTACGAGCAAATCACCTTGCACCGTACCCTTTGTTATTGTCTCTTCCGTGTTGTCCGTGCACACAGATAAAAACAGCAACAAAAGCTCTGGCGCCTTACGGCCAATAGCGAGCCTCATGCGGTATTACACATATCCTCAAACAACACATGACATGTTGGGTTGCATTGAGCGTTGGCCTTGTCCCGCTCTGTACAGAGGCCGGCTCAGAGGACTTTGAGAAGCCTTGTAACCTACAGGCCTTTTACAGCAAACTATTTGAAATTTCAAGACAGGGCTAAGTGTTTTATGCTCGTGTCAAGGGTCATAAAGACCAAGAAACACTCCCCGTCGGGAAACCAAACACCAGTCCTCCACGTTATAGGCAGAGGTCCTGGCCAGTATACCAACAACTATCACGTGCAGTCCCAAGGGATTGGCAACAGCCAAAAAAGACAAACCATACAATTTGGCACAAGGAAGAGTGCAGAACCACAAGCAGTCAGAGTTTGGTGAAGAAGATTGCCGCCTTGATCATGGCCATACTGTGCCAGGCCAAAGACATGTTTCAGCTTGAGTTGGCAGCATAGTGATGTATCAAAAGGCATTCCATGGATTAAGGACCGGCATTCTGCGATACAACGATCCAAGCGTACACCTCGGTTGAACCTACAACCTACCCTTTAGGTGAGAGACCTCTGTGCCTACTACAGACAAAGCAGTCACCTCTATGACCACAATTGTTACTAAGATCACATGTGAAAATGGTGTGTAAGCTGCCAGTGGCTCACTTTCCCCAGCAACTTTAGCATGATTGCAATCGCTGTTGTTGGTTAGACAACAGAAGTATCTTGTTCAAATGTGAAGTCATGGCTGCAGTCTCCAGAGCTCAGGCCTCATTGCTCAGTGTTCAATTTCTGTTACTTGCACATTGACTAAAGGTTAAAAAAATCCCCGAAAGAATAAGGATAGAGTGTCTAACAATAGGGCAAGGCCCAAAAATGATGCTATTTGAAAGCGAAGGCTAACGACCAACGGCGACCGGACCTCAACGGGTAAGAAGATGAAAAACAATCCCACAGTAACCAGACACAGGAAAGCTTGTTCAAAATCTGCACACCTCAAGACAGGTGGCTAGACCTCTGCGTAGGCCTTGTGGTAACTTCTGCAGAGGCGGAAGCAACTACGCTTTCACACTTTGCTGCCGCTTGGGGTTGCTATCAGAAATCACATTGCACCTCCAAGAAAAAACACACAAGAGAGAGGTAGGTAAGAGCAAATTTTATCAGAATGGCCGAGCGGTCCAAGGCGCTGCGTTAAGGTCGCAGTCTCTTCTGGAGGCGTGGGTTCAAATCCCACTTCTGATATTCTTCTTCTGCTTTGTCAATGTTTCTCAGTTAACAGGACTTTTCATTTTCAAAAATTGCTCCTTTCTTTTGTCCTGCCAACCAGTAAGATGCAGCTGCTCTCACGGTTTCTGTGGTGTAGAGGCTATCACATTCGCCTAACATGCGAAAGGTCCCTGGTTCGAGACCAGGCAGAAACATTTCCAAGCTTGTTGCAAGACATTTAAACATGACTTAAACAGTCACACTTAATGATATTTGTGCTGCACACTTGCTCTTCACCCCTGAAATAATCTTGGGACACAGTTCACACCACCAACTCTGCCAAAATATCCCTGACTCTTAAAACCAGAGGACCTTGAGCCAGGCAGGTAATTCTATGGCAGCTTTGCTACGAGCAAATCACCTTGCACCGTACCCTTTGTTATTGTCTCTTCCGTGTTGTCCGTGCACACAGATAAAAACAGCAACAAAAGCTCTGGCGCCTTACGGCCAATAGCGAGCCTCATGCGGTATTACACATATCCTCAAACAACACATGACATGTTGGGTTGCATTGAGCGTTGGCCTTGTCCCGCTCTGTACAGAGGCCGGCTCAGAGGACTTTGAGAAGCCTTGTAACCTACAGGCCTTTTACAGCAAACTATTTGAAATTTCAAGACAGGGCTAAGTGTTTTATGCTCGTGTCAAGGGTCATAAAGACCAAGAAACACTCCCCGTCGGGAAACCAAACACCAGTCCTCCACGTTATAGGCAGAGGTCCTGGCCAGTATACCAACAACTATCACGTGCAGTCCCAAGGGATTGGCAACAGCCAAAAAAGACAAACCATACAATTTGGCACAAGGAAGAGTGCAGAACCACAAGCAGTCAGAGTTTGGTGAAGAAGATTGCCGCCTTGATCATGGCCATACTGTGCCAGGCCAAAGACATGTTTCAGCTTGAGTTGGCAGCATAGTGATGTATCAAAAGGCATTCCATGGATTAAGGACCGGCATTCTGCGATACAACGATCCAAGCGTACACCTCGGTTGAACCTACAACCTACCCTTTAGGTGAGAGACCTCTGTGCCTACTACAGACAAAGCAGTCACCTCTATGACCACAATTGTTACTAAGATCACATGTGAAAATGGTGTGTAAGCTGCCAGTGGCTCACTTTCCCCAGCAACTTTAGCATGATGGCAATCGCTGTTGTTGGTTAGACAACAGAAGTATCTTGTTCAAATGTGAAGTCATGGCTGCAGTCTCCAGAGCTCAGGCCTCATTGCTCAGTGTTCAATTTCTGTTACTTGCACATTGACTAAAGGTTAAAAAAATCCCCGAAAGAATAAGGATAGAGTGTCTAACAATAGGGCAAGGCCCAAAAATGATGCTATTTGAAAGCGAAGGCTAACGACCAACGGCGACCGGACCTCAACGGGTAAGAAGATGAAAAACAATCCCACAGTAACCAGACACAGGAAAGCTTGTTCAAAATCTGCACACCTCAAGACAGGTGGCTAGACCTCTGCGTAGGCCTTGTGGTAACTTCTGCAGAGGCGGAAGCAACTACGCTTTCACACTTTGCTGCCGCTTGGGGTTGCTATCAGAAATCACATTGCACCTCCAAGAAAAAACACACAAGAGAGAGGTAGGTAAGAGCAAATTTTATCAGAATGGCCGAGCGGTCCAAGGCGCTGCGTTAAGGTCGCAGTCTCTTCTGGAGGCGTGGGTTCAAATCCCACTTCTGATATTCTTCTTCTGCTTTGTCATTGTTTCTCAGTTTACAGGACTTTTCATTTTCAAAAATTGCTCCTTTCTTTTGTCCTGCCAACCAGTAAGATGCAGCTGCTCTCACGGTTTCTGTGGTGTAGAGGCCATCACATTCGCCTAACACGCGAAAGGTCCCTGGTTTGAGACCAGGCAGAAACATTTCCAAGCTTGTTGCAAGACATTTAAAAATGACTTAAACAGACACACTTAATGATATTTGTGCTGCACACTTGCTCTTCACCCCTGAAATAATCTTGGGACACAGTTCACACCACCAACTCTGCCAAAATATCCCTGACTCTTAAAACCAGAAGAGCACCTTGAGCCAGGCAGGTAATTCTATGGCAGCTTTGCTACGAGCAAATCACCTTGCACCGTACCCTTTGTTATTGTCTCTTCCGTGTTGTCCGTGCACACAGATAAAAACAGCAACAAAAGCTCTGGCGGCTTACGGCCAATAGCGAGCCTCATGCGGTATTACACATATCCTCAAACAACACATGACATGTTGGGTTGCATTGAGCGTTGGCCTTGTCCCGCTCTGTACAGAGGCCGGCTCAGAGGACTTTGAGAAGCCTTGTAACGTACAGGCCTTTTACAGCAAACTATTTGAAATTTCAAGACAGGGCTAAGTGTTTTATGCTGGTGTCAAGGGTCATAAAGACCAAGAAACACTCCCCGTCGGGAAACCAAACACCAGTCCTCCACGTTATAGGCAGAGGTCCTGGCCAGTATACCAACAACTATCACGTGCAGTCCCAAGGGATTGGCAACAGCCAAAAAAGACAAACCATACAATTTGGCACAAGGTCGCAGGAAGAGTGCAGAACCACAAGCAGTCAGAGTTTGGTGAAGAAGATTGCCGCCTTGATCATGGCCATACTGTGCCAGGCCAAAGACATGTTTCAGCTTCAGTTGGCAGCATAGTGATGTATCAAAAGGCATTCCATGGATTAAGGACCGGCATTCTGCGATACAACGATCCAAGCGTACACCTCGGTTGAACCTACAACCTACCCTTTAGGTGAGAGACCTCTGTGCCTACTACAGACAAAGCAGTCACCTCTATGACCACAATTGTTACTAAGATCACATGTGAAAATGGTGTGTAAGCTGCCAGTGGCTCACTTTCCCCAGCAACTTTAGCATGATGGCAATCGCTGTTGTTGGTTAGACAACAGAAGTATCTTGTTCAAATGTGAAGTCATGGCTGCAGTCTCCAGAGCTCAGGCCTCATTGCTCAGTGTTCAATTTCTGTTACTTGCACATTGACTAAAGGTTAAGGAATCCCCGAAAGAATAAGGATAGAGTGTCTAACAATAGGGCAAGGCCCAAAAATGATGCTATTTGAAAGCGAAGGCTAACGACCAACGGCGACCGGACCTCAACGGGTAAGAAGATGAAAAACAATCCCACAGTAACCAGACACAGGAAAGCTTGTTCAAAATCTGCACACCTCAAGACAGGTGGCTAGACCTCTGCGTAGGCCTTGTGGTAACTTCTGCAGAGGCGGAAGCAACTACGCTTTCACACTTTGCTGCCGCTTGGGGTTGCTATCAGAAATCACATTGCACCTCCAAGAAAAAACACACAAGAGAGAGGTAGGTAAGAGCAAATTTTATCAGAATGGCCGAGCGGTCCAAGGCGCTGCGTTAAGGTCGCAGTCTCTTCTGGAGGCGTGGGTTCAAATCCCACTTCTGATATTCTTCTTCTGCTTTGTCATTGTTTCTCAGTTTACAGGACTTTTCATTTTCAAAAATTGCTCCTTTCTTTTGTCCTGCCAACCAGTAAGATGCAGCTGCTCTCACGGTTTCTGTGGTGTAGAGGCCATCACATTCGCCTAACACGCGAAAGGTCCCTGGTTTGAGACCAGGCAGAAACATTTCCAAGCTTGTTGCAAGACATTTAAAAATGACTTAAACAGACACACTTAATGATATTTGTGCTGCACACTTGCTCTTCACCCCTGAAATAATCTTGGGACACAGTTCACACCACCAACTCTGCCAAAATATCCCTGACTCTTAAAACCAGAAGAGCACCTTGAGCCAGGCAGGTAATTCTATGGCAGCTTTGCTACGAGCAAATCACCTTGCACCGTACCCTTTGTTATTGTCTCTTCCGTGTTGTCCGTGCACACAGATAAAAACAGCAACAAAAGCTCTGGCGGCTTACGGCCAATAGCGAGCCTCATGCGGTATTACACATATCCTCAAACAACACATGACATGTTGGGTTGCATTGAGCGTTGGCCTTGTCCCGCTCTGTACAGAGGCCGGCTCAGAGGACTTTGAGAAGCCTTGTAACGTACAGGCCTTTTACAGCAAACTATTTGAAATTTCAAGACAGGGCTAAGTGTTTTATGCTGGTGTCAAGGGTCATAAAGACCAAGAAACACTCCCCGTCGGGAAACCAAACACCAGTCCTCCACGTTATAGGCAGAGGTCCTGGCCAGTATACCAACAACTATCACGTGCAGTCCCAAGGGATTGGCAACAGCCAAAAAAGACAAACCATACAATTTGGCACAAGGTCGCAGGAAGAGTGCAGAACCACAAGCAGTCAGAGTTTGGTGAAGAAGATTGCCGCCTTGATCATGGCCATACTGTGCCAGGCCAAAGACATGTTTCAGCTTCAGTTGGCAGCATAGTGATGTATCAAAAGGCATTCCATGGATTAAGGACCGGCATTCTGCGATACAACGATCCAAGCGTACACCTCGGTTGAACCTACAACCTACCCTTTAGGTGAGAGACCTCTGTGCCTACTACAGACAAAGCAGTCACCTCTATGACCACAATTGTTACTAAGATCACATGTGAAAATGGTGTGTAAGCTGCCAGTGGCTCACTTTCCCCAGCAACTTTAGCATGATGGCAATCGCTGTTGTTGGTTAGACAACAGAAGTATCTTGTTCAAATGTGAAGTCATGGCTGCAGTCTCCAGAGCTCAGGCCTCATTGCTCAGTGTTCAATTTCTGTTACTTGCACATTGACTAAAGGTTAAAAAAATCCCCGAAAGAATAAGGATAGAGTGTCTAACAATAGGGCAAGGCCCAAAAATGATGCTATTTGAAAGCGAAGGCTAACGACCAACGGCGACCGGACCTCAACGGGTAAGAAGATGAAAAACAATCCCACAGTAACCAGACACAGGAAAGCTTGTTCAAAATCTGCACACCTCAAGACAGGTGGCTAGACCTCTGCGTAGGCCTTGTGGTAACTTCTGCAGAGGCGGAAGCAACTACGCTTTCACACTTTGCTGCCGCTTGGGGTTGCTATCAGAAATCACATTGCACCTCCAAGAAAAAACACACAAGAGAGAGGTAGGTAAGAGCAAATTTTATCAGAATGGCCGAGCGGTCCAAGGCGCTGCGTTAAGGTCGCAGTCTCTTCTGGAGGCGTGGGTTCAAATCCCACTTCTGATATTCTTCTTCTGCTTTGTCATTGTTTCTCAGTTTACAGGACTTTTCATTTTCAAAAATTGCTCCTTTCTTTTGTCCTGCCAACCAGTAAGATGCAGCTGCTCTCACGGTTTCTGTGGTGTAGAGGCCATCACATTCGCCTAACACGCGAAAGGTCCCTGGTTTGAGACCAGGCAGAAACATTTCCAAGCTTGTTGCAAGACATTTAAAAATGACTTAAACAGACACACTTAATGATATTTGTGCTGCACACTTGCTCTTCACCCCTGAAATAATCTTGGGACACAGTTCACACCACCAACTCTGCCAAAATATCCCTGACTCTTAAAACCAGAAGAGGACCTTGAGCCAGGCAGGTAATTCTATGGCAGCTTTGCTACGAGCAAATCACCTTGCACCGTACCCTTTGTTATTGTCTCTTCCGTGTTGTCCGTGCACACAGATAAAAACAGCAACAAAAGCTCTGGCGGCTTACGGCCAATAGCGAGCCTCATGCGGTATTACACATATCCTCAAACAACACATGACATGTTGGGTTGCATTGAGCGTTGGCCTTGTCCCGCTCTGTACAGAGGCCGGCTCAGAGGACTTTGAGAAGCCTTGTAACGTACAGGCCTTTTACAGCAAACTATTTGAAATTTCAAGACAGGGCTAAGTGTTTTATGCTGGTGTCAAGGGTCATAAAGACCAAGAAACACTCCCCGTCGGGAAACCAAACACCAGTCCTCCACGTTATAGGCAGAGGTCCTGGCCAGTATACCAACAACTATCACGTGCAGTCCCAAGGGATTGGCAACAGCCAAAAAAGACAAACCATACAATTTGGCACAAGGTCGCAGGAAGAGTGCAGAACCACAAGCAGTCAGAGTTTGGTGAAGAAGATTGCCGCCTTGATCATGGCCATACTGTGCCAGGCCAAAGACATGTTTCAGCTTCAGTTGGCAGCATAGTGATGTATCAAAAGGCATTCCATGGATTAAGGACCGGCATTCTGCGATACAACGATCCAAGCGTACACCTCGGTTGAACCTACAACCTACCCTTTAGGTGAGAGACCTCTGTGCCTACTACAGACAAAGCAGTCACCTCTATGACCACAATTGTTACTAAGATCACATGTGAAAATGGTGTGTAAGCTGCCAGTGGCTCACTTTCCCCAGCAACTTTAGCATGATGGCAATCGCTGTTGTTGGTTAGACAACAGAAGTATCTTGTTCAAATGTGAAGTCATGGCTGCAGTCTCCAGAGCTCAGGCCTCATTGCTCAGTGTTCAATTTCTGTTACTTGCACATTGACTAAAGGTTAAGGAATCCCTGAAAGAATAAGGATAGAGTGTCTAACAATAGGGCAAGGCCCAAAAATGATGCTATTTGAAAGCGAAGGCTAACGACCAACGGCGACCGGACCTCAACGGGTAAGAAGATGAAAAACAATCCCACAGTAACCAGACACAGGAAAGCTTGTTCAAAATCTGCACACCTCAAGACAGGTGGCTAGACCTCTGCGTAGGCCTTGTGGTAACTTCTGCAGAGGCGGAAGCAACTACGCTTTCACACTTTGCTGCCGCTTGGGGTTGCTATCAGAAATCACATTGCACCTCCAAGAAAAAACACACAAGAGAGAGGTAGGTAAGAGCAAATTTTATCAGAATGGCCGAGCGGTCCAAGGCGCTGCGTTAAGGTCGCAGTCTCTTATGGAGGCGTGGGTTCAAATCCCACTTCTGATATTCTTCTTCTGCTTTGTCATTGTTTCTCAGTTTACAGGACTTTTCATTTTCAAAAATTGCTCCTTTCTTTTGTCCTGCCAACCAGTAAGATGCAGCTGCTCTCACGGTTTCTGTGGTGTAGAGGCTATCACATTCGCCTAACATACGAAAGGTCCCTGGTTCGAGACCAGGCAGAAACATTTCCAAGCTTGTTGCAAGACATTTAAACATGACTTAAACAGTCACACTTAATGATATTTGTGCTGCACACTTGCTCTTCACCCCTGAAATAATCTTGGGACACAGTTCACACCACCAACTCTGCCAAAATATCCCTGACTCTTAAAACCAGAAGAGGACCTTGAGCCAGGCAGGTAATTCTATGGCAGCTTTGCTACGAGCAAATCACCTTGCACCGTACCCTTTGTTATTGTCTCTTCCGTGTTGTCCGTGCACACAGATAAAAACAGCAACAAAAGCTCTGGCGCCTTACGGCCAATAGCGAGCCTCATGCGGTATTACACATATCCTCAAACAACACATGACATGTTGGGTTGCATTGAGCGTTGGCCTTGTCCCGCTCTGTACAGAGGCCGGCTCAGAGGACTTTGAGAAGCCTTGTAACCTACAGGCCTTTTACAGCAAACTATTTGAAATTTCAAGACAGGGCTAAGTGTTTTATGCTCGTGTCAAGGGTCATAAAGACCAAGAAACACTCCCCGTCGGGAAACCAAACACCAGTCCTCCACGTTATAGGCAGAGGTCCTGGCCAGTATACCAACAACTATCACGTGCAGTCCCAAGGGATTGGCAACAGCCAAAAAAGACAAACCATACAATTTGGCACAAGGAAGAGTGCAGAACCACAAGCAGTCAGAGTTTGGTGAAGAAGATTGCCGCCTTGATCATGGCCATACTGTGCCAGGCCAAAGACATGTTTCAGCTTGAGTTGGCAGCATAGTGATGTATCAAAAGGCATTCCATGGATTAAGGACCGGCATTCTGCGATACAACGATCCAAGCGTACACCTCGGTTGAACCTACAACCTACCCTTTAGGTGAGAGACCTCTGTGCCTACTACAGACAAAGCAGTCACCTCTATGACCACAATTGTTACTAAGATCACATGTGAAAATGGTGTGTAAGCTGCCAGTGGCTCACTTTCCCCAGCAACTTTAGCATGATGGCAATCGCTGTTGTTGGTTAGACAACAGAAGTATCTTGTTCAAATGTGAAGTCATGGCTGCAGTCTCCAGAGCTCAGGCCTCATTGCTCAGTGTTCAATTTCTGTTACTTGCACATTGACTAAAGGTTAAAAAAATCCCCGAAAGAATAAGGATAGAGTGTCTAACAATAGGGCAAGGCCCAAAAATGATGCTATTTGAAAGCGAAGGCTAACGACCAACGGCGACCGGACCTCAACGGGTAAGAAGATGAAAAACAATCCCACAGTAACCAGACACAGGAAAGCTTGTTCAAAATCTGCACACCTCAAGACAGGTGGCTAGACCTCTGCGTAGGCCTTGTGGTAACTTCTGCAGAGGCGGAAGCAACTACGCTTTCACACTTTGCTGCCGCTTGGGGTTGCTATCAGAAATCACATTGCACCTCCAAGAAAAAACACACAAGAGAGAGGTAGGTAAGAGCAAATTTTATCAGAATGGCCGAGCGGTCCAAGGCGCTGCGTTAAGGTCGCAGTCTCTTCTGGAGGCGTGGGTTCAAATCCCACTTCTGATATTCTTCTTCTGCTTTGTCATTGTTTCTCAGTTTACAGGACTTTTCATTTTCAAAAATTGCTCCTTTCTTTTGTCCTGCCAACCAGTAAGATGCAGCTGCTCTCACGGTTTCTGTGGTGTAGAGGCCATCACATTCGCCTAACACGCGAAAGGTCCCTGGTTTGAGACCAGGCAGAAACATTTCCAAGCTTGTTGCAAGACATTTAAAAATGACTTAAACAGACACACTTAATGATATTTGTGCTGCACACTTGCTCTTCACCCCTGAAATAATCTTGGGACACAGTTCACACCACCAACTCTGCCAAAATATCCCTGACTCTTAAAACCAGAAGAGCACCTTGAGCCAGGCAGGTAATTCTATGGCAGCTTTGCTACGAGCAAATCACCTTGCACCGTACCCTTTGTTATTGTCTCTTCCGTGTTGTCCGTGCACACAGATAAAAACAGCAACAAAAGCTCTGGCGGCTTACGGCCAATAGCGAGCCTCATGCGGTATTACACATATCCTCAAACAACACATGACATGTTGGGTTGCATTGAGCGTTGGCCTTGTCCCGCTCTGTACAGAGGCCGGCTAAGAGGACTTTGAGAAGCCTTGTAACGTACAGGCCTTTTACAGCAAACTATTTGAAATTTCAAGACAGGGCTAAGTGTTTTATGCTGGTGTCAAGGGTCATAAAGACCAAGAAACACTCCCCGTCGGGAAACCAAACACCAGTCCTCCACGTTATAGGCAGAGGTCCTGGCCAGTATACCAACAACTATCACGTGCAGTCCCAAGGGATTGGCAACAGCCAAAAAAGACAAACCATACAATTTGGCACAAGGTCGCAGGAAGAGTGCAGAACCACAAGCAGTCAGAGTTTGGTGAAGAAGATTGCCGCCTTGATCATGGCCATACTGTGCCAGGCCAAAGACATGTTTCAGCTTCAGTTGGCAGCATAGTGATGTATCAAAAGGCATTCCATGGATTAAGGACCGGCATTCTGCGATACAACGATCCAAGCGTACACCTCGGTTGAACCTACAACCTACCCTTTAGGTGAGAGACCTCTGTGCCTACTACAGACAAAGCAGTCACCTCTATGACCACAATTGTTACTAAGATCACATGTGAAAATGGTGTGTAAGCTGCCAGTGGCTCACTTTCCCCAGCAACTTTAGCATGATGGCAATCGCTGTTGTTGGTTAGACAACAGAAGTATCTTGTTCAAATGTGAAGTCATGGCTGCAGTCTCCAGAGCTCAGGCCTCATTGCTCAGTGTTCAATTTCTGTTACTTGCACATTGACTAAAGGTTAAGGAATCCCTGAAAGAATAAGGATAGAGTGTCTAACAATAGGGCAAGGCCCAAAAATGATGCTATTTGAAAGCGAAGGCTAACGACCAACGGCGACCGGACCTCAACGGGTAAGAAGATGAAAAACAATCCCACAGTAACCAGACACAGGAAAGCTTGTTCAAAATCTGCACACCTCAAGACAGGTGGCTAGACCTCTGCGTAGGCCTTGTGGTAACTTCTGCAGAGGCGGAAGCAACTACGCTTTCACACTTTGCTGCCGCTTGGGGTTGCTATCAGAAATCACATTGCACCTCCAAGAAAAAACACACAAGAGAGAGGTAGGTAAGAGCAAATTTTATCAGAATGGCCGAGCGGTCCAAGGCGCTGCGTTAAGGTTGCAGTCTCTTCTGGAGGCGTGGGTTCAAATCCCACTTCTGATATTCTTCGTCTGCTTTGTCATTGTCTCTCAGTTTACAGGACTTTTCATTTTCAAAAATTGCTCCTTTCTTTTGTCCTGCCAACCAGTAAGATGCAGCTGCTCTCACGGTTTCTGTGGTGTAGAGGCTATCACATTCCCCTAACATGCGAAAGGTCCCTGGTTCGAGACCAGGCAGAAACATTTCCAAGCTTGTTGCAAGACATTTAAACATGACTTAAACAGTCACACTTAATGATATTTGTGCTGCACACTTGCTCTTCACCCCTGAAATAATCTTGGGACACAGTTCACACCACCAACTCTGCCAAAATATCCCTGACTCTTAAAACCAGAGGACCTTGAGCCAGGCAGGTAATTCTATGGCAGCTTTGCTACGAGCAAATCACCTTGCACCGTACCCTTTGTTATTGTCTCTTCCGTGTTGTCCGTGCACACAGATAAAAACAGCAACAAAAGCTCTGGCGGCTTACGGCCAATAGCGAGCCTCATGCGGTATTACACATATCCTCAAACAACACATGACATGTTGGGTTGCATTGAGCGTTGGCCTTGTCCCGCTCTGTACAGAGGCCGGCTCAGAGGACTTTGAGAAGCCTTGTAACCTACAGGCCTTTTACAGCAAACTATTTGAAATTTCAAGACAGGGCTAAGTGTTTTATGCTCGTGTCAAGGGTCATAAAGACCAAGAAACACTCCCCGTCGGGAAACCAAACACCAGTCCTCCACGTTATAGGCAGAGGTCCTGGCCAGTATACCAACAACTATCACGTGCAGTCCCAAGGGATTGGCAACAGCCAAAAAAGACAAACCATACAATTTGGCACAAGGAAGAGTGCAGAACCACAAGCAGTCAGAGTTTGGTGAAGAAGATTGCCGCCTTGATCATGGCCATACTGTGCCAGGCCAAAGACATGTTTCAGCTTGAGTTGGCAGCATAGTGATGTATCAAAAGGCATTCCATGGATTAAGGACCGGCATTCTGCGATACAACGATCCAAGCGTACACCTCGGTTGAACCTACAACCTACCCTTTAGGTGAGAGACCTCTGTGCCTACTACAGACAAAGCAGTCACCTCTATGACCACAATTGTTACTAAGATCACATGTGAAAATGGTGTGTAAGCTGCCAGTGGCTCACTTTCCCCAGCAACTTTAGCATGATGGCAATCGCTGTTGTTGGTTAGACAACAGAAGTATCTTGTTCAAATGTGAAGTCATGGCTGCAGTCTCCAGAGCTCAGGCCTCATTGCTCAGTGTTCAATTTCTGTTACTTGCACATTGACTAAAGGTTAAAAAAATCCCCGAAAGAATAAGGATAGAGTGTCTAACAATAGGGCAAGGCCCAAAAATGATGCTATTTGAAAGCGAAGGCTAACGACCAACGGCGACCGGACCTCAACGGGTAAGAAGATGAAAAACAATCCCACAGTAACCAGACACAGGAAAGCTTGTTCAAAATCTGCACACCTCAAGACAGGTGGCTAGACCTCTGCGTAGGCCTTGTGGTAACTTCTGCAGAGGCGGAAGCAACTACGCTTTCACACTTTGCTGCCGCTTGGGGTTGCTATCAGAAATCACATTGCACCTCCAAGAAAAAACACACAAGAGAGAGGTAGGTAAGAGCAAATTTTATCAGAATGGCCGAGCGGTCCAAGGCGCTGCGTTAAGGTCGCAGTCTCTTCTGGAGGCGTGGGTTCAAATCCCACTTCTGATATTCTTCTTCTGCTTTGTCATTGTTTCTCAGTTTACAGGACTTTTCATTTTCAAAAATTGCTCCTTTCTTTTGTCCTGCCAACCAGTAAGATGCAGCTGCTCTCACGGTTTCTGTGGTGTAGAGGCCATCACATTCGCCTAACACGCGAAAGGTCCCTGGTTTGAGACCAGGCAGAAACATTTCCAAGCTTGTTGCAAGACATTTAAAAATGACTTAAACAGACACACTTAATGATATTTGTGCTGCACACTTGCTCTTCACCCCTGAAATAATCTTGGGACACAGTTCACACCACCAACTCTGCCAAAATATCCCTGACTCTTAAAACCAGAAGAGCACCTTGAGCCAGGCAGGTAATTCTATGGCAGCTTTGCTACGAGCAAATCACCTTGCACCGTACCCTTTGTTATTGTCTCTTCCGTGTTGTCCGTGCACACAGATAAAAACAGCAACAAAAGCTCTGGCGGCTTACGGCCAATAGCGAGCCTCATGCGGTATTACACATATCCTCAAACAACACATGACATGTTGGGTTGCATTGAGCGTTGGCCTTGTCCCGCTCTGTACAGAGGCCGGCTAAGAGGACTTTGAGAAGCCTTGTAACGTACAGGCCTTTTACAGCAAACTATTTGAAATTTCAAGACAGGGCTAAGTGTTTTATGCTGGTGTCAAGGGTCATAAAGACCAAGAAACACTCCCCGTCGGGAAACCAAACACCAGTCCTCCACGTTATAGGCAGAGGTCCTGGCCAGTATACCAACAACTATCACGTGCAGTCCCAAGGGATTGGCAACAGCCAAAAAAGACAAACCATACAATTTGGCACAAGGTCGCAGGAAGAGTGCAGAACCACAAGCAGTCAGAGTTTGGTGAAGAAGATTGCCGCCTTGATCATGGCCATACTGTGCCAGGCCAAAGACATGTTTCAGCTTCAGTTGGCAGCATAGTGATGTATCAAAAGGCATTCCATGGATTAAGGACCGGCATTCTGCGATACAACGATCCAAGCGTACACCTCGGTTGAACCTACAACCTACCCTTTAGGTGAGAGACCTCTGTGCCTACTACAGACAAAGCAGTCACCTCTATGACCACAATTGTTACTAAGATCACATGTGAAAATGGTGTGTAAGCTGCCAGTGGCTCACTTTCCCCAGCAACTTTAGCATGATGGCAATCGCTGTTGTTGGTTAGACAACAGAAGTATCTTGTTCAAATGTGAAGTCATGGCTGCAGTCTCCAGAGCTCAGGCCTCATTGCTCAGTGTTCAATTTCTGTTACTTGCACATTGACTAAAGGTTAAGGAATCCCTGAAAGAATAAGGATAGAGTGTCTAACAATAGGGCAAGGCCCAAAAATGATGCTATTTGAAAGCGAAGGCTAACGACCAACGGCGACCGGACCTCAACGGGTAAGAAGATGAAAAACAATCCCACAGTAACCAGACACAGGAAAGCTTGTTCAAAATCTGCACACCTCAAGACAGGTGGCTAGACCTCTGCGTAGGCCTTGTGGTAACTTCTGCAGAGGCGGAAGCAACTACGCTTTCACACTTTGCTGCCGCTTGGGGTTGCTATCAGAAATCACATTGCACCTCCAAGAAAAAACACACAAGAGAGAGGTAGGTAAGAGCAAATTTTATCAGAATGGCCGAGCGGTCCAAGGCGCTGCGTTAAGGTTGCAGTCTCTTCTGGAGGCGTGGGTTCAAATCCCACTTCTGATATTCTTCGTCTGCTTTGTCATTGTCTCTCAGTTTACAGGACTTTTCATTTTCAAAAATTGCTCCTTTCTTTTGTCCTGCCAACCAGTAAGATGCAGCTGCTCTCATGGTTTCTGTGGTGTAGAGGCTATCACATTCGCCTAACACGCGAAAGGTCCCTGGTTCGAGACCAGGCAGAAACATTTCCAAGCTTGTTGCAAGACATTTAAACATGACTTAAACAGACACACTTAATGATATTTGTGCTGCACACTTGCTCTTCACCCCTGAAATAATCTTGGGACACAGTTCACACCACCAACTCTGCCAAAATATCCCTGACTCTTAAAACCAGAAGAGGACCTTGAGCCAGGCAGGTAATTCTATGGCAGCTTTGCTACGAGCAAATCACCTTGCACCGTACCCTTTGTTATTGTCTCTTCCGTGTTGTCCGTGCACACAGATAAAAACAGCAACAAAAGCTCTGGCGGCTTACGGCCAATAGCGAGCCTCATGCGGTATTACACATATCCTCAAACAACACATGACATGTTGGGTTGCATTGAGCGTTGGCCTTGTCCCGCTCTGTACAGAGGCCGGCTCAGAGGACTTTGAGAAGCCTTGTAACCTACAGGCCTTTTACAGCAAACTATTTGAAATTTCAAGACAGGGCTAAGTGTTTTATGCTCGTGTCAAGGGTCATAAAGACCAAGAAACACTCCCCGTCGGGAAACCAAACACCAGTCCTCCACGTTATAGGCAGAGGTCCTGGCCAGTATACCAACAACTATCACGTGCAGTCCCAAGGGATTGGCAACAGCCAAAAAAGACAAACCATACAATTTGGCACAAGGTCGCAGGAAGAGTGCAGAACCACAAGCAGTCAGAGTTTGGTGAAGAAGATTGCCGCCTTGATCATGGCCATACTGTGCCAGGCCAAAGACATGTTTCAGCTTGAGTTGGCAGCATAGTGATGTATCAAAAGGCATTCCATGGATTAAGGACCGGCATTCTGCGATACAACGATCCAAGCGTACACCTCGGTTGAACCTACAACCTACCCTTTAGGTGAGAGACCTCTGTGCCTACTACAGACAAAGCAGTCACCTCTATGACCACAATTGTTACTAAGATCACATGTGAAAATGGTGTGTAAGCTGCCAGTGGCTCACTTTCCCCAGCAACTTTAGCATGATGGCAATCGCTGTTGTTGGTTAGACAACAGAAGTATCTTGTTCAAATGTGAAGTCATGGCTGCAGTCTCCAGAGCTCAGGCCTCATTGCTCAGTGTTCAATTTCTGTTACTTGCACATTGACTAAAGGTTAAGGAATCCCTGAAAGAATAAGGATAGAGTGTCTAACAATAGGGCAAGGCCCAAAAATGATGCTATTTGAAAGCGAAGGCTAACGACCAACGGCGACCGGACCTCAACGGGTAAGAAGATGAAAAACAATCCCACAGTAACCAGACACAGGAAAGCTTGTTCAAAATCTGCACACCTCAAGACAGGTGGCTAGACCTCTGCGTAGGCCTTGTGGTAACTTCTGCAGAGGCGGAAGCAACTACGCTTTCACACTTTGCTGCCGCTTGGGGTTGCTATCAGAAATCACATTGCACCTCCAAGAAAAAACACACAAGAGAGAGGTAGGTAAGAGCAAATTTTATCAGAATGGCCGAGCGGTCCAAGGCGCTGCGTTAAGGTCGCAGTCTCTTCTGGAGGCGTGGGTTCAAATCCCACTTCTGATATTCTTCTTCTGCTTTGTCATTGTTTCTCAGTTTACAGGACTTTTCATTTTCAAAAATTGCTCCTTTCTTTTGTCCTGCCAACCAGTAAGATGCAGCTGCTCTCACGGTTTCTGTGGTGTAGAGGCTATCACATTTGCCTAACATGCGAAAGGTCCCTGGTTCGAGACCAGGCAGAAACATTTCCAAGCTTGTTGCAAGACATTTAAACATGACTTAAACAGTCACACTTAATGATATTTGTGCTGCACACTTGCTCTTCACCCCTGAAATAATCTTGGGACACAGTTCACACCACCAACTCTGCCAAAATATCCCTGACTCTTAAAACCAGAAGAGGACCTTGAGCCAGGCAGGTAATTCTATGGCAGCTTTGCTACGAGCAAATCACCTTGCACCGTACCCTTTGTTATTGTCTCTTCCGTGTTGTCCGTGCACACAGATAAAAACAGCAACAAAAGCTCTGGCGGCTTACGGCCAATAGCGAGCCTCATGCGGTATTACACATATCCTCAAACAACACATGACATGTTGGGTTGCATTGAGCGTTGGCCTTGTCCCGCTCTGTACAGAGGCCGGCTCAGAGGACTTTGAGAAGCCTTGTAACCTACAGGCCTTTTACAGCAAACTATTTGAAATTTCAAGACAGGGCTAAGTGTTTTATGCTCGTGTCAAGGGTCATAAAGACCAAGAAACACTCCCCGTCGGGAAACCAAACACCAGTCCTCCACGTTATAGGCAGAGGTCCTGGCCAGTATACCAACAACTATCACGTGCAGTCCCAAGGGATTGGCAACAGCCAAAAAAGACAAACCATACAATTTGGCACAAGGAAGAGTGCAGAACCACAAGCAGTCAGAGTTTGGTGAAGAAGATTGCCGCCTTGATCATGGCCATACTGTGCCAGGCCAAAGACATGTTTCAGCTTGAGTTGGCAGCATAGTGATGTATCAAAAGGCATTCCATGGATTAAGGACCGGCATTCTGCGATACAACGATCCAAGCGTACACCTCGGTTGAACCTACAACCTACCCTTTAGGTGAGAGACCTCTGTGCCTACTACAGACAAAGCAGTCACCTCTATGACCACAATTGTTACTAAGATCACATGTGAAAATGGTGTGTAAGCTGCCAGTGGCTCACTTTCCCCAGCAACTTTAGCATGATGGCAATCGCTGTTGTTGGTTAGACAACAGAAGTATCTTGTTCAAATGTGAAGTCATGGCTGCAGTCTCCAGAGCTCAGGCCTCATTGCTCAGTGTTCAATTTCTGTTACTTGCACATTGACTAAAGGTTAAGGAATCCCTGAAAGAATAAGGATAGAGTGTCTAACAATAGGGCAAGGCCCAAAAATGATGCTATTTGAAAGCGAAGGCTAACGACCAACGGCGACCGGACCTCAACGGGTAAGAAGATGAAAAACAATCCCACAGTAACCAGACACAGGAAAGCTTGTTCAAAATCTGCACACCTCAAGACAGGTGGCTAGACCTCTGCGTAGGCCTTGTGGTAACTTCTGCAGAGGCGGAAGCAACTACGCTTTCACACTTTGCTGCCGCTTGGGGTTGCTATCAGAAATCACATTGCACCTCCAAGAAAAAACACACAAGAGAGAGGTAGGTAAGAGCAAATTTTATCAGAATGGCCGAGCGGTCCAAGGCGCTGCGTTAAGGTCGCAGTCTCTTCTGGAGGCGTGGGTTCAAATCCCACTTCTGATATTCTTCTTCTGCTTTGTCATTGTTTCTCAGTTTACAGGACTTTTCATTTTCAAAAATTGCTCCTTTCTTTTGTCCTGCCAACCAGTAAGATGCAGCTGCTCTCACGGTTTCTGTGGTGTAGAGGCTATCACATTCGCCTAACATGCGAAAGGTCCCTGGTTCGAGACCAGGCAGAAACATTTCCAAGCTTGTTGCAAGACATTTAAACATGACTTAAACAGTCACACTTAATGATATTTGTGCTGCACACTTGCTCTTCACCCCTGAAATAATCTTGGGACACAGTTCACACCACCAACTCTGCCAAAATATCCCTGACTCTTAAAACCAGAAGAGGACCTTGAGCCAGGCAGGTAATTCTATGGCAGCTTTGCTACGAGCAAATCACCTTGCACCGTACCCTTTGTTATTGTCTCTTCCGTGTTGTCCGTGCACACAGATAAAAACAGCAACAAAAGCTCTGGCGCCTTACGGCCAATAGCGAGCCTCATGCGGTATTACACATATCCTCAAACAACACATGACATGTTGGGTTGCATTGAGCGTTGGCCTTGTCCCGCTCTGTACAGAGGCCGGCTCAGAGGACTTTGAGAAGCCTTGTAACCTACAGGCCTTTTACAGCAAACTATTTGAAATTTCAAGACAGGGCTAAGTGTTTTATGCTCGTGTCAAGGGTCATAAAGACCAAGAAACACTCCCCGTCGGGAAACCAAACACCAGTCCTCCACGTTATAGGCAGAGGTCCTGGCCAGTATACCAACAACTATCACGTGCAGTCCCAAGGGATTGGCAACAGCCAAAAAAGACAAACCATACAATTTGGCACAAGGAAGAGTGCAGAACCACAAGCAGTCAGAGTTTGGTGAAGAAGATTGCCGCCTTGATCATGGCCATACTGTGCCAGGCCAAAGACATGTTTTAGCTTGAGTTGGCAGCATAGTGATGTATCAAAAGGCATTCCATGGATTAAGGACCGGCATTCTGCGATACAACGATCCAAGCGTACACCTCGGTTGAACCTACAACCTACCCTTTAGGTGAGAGACCTCTGTGCCTACTACAGACAAAGCAGTCACCTCTATGACCACAATTGTTACTAAGATCACATGTGAAAATGGTGTGTAAGCTGCCAGTGGCTCACTTTCCCCAGCAACTTTAGCATGATGGCAATCGCTGTTGTTGGTTAGACAACAGAAGTATCTTGTTCAAATGTGAAGTCATGGCTGCAGTCTCCAGAGCTCAGGCCTCATTGCTCAGTGTTCAATTTCTGTTACTTGCACATTGACTAAAGGTTAAAAAAATCCCCGAAAGAATAAGGATAGAGTGTCTAACAATAGGGCAAGGCCCAAAAATGATGCTATTTGAAAGCGAAGGCTAACGACCAACGGCGGCCGGACCTCAACGGGTAAGAAGATGAAAAACAATCCCACAGTAACCAGACACAGGAAAGCTTGTTCAAAATCTGCACACCTCAAGACAGGTGGCTAGACCTCTGCGTAGGCCTTGTGGTAACTTCTGCAGAGGCGGAAGCACCTACGCTTTCACACTTTGCTGCCGCTTGGGGTTGCTATCAGAAATCACATTGCACCTCCAAGAAAAAACACACAAGAGAGAGGTAGGTAAGAGCAAACTTTATCAAAATGGCCGAGCGGTCCAAGGCGCTGCGTTAAGGTCGCAGTCTCTTCTGGAGGCGTGGGTTCAAATCCCACTTCTGATATTCTTCTTCTGCTTTGTCATTGTCTCTCAGTTTACAGGACTTTTCATTTTCAAAAATTGCTCCTTTCTTTTGTCCTGCAAACCAGTAAGATGCAGCTGCTCTCATGGTTTCTGTGGTGTAGAGGCTATCACATTCGCCTAACACGCGAAAGGTCCCTGGTTCGAGACCAGGCAGAAACATTTCCAAGCTTGTTGCAAGACATTTAAACATGACTTAAACAGACACACTTAATGATATTTGTGCTGCACACTTGCTCTTCACCCCTGAAATAATCTTGGGACACAGTTCACACCACCAACTCTGCCAAAATATCCCTGACTCTTAAAACCAGAAGAGGACCTTGAGCCAGGCAGGTAATTCTATGGCAGCTTTGCTACGAGCAAATCACCTTGCACCGTACCCTTTGTTATTGTCTCTTCCGTGTTGTCCGTGCACACAGATAAAAACAGCAACAAAAGCTCTGGCGGCTTACGGCCAATAGCGAGCCTCATGCGGTATTACACATATCCTCAAACAACACATGACATGTTGGGTTGCATTGAGCGTTGGCCTTGTCCCGCTCTGTACAGAGGCCGGCTCAGAGGACTTTGAGAAGCCTTGTAACCTACAGGCCTTTTACAGCAAACTATTTGAAATTTCAAGACAGGGCTAAGTGTTTTATGCTCGTGTCAAGGGTCATAAAGACCAAGAAACACTCCCCGTCGGGAAACCAAACACCAGTCCTCCACGTTATAGGCAGAGGTCCTGGCCAGTATACCAACAACTATCACGTGCAGTCCCAAGGGATTGGCAACAGCCAAAAAAGACAAACCATACAATTTGGCACAAGGAAGAGTGCAGAACCACAAGCAGTCAGAGTTTGGTGAAGAAGATTGCCGCCTTGATCATGGCCATACTGTGCCAGGCCAAAGACATGTTTCAGCTTGAGTTGGCAGCATAGTGATGTATCAAAAGGCATTCCATGGATTAAGGACCGGCATTCTGCGATACAACGATCCAAGCGTACACCTCGGTTGAACCTACAACCTACCCTTTAGGTGAGAGACCTCTGTGTCTTCTACAGACAAAGCAGTCACCTCTATGACCACAATTGTTACTAAGATCACATGTGAAAATGGTGTGTAAGCTGCCAGTGGCTCACTTTCCCCAGCAACTTTAGCATGATGGCAATCGCTGTTGTTGGTTAGACAACAGAAGTATCTTGTTCAAATGTGAAGTCATGGCTGCAGTCTCCAGAGCTCAGGCCTCATTGCTCAGTGTTCAATTTCTGTTACTTGCACATTGACTAAAGGTTAAAAAAATCCCCGAAAGAATAAGGATAGAGTGTCTAACAATAGGGCAAGGCCCAAAAATGATGCTATTTGAAAGCGAAGGCTAACGACCAACGGCGGCCGGACCTCAACGGGTAAGAAGATGAAAAACAATCCCACAGTAACCAGACACAGGAAAGCTTGTTCAAAATCTGCACACCTCAAGACAGGTGGCTAGACCTCTGCGTAGGCCTTGTGGTAACTTCTGCAGAGGCGGAAGCACCTACGCTTTCACACTTTGCTGCCGCTTGGGGTTGCTATCAGAAATCACATTGCACCTCCAAGAAAAAACACACAAGAGAGAGGTAGGTAAGAGCAAACTTTATCAAAATGGCCGAGCGGTCCAAGGCGCTGCGTTAAGGTCGCAGTCTCTTCTGGAGGCGTGGGTTCAAATCCCACTTCTGATATTCTTCTTCTGCTTTGTCATTGTCTCTCAGTTTACAGGACTTTTCATTTTCAAAAATTGCTCCTTTCTTTTGTCCTGCCAACCAGTAAGATGCAGCTGCTCTCATGGTTTCTGTGGTGTAGAGGCTATCACATTCGCCTAACACGCGAAAGGTCCCTGGTTCGAGACCAGGCAGAAACATTTCCAAGCTTGTTGCAAGACATTTAAACATGACTTAAACAGACACACTTAATGATATTTGTGCTGCACACTTGCTCTTCACCCCTGAAATAATCTTGGGACACAGTTCACACCACCAACTCTGCCAAAATATCCCTGACTCTTAAAACCAGAAGAGGACCTTGAGCCAGGCAGGTAATTCTATGGCAGCTTTGCTACGAGCAAATCACCTTGCACCGTACCCTTTGTTATTGTCTCTTCCGTGTTGTCCGTGCACACAGATAAAAACAGCAACAAAAGCTCTGGCGGCTTACGGCCAATAGCGAGCCTCATGCGGTATTACACATATCCTCAAACAACACATGACATGTTGGGTTGCATTGAGCGTTGGCCTTGTCCCGCTCTGTACAGAGGCCGGCTCAGAGGACTTTGAGAAGCCTTGTAACCTACAGGCCTTTTACAGCAAACTATTTGAAATTTCAAGACAGGGCTAAGTGTTTTATGCTCGTGTCAAGGGTCATAAAGACCAAGAAACACTCCCCGTCGGGAAACCAAACACCAGTCCTCCACGTTATAGGCAGAGGTCCTGGCCAGTATACCAACAACTATCACGTGCAGTCCCAAGGGATTGGCAACAGCCAAAAAAGACAAACCATACAATTTGGCACAAGGAAGAGTGCAGAACCACAAGCAGTCAGAGTTTGGTGAAGAAGATTGCCGCCTTGATCATGGCCATACTGTGCCAGGCCAAAGACATGTTTCAGCTTGAGTTGGCAGCATAGTGATGTATCAAAAGGCATTCCATGGATTAAGGACCGGCATTCTGCGATACAACGATCCAAGCGTACACCTCGGTTGAACCTACAACCTACCCTTTAGGTGAGAGACCTCTGTGTCTTCTACAGACAAAGCAGTCACCTCTATGACCACAATTGTTACTAAGATCACATGTGAAAATGGTGTGTAAGCTGCCAGTGGCTCACTTTCCCCAGCAACTTTAGCATGATGGCAATCGCTGTTGTTGGTTAGACAACAGAAGTATCTTGTTCAAATGTGAAGTCATGGCTGCAGTCTCCAGAGCTCAGGCCTCATTGCTCAGTGTTCAATTTCTGTTACTTGCACATTGACTAAAGGTTAAAAAAATCCCCGAAAGAATAAGGATAGAGTGTCTAACAATAGGGCAAGGCCCAAAAATGATGCTATTTGAAAGCGAAGGCTAACGACCAACGGCGACCGGACCTCAACGGGTAAGAAGATGAAAAACAATCCCACAGTAACCAGACACAGGAAAGCTTGTTCAAAATCTGCACACCTCAAGACAGGTGGCTAGACCTCTGCGTAGACCTTGTGGCAACTTCTGCAGAGGCAGAAGCACCTACGCTTTCACACTTTGCTGCCGCTTGGGGTTGCTATCAGAAATCACATTGCACCTCCAAGAAAAAACACACAAGAGAGAGGTAGGTAAGAGCAAATTTTATCAGAATGGCCGAGCGGTCCAAGGCGCTGCGTTAAAGCTGGGGAACATTCGGCCAGGTAAGATGGGGAAGAAGGGGGGAGAGGGGGGAAGAAGGAAAAAGAGGGGAAAGGAGGAGAAAAGGGAGAAAGGAGGAAAAATGAAGAAAAAATGTGGAAATTTCTGGGACATAAACACATGTCTAGTGGCCTGGAGATGTTTTTACATGTTGACCCAGGTCTGTCATGCAGTGAACGGGATTTGAACTCGCAACTAGGTGCTGGGCCTGCATTGAAGATCACGTGACATGGCCTCCGTCAGATGACGCAGAGAATACAATTAATATGAAGTAAACCTGATATGTTTTTATATTGAGGGTTATCTTTTTGCAGACACACGCATCTGAAATTGTAAATATGAAGTAGTGAAAATATTTCAACACCTCATTTACTCATCTATTAATGTAATTCTGCATTTAGCTCTAATTCAATGGTAATTTCTGTTAATATTTCTTTTTTTTCTCTTTCTCAGAAAGGAGCTGAGGAACCAGAAGCGATGCAGAACAGGGAGTCATGGCAGGATTTCAGTGGCTGACCTATTTTAGAATTTATTAACCTGTTAAAGTCCATTTTCATTGGCATGGAAAAAATAACATTGTGTGTGTTTATAAAATATTGTAGTTAATAGAATGTAAGGAACCTGTTCTGTATATGGAATACACACACACACACACACACACACTATATAAATATAAATAACAAGAGCCTTTATATCGGTATGATATGTGTGTATATTTGTGTAGTGGCACTTCGTTTCTCTTCTTTACCACCACTTTGAAGTCAGTCTAGCAACTTTGTATTTATATTATTATAATAATAATTTTAGATATTTATAATAACATTAGATATTCATATGTGAATTGAATTGTAATAAAACATTTTTTTCTTACTAGTCTTGATTTCATTTACATAATTACTCATAATCACCACAATAAACATGTCAAACTCACTGTTTAATGTTCAGTCATTAAAAACAATAACATTGCTTTTGAATAAATACCAAAACAAAAAATTAAAACTATTTACAATCAATTTACAACTAATACTGTGCTGTTTAATCTTACTCTTAACTTTTACAAAAATATAATAAAAAAAACAATTTTAAAAATGAGAATATGTACAACAACCACAACTATTTACAATTACTGTACAGCAAGTACTTTAACTTGTATTGAGGATACTTCCTCTGGTTTCATCCTGGTTGTGTCCACTTGAAACTGTACAGAAGGTTCACAATAAAAAGGTTTTAAAATGTTTTTAAAAAAACAACAACATATATAATTAAAAAGGAGCAAACAAAAGTTACTATAACACTTAACTGCAAACTATATACATCTATTTACAAAGTGCTTATTTCTGCCCCTTCCTCATCTCCTCCAGCCACTGTTCCTTTGTCAGGCTTTCAGACTGGGGGCAGTAGACCCTCCCACGGTAGTGGCTATGTCCAGTCTCTGCTGTGCGAAAGAGGCCACACTTCTTGCAAGTGTTTGCCTGCACAGTCCTCTTGTATGGCCTCTTTGTTGTTGGTTGCTGGGTTGTGGCCTGCATGGTTGAAGGCATGACAACCTGATAGAAGAAAACAGGTTGTCCTGCCTGTGTGAGGCCCTGGTGAGGAATCCCAGGTGCTGGGGCTGCAGGGGCTGCTGGGCCTGGGAAAGCACCTGGTGCCACTGACAACTGCCTCTTCACACCGCCTTTTGGAAGGATGGTGCATGGTGCCTGCCTTTGCTTAGCCTGGCCAGCCGTACTCTCTGGCAGCCGGTACTGATGTTCATCCTGTGCTGGCACAGGATAAGAAGGCAGCGGTCTTGCATCCATCAGTGGTTCTTCAGCTACTGCAATCTCTGAGGGTACACCAGTTCCCTGAAGCAGGACAGAAAGCTCCTGCTTTTTCTGTCTGCCATTGTGCCACTGAATCAGAGTGTTCTGGTTGACCTCCACAAGCTGCATGTCTGTTCCCTGCATGACCCGGGCATTCCCAACAACCAGCTCCCTGATTTTACGGTAGTCCCTAATAATTAAGGACCACCTTGACTCTGCTCCTTTGCCTTTTCTTTTGGGGGCTGGATGCAGACCACACAGTCTGATGAAAATGGTCTCCACCAACCTGCAGCAGTCAGGCCATTGTGCAGGTGCACTACTTGCACCTAGCACGCAGCGGATTGTGCTCTCCACCCCTGGTGTTTTTGAGGGCTTCTTTGGGGTTCGGAAGTGTCCACTCAGAAGTCTGTCTTGGTGCCGCGCTGAATAAACAACCCGCTGCTTGTCCCCTTCGCTCAGGTTCTGCCAGAGTCCTATAATTTGGTCCGCCTGCAGGTTGCTGAGATAGAGAGAGGTCTGCTCCCGAAGCCCAACCAAGTACTCAGCAAGTCTGTCCACATGCTGGTATCCAGGCACATTCTGGTCATCAACAGCCTGCTCAAATCATTAAGCAGAAAACAGAAAATAGTTTAAAACCTTTTAACAGTTTTAGTTTCAATATACGTCAACATGCAGAATGTAGAAAACAGCAGTGAATAACTGTTACTGACCACAGTTTCTTCAGAGGTGTCCCCAGCCTCAGAGATGCTGGGAGCCAGTGGGGAGGAGGCGCTGGGAGCAAACAGGGAGGAGGTGCCAGGAGCCAGTGGGGAGGAGGCGCTGGGAGTCAGTGGGGAGGAGGCGCTGGGAGCTGCTGTGGAGGAGATGCTGGGAGCAGGCTGAACCTCTATATCCAGCACTGTGGGGTCATCTGTGAGGTCAGAAAAACCCTCATCGTCCTCATCTGCCGCCACATCATGCTCCTCCACCAAGCGGGCAGTCTCCTCTGAGTCCGGGTTCATGTCCTGCAGGGCCTGACCAGTCTGCCGGAACAGATACTGCACTCCTATGAGCTCACCTGAGACACAACAACATAAATAAAGCACAATGCAGATTGGAATGAGTAAAAACCAATCAGCTCATCAGAATCATAAAATACATTAAATATAAATATAAATTTCCCCCCTCAGCAACACAGTTTTTCTGTGAGGAGCTGTCAGAGAGATGCAGCTTTGTACTTTTCCTTTGGCAGGTCATTCTGTCATTACCTGTGTAACGTGAGGGTGGACAGAACTCTGGTGCCACCTTTCTGCCAAACAGCTTCTCGTAGTTCTGGTTGACAGAATGCAGCAGATCACCAGAGTAGCAGCACAAAGGAGACTTCTCAGTCGCCATGGCAGCAACGCGCCGGTCCTGGTTCCACCTGTGCAGACCTTCCAGCAGGTAAACCTGGAAATTCAGGCTGTTGGCACTGGTCCCTACAAGTACAATGAAATGCAACATGAAATATCAAAAGCATTTTTGACATAAACATCACATCAAATGAACAAACACGCATATAATAAGATACACATTTTAGTGTCACACACCTGGTATGAAGCGGTTTAGGTGCAGATGAAAAGACTCCAAGGAAGTAGAGCCTCTGGCACACCTAAAGACCGGCAGCCGCACACCTCCCTTGGTCAGCTCTCCAGTTTTAATGTAGAGCGCAACACCTGGTGGATCTTGGATGCACTTTACATGCTTCTTCTGGACCCGCCAGATGTGCTCCATCCTCTCCTGATCAAACAGAGGAACGCCAAGGGAGTCGTTGCCACGGGAGCCCATAAGTAAAGCAAACAGCTCCTCCAGCAGCTTAACTGTGGTGTCCACTCCTCGTGTCCTCCGTCTGCAGTGGAGAGCCAACTCCTCCCTGGTCAGGTGTCTGTTCACATCTGCAGATGACAGTCCCTGGTTCCGAAGCTGCTGGGCCTTGGCTTCACGCAACAGCGCTAAGTCAGCTGCATCCCACTCAAAAATGCATGCTGAGATGCGTGCCATGTAGAGTGGGTACAGCTGATGGGCATCAGTGGTGCATCCCAGGGCAAGCCGTCGCATAAAATGCCAGATGTCCAGCCGTACCAGAAGCTGAGGCCACCTGCTGAATCTAGCCTCCAGCTTTGTTGTCTCTGCAGCCTCAGCACAGCATCCACAGTCCACATACAGGACAACAGGGGAATCCACACTGGCCTGCTGGTACCTCCTCACCAGGTCACCAGCCATCCTGTCTAAACCAGCTCCCTCCTGAGCAGTCAGGACACTGATTAAAATCTGGCCATACTCATTTCCCAAAGAGGTGAGCCAGAGAGCTGTCCCTTTGGCTGTCCCAGCCAGCTTCTTTGTGATCTGAAGCACAAAACATGAACAGAGACACACAATAAGATGGAGACATGTAGAAATCCAGCTAGTGGTTTATTGAAGCCTATTTTGCAGAAAATAAGATGATTCAACCTTTTTTGTGGAGTCCATCTTCAGAATGGTGCCAAAGGTTGATGTAATGTGCGCCTTGATGTCCTCCAGCCTGGTCAAGATGTCCTGGCTGTAGACGGACAGAAGCCACCTGCAGCTGGGCACAACATCTGGCTTTGGAGGTTCCGGGAACTTTACAGGCAGCAATCCAGGGCGCTGGAGGAAGCTCATGCACTCCGTGGTGTACCGCGATACACGTTGGAGCCACTCCTCTGTGTGGTTCTCCCTCAGCTGTTTCAGTACCCGGGTTGGGCTGTTGCCAAGGCCCCTCTCCCGCAGAAGCCGAATCACCCTCACGTCACAGGCATACCTTGGTCACAGATAAATATATCAGTAAGAATGTACAGCTTTGACTTGAACATGGAAAAAGAGAAAAAAGACACTACTCACTTTTGAGTCATGATGACCCGAAATTCTGACCTGTGAGCCAAGTCCAGCTGTTGGAGGACAGCCTGGCTCCAGGACACATGAGAGGCTTTACACCTGGCACAAGTCAGCGTCTCAGTGACCATGGTGTACATGCGGTCTATGTCCAGGACCCGCCGTGCCCTCTTGTGCAGCCCTGCTCCTGTCAGCTGATGCCCAGCACAAGAAGGATTGGGGCAGACCACCTTAACCTTCCACAACTTGTAAGGCATCCAAACAAGTAGTGGATGGGCAAAAAAGCGGTCTGGGGAAGGTGCCTGGTGGTAGAGGTGACTCGGCTGAGGTGGGTAGTACCACAGCTTCAGGTTGTCCTGGAGTTCCAGTCTGCCCTTCGCCCCCATCCTAAACAAAGCTTTGGATATCCACCTATGGTCTTCAGGTGGAAAGCCCTCTGCCCACAAACGGGGAAGCTGAGGAGTTGCAGCAGGAAAACAATGTGTAACTATACTTAGTTCTGGTAAAATACACTGCTGCAAAAGTATTCGTGTTTAAAGCACAGTGCTAGAACACTTACTGACACAGGAGCAGCCACTGGTGTCTCAGCTGGTACTGCTGGTGCCTCTGTTTGGGAGCCTACGGCCTGTATGAAGTTTAAGAATCAGATATTAAAATCTACAGGATAAATCTCTAATCCTGTACATTGAATGAAGTCTAGAACTACAGATGCTCGAGCTGAAAATGTAATCACTCACTGATATGGCAGTGCTGACTGGAGAAGCAGGTGTCTCCTGGCGTTCTGTGACCTGTTTCTATAAAACAGAGTCTAAGTCACATGTATTAACAACACACTTTTACACAGTTGACTTTTGAACCCCCTTTACCTGTGTCACTTTCCTGGCCATGGCAAGGTTTGGCTTTGCAGCTGCGCTAAGTGAACCACCATATCTTGGTTTGGTAAACTGAAAGTTAAGAAGCAAAAGACTGTATAAAGACAAGCCATTTGATGAATCTATTGATAGTACATGTAGGAGCAACAACAACTAAATACCATAGACAAATTCAGTGGTGGTCGCTGTTTGTGGCCTTCAGCTCCCTTCATTTCTGTCAGCCCAGCAGACTGGGCAGCACCTGCAGCTGAAGTCTGTGACATCAGGGCACCCTGGACAGCAGAAGCTGACTGGACAGCAGAAGCTGGCTGGACAGCAGGAGCTGGCTGGACAGCAGGAGCTGGCTGCTGTTTAATGGCAAAGTAGGTTTAACACTGGTCACTTTGTGATGTCATATTTGTACTATACTACAAAACTACTGTGTTTTTCGCCTACCATCTGGATGTGGAATCCACACACACATCTCCTCACACTACCAAACAGGGACGTCTGCCCATGCTGCATCATTGGACATTTCTCAATCTAAAAAGAACATTTGAAGATTTATCTCCATGTCATTCAGTTGTGTGTGTTGTAGCAGAAACCATTTTGAATTTTTACTTAATCAAATATTTATTAATGTGTGAAAATCCGGTTTATGCTGTTGCATTTAGTACAAATGAAGTATAAAAGTAAACACCTGATAAAGACACACATACCCTCTGATACAGCTCGTACCACTTCTTCTGTCTGGGTGCTGGCCTGTTGCCCTCACCTGGAGGCCATGATCCTGTGGAGGCGAAGCTCTTGAGGCGTGCCATCCAGACAGTGTCGGGCATTGCTTTGTGGGACTTCGATGCCTTTGGTTGAAGATGATTTAAAAGTAAATGGTAACAACATAAGAGCTTATCAAGCCTATACAAAAACTAAAAGAATAAAAACCCATAATGATTATGATGAGACACTGTCCTCAATGACTAGACCTAACGTCTGGTAATGATTAGGTAAAATACTCCAAAATATGTCCAACCACTCAATCACCTCAAGCCTGGTTAATAATATCTGGGACCTGTTATTAGTAAATATGATTTAAAAAAAAAAAAAAAAAAAAAAGCTCTGTCAGACAGGCCAGTTGTCAATCAGCAGCTCCTATATGGAGGATTGTGGATATATTATTACTACTGGCTTTAATATGGTCTTTAGTTTGTTATCTTGTATGACCTTCAGCTTCCTGTTTGGTCCCAGTACTGATATATTCTATATGTTGAGAAATTTTGCTGGGTTTGTTAAAGTACTTCATAGACAAAAGTTAGCTTGGCATGGTTATCCAACAGGACTAACATACTGACCCGAATACAGGACAGTACTGATTATAAAATGACCCCTATTTTCCCACTTTTTTTTAAACGCTGTAGTTTATGCCGACGACCATATATGATGATGGTTAATCCCCATGATGTGATTTTTATTTTAAATGTCTTAAGAAGCCGAGGGCGAGAATGAATAGGACATGACTGAAAACAAAGCCACATCTAACATAACCTCGGTGTAATAAGCACGTAAATAATATTTTATAGACCAAAGTTATCTTAGCTTTAATAGCTAACAACTTGGTTAATCCCACATATGAAACGTTTTTCATCGACTCGCTCGGGAAATGGGAATGGGAAAAAAAGACACGACTGTGAAACCAATGTCGAGTAACATCGGCGTAAAACCGGGAAATTTTTATTTTTACACATCGATGTACATCATACAGCATTTTCATGAATGAGCCGATACTTACCATGTCGCTAAATAGACCGCTTTCACTCGTAAATTCTTGTTCACTCCGACTGTTCCCAAGAACTTCCAATTTACATACGGATTTAACCTTCGACCTCCCGTAACCTTTACCTTCATTAAACATTTTACATTGCGATACGTACCTTTCACGACGTCATTGGCCGTCAGCTTTCAACATTTCTCCAACGTGATTGGTCGGCAACTTCAACATTTTCAACATTTCTTGAACGTGATTGGCTAGAATCTTCAACATTTTCAACATTTCTTGAACGTGATTGGCCGGCAACTTCAACATTTTCAACATTTCCCCCGGACCATTCTTCGGCAGCTGGTTGCAGTCTCTTCTGGAGGCGTGGGTTCAAATCCCACTTCTGATATTCTTCTTCTGCTTTGTCATTGTCTCTCAGTTTACAGGACTTTTCATTTTCAAAAATTGCTCCTTTCTTTTGTCCTGCCAACCAGTAAGATGCAGCTGCTCTCACGGTTTCTGTGGTGTAGAGGCTATCACATTCGCCTAACATGCGAAAGGTCCCTGGTTCGAGACCAGGCAGAAACATTTCCAAGCTTGTTGCAAGACATTTAAACATGACTTAAACAGTCACACTTAATGATATTTGTGCTGCACACTTGCTCTTCACCCCTGAAATAATCTTGGGACACAGTTCACACCACCAACTCTGCCAAAATATCCCTGACTCTTAAAACCAGAAGAGGACCTTGAGCCAGGCAAGTAATTCTATGGCAGCTTTGCTACGAGCAAATCACCTTGCACCGTACCCTTTGTTATTGTCTCTTCCGTGTTGTCCGTGCACACAGATAAAAACAGCAACAAAAGCTCTGGCGCTTTACGGCCAATAGCGAGCCTCATGCGGTATTACACATATCCTCAAACAACACATGACATGTTGGGTTGCATTGAGCGTTGGCCTTGTCCCGCTCTGTACAGAGGCCGGCTCAGAGGACTTTGAGAAGCCTTGTAACCTACAGGCCTTTTACAGCAAACTATTTGAAATTTCAAGACAGGGCTAAGTGTTTTATGCTCGTGTCAAGGGTCATAAAGACCAAGAAACACTCCCCGTCGGGAAACCAAACACCAGTCCTCCACGTTATAGGCAGAGGTCCTGGCCAGTATACCAACAACTATCACGTGCAGTCCCAAGGGATTGGCAACAGCCAAAAAAGACAAACCATACAATTTGGCACAAGGAAGAGTGCAGAACCACAAGCAGTCAGAGTTTGGTGAAGAAGATTGCCGCCTTGATCATGGCCATACTGTGCCAGGCCAAAGACATGTTTCAGCTTGAGTTGGCAGCATAGTGATGTATCAAAAGGCATTCCATGGATTAAGGACCGGCATTCTGCGATACAACGATCCAAGCGTACACCTCGGTTGAACCTACAACCTACCCTTTAGGTGAGAGACCTCTGTGCCTACTACAGACAAAGCAGTCACCTCTATGACCACAATTGTTACTAAGATCACATGTGAAAATGGTGTGTAAGCTGCCAGTGGCTCACTTTCCCCAGCAACTTTAGCATGATGGCAATCGCTGTTGTTGGTTAGACAACAGAAGTATCTTGTTCAAATGTGAAGTCATGGCTGCAGTCTCCAGAGCTCAGGCCTCATTGCTCAGTGTTCAATTTCTGTTACTTGCACATTGACTAAAGGTTAAAAAAATCCCCGAAAGAATAAGGATAGAGTGTCTAACAATAGGGCAAGGCCCAAAAATGATGCTATTTGAAAGCGAAGGCTAACGACCAACGGCGACCGGACCTCAACGGGTAAGAAGATGAAAAACAATCCCACAGTAACCAGACACAGGAAAGCTTGTTCAAAATCTGCACACCTCAAGACAGGTGGCTAGACCTCTGCGTAGGCCTTGTGGTAACTTCTGCAGAGGCGGAAGCAACTACGCTTTCACACTTTGCTGCCGCTTGGGGTTGCTATCAGAAATCACATTGCACCTCCAAGAAAAAACACACAAGAGAGAGGTAGGTAAGAGCAAATTTTATCAGAATGGCCGAGCGGTCCAAGGCGCTGCGTTAAGGTCGCAGTCTCTTCTGGAGGCGTGGGTTCAAATCCCACTTCTGATATTCTTCTTCTGCTTTGTCATTGTTTCTCAGTTTACAGGACTTTTCATTTTCAAAAATTGCTCCTTTCTTTTGTCCTGCCAACCAGTAAGATGCAGCTGCTCTCACGGTTTCTGTGGTGTAGAGGCCATCACATTCGCCTAACACGCGAAAGGTCCCTGGTTTGAGACCAGGCAGAAACATTTCCAAGCTTGTTGCAAGACATTTAAAAATGACTTAAACAGACACACTTAATGATATTTGTGCTGCACACTTGCTCTTCACCCCTGAAATAATCTTGGGACACAGTTCACACCACCAACTCTGCCAAAATATCCCTGACTCTTAAAACCAGAAGAGCACCTTGAGCCAGGCAGGTAATTCTATGGCAGCTTTGCTACGAGCAAATCACCTTGCACCGTACCCTTTGTTATTGTCTCTTCCGTGTTGTCCGTGCACACAGATAAAAACAGCAACAAAAGCTCTGGCGGCTTACGGCCAATAGCGAGCCTCATGCGGTATTACACATATCCTCAAACAACACATGACATGTTGGGTTGCATTGAGCGTTGGCCTTGTCCCGCTCTGTACAGAGGCCGGCTCAGAGGACTTTGAGAAGCCTTGTAACGTACAGGCCTTTTACAGCAAACTATTTGAAATTTCAAGACAGGGCTAAGTGTTTTATGCTGGTGTCAAGGGTCATAAAGACCAAGAAACACTCCCCGTCGGGAAACCAAACACCAGTCCTCCACGTTATAGGCAGAGGTCCTGGCCAGTATACCAACAACTATCACGTGCAGTCCCAAGGGATTGGCAACAGCCAAAAAAGACAAACCATACAATTTGGCACAAGGTCGCTGGAAGAGTGCAGAACCACAAGCAGTCAGAGTTTGGTGAAGAAGATTGCCGCCTTGATCATGGCCATACTGTGCCAGGCCAAAGACATGTTTCAGCTTGAGTTGGCAGCATAGTGATGTATCAAAAGGCATTCCATGGATTAAGGACCGGCATTCTGCGATACAACGATCCAAGCGTACACCTCGGTTGAACCTACAACCTACCCTTTAGGTGAGAGACCTCTGTGCCTACTACAGACAAAGCAGTCACCTCTATGACCACAATTGTTACTAAGATCACATGTGAAAATGGTGTGTAAGCTGCCAGTGGCTCACTTTCCCCAGCAACTTTAGCATGATGGCAATCGCTGTTGTTGGTTAGACAACAGAAGTATCTTGTTCAAATGTGAAGTCATGGCTGCAGTCTCCAGAGCTCAGGCCTCATTGCTCAGTGTTCAATTTCTGTTACTTGCACATTGACTAAAGGTTAAAAAAATCCCCGAAAGAATAAGGATAGAGTGTCTAACAATAGGGCAAGGCCCAAAAATGATGCTATTTGAAAGCGAAGGCTAACGACCAACGGCGACCGGACCTCAACGGGTAAGAAGATGAAAAACAATCCCACAGTAACCAGACACAGGAAAGCTTGTTCAAAATCTGCACACCTCAAGACAGGTGGCTAGACCTCTGCGTAGGCCTTGTGGTAACTTCTGCAGAGGCGGAAGCAACTACGCTTTCACACTTTGCTGCCGCTTGGGGTTGCTATCAGAAATCACATTGCACCTCCAAGAAAAAACACACAAGAGAGAGGTAGGTAAGAACAAATTTTATCAGAATGGCCGAGCGGTCCAAGGCGCTGCGTTAAGGTCGCAGTCTCTTCTGGAGGCGTGGGTTCAAATCCCACTTCTGATATTCTTCTTCTGCTTTGTCATTGTTTCTCAGTTTACAGGACTTTTCATTTTCAAAAATTGCTCCTTTCTTTTGTCCTGCCAACCAGTAAGATGCAGCTGCTCTCGCGGTTTCTGTGGTGTAGAGGCCATCACATTCGCCTAACACGCGAAAGGTCCCTGGTTTGAGACCAGGCAGAAACATTTCCAAGCTTGTTGCAAGACATTTAAAAATGACTTAAACAGACACACTTAATGATATTTGTGCTGCACACTTGCTCTTCACCCCTGAAATAATCTTGGGACACAGTTCACACCACCAACTCTGCCAAAATATCCCTGACTCTTAAAACCAGAAGAGCACCTTGAGCCAGGCAGGTAATTCTATGGCAGCTTTGCTACGAGCAAATCACCTTGCACCGTACCCTTTGTTATTGTCTCTTCCGTGTTGTCCGTGCACACAGATAAAAACAGCAACAAAAGCTCTGGCGGCTTACGGCCAATAGCGAGCCTCATGCGGTATTACACATATCCTCAAACAACACATGACATGTTGGGTTGCATTGAGCGTTGGCCTTGTCCCGCTCTGTACAGAGGCCGGCTCAGAGGACTTTGAGAAGCCTTGTAACGTACAGGCCTTTTACAGCAAACTATTTGAAATTTCAAGACAGGGCTAAGTGTTTTATGCTGGTGTCAAGGGTCATAAAGACCAAGAAACACTCCCCGTCGGGAAACCAAACACCAGTCCTCCACGTTATAGGCAGAGGTCCTGGCCAGTATACCAACAACTATCACGTGCAGTCCCAAGGGATTGGCAACAGCCAAAAAAGACAAACCATACAATTTGGCACAAGGTCGCTGGAAGAGTGCAGAACCACAAGCAGTCAGAGTTTGGTGAAGAAGATTGCCGCCTTGATCATGGCCATACTGTGCCAGGCCAAAGACATGTTTCAGCTTCAGTTGGCAGCATAGTGATGTATCAAAAGGCATTCCATGGATTAAGGACCGGCATTCTGCGATACAACGATCCAAGCGTACACCTCGGTTGAACCTACAACCTACCCTTTAGGTGAGAGACCTCTGTGCCTACTACAGACAAAGCAGTCACCTCTATGACCACAATTGTTACTAAGATCACATGTGAAAATGGTGTGTAAGCTGCCAGTGGCTCACTTTCCCCAGCAACTTTAGCATGATGGCAATCGCTGTTGTTGGTTAGACAACAGAAGTATCTTGTTCAAATGTGAAGTCATGGCTGCAGTCTCCAGAGCTCAGGCCTCATTGCTCAGTGTTCAATTTCTGTTACTTGCACATTGACTAAAGGTTAAGGAATCCCTGAAAGAATAAGGATAGAGTGTCTAACAATAGGGCAAGGCCCAAAAATGATGCTATTTGAAAGCGAAGGCTAACGACCAACGGCGACCGGACCTCAACGGGTAAGAAGATGAAAAACAATCCCACAGTAACCAGACACAGGAAAGCTTGTTCAAAATCTGCACACCTCAAGACAGGTGGCTAGACCTCTGCGTAGACCTTGTGGTAACTTCTGCAGAAGCGGAAGCACCTACGCTTTCACACTTTGCTGCCGCTTGGGGTTGCTATCAGAAATCACATTGCACCTCCAAGAAAAAACACACAAGAGAGAGGTAGGTAAGAGCAAATCTTATCAGAATGGCCGAGCGGTCCAAGGCGCTGCGTTAAGGTCGCAGTCTCTTCTGGAGGCGTGGGTTCAAATCCCACTTCTGATATTCTTCTTCTGCTTTGTCATTGTCTCTCAGTTTACAGGACTTTTCATTTTAAAAAATTTCTCCTTTCTTTTGTCCTGCCAACCAGTAAGATGCAGCTGCTCTCATGGTTTCTGTGGTGTAGAGGCTATCACATTCGCCTAACACGCGAAAGGTCCCTGGTTCGAGACCAGGCAGAAACTTTTCCAAGCTTGTTGCAAGACATTTAAACATGACTTAAACAGACACACTTAATGATATTTGTGCTGCACACTTGCTCTTCACCCCTGAAATAATCTTGGGACACAGTTCACACCACCAACTCTGCCAAAATATCCCTGACTCTTAAAACCAGAAGAGGCCCTTGAGCCAGGCAGGTAATTCTATGGCAGCTTTGCTACGAGCAAATCACCTTGCACCGTACCCTTTGTTATTGTCTCTTCCGTGTTGTCCGTGCACACAGATAAAAACAGCAACAAAAGCTCTGGCGCCTTACGGCCAATAGCGAGCCTCATGCGGTATTACACATATCCTCAAACAACACATGACATGTTGGGTTGCATTGAGCGTTGGCCTTGTCCCGCTCTGTACAGAGGCCGGCTCAGAGGACTTTGAGAAGCCTTGTAACCTACAGGCCTTTTACAGCAAACTATTTGAAATTTCAAGACAGGGCTAAGTGTTTTATGCTCGTGTCAAGGGTCATAAAGATCAAGCAACACTCCCCGTCGGGAAACCAAACACCAGTCCTCCACGTTATAGGCAGAGGTCCTGGCCAGTATACCAACAACTATCACGTGCAGTCCCAAGGGATTGGCAACAGCCAAAAAAGACAAACCATACAATTTGGCACAAGGTCGCAGGAAGAGTGCAGAACCACAAGCAGTCAGAGTTTGGTGAAGAAGATTGCCGCCTTGATCATGGCCATACTGTGCCAGGCCAAAGACATGTTTTAGCTTGAGTTGGCAGCATAGTGATGTATCAAAAGGCATTCCATGGATTAAGGACCGGCATTCTGCGATACAACGATCCAAGCGTACACCTCGGTTGAACCTACAACCTACCCTTTAGGTGAGAGACCTCTGTGCCTACTACAGACAAAGCAGTCACCTCTATGACCACAATTGTTACTAAGATCACATGTGAAAATGGTGTGTAAGCTGCCAGTGGCTCACTTTCCCCAGCAACTTTAGCATGATGGCAATCGCTGTTGTTGGTTAGACAACAGAAGTATCTTGTTCAAATGTGAAGTCATGGCTGCAGTCTCCAGAGCTCAGGCCTCATTGCTCAGTGTTCAATTTCTGTTACTTGCACATTGACTAAAGGTTAAAAAAATCCCCGAAAGAATAAGGATAGAGTGTCTAACAATAGGGCAAGGCCCAAAAATGATGCTATTTGAAAGCGAAGGCTAACGACCAACGGCGGCCGGACCTCAACGGGTAAGAAGATGAAAAACAATCCCACAGTAACCAGACACAGGAAAGCTTGTTCAAAATCTGCACACCTCAAGACAGGTGGCTAGACCTCTGCGTAGACCTTGTGGTAACTTCTGCAGAAGCGGAAGCACCTACGCTTTCACACTTTGCTGCCGCTTGGGGTTGCTATCAGAAATCACATTGCACCTCCAAGAAAAAACACACAAGAGAGAGGTAGGTAAGAGCAAATTTTATCAGAATGGCCGAGCGGTCCAAGGCGCTGCGTTAAGGTCGCAGTCTCTTCTGGAGGCGTGGGTTCAAATCCCACTTCTGATATTCTTCGTCTGCTTTGTCATTGTCTCTCAGTTTACAGGACTTTTTATTTTCAAAAATTGCTCCTTTCTTTTGTCCTGCCAACCAGTAAGATGCAGCTGTTCTCACGGTTTCTGTGGTGTAGAGGCTATCACATTCGCCTAACACGCGAAAGGTCCCTGGTTCGAGACCAGGCAGAAACATTTCCAAGCTTGTTGCAAGACATTTAAACATGACTTAAACAGACACACTTAATGATATTTGTGCTGCACACTTGCTCTTCACCCCTGAAATAATCTTGGGACACAGTTCACACCACCAACTCTGCCAAAATATCCCTGACTCTTAAAACCAGAAGAGGACCTTGAGCCAGGCAAGTAATTCTATGGCAGCTTTGCTACGAGCAAATCACCTTGCACCGTACCCTTTGTTATTGTCTCTTCCGTGTTGTCCGTGCACACAGATAAAAACAGCAACAAAAGCTCTGGCGCTTTACGGCCAATAGCGAGCCTCATGCGGTATTACACATATCCTCAAACAACACATGACATGTTGGGTTGCATTGAGCGTTGGCCTTGTCCCGCTCTGTACAGAGGCCGGCTCAGAGGACTTTGAGAAGCCTTGTAACCTACAGGCCTTTTACAGCAAACTATTTGAAATTTCAAGACAGGGCTAAGTGTTTTATGCTCGTGTCAAGGGTCATAAAGACCAAGAAACACTCCCCGTCGGGAAACCAAACACCAGTCCTCCACGTTATAGGCAGAGGTCCTGGCCAGTATACCAACAACTATCACGTGCAGTCCCAAGGGATTGGCAACAGCCAAAAAAGACAAACCATACAATTTGGCACAAGGAAGAGTGCAGAACCACAAGCAGTCAGAGTTTGGTGAAGAAGATTGCCGCCTTGATCATGGCCATACTGTGCCAGGCCAAAGACATGTTTCAGCTTGAGTTGGCAGCATAGTGATGTATCAAAAGGCATTCCATGGATTAAGGACCGGCATTCTGCGATACAACGATCCAAGCGTACACCTCGGTTGAACCTACAACCTACCCTTTAGGTGAGAGACCTCTGTGCCTACTACAGACAAAGCAGTCACCTCTATGACCACAATTGTTACTAAGATCACATGTGAAAATGGTGTGTAAGCTGCCAGTGGCTCACTTTCCCCAGCAACTTTAGCATGATGGCAATCGCTGTTGTTGGTTAGACAACAGAAGTATCTTGTTCAAATGTGAAGTCATGGCTGCAGTCTCCAGAGCTCAGGCCTCATTGCTCAGTGTTCAATTTCTGTTACTTGCACATTGACTAAAGGTTAAAAAAATCCCAGAAAGAATAAGGATAGAGTGTCTAACAATAGGGCAAGGCCCAAAAATGATGCTATTTGAAAGCGAAGGCTAACGACCAACGGCGACCGGACCTCAACGGGTAAGAAGATGAAAAACAATCCCACAGTAACCAGACACAGGAAAGCTTGTTCAAAATCTGCACACCTCAAGACAGGTGGCTAGACCTCTGCGTAGGCCTTGTGGTAACTTCTGCAGAGGCGGAAGCAACTACGCTTTCACACTTTGCTGCCGCTTGGGGTTGCTATCAGAAATCACATTGCACCTCCAAGAAAAAACACACAAGAGAGAGGTAGGTAAGAGCAAATCTTATCAGAATGGCCGAGCGGTCCAAGGCGCTGCGTTAAGGTCGCAGTCTCTTCTGGAGGCGTGGGTTCAAATCCCACTTCTGATATTCTTCTTCTGCTTTGTCATTGTCTCTCAGTTTACAGGACTTTTCATTTTCAAAAATTGCTCCTTTCTTTTGTCCTGCCAACCAGTAAGATGCAGCTGCTCTCATGGTTTCTGTGGTGTAGAGGCTATCACATTCGCCTAACACGCGAAAGGTCCCTGGTTCGAGACCAGGCAGAAACTTTTCCAAGCTTGTTGCAAGACATTTAAACATGACTTAAACAGACACACTTAATGATATTTGTGCTGCACACTTGCTCTTCACCCCTGAAATAATCTTGGGACACAGTTCACACCACCAACTCTGCCAAAATATCCCTGACTCTTAAAACCAGAAGAGGCCCTTGAGCCAGGCAGGTAATTCTATGGCAGCTTTGCTACGAGCAAATCACCTTGCACCGTACCCTTTGTTATTGTCTCTTCCGTGTTGTCCGTGCACACAGATAAAAACAGCAACAAAAGCTCTGGCGCCTTACGGCCAATAGCGAGCCTCATGCGGTATTACACATATCCTCAAACAACACATGACATGTTGGGTTGCATTGAGCGTTGGCCTTGTCCCGCTCTGTACAGAGGCCGGCTCAGAGGACTTTGAGAAGCCTTGTAACCTACAGGCCTTTTACAGCAAACTATTTGAAATTTCAAGACAGGGCTAAGTGTTTTATGCTCGTGTCAAGGGTCATAAAGATCAAGCAACACTCCCCGTCGGGAAACCAAACACCAGTCCTCCACGTTATAGGCAGAGGTCCTGGCCAGTATACCAACAACTATCACGTGCAGTCCCAAGGGATTGGCAACAGCCAAAAAAGACAAACCATACAATTTGGCACAAGGTCGCAGGAAGAGTGCAGAACCACAAGCAGTCAGAGTTTGGTGAAGAAGATTGCCGCCTTGATCATGGCCATACTGTGCCAGGCCAAAGACATGTTTTAGCTTGAGTTGGCAGCATAGTGATGTATCAAAAGGCATTCCATGGATTAAGGACCGGCATTCTGCGATACAACGATCCAAGCGTACACCTCGGTTGAACCTACAACCTACCCTTTAGGTGAGAGACCTCTGTGCCTACTACAGACAAAGCAGTCACCTCTATGACCACAATTGTTACTAAGATCACATGTGAAAATGGTGTGTAAGCTGCCAGTGGCTCACTTTCCCCAGCAACTTTAGCATGATGGCAATCGCTGTTGTTGGTTAGACAACAGAAGTATCTTGTTCAAATGTGAAGTCATGGCTGCAGTCTCCAGAGCTCAGGCCTCATTGCTCAGTGTTCAATTTCTGTTACTTGCACATTGACTAAAGGTTAAAAAAATCCCCGAAAGAATAAGGATAGAGTGTCTAACAATAGGGCAAGGCCCAAAAATGATGCTATTTGAAAGCGAAGGCTAACGACCAACGGCGGCCGGACCTCAACGGGTAAGAAGATGAAAAACAATCCCACAGTAACCAGACACAGGAAAGCTTGTTCAAAATCTGCACACCTCAAGACAGGTGGCTAGACCTCTGCGTAGACCTTGTGGTAACTTCTGCAGAAGCGGAAGCACCTACGCTTTCACACTTTGCTGCCGCTTGGGGTTGCTATCAGAAATCACATTGCACCTCCAAGAAAAAACACACAAGAGAGAGGTAGGTAAGAGCAAATTTTATCAGAATGGCCGAGCGGTCCAAGGCGCTGCGTTAAGGTCGCAGTCTCTTCTGGAGGCGTGGGTTCAAATCCCACTTCTGATATTCTTCGTCTGCTTTGTCATTGTCTCTCAGTTTACAGGACTTTTTATTTTCAAAAATTGCTCCTTTCTTTTGTCCTGCCAACCAGTAAGATGCAGCTGTTCTCACGGTTTCTGTGGTGTAGAGGCTATCACATTCGCCTAACACGCGAAAGGTCCCTGGTTCGAGACCAGGCAGAAACATTTCCAAGCTTGTTGCAAGACATTTAAACATGACTTAAACAGACACACTTAATGATATTTGTGCTGCACACTTGCTCTTCACCCCTGAAATAATCTTGGGACACAGTTCACACCACCAACTCTGCCAAAATATCCCTGACTCTTAAAACCAGAAGAGGACCTTGAGCCAGGCAGGTAATTCTATGGCAGCTTTGCTACGAGCAAATCACCTTGCACCGTACCCTTTGTTATTGTCTCTTCCGTGTTGTCCGTGCACACAGATAAAAACAGCAACAAAAGCTCTGGCGGCTTACGGCCAATAGCGAGCCTCATGCGGTATTACACATATCCTCAAACAACACATGACATGTTGGGTTGCATTGAGCGTTGGCCTTGTCCCACTCTGTACAGAGGCCGGCTCAGAGGACTTTGAGAAGCCTTGTAACCTACAGGCCTTTTACAGCAAACTATTTGAAATTTCAAGACAGGGCTAAGTGTTTTATGCTCGTGTCTAGGGTCATAAAGACCAAGAAACACTCCCCGTCGGGAAACCAAACACCAGTCCTCCACGTTATAGGCAGAGGTCCTGGCCAGTATACCAACAACTATCACGTGCAGTCCCAAGGGATTGGCAACAGCCAAAAAAGACAAACCATACACTTTGGCACAAGGAAGAGTGCAGAACCACAAGCAGTCAGAGTTTGGTGAAGAAGATTGCCGCCTTGATCATGGCCATACTGTGCCAGGCCAAAGACATGTTTTAGCTTGAGTTGGCAGCATAGTGATGTATCAAAAGGCATTCCATGGATTAAGGACCGGCATTCTGCGATACAACGATCCAAGCGTACACCTCGGTTGAACCTACAACCTACCCTTTAGGTGAGAGACCTCTGTGCCTACTACAGACAAAGCAGTCACCTCTATGACCACAATTGTTACTAAGATCACATGTGAAAATGGTGTGTAAGCTGCCAGTGGCTCACTTTCCCCAGCAACTTTAGCATGATGGCAATCGCTGTTGTTGGTTAGACAACAGAAGTATCTTGTTCAAATGTGAAGTCATGGCTGCAGTCTCCAGAGCTCAGGCCTCATTGCTCAGTGTTCAATTTCTGTTACTTGCACATTGACTAAAGGTTAAAAAAAAATCCCCGAAAGAATAAGGATAGAGTGTCTAACAATAGGGCAAGGCCCAAAAATGATGCTATTTGAAAGCGAAGGCTAACGACCAACGGCGACCGGACCTCAACGGGTAAGAAGATGAAAAACAATCCCACAGTAACCAGACACAGGAAAGCTTGTTCAAAATCTGCACACCTCAAGACAGGTGGCTAGACCTCTGCATAGGCCTTGTGGTAACTTCTGCAGAGGCGGAAGCACCTACACTTTCACACTTTGCTGCCGCTTAGGGTTGCTATCAGAAATCACATTGCACCGCCAAGAGAAAACACACAAGAGAGAGGTAGGTAAGAGCAAATTTTATCAGAATGGCCGAGCGGTCCAAGGCGCTGCGTTAAGGTTGCAGTCTCTTCTGGAGGCGTGGGTTCAAATCCCACTTCTGATATGCTTTGTCATTGTCTCTCAGTTTACAGGACTTTTCATTTTCAAAAATTGCTCCTTTCTTTTGTCCTGCCAACCAGTAAGATGCAGCTGCTCTCATGGTTTCTGTGGTGTAGAGGCTATCACATTCGCCTAACACGCGAAAGGTCCCTGGTTCGAGACCAGGCAGAAACATTTCCAAGCTTGTTGCAAGACATTTAAACATGACTTAAACAGACACACTTAATGATATTTGTGCTGCACACTTGCTCTTCACCCCTGAAATAATCTTGGGACACAGTTCACACCACCAACTCTGCCAAAATATCCCTGACTCTTAAAACCAGAAGAGGACCTTGAGCCAGGCAGGTAATTCTATGGCAGCTTTGCTACGAGCAAATCACCTTGCACCGTACCCTTTGTTATTGTCTCTTCCGTGTTGTCCGTGCACACAGATAAAAACAGCAACAAAAGCTCTGGCGGCTTACGGCCAATAGCGAGCCTCATGCGGTATTACACATATCCTCAAACAACACATGACATGTTGGGTTGCATTGAGCGTTGGCCTTGTCCCGCTCTGTACAGAGGCCGGCTCAGAGGACTTTGAGAAGCCTTGTAACCTACAGGCCTTTTACAGCAAACTATTTGAAATTTCAAGACAGGGCTAAGTGTTTTATGCTCGTGTCAAGGGTCATAAAGACCAAGAAACACTCCCCGTCGGGAAACCAAACACCATTCCTCCACGTTATAGGCAGAGGTCCTGGCCAGTATACCAACAACTATCACGTGCAGTCCCAAGGGATTGGCAACAGCCAAAAAAGACAAACCATACAATTTGGCACAAGGAAGAGTGCAGAACCACAAGCAGTCAGAGTTTGGTGAAGAAGATTGCCGCCTTGATCATGGCCATACTGTGCCAGGCCAAAGACATGTTTCAGCTTGAGTTGGCAGCATAGTGATGTATCAAAAGGCATTCCATGGATTAAGGACCGGCATTCTGCGATACAACGATCCAAGCGTACACCTCGGTTGAACCTACAACCTACCCTTTAGGTGAGAGACCTCTGTGCCTACTACAGACAAAGCAGTCACCTCTATGACCACAATTGTTACTAAGATCACATGTGAAAATGGTGTGTAAGCTGCCAGTGGCTCACTTTCCCCAGCAACTTTAGCATGATGGCAATCGCTGTTGTTGGTTAGACAACAGAAGTATCTTGTTCAAATGTGAAGTCATGGCTGCAGTCTCCAGAGCTCAGGCCTCATTGCTCAGTGTTCAATTTCTGTTACTTGCACATTGACTAAAGGTTAAAAAAATCCCCGAAAGAATAAGGATAGAGTGTCTAACAATAGGGCAAGGCCCAAAAATGATGCTATTTGAAAGCGAAGGCTAACGACCAACGGCGACCGGACCTCAACGGGTAAGAAGATGAAAAACAATCCCACAGTAACCAGACACAGGAAAGCTTGTTCAAAATCTGCACACCTCAAGACAGGTGGCTAGACCTCTGCATAGGCCTTGTGGTAACTTCTGCAGAGGCGGAAGCACCTACGCTTTCACACTTTGCTGCCGCTTAGGGTTGCTATCAGAAATCACATTGCACCGCCAAGAAAAAACACACAAGAGAGAGGTAGGTAAGAGCAAATTTTATCAGAATGGCCGAGCGGTCCAAGGCGCTGCGTTAAGGTTGCAGTCTCTTCTGGAGGCGTGGGTTCAAATCCCACTTCTGATATTCTTCTTCTGCTTTGTCATTGTCTCTCAGTTTACAGGACTTTTCATTTTCAAAAATTGCTCCTTTCTTTTGTCCTGCCAACCAGTAAGATGCAGCTGCTCTCACGGTTTCTGTGGTGTAGAGGCTATCACATTCGCCTAACACGCGAAAGGTCGCTGGTTCGAGACCAGGCAGAAACATTTCCAAGCTTGTTGCAAGACATTTAAACATGACTTAAACAGACACACTTAATGATATTTGTGCTGCACACTTGCTCTTCACCCCTGAAATAATTGTGGGACACAGTTCACACCACCAACTCTGCCAAAATATCCCTGACTCTTAAAACCAGAAGAGGACCTTGAGCCAGGCAGGTAATTCTATGGCAGCTTTGCTACGAGCAAATCACCTTGCACCGTACCCTTTGTTATTGTCTCTTCCGTGTTGTCCGTGCACACAGATAAAAACAGCAACAAAAGCTCTGGCGCCTTACGGCCAATAGCGAGCCTCATGCGGTATTACACATATCCTCAAACAACACATGACATGTTGGGTTGCATTGAGCGTTGGCCTTGTCCCGCTCTGTACAGAGGCCGGCTCAGAGGACTTTGAGAAGCCTTGTAACCTACAGGCCTTTTACAGCAAACTATTTGAAATTTCAAGACAGGGCTAAGTGTTTTATGCTCGTGTCAAGGGTCATAAAGACCAAGAAACACTCCCCGTCGGGAAACCAAACACCAGTCCTCCACGTTATAGGCAGAGGTCCTGGCCAGTATACCAACAACTATCACGTGCAGTCCCAAGGGATTGGCAACAGCCAAAAAAGACAAACCATACAATTTGGCACAAGGAAGAGTGCAGAACCACAAGCAGTCAGAGTTTGGTGAAGAAGATTGCCGCCTTGATCATGGCCATACTGTGCCAGGCCAAAGACATGTTTCAGCTTGAGTTGGCAGCATAGTGATGTATCAAAAGGCATTCCATGGATTAAGGACCGGCATTCTGCGATACAACGATCCAAGCGTACACCTCGGTTGAACCTACAACCTACCCTTTAGGTGAGAGACCTCTGTGCCTACTACAGACAAAGCAGTCACCTCTATGACCACAATTGTTACTAAGATCACATGTGAAAATGGTGTGTAAGCTGCCAGTGGCTCACTTTCCCCAGCAACTTTAGCATGATGGCAATCGCTGTTGTTGGTTAGACAACAGAAGTATCTTGTTCAAATGTGAAGTCATGGCTGCAGTCTCCAGAGCTCAGGCCTCATTGCTCAGTGTTCAATTTCTGTTACTTGCACATTGACTAAAGGTTAAAAAAAATCCCCGAAAGAATAAGGATAGAGTGTCTAACAATAGGGCAAGGCCCAAAAATGATGCTATTTGAAAGCGAAGGCTAACGACCAACGGCGACCGGACCTCAACGGGTAAGAAGATGGAAAACAATCCCACAGTAACCAGACACAGGAAAGCTTGTTCAAAATCTGCACACCTCAAGACAGGTGGCTAGACCTCTGCATAGGCCTTGTGGTAACTTCTGCAGAGGCGGAAGCACCTACGCTTTCACACTTTGCTGCCGCTTAGGGTTGCTATCAGAAATCACATTGCACCGCCAAGAAAAAACACACAAGAGAGAGGTAGGTAAGAGCAAATTTTATCAGAATGGCTGAGCGGTCCAAGGCGCTGCGTTAAGGTTGCAGTCTCTTCTGGAGGCGTGGGTTCAAATCCCACTTCTGATATTCTTCTTCTGCTTTGTCATTGTCTCTCAGTTTACAGGACTTTTCATTTTCAAAAATTGCTCCTTTCTTTTGTCCTGCCAACCAGTAAGATGCAGCTGCTCTCATGGTTTCTGTGGTGTAGAGGCTATCACATTCGCCTAACACGCGAAAGGTCGCTGGTTCGAGACCAGGCAGAAACATTTCCAAGCTTGTTGCAAGACATTTAAACATGACTTAAACAGACACACTTAATGATATTTGTGCTGCACACTTGCTCTTCACCCCTGAAATAATCTTGGGACACAGTTCACACCACCAACTCTGCCAAAATATCCCTGACTCTTAAAACCAGAAGAGGACCTTGAGCCAGGCAGGTAATTCTATGGCAGCTTTGCTACGAGCAAATCACCTTGCACCGTACCCTTTGTTATTGTCTCTTCCGTGTTGTCCGTGCACACAGATAAAAACAGCAACAAAAGCTCTGGCGGCTTACGGCCAATAGCGAGCCTCATGCGGTATTACACATATCCTCAAACAACACATGACATGTTGGGTTGCATTGAGCGTTGGCCTTGTCCCGCTCTGTACAGAGGCCGGCTCAGAGGACTTTGAGAAGCCTTGTAACCTACAGGCCTTTTACAGCAAACTATTTGAAATTTCAAGACAGGGCTAAGTGTTTTATGCTCGTGTCAAGGGTCATAAAGACCAAGAAACACTCCCCGTCGGGAAACCAAACACCAGTCCTCCACGTTATAGGCAGAGGTCCTGGCCAGTATACCAACAACTATCACGTGCAGTCCCAAGGGATTGGCAACAGCCAAAAAAGACAAACCATACAATTTGGCACAAGGAAGAGTGCAGAACCACAAGCAGTCAGAGTTTGGTGAAGAAGATTGCCGCCTTGATCATGGCCATACTGTGCCAGGCCAAAGACATGTTTCAGCTTGAGTTGGCAGCATAGTGATGTATCAAAAGGCATTCCATGGATTAAGGACCGGCATTCTGCGATACAACGATCCAAGCGTACACCTCGGTTGAACCTACAACCTACCCTTTAGGTGAGAGACCTCTGTGCCTACTACAGACAAAGCAGTCACCTCTATGACCACAATTGTTACTAAGATCACATGTGAAAATGGTGTGTAAGCTGCCAGTGGCTCACTTTCCCCAGCAACTTTAGCATGATGGCAATCGCTGTTGTTGGTTAGACAACAGAAGTATCTTGTTCAAATGTGAAGTCATGGCTGCAGTCTCCAGAGCTCAGGCCTCATTGCTCAGTGTTCAATTTCTGTTACTTGCACATTGACTAAAGGTTAAAAAAAATCCCCGAAAGAATAAGGATAGAGTGTCTAACAATAGGGCAAGGCCCAAAAATGATGCTATTTGAAAGCGAAGGCTAACGACCAACGGCGACCGGACCTCAACGGGTAAGAAGATGGAAAACAATCCCACAGTAACCAGACACAGGAAAGCTTGTTCAAAATCTGCACACCTCAAGACAGGTGGCTAGACCTCTGCATAGGCCTTGTGGTAACTTCTGCAGAGGCGGAAGCACCTACGCTTTCACACTTTGCTGCCGCTTAGGGTTGCTATCAGAAATCACATTGCACCGCCAAGAAAAAACACACAAGAGAGAGGTAGGTAAGAGCAAATTTTATCAGAATGGCTGAGCGGTCCAAGGCGCTGCGTTAAGGTTGCAGTCTCTTCTGGAGGCGTGGGTTCAAATCCCACTTCTGATATTCTTCTTCTGCTTTGTCATTGTCTCTCAGTTTACAGGACTTTTCATTTTCAAAAATTGCTCCTTTCTTTTGTCCTGCCAACCAGTAAGATGCAGCTGCTCTCATGGTTTCTGTGGTGTAGAGGCTATCACATTCGCCTAACACGCGAAAGGTCGCTGGTTCGAGACCAGGCAGAAACATTTCCAAGCTTGTTGCAAGACATTTAAACATGACTTAAACAGACACACTTAATGATATTTGTGCTGCACACTTGCTCTTCACCCCTGAAATAATCTTGGGACACAGTTCACACCACCAACTCTGCCAAAATATCCCTGACTCTTAAAACCAGAAGAGGACCTTGAGCCAGGCAGGTAATTCTATGGCAGCTTTGCTACGAGCAAATCACCTTGCACCGTACCCTTTGTTATTGTCTCTTCCGTGTTGTCCGTGCACACAGATAAAAACAGCAACAAAAGCTCTGGCGGCTTACGGCCAATAGCGAGCCTCATGCGGTATTACACATATCCTCAAACAACACATGACATGTTGGGTTGCATTGAGCGTTGGCCTTGTCCCGCTCTGTACAGAGGCCGGCTCAGAGGACTTTGAGAAGCCTTGTAACCTACAGGCCTTTTACAGCAAACTATTTGAAATTTCAAGACAGGGCTAAGTGTTTTATGCTCGTGTCAAGGGTCATAAAGACCAAGAAACACTCCCCGTCGGGAAACCAAACCCCATTCCTCCACGTTATAGGCAGAGGTCCTGGCCAGTATACCAACAACTATCACGTGCAGTCCCAAGGGATTGGCAACAGCCAAAAAAGACAAACCATACACTTTGGCACAAGGAAGAGTGCAGAACCACAAGCAGTCAGAGTTTGGTGAAGAAGATTGCCGCCTTGATCATGGCCATACTGTGCCAGGCCAAAGACATATTTCAGCTTGAGTTGGCAGCATAGTGATGTATCAAAAGGCATTCCATGGATTAAGGACCGGCATTCTGCGATACAACGATCCAAGCGTACACCTCGGTTGAACCTACAACCTACCCTTTAGGTGAGAGACCTCTGTGCCTACTACAGACAAAGCAGTCACCTCTATGACCACAATTGTTACTAAGATCACATGTGAAAATGGTGTGTAAGCTGCCAGTGGCTCACTTTCCCCAGCAACTTTAGCATGATGGCAATCGCTGTTGTTGGTTAGACAACAGAAGTATCTTGTTCAAATGTGAAGTCATGGCTGCAGTCTCCAGAGCTCAGGCCTCATTGCTCAGTGTTCAATTTCTGTTACTTGCACATTGACTAAAGGTTAAAAAAATCCCCGAAAGAATAAGGATAGAGTGTCTAACAATAGGGCAAGGCCCAAAAATGATGCTATTTGAAAGCGAAGGCTAACGACCAACGGCGACCGGACCTCAACGGGTAAGAAGATGAAAAACAATCCCACAGTAACCAGACACAGGAAAGCTTGTTCAAAATCTGCACACCTCAAGACAGGTGGCTAGACCTCTGCATAGGCCTTGTGGTAACTTCTGCAGAGGCGGAAGCACCTACGCTTTCACACTTTGCTGCCGCTTGGGGTTGCTATCAGAAATCACATTGCACCTCCAAGAAAAAACACACAAGAGAGAGGTAGGTAAGAGCAAATTTTATCAGAATGGCCGAGCGGTCCAAGGCGCTGCGTTAAGGTTGCAGTCTCTTCTGGAGGCGTGGGTTCAAATCCCACTTCTGATATTCTTCTTCTGCTTTGTCATTGTCTCTCAGTTTACAGGACTTTTCATTTTCAAAAATTGCTCCTTTCTTTTGTCCTGCCAACCAGTAAGATGCAGCTGCTCTCACGGTTTCTGTGGTGTAGAGGCTATCACATTCACCTAACACGCGAAAGGTCCCTGGTTCGAGACCAGGCAGAAACATTTCCAAGCTTGTTGCAAGACATTTAAACATGACTTAAACAGACACACTTAATGATATTTGTGCTGCACACTTGCTCTTCACCCCTGAAATAATTGTGGGACACAGTTCACACCACCAACTCTGCCAAAATATCCCTGACTCTTAAAACCAGAAGAGGACCTTGAGCCAGGCAGGTAATTCTATGGCAGCTTTGCTACGAGCAAATCACCTTGCACCGTACCCTTTGTTATTGTCTCTTCCGTGTTGTCCGTGCACACAGATAAAAACAGCAACAAAAGCTCTGGCGCCTTACGGCCAATAGCGAGCCTCATGCGGTATTACACATATCCTCAAACAACACATGACATGTTGGGTTGCATTGAGCGTTGGCCTTGTCCCGCTCTGTACAGAGGCCGGCTCAGAGGACTTTGAGAAGCCTTGTAACCTACAGGCCTTTTACAGCAAACTATTTGAAATTTCAAGACAGGGCTAAGTGTTTTATGCTCGTGTCAAGGGTCATAAAGACCAAGAAACACTCCCCGTCGGGAAACCAAACACCAGTCCTCCACGTTATAGGCAGAGGTCCTGGCCAGTATACCAACAACTATCACGTGCAGTCCCAAGGGATTGGCAACAGCCAAAAAAGACAAACCATACAATTTGGCACAAGGAAGAGTGCAGAACCACAAGCAGTCAGAGTTTGGTGAAGAAGATTGCCGCCTTGATCATGGCCATACTGTGCCAGGCCAAAGACATGTTTCAGCTTGAGTTGGCAGCATAGTGATGTATCAAAAGGCATTCCATGGATTAAGGACCGGCATTCTGCGATACAACGATCCAAGCGTACACCTCGGTTGAACCTACAACCTACCCTTTAGGTGAGAGACCTCTGTGCCTACTACAGACAAAGCAGTCACCTCTATGACCACAATTGTTACTAAGATCACATGTGAAAATGGTGTGTAAGCTGCCAGTGGCTCACTTTCCCCAGCAACTTTAGCATGATGGCAATCGCTGTTGTTGGTTAGACAACAGAAGTATCTTGTTCAAATGTGAAGTCATGGCTGCAGTCTCCAGAGCTCAGGCCTCATTGCTCAGTGTTCAATTTCTGTTACTTGCACATTGACTAAAGGTTAAAAAAAATCCCCGAAAGAATAAGGATAGAGTGTCTAACAATAGGGCAAGGCCCAAAAATGATGCTATTTGAAAGCGAAGGCTAACGACCAACGGCGACCGGACCTCAACGGGTAAGAAGATGAAAAACAATCCCACAGTAACCAGACACAGGAAAGCTTGTTCAAAATCTGCACACCTCAAGACAGGTGGCTAGACCTCTGCGTAGGCCTTGTGGTAACTTCTGCAGAGGCGGAAGCACCTACGCTTTCACACTTTGCTGCCGCTTGGGGTTGCTATCAGAAATCACATTGCACCTCCAAGAAAAAACACACAAGAGAGAGGTAGGTAAGAGCAAATTTTATCAGAATGGCCGAGCGGTCCAAGGCGCTGCGTTAAGGTTGCAGTCTCTTCTGGAGGCGTGGGTTCAAATCCCACTTCTGATATTCTTCTTCTGCTTTGTCATTGTCTCTCAGTTTACAGGACTTTTCATTTTCAAAAATTGCTCCTTTCTTTTGTCCTGCCAACCAGTAAGATGCAGCTGCTCTCACGGTTTCTGTGGTGTAGAGGCTATCACATTCGCCTAACACGCGAAAGGTCCCTGGTTCGAGACCAGGCAGAAACATTTCCAAGCTTGTTGCAAGACATTTAAACATGACTTAAACAGACACACTTGTGATATTTGTGCTGCACACTTGCTCTTCACCCCTGAAATAATTGTGGGACACAGTTCACACCACCAACTCTGCCAAAATATCCCTGACTCTTAAAACCAGAAGAGGACCTTGAGCCAGGCAGGTAATTCTATGGCAGGTAATTCTATGGCAGCTTTGCTACGAGCAAATCACCTTGCACCGTACCCTTTGTTATTGTCTCTTCCGTGTTGTCCGTGCACACAGATAAAAACAGCAACAAAAGCTCTGGCGGCTTACGGCCAATAGCGAGCCTCATGCGGTATTACACATATCCTCAAACAACACATGACATGTTGGGTTGCATTGAGCGTTGGCCTTGTCCCGCTCTGTACAGAGGCCGGCTCAGAGGACTTTGAGAAGCCTTGTAACCTACAGGCCTTTTACAGCAAACTATTTGAAATTTCAAGACAGGGCTAAGTGTTTTATGCTCGTGTCAAGGGTCATAAAGACCAAGAAACACTCCCCGTCGGGAAACCAAACACCAGTCCTCCACGTTATAGGCAGAGGTCCTGGCCAGTATACCAACAACTATCACGTGCAGTCCCAAGGGATTGGCAACAGCCAAAAAAGACAAACCATACAATTTGGCACAAGGAAGAGTGCAGAACCACAAGCAGTCAGAGTTTGGTGAAGAAGATTGCCGCCTTGATCATGGCCATACTGTGCCAGGCCAAAGACATGTTTCAGCTTGAGTTGGCAGCATAGTGATGTATCAAAAGGCATTCCATGGATTAAGGACCGGCATTCTGCGATACAACGATCCAAGCGTACACCTCGGTTGAACCTACAACCTACCCTTTAGGTGAGAGACCTCTGTGCCTACTACAGACAAAGCAGTCACCTCTATGACCACAATTGTTACTAAGATCACATGTGAAAATGGTGTGTAAGCTGCCAGTGGCTCACTTTCCCCAGCAACTTTAGCATGATGGCAATCGCTGTTGTTGGTTAGACAACAGAAGTATCTTGTTCAAATGTGAAGTCATGGCTGCAGTCTCCAGAGCTCAGGCCTCATTGCTCAGTGTTCAATTTCTGTTACTTGCACATTGACTAAAGGTTAAAAAATCCCCGAAAGAATAAGGATAGAGTGTCTAACAATAGGGCAAGGCCCAAAAATGATGCTATTTGAAAGCGAAGGCTAACGACCAACGGCGACCGGACCTCAACGGGTAAGAAGATGAAAAACAATCCCACAGTAACCAGACACAGGAAAGCTTGTTCAAAATCTGCACACCTCAAGACAGGTGGCTAGACCTCTGCGTAGGCCTTGTGGTAACTTCTGCAGAGGCGGAAGCACCTACGCTTTCACACTTTGCTGCCGCTTGGGGTTGCTATCAGAAATCACATTGCACCTCCAGGAAAAAACACACAAGAGAGAGGTAGGTAAGAGCAAACTTTACCAGAATGGCCGAGCGGTCCAAGGCGCTGCGTTAAGGTTGCAGTCTCTTCTGGAGGCGTGGGTTCAAATCCCACTTCTGATATTCTTCTTCTGCTTTGTCATTGTCTCTCAGTTTACAGGACTTTTCATTTTCAAAAATTGCTCCTTTCTTTTGTCCTGCCAACCAGTAAGATGCAGCTGCTCTCATGGTTTCTGTGGTGTAGAGGCTATCACATTCGCCTAACACGCGAAAGGTCCCTGGTTGGAGACCAGGCAGAAACATTTCCAAGCTTGTTGCAAGACATTTAAACATGACTTAAACAGACACACTTAATGATATTTGTGCTGCACACTTGCTCTTCACCCCTGAAATAATCTTGGGACACAGTTCACACCACCAACTCTGCCAAAATATCCCTGACTCTTAAAACCAGAAGAGGACCTTGAGCCAGGCAGGTAATTCTATGGCAGCTTTGCTACGAGCAAATCACCTTGCACCGTACCCTTTGTTATTGTCTCTTCCGTGTTGTCCGTGCACACAGATAAAAACAGCAACAAAAGCTCTGGCGCCTTACGGCCAATAGCGAGCCTCATGCGGTATTACACATATCCTCAAACAACACATGACATGTTGGGTTGCATTGAGCGTTGGCCTTGTCCCGCTCTGTACAGAGGCCGGCTCAGAGGACTTTGAGAAGCCTTGTAACCTACAGGCCTTTTACAGCAAACTATTTGAAATTTCAAGACAGGGCTAAGTGTTTTATGCTCGTGTCAAGGGTCATAAAGACCAAGAAACACTCCCCGTCGGGAAACCAAACACCAGTCCTCCACGTTATAGGCAGAGGTCCTGGCCAGTATACCAACAACTATCACGTGCAGTCCCAAGGGATTGGCAACAGCCAAAAAAGACAAACCATACAATTTGGCACAAGGAAGAGTGCAGAACCACAAGCAGTCAGAGTTTGGTGAAGAAGATTGCCGCCTTGATCATGGCCATACTGTGCCAGGCCAAAGACATGTTTCAGCTTGAGTTGGAAGCATAGTGATGTATCAAAAGGCATTCCATGGATTAAGGACCGGCATTCTGCGATACAACGATCCAAGCGTACACCTCGGTTGAACCTACAACCTACCCTTTAGGTGAGAGACCTCTGTGCCTACTACAGACAAAGCAGTCACCTCTATGACCACAATTGTTACTAAGATCACATGTGAAAATGGTGTGTAAGCTGCCAGTGGCTCACTTTCCCCAGCAACTTTAGCATGATGGCAATCGCTGTTGTTGGTTAGACAACAGAAGTATCTTGTTCAAATGTGAAGTCATGGCTGCAGTCTCCAGAGCTCAGGCCTCATTGCTCAGTGTTCAATTTCTGTTACTTGCACATTGACTAAAGGTTAAAAAAAATCCCCGAAAGAATAAGGATAGAGTGTCTAACAATAGGGCAAGGCCCAAAAATGATGCTATTTGAAAGCGAAGGCTAACGACCAACGGCGACCGGACCTCAACGGGTAAGAAGATGAAAAACAATCCCACAGTAACCAGACACAGGAAAGCTTGTTCAAAATCTGCACACCTCAAGACAGGTGGCTAGACCTCTGCGTAGGCCTTGTGGTAACTTCTGCAGAGGCGGAAGCACCTACGCTTTCACACTTTGCTGCCGCTTGGGGTTGCTATCAGAAATCACATTGCACCTCCAAGAAAAAACACACAAGAGAGAGGTAGGTAAGAGCAAATTTTATCAGAATGGCCGAGCGGTCCAAGGCGCTGCGTTAAGGTTGCAGTCTCTTCTGGAGGCGTGGGTTCAAATCCCACTTCTGATATTCATCTTCTGCTTTGTCATTGTCTCTCAGTTTACAGGACTTTTCATTTTCAAAAATTGCTCCTTTCTTTTGTCCTGCCAACCAGTAAGATGCAGCTGCTCTCATGGTTTCTGTGGTGTAGAGGCTATCACATTCGCCTAACACGCGAAAGGTCCCTGGTTCGAGACCAGGCAGAAACATTTCCAAGCTTGTTGCAAGACATTTAAACATGACTTAAACAGACACACTTAATGATATTTGTGCTGCACACTTGCTCTTCACCCCTGAAATAATCTTGGGACACAGTTCACACCACCAACTCTGCCAAAATATCCCTGACTCTTAAAACCAGAAGAGGACCATGAGCCAGGCAGGTAATTCTATGGCAGCTATGCTACGAGCAAATCACCTTGCACCGTACCCTTTGTTATTGTCTCTTCCGTGTTGTCCGTGCACACAGATAAAAACAGCAACAAAAGCTCTGGCGGCTTACGGCCAATAGCGAGCCTCATGCGGTATTACACATATCCTCAAACAACACATGACATGTTGGGTTGCATTGAGCGTTGGCCTTGTCCCGCTCTGTACAGAGGCCGGCTCAGAGGACTTTGAGAAGCCTTGTAACCTACAGGCCTTTTACAGCAAACTATTTGAAATTTCAAGACAGGGCTAAGTGTTTTATGCTCGTGTCAAGGGTCATAAAGACCAAGAAACACTCCCCGTCGGGAAACCAAACACCAGTCCTCCACGTTATAGGCAGAGGTCCTGGCCAGTATACCAACAACTATCACGTGCAGTCCCAAGGGATTGGCAACAGCCAAAAAAGACAAACCATACAATTTGGCACAAGGAAGAGTGCAGAACCACAAGCAGTCAGAGTTTGGTGAAGAAGATTGCCGCCTTGATCATGGCCATACTGTGCCAGGCCAAAGACATGTTTCAGCTTGAGTTGGAAGCATAGTGATGTATCAAAAGGCATTCCATGGATTAAGGACCGGCATTCTGCGATACAACGATCCAAGCGTACACCTCGGTTGAACCTACAACCTACCCTTTAGGTGAGAGACCTCTGTGCCTACTACAGACAAAGCAGTCACCTCTATGACCACAATTGTTACTAAGATCACATGTGAAAATGGTGTGTAAGCTGCCAGTGGCTCACTTTCCCCAGCAACTTTAGCATGATGGCAATCGCTGTTGTTGGTTAGACAACAGAAGTATCTTGTTCAAATGTGAAGTCATGGCTGCAGTCTCCAGAGCTCAGGCCTCATTGCTCAGTGTTCAATTTCTGTTACTTGCACATTGACTAAAGGTTAAAAAAAATCCCCGAAAGAATAAGGATAGAGTGTCTAACAATAGGGCAAGGCCCAAAAATGATGCTATTTGAAAGCGAAGGCTAACGACCAACGGCGACCGGACCTCAACGGGTAAGAAGATGAAAAACAATCCCACAGTAACCAGACACAGGAAAGCTTGTTCAAAATCTGCACACCTCAAGACAGGTGGCTAGACCTCTGCGTAGGCCTTGTGGTAACTTCTGCAGAGGCGGAAGCACCTACGCTTTCACACTTTGCTGCCGCTTGGGGTTGCTATCAGAAATCACATTACACCTCCAGGAAAAAACACACAAGAGAGAGGTAGGTAAGAGCAAACTTTATCAGAATGGCCGAGCGGTCCAAGGCGCTGCGTTAAGGTTGCAGTCTCTTCTGGAGGCGTGGGTTCAAATCCCACTTCTGATATTCTTCTTCTGCTTTGTCATTGTCTCTCAGTTTACAGGACTTTTCATTTTCAAAAATTGCTCCTTTCTTTTGTCCTGCCAACCAGTAAGATGCAGCTGTTCTCACGGTTTCTGTGGTGTAGAGGCTATCACATTCGCCTAACACGCGAAAGGTCCCTGGTTCGAGACCAGGCAGAAACATTTCCAAGCTTGTTGCAAGACATTTAAACATGACTTAAACAGACACACTTAATGATATTTGTGCTGCACACTTGCTCTTCACCCCTGAAATAATCTTGGGACACAGTTCACACCACCAACTCTGCCAAAATATCCCTGACTCTTAAAACCAGAAGAGGACCTTGAGCCAGGCAGTTAATTCTATGGCAGCTTTGCTACGAGCAAATCACCTTGCACCGTACCCTTTGTTATTGTCTCTTCCGTGTTGTCCGTGCACACAGATAAAAACAGCAACAAAAGCTCTGGCGGCTTACGGCCAATAGCGAGCCTCATGCGGTATTACACATATCCTCAAACAACACATGACATGTTGGGTTGCATTGAGCGTTGGCCTTGTCCCGCTCTGTACAGAGGCCGGCTCAGAGGACTTTGAGAAGCCTTGTAACCTACAGGCCTTTTACAGCAAACTATTTGAAATTTCAAGACAGGGCTAAGTGTTTTATGCTCGTGTCAAGGGTCATAAAGACCAAGAAACACTCCCTGTCGGGAAACCAAACACCAGTCCTCCACGTTATAGGCAGAGGTCCTGGCCAGTATACCAACAACTATCACGTGCAGTCCCAAGGGATTGGCAACAGCCAAAAAAGACAAACCATACAATTTGGCACAAGGAAGAGTGCAGAACCACAAGCAGTCAGAGTTTGGTGAAGAAGATTGCCGCCTTGATCATGGCCATACTGTGCCAGGCCAAAGACATGTTTCAGCTTGAGTTGGAAGCATAGTGATGTATCAAAAGGCATTCCATGGATTAAGGACCGGCATTCTGCGATACAACGATCCAAGCGTACACCTCGGTTGAACCTACAACCTACCCTTTAGGTGAGAGACCTCTGTGCCTACTACAGACAAAGCAGTCACCTCTATGACCACAATTGTTACTAAGATCACATGTGAAAATGGTGTGTAAGCTGCCAGTGGCTCACTTTCCCCAGCAACTTTAGCATGATGGCAATCGCTGTTGTTGGTTAGACAACAGAAGTATCTTGTTCAAATGTGAAGTCATGGCTGCAGTCTCCAGAGCTCAGGCCTCATTGCTCAGTGTTCAATTTCTGTTACTTGCACATTGACTAAAGGTTAAAAAAATCCCCGAAAGAATAAGGATAGAGTGTCTAACAATAGGGCAAGGCCCAAAAATGATGCTATTTGAAAGCGAAGGCTAACGACCAACGGCGACCGGACCTCAACGGGTAAGAAGATGAAAAACAATCCCACAGTAACCAGACACAGGAAAGCTTGTTCAAAATCTGCACACCTCAAGACAGGTGGCTAGACCTCTGCGTAGGCCTTGTGGTAACTTCTGCAGAGGCAGAAGCACCTACGCTTTCACACTTTGCTGCCGCTTGGGGTTGCTATCAGAAATCACATTGCACCTCCAAGAAAAAACACACAAGAGAGAGGTAGGTAAGAGCAATTTTTATCAGAATGGCCGAGCGGTCCAAGGCGCTGCGTTAAGGTTGCAGTCTCTTCTGGAGGCGTGGGTTCAAATCCCACTTCTGATATTCTTCTTCTGCTTTGTCATTGTCTCTCAGTTTACAGGACTTTTCATTTTCAAAAATTGCTCCTTTCTTTTGTCCTGCCAACCAGTAAGATGCAGCTGCTCTCACGGTTTCTGTGGTGTAGAGGCTATCACATTCGCCTAACACGTGAAAGGTCCCTGGTTCGAGACCAGGCAGAAACATTTCCAAGCTTGTTGCAAGACATTTAAACATGACTTAAACAGACACACTTAATGGTATTTGTGCTGCACACTTGCTCTTCACCCCTGAAATAATCTTGGGACACAGTTCACACCACCAACTCTGCCAAAATATCCCTGACTCTTAAAACCAGAAGAGGACCTTGAGCCAGGCAGTTAATTCTATGGCAGCTTTGCTACGAGCAAATCACCTTGCACCGTACCCTTTGTTATTGTCTCTTCCGTGTTGTCCGTGCACACATTTAAAAACAGCAACAAAAGCTCTGGCGGCTTACGGCCAATAGCGAGCCTCATGCGGTATTACACATATCCTCAAACAACACATGACATGTTGGGTTGCATTGAGCGTTGGCCTTGTCCCGCTCTGTACAGAGGCCGGCTCAGAGGACTTTGAGAAGCCTTGTAACCTACAGGCCTTTTACAGCAAACTATTTGAAATTTCAAGACAGGGCTAAGTGTTTTATGCTCGTGTCAAGGGTCATAAAGACCAAGAAACACTCCCCGTCGGGAAACCAAACACCAGTCCTCCACGTTATAGGCAGAGGTCCTGGCCAGTATACCAACAACTATCACGTGCAGTCCCAAGGGATTGGCAACAGCCAAAAAAGACAAACCATACAATTTGGCACAAGGAAGAGTGCAGAACCACAAGCAGTCAGAGTTTGGTGAAGAAGATTGCCGCCTTGATCATGGCCATACTGTGCCAGGCCAAAGACATGTTTCAGCTTGAGTTGGAAGCATAGTGATGTATCAAAAGGCATTCCATGGATTAAGGACCGGCATTCTGCGATACAACGATCCAAGCGTACACCTCGGTTGAACCTACAACCTACCCTTTAGGTGAGAGACCTCTGTGCCTACTACAGACAAAGCAGTCACCTCTATGACCACAATTGTTACTAAGATCACATGTGAAAATGGTGTGTAAGCTGCCAGTGGCTCACTTTCCCCAGCAACTTTAGCATGATGGCAATCGCTGTTGTTGGTTAGACAACAGAAGTATCTTGTTCAAATGTGAAGTCATGGCTGCAGTCTCCAGAGCTCAGGCCTCATTGCTCAGTGTTCAATTTCTGTTACTTGCACATTGACTAAAGGTTAAAAAAAATCCCCGAAAGAATAAGGATAGAGTGTCTAACAATAGGGCAAGGCCCAAAAATGATGCTATTTGAAAGCGAAGGCTAACGACCAACGGCGACCGGACCTCAACGGGTAAGAAGATGAAAAACAATCCCACAGTAACCAGACACAGGAAAGCTTGTTCAAAATCTGCACACCTCAAGACAGGTGGCTAGACCTCTGCGTAGGCCTTGTGGTAACTTCTGCAGAGGCGGAAGCACCTACGCTTTCACACTTTGCTGCCGCTTGGGGTTGCTATCAGAAATCACATTACACCTCCAGGAAAAAACACACAAGAGAGAGGTAGGTAAGAGCAAACTTTATCAGAATGGCCGAGCGGTCCAAGGCGCTGCGTTAAGGTTGCAGTCTCTTCTGGAGGCGTGGGTTCAAATCCCACTTCTGATATTCTTCTTCTGCTTTGTCATTGTCTCTCAGTTTACAGGACTTTTCATTTTCAAAAATTGCTCCTTTCTTTTGTCCTGCCAACCAGTAAGATGCAGCTGCTCTCATGGTTTCTGTGGTGTAGAGGCTATCACATTCGCCTCACACGCGAAAGGTCCCTGGTTCGAGACCAGGCAGAAACATTTCCAAGCTTGTTGCAAGACATTTAAACATGACTTAAACAGACACACTTAATGATATTTGTGCTGCACACTTGCTCTTCACCCCTGAAATAATCTTGGGACACAGTTCACACCACCAACTCTGCCAAAATATCCCTGACTCTTAAAACCAGAAGAGGACCTTGAGCCAGGCAGGTAATTCTATGGCAGCTTTGCTACAAGCAAATCACCTTGCACCGTACCCTTTGTTATTGTCTCTTCCGTGTTGTCCGTGCACACAGATAAAAACAGCAACAAAAGCTCTGGCGGCTTACGGCCAATAGCGAGCCTCATGCGGTATTACACATATCCTCAAACAACACATGACATGTTGGGTTGCATTGAGCGTTGGCCTTGTCCCGCTCTGTACAGAGGCCGGCTCAGAGGACTTTGAGAAGCCTTGTAACCTACAGGCCTTTTACAGCAAACTATTTGAAATTTCAAGACAGGGCTAAGTGTTTTATGCTCGTGTCAAGGGTCATAAAGACCAAGAAACACTCCCCGTCGGGAAACCAAACACCAGTCCTCCACGTTATAGGCAGAGGTCCTGGCCAGTATACCAACAACTATCACGTGCAGTCCCAAGGGATTGGCAACAGCCAAAAAAGACAAACCATACAATTTGGCACAAGGAAGAGTGCAGAACCACAAGCAGTCAGAGTTTGGTGAAGAAGATTGCCGCCTTGATCATGGCCATACTGTGCCAGGCCAAAGACATGTTTCAGCTTGAGTTGGAAGCATAGTGATGTATCAAAAGGCATTCCATGGATTAAGGACCGGCATTCTGCGATACAACGATCCAAGCGTACACCTCGGTTGAACCTACAACCTACCCTTTAGGTGAGAGACCTCTGTGCCTACTACAGACAAAGCAGTCACCTCTATGACCACAATTGTTACTAAGATCACATGTGAAAATGGTGTGTAAGCTGCCAGTGGCTCACTTTCCCCAGCAACTTTAGCATGATGGCAATCGCTGTTGTTGGTTAGACAACAGAAGTATCTTGTTCAAATGTGAAGTCATGGCTGCAGTCTCCAGAGCTCAGGCCTCATTGCTCAGTGTTCAATTTCTGTTACTTGCACATTGACTAAAGGTTAAAAAAAATCCCCGAAAGAATAAGGATAGAGTGTCTAACAATAGGGCAAGGCCCAAAAATGATGCTATTTGAAAGCGAAGGCTAACGACCAATGGCGACCGGACCTCAACGGGTAAGAAGATGAAAAACAATCCCACAGTAACCAGACACAGGAAAGCTTGTTCAAAATCTGCACACCTCAAGACAGGTGGCTAGACCTCTGCGTAGGCCTTGTGGTAACTTCTGCAGAGGCGGAAGCACCTACGCTTTCACACTTTGCTGCCGCTTGGGGTTGCTATCAGAAATCACATTGCACCTCCAAGAAAAAACACACAAGAGAGAGGTAGGTAAGAGCAAATTTTATCGGAATGGCCGAGCGGTCCAAGGCGCTGCGTTAAAAGCTGGGGAACATTCGGCCAGGTAAGATGGGGAAGAAGGGGGGAGAGGGGGGAAGAAGGAAAAAGAGGGGAAAGGAGGAGAAAAGGGAGAAAGGAGGAAAAATGAAGAAAAAATGTGGAAATTTCTGGGACATAAACACATGTCTAGTGGCCTGGAGATGTTTTTACATGTTGACCCAGGTCTGTCATGCAGTGAACGGGATTTGAACTCGCAACTAGGTGCTGGGCCTGCATTGAAGATCACGTGACATGGCCTCCGTCAGATGACGCAGAGAATACAATTAATATGAAGTAAACCTGATATGTTTTTATATTGAGGGTTATCTTTTTGCAGACACACGCATCTGAAATTGTAAATATGAAGTAGTGAAAATATTTCAACACCTCATTTACTCATCTATTAATGTAATTCTGCATTTAGCTCTAATTCAATGGTAATTTCTGTTAATATTTCTTTTTTTTCTCTTTCTCAAAAAGGAGCTGAGGAACCAGAAGCGATGCAGAACAGGGAGTCATGGCAGGATTTCAGTGGCTGACCTATTTTAGAATTTATTAACCTGTTAAAGTCCATTTTCATTGGCATGGAAAAAATAACATTGTGTGTGTTTATAAAATATTGTAGTTAATAGAATGTAAGGAACCTGTTCTGTATATGGAATACACACACACACACACACACACACTATATAAATATAAATAACAAGAGCCTTTATATCGGTATGATATGTGTGTATATTTGTGTAGTGGCACTTCGTTTCTCTTCTTTACCACCACTTTGAAGTCAGTCTAGCAACTTTGTATTTATATTATTATAATAATAATTTTAGATATTTATAATAACATTAGATATTCATATGTGAATTGAATTGTAATAAAACATTTTTTTCTTACTAGTCTTGATTTCATTTACATAATTACTCATAATCACCACAATAAACATGTCAAACTCACTGTTTAATGTTCAGTCATTAAAAACAATAACATTGCTTTTGAATAAATACCAAAACAAAAAATTAAAACTATTTACAATCAATTTACAACTAATACTGTGCTGTTTAATCTTACTCTTAACTTTTACAAAAATATAATAAAAAAAACAATTTTAAAAATGAGAATATGTACAACAACCACAACTATTTACAATTACTGTACAGCAAGTACTTTAACTTGTATTGAGGATACTTCCTCTGGTTTCATCCTGGTTGTGTCCACTTGAAACTGTACAGAAGGTTCACAATAAAAAGGTTTTAAAATGTTTTTAAAAAAACAACAACATATATAATTAAAAAGGAGCAAACAAAAGTTACTATAACACTTAACTACAAACTATATACATCTATTTACAAAGTGCTTATTTCTGCCCCTTCCTCATCTCCTCCAGCCACTGTTCCTTTGTCAGGCTTTCAGACTGGGGGCAGTAGACCCTCCCACGGTAGTGGCTATGTCCAGTCTCTGCTGTGCGAAAGAGGCCACACTTCTTGCAGGTGTTTGCCTGCACAGTCCTCTTGTATGGCCTCTTTGTTGTTGGTTGCTGGGTTGTGGCCTGCATGGTTGAAGGCATGACAACCTGATAGAAGAAAACAGGTTGTCCTGCCTGTGTGAGGCCCTGGTGAGGAATCCCAGGTGCTGGGGCTGCAGGGGCTGCTGGGCCTGGGAAAGCACCTGGTGCCACTGACAACTGCCTCTTCACACCGCCTTTTGGAAGGATGGTGCATGGTGCCTGCCTTTGCTTAGCCTGGCCAGCCGTACTCTCTGGCAGCCGGTACTGATGTTCATCCTGTGCTGGCACAGGATAAGAAGGCAGCGGTCTTGCATCCATCAGTGGTTCTTCAGCTACTGCAATCTCTGAGGGTACACCAGTTCCCTGAAGCAGGACAGAAAGCTCCTGCTTTTTCTGTCTGCCATTGTGCCACTGAATCAGAGTGTTCTGGTTGACCTCCACAAGCTGCATGTCTGTTCCCTGCATGACCCGGGCATTCCCAACAACCAGCTCCCTGATTTTACGGTAGTCCCTAATAATTAAGGACCACCTTGACTCTGCTCCTTTGCCTTTTCTTTTGGGGGCTGGATGCAGACCACACAGTCTGATGAAAATGGTCTCCACCAACCTGCAGCAGTCAGGCCATTGTGCAGGTGCACTACTTGCACCTAGCACGCAGCGGATTGTGCTCTCCACCCCTGGTGTTTTTGAGGGCTTCTTTGGGGTTCGGAAGTGTCCACTCAGAAGTCTGTCTTGGTGCCGCGCTGAATAAACAACCCGCTGCTTGTCCCCTTCGCTCAGGTTCTGCCAGAGTCCTATAATTTGGTCCGCCTGCAGGTTGCTGAGATAGAGAGAGGTCTGCTCCCGAAGCCCAACCAAGTACTCAGCAAGTCTGTCCACATGCTGGTATCCAGGCACATTCTGGTCATCAACAGCCTGCTCAAATCATTAAGCAGAAAACAGAAAATAGTTTAAAACCTTTTAACAGTTTTAGTTTCAATATACGTCAACATGCAGAATGTAGAAAACAGCAGTGAATAACTGTTACTGACCACAGTTTCTTCAGAGGTGTCCCCAGCCTCAGAGATGCTGGGAGCCAGTGGGGAGGAGGCGCTGGGAGCAAACAGGGAGGAGGTGCCAGGAGCCAGTGGGGAGGAGGCGCTGGGAGTCAGTGGGGAGGAGGCGCTGGGAGCTGCTGTGGAGGAGATGCTGGGAGCAGGCTGAACCTCTATATCCAGCACTGTGGGGTCATCTGTGAGGTCAGAAAAACCCTCATCGTCCTCATCTGCCGCCACATCATGCTCCTCCACCAAGCGGGCAGTCTCCTCTGAGTCCGGGTTCATGTCCTGCAGGGCCTGACCAGTCTGCCGGAACAGATACTGCACTCCTATGAGCTCACCTGAGACACAACAACATAAATAAAGCACAATGCAGATTGGAATGAGTAAAAACCAATCAGCTCATCAGAATCATAAAATACATTAAATATAAATATAAATTTCCCCCCTCAGCAACACAGTTTTACTGTGAGGAGCTGTCAGAGAGATGCAGCTTTGTACTTTTCCTTTGGCAGGTCATTCTGTCATTACCTGTGTAACGTGAGGGTGGACAGAACTCTGGTGCCACCTTTCTGCCAAACAGCTTCTCGTAGTTCTGGTTGACAGAATGCAGCAGATCACCAGAGTAGCAGCACAGAGGAGACTTCTCAGTCGCCATGGCAGCAACGCGCCGGTCCTGGTTCCACCTGTGCAGACCTTCCAGCAGGTAAACCTGGAAATTCAGGCTGTTGGCACTGGTCCCTACAAGTACAATGAAATGCAACATGAAATATCAAAAGCATTTTTGACATAAACATCACATCAAATGAACAAACACGCATATAATAAGATACACATTTTAGTGTCACACACCTGGTATGAAGCGGTTTAGGTGCAGATGAAAAGACTCCAAGGAAGTAGAGCCTCTGGCACACCTAAAGACCGGCAGCCGCACACCTCCCTTGGTCAGCTCTCCAGTTTTAATGTAGAGCGCAACACCTGGTGGATCTTGGATGCACTTTACATGCTTCTTCTGGACCCGCCAGATGTGCTCCATCCTCTCCTGATCAAACAGAGGAACGCCAAGGGAGTCGTTGCCACGGGAGCCCATAAGTAAAGCAAACAGCTCCTCCAGCAGCTTAACTGTGGTGTCCACTCCTCGTGTCCTCCGTCTGCAGTGGAGAGCCAACTCCTCCCTGGTCAGGTGTCTGTTCACATCTGCAGATGACAGTCCCTGGTTCCGAAGCTGCTGGGCCTTGGCTTCACGCAACAGCGCTAAGTCAGCTGCATCCCACTCAAAAATGCATGCTGAGATGCGTGCCATGTAGAGTGGGTACAGCTGATGGGCATCAGTGGTGCATCCCAGGCCAAGCCGTCGCATAAAATGCCAGATGTCCAGCCGTACCAGAAGCTGAGGCCACCTGCTGAATCTAGCCTCCAGCTTTGTTGTCTCTGCAGCCTCAGCACAGCATCCACAGTCCACATACAGGACAACAGGGGGATCCACACTGGCCTGCTGGTACCTCCTCACCAGGTCACCAGCCATCCTGTCTAAACCAGCTCCCTCCTGAGCAGTCAGGACACTGATTAAAATCTGGCCATACTCATTTCCCACAGAGGTGAGCCAGAGAGCTGTCCCTTTGGCTGTCCCAGCCAGCTTCTTTGTGATCTGAAGCACAAAACATGAACAGAGACACACAATAAGATGGAGACATGTAGAAATCCAGCTAGTGGTTTATTGAAGCCTATTTTGCAGAAAATAAGATGATTCAACCTTTTTTGTGGAGTCCATCTTCAGAATGGTGCCAAAGGTTGATGTAATGTGCGCCTTGATGTCCTCCAGCCTGGTCAAGATGTCCTGGCTGTAGACGGACAGAAGCCACCTGCAGCTGGGCACAACATCTGGCTTTGGAGGTTCCGGGAACTTTACAGGCAGCAATCCAGGGCGCTGGAGGAAGCTCATGCACTCCGTGGTGTACCGCGATACACGTTGGAGCCACTCCTCTGTGTGGTTCTCCCTCAGCTGTTTCAGTACCCGGGTTGGGCTGTTGCCAAGGCCCCTCTCCCGCAGAAGCCGAATCACCCTCACGTCACAGGCATACCTTGGTCACAGATAAATATATCAGTAAGAATGTACAGCTTTGACTTGAACATGGAAAAAGAGAAAAAAGACACTACTCACTTTTGAGTCATGATGACCCGAAATTCTGACCTGTGAGCCAAGTCCAGCTGTTGGAGGACAGCCTGGCTCCAGGACACATGAGAGGCTTTACACCTGGCACAAGTCAGCGTCTCAGTGACCATGGTGTACATGCGGTCTATGTCCAGGACCCGCCGTGCCCTCTTGTGCAGCCCTGCTCCTGTCAGCTGATGCCCAGCACAAGAAGGATTGGGGCACACCACCTTAACCTTCCACAACTTGTAAGGCATCCAAACAAGTAGTGGATGGGCAAAAAAGCGGTCTGGGGAAGGTGCCTGGTGGTAGAGGTGACTCGGCTGAGGTGGGTAGTACCACAGCTTCAGGTTGTCCTGGAGTTCCAGTCTGCCCTTCGCCCCCATCCTAAACAAAGCTTTGGATATCCACCTATGGTCTTCAGGTGGAAAGCCCTCTGCCCACAAACGGGGAAGCTGAGGAGTTGCAGCAGGAAAACAATGTGTAACTATACTTAGTTCTGGTAAAATACACTGCTGCAAAAGTATTCGTGTTTAAAGCACAGTGCTAGAACACTTACTGACACAGGAGCAGCCACTGGTGTCTCAGCTGGTACTGCTGGTGCCTCTGTTTGGGAGCCTACGGCCTGTATGAAGTTTAAGAATCAGATATTAAAATCTACAGGATAAATCTCTAATCCTGTACATTGAATGAAGTCTAGAACTACAGATGCTCGAGCTGAAAATGTAATCACTCACTGATATGGCAGTGCTGACTGGAGAAGCAGGTGTCTCCTGGCGTTCTGTGACCTGTTTCTATAAAACAGAGTCTAAGTCACATGTATTAACAACACACTTTTACACAGTTGACTTTTGAACCCCCTTTACCTGTGTCACTTTCCTGGCCATGGCAAGGTTTGGCTTTGCAGCTGCGCTAAGTGAACCACCATATCTTGGTTTGGTAAACTGAAAGTTAAGAAGCAAAAGACTGTATAAAGACAAGCCATTTGATGAATCTATTGATAGTACATGTAGGAGCAACAACAACTAAATACCATAGACAAATTCAGTGGTGGTCGCTGTTTGTGGCCTTCAGCTCCCTTCATTTGTGTCAGCCCAGCAGACTGGGCAGCACCTGCAGCTGAAGTCTGTGACATCAGGGCACCCTGGACAGCAGGAGCTGGCTGGACAGCAGGAGCTGGCTGGACAGCAGAAGCTGGCTGGACAGCAGGAGCTGGCTGGACAGCAGGAGCTGGGTGCTGTTTAATGGCAAAGTAGGTTTAACACTGGTCACTTTGTGATGTCATATTTGTACTATACTACAAAACTACTGTGTTTTTCGCCTACCATCTGGATGTGGAATCCACACACACATTTCCTCACACTACCAAACAGGGACGTCTGCCCATGCTGCATCATTGGACATTTCTCAATCTAAAAAGAACATTTGAAGATTTATCTCCATGTCATTCAGTTGTGTGTGTTGTAGCAGAAACCATTTTGAATTTTTACTTAATCAAATATTTATTAATGTGTGAAAATCCGGTTTATGCTGTTGCATTTAGTACAAATTAAGTATAAAAGTAAACACCTGATAAAGACACACATACCCTCTGATACAGCCCGTACCACTTCTGTCTGGGTGCTGGCCTGTTGCCCTCACCTGGAGGCCATGATCCTGTGGAGGCGAAGCTCTTGAGGCGTGCCATCCAGACAGTGTCGGGCATTGCTTTGTGGGACTTCGATGCCTTTGGTTGAAGATGATTTAAAAGTAAATGGTAACAACATAAGAGCTTATCAAGCCTATACAAAAACTAAAAGAATAAAAACCCATAATGATTATGATGAGACACTGTCCTCAATGACTAGACCTAACGTCTGGTAATGATTAGGTAAAATACTCCAAAATATGTCCAACCACTCAATCACCTCAAGCCTGGTTAATAATATCTGGGACTTGTTATTAGTAAATATGATTTAAAAAAAAAAAAAAAAAAAAAAGCTCTGTCAGACAGGCCAGTTGTCAATCAGCAGCTCCTATATGGAGGATTGTGGATATATTATTACTACTGGCTTTAATATGGTCTTTAGTTTGTTATCTTGTATGACCTTCAGCTTCCTGTTTGGTCCCAGTACTGATATATTCTATATGTTGAGAAATTTTGATGGGTTTGTTAAAGTACTTCATAGACAAAAGTTAGCTTGGCATGGTTATCCAACAGGACTAACATACTGACCCGAATACAGGACAGTACTGATTATAAAATGACCCCTATTTTCCCACTTTTTTTTAAACGCGGTAGTTTATGCCGACGACCATATATGATGATGGTTAATCCCCATGACGTGATTTTTATTTTAAATGTCTTAAGAAGCCGAGGGCGAGAATGAATAGGACCTGACTGAAAACAAAGCCACGTCTAACATAACCTCGGTGTAATAAGCACGTAAATAATATTTTATAGACCAAAGTTATCTTAGCTTTAATAGCTAACAACTTGGTTAATCCCACATATGAAACGTTTTTCATCGACTCGCTCGGGAAATGGGAATGGGAAAAAAAAGACACGACTGTGAAACCAATGTCGAGTAACATCGGCGTAAAACCGGGAAATTTTTATTTTTACACATCGATGTACATCATACAGCATTTTCATGAATGAGCCGATACTTACCATGTCGCTAAATAGACCGCTTTCACTCGTAAATTCTTGTTCACTCCGACTGTTCCCAAGAACTTCCAATTTACATACGGATTTAACCTTCGACCTCCCGTAACCTTTACCTTCATTAAACATTTTACATTGCGATACGTAACTTTCACGACGTCATTGGCCGTCAGCTTTCAACATTTCTCCAACGTGATTGGTCGGCAACTTCAACATTTTCAACATTTCTTGAACGTGATTGGCTAGAATCTTCAACATTTTCAACATTTCTTGAACGTGATTGGCCGGCAACTTCAACATTTTCAACATTTCCCAGGTTGCAGTCTCTTCTGGAGGCGTGGGTTCAAATCCCACTTCTGATATTCTTCTTCTGCTTTGTCATTGTCTCTCAGTTTACAGGACTTTTCATTTTCAAAAATTGCTCCTTTCTTTTGTCCTGCCAACCAGTAAGATGCAGCTGCTCTCACGGTTTCTGTGGTGTAGAGGCTATCACATTCGCCTAACACGCGAAAGGTCCCTGGTTCGAGACCAGGCAGAAACATTTCCAAGCTTGTTGCAAGACATTTAAACATGACTTAAACAGACACACTTAATGATATTTGTGCTGCACACTTGCTCTTCACCCCTGAAATAATCTTGGGACACAGTTCACACCACCAACTCTGCCAAAATATCCCTGACTCTTAAAACCAGAAGAGGACCTTGAGCCAGGCAGTTAATTCTATGGCAGCTTTGCTACGAGCAAATCACCTTGCACCGTACCCTTTGTTATTGTCTCTTCCGTGTTGTCCGTGCACACAGATAAAAACAGCAACAAAAGCTCTGGCGGCTTACGGCCAATAGCGAGCCTCATGCGGTATTACACATATCCTCAAACAACACATGACATGTTGGGTTGCATTGAGCGTTGGCCTTGTCCCGCTCTGTACAGAGGCCGGCTCAGAGGACTTTGAGAAGCCTTGTAACCTACAGGCCTTTTACAGCAAACTATTTGAAATTTCAAGACAGGGCTAAGTGTTTTATGCTCGTGTCAAGGGTCATAAAGACCAAGAAACACTCCCTGTCGGGAAACCAAACACCAGTCCTCCACGTTATAGGCAGAGGTCCTGGCCAGTATACCAACAACTATCACGTGCAGTCCCAAGGGATTGGCAACAGCCAAAAAAGACAAACCATACAATTTGGCACAAGGAAGAGTGCAGAACCACAAGCAGTCAGAGTTTGGTGAAGAAGATTGCCGCCTTGATCATGGCCATACTGTGCCAGGCCAAAGACATGTTTCAGCTTGAGTTGGAAGCATAGTGATGTATCAAAAGGCATTCCATGGATTAAGGACCGGCATTCTGCGATACAACGATCCAAGCGTACACCTCGGTTGAACCTACAACCTACCCTTTAGGTGAGAGACCTCTGTGCCTACTACAGACAAAGCAGTCACCTCTATGACCACAATTGTTACTAAGATCACATGTGAAAATGGTGTGTAAGCTGCAAGTGGCTCACTTTCCCCAGCAACTTTAGCATGATGGCAATCGCTGTTGTTGGTTAGACAACAGAAGTATCTTGTTCAAATGTGAAGTCATGGCTGCAGTCTCCAGAGCTCAGGCCTCATTGCTCAGTGTTCAATTTCTGTTACTTGCACATTGACTAAAGGTTAAAAAAAATCCCCGAAAGAATAAGGATAGAGTGTCTAACAATAGGGCAAGGCCCAAAAATGATGCTATTTGAAAGCGAAGGCTAACGACCAACGGCGACCGGACCTCAACGGGTAAGAAGATGAAAAACAATCCCACAGTAACCAGACACAGGAAAGCTTGTTCAAAATCTGCACACCTCAAGACAGGTGGCTAGACCTCTGCGTAGGCCTTGTGGTAACTTCTGCAGAGGCAGAAGCACCTACGCTTTCACACTTTGCTGCCGCTTGGAGTTGCTATCAGAAATCACATTGCACCTCCAAGAAAAAACACACAAGAGAGAGGTAGGTAAGAGCAATTTTTATCAGAATGGCCGAGCGGTCCAAGGCGCTGCGTTAAGGTTGCAGTCTCTTCTGGAGGCGTGGGTTCAAATCCCACTTCTGATATTCTTCTTCTGCTTTGTCATTGTCTCTCAGTTTACAGGACTTTTCATTTTCAAAAATTGCTCCTTTCTTTTGTCCTGCCAACCAGTAAGATGCAGCTGCTCTCATGGTTTCTGTGGTGTAGAGGCTATCACATTCGCCTAACACGCGAAAGGTCCCTGGTTCGAGACCAGGCAGAAACATTTCCAAGCTTGTTGCAAGACATTTAAACATGACTTAAACAGACACACTTAATGATATTTGTGCTGCACACTTGCTCTTCACCCCTGAAATAATCTTGGGACACAGTTCACACCACCAACTCTGCCAAAATATCCCTGACTCTTAAAACCAGAAGAGGACCTTGAGCCAGGCAGGTAATTCTATGGCAGCTTTGCTACGAGCAAATCACCTTGCACCGTACCCTTTGTTATTGTCTCTTCCGTGTTGTCCGTGCACACAGATAAAAACAGCAACAAAAGCTCTGGCGCCTTACGGCCAATAGCGAGCCTCATGCGGTATTACACATATCCTCAAACAACACATGACATGTTGGGTTGCATTGAGCGTTGGCCTTGTCCCGCTCTGTACAGAGGCCGGCTCAGAGGACTTTGAGAAGCCTTGTAACCTACAGGCCTTTTACAGCAAACTATTTGAAATTTCAAGACAGGGCTAAGTGTTTTATGCTCGTGTCAAGGGTCATAAAGACCAAGAAACACTCCCCGTCGGGAAACCAAACACCAGTCCTCCACGTTATAGGCAGAGGTCCTGGCCAGTATACCAACAACTATCACGTGCAGTCCCAAGGGATTGGCAACAGCCAAAAAAGACAAACCATACAATTTGGCACAAGGAAGAGTGCAGAACCACAAGCAGTCAGAGTTTGGTGAAGAAGATTGCCGCCTTGATCATGGCCATACTGTGCCAGGCCAAAGACATGTTTCAGCTTGAGTTGGCAGCATAGTGATGTATCAAAAGGCATTCCATGGATTAAGGACCGGCATTCTGCGATACAACGATCCAAGCGTACACCTCGGTTGAACCTACAACCTACCCTTTAGGTGAGAGACCTCTGTGCCTACTACAGACAAAGCAGTCACCTCTATGACCACAATTGTTACTAAGATCACATGTGAAAATGATGTGTAAGCTGCCAGTGGCTCACTTTCCCCAGCAACTTTAGCATGATGGCAATCGCTGTTGTTGGTTAGACAACAGAAGTATCTTGTTCAAATGTGAAGTCATGGCTGCAGTCTCCAGAGCTCAGGCCTCATTGCTCAGTGTTCAATTTCTGTTACTTGCACATTGACTAAAGGTTAAAAAAAATCCCCGAAAGAATAAGGATAGAGTGTCTAACAATAGGGCAAGGCCCAAAAATGATGCTATTTGAAAGCGAAGGCTAACGACCAACGGCGACCGGACCTCAACGGGTAAGAAGATGAAAAACAATCCCACAGTAACCAGACACAGGAAAGCTTGTTCAAAATCTGCACACCTCAAGACAGGTGGCTAGACCTCTGCGTAGGCCTTGTGGTAACTTCTGCAGAGGCGGAAGCACCTACGCTTTCACACTTTGCTGCCGCTTGGGGTTGCTATCAGAAATCACATTGCACCTCCAAGAAAAAACACACAAGAGAGAGGTAGGTAAGAGCAAATTTTATCAGAATGGCCGAGCGGTCCAAGGCGCTGCGTTAAAGCTGGGGAACATTCGGCCAGGTAAGATGGGGAAGAAGGGGGGAGAGGGGGGAAGAAGGAAAAAGAGGGGAAAGGAGGAGAAAAGGGAGAAAGGAGGAAAAATGAAGAAAAAATGTGGAAATTTCTGGGACATAAACACATGTCTAGTGGCCTGGAGATGTTTTTACATGTTGATCCAGGTCTGTCATGCAGTGAACGGGATTTGAACTCGCAACTAGGTGCTGGGCCTGCATTGAAGATCACGTGACATGGCCTCCGTCAGATGACGCAGAGAATACAATTAATATGAAGTAAACCTGATATGTTTTTATATTGAGGGTTATCTTTTTGCAGACACACGCATCTGAAATTGTAAATATGAAGTAGTGAAAATATTTCAACACCTCATTTACTCATCTATTAATGTAATTCTGCATTTAGCTCTAATTCAATGGTAATTTCTGTTAATATTTCTTTTTTTTCTCTTTCTCAGAAAGGAGCTGAGGAACCAGAAGCGATGCAGAACAGGGAGTCATGGCAGGATTTCAGTGGCTGACCTATTTTAGAATTTATTAACCTGTTAAAGTCCATTTTCATTGGCATGGAAAAAATAACATTGTGTGTGTTTATAAAATATTGTAGTTAATAGAATGTAAGGAACCTGTTCTGTATATGGAATACACACACACACACACACACACACACACACTATATAAATATAAATAACAAGAGCCTCTATATCGGTATGATATGTGTGTATATTTGTGTAGTGGCACTTCGTTTCTCTTCTTTACCACCACTTTGAAGTCAGTCTAGCAACTTTGTATTTATATTATTATAATAATAATTTTAGATATTTATAATAACATTAGATATTCATATGTGAATTGAATTGTAATAAAACATTTTTTTCTTACTAGTCTTGATTTCATTTACATAATTACTCATAATCACCACAATAAACATGTCAAACTCACTGTTTAATGTTCAGTCATTAAAAACAATAACATTGCTTTTGAATAAATACCAAAACAAAAAATTAAAACTATTTACAATCAATTTACAACTAATACTGTGCTGTTTAATCTTACTCTTAACTTTTACAAAAATATAATAAAAAAAACAATTTTAAAAATGAGAATATGTACAACAACCACAACTATTTACAATTACTGTACAGCAAGTACTTTAACTTGTATTGAGGATACTTCCTCTGGTTTCATCCTGGTTGTGTCCACTTGAAACTGTACAGAAGGTTCACAATAAAAAGGTTTTAAAATGTTTTTAAAAAAAACAACAACATATATAATTAAAAAGGAGCAAACAAAAGTTACTATAACACTTAACTACAAACTATATACATCTATTTACAAAGTGCTTATTTCTGCCCCTTCCTCATCTCCTCCAGCCACTGTTCCTTTGTCAGGCTTTCAGACTGGGGGCAGTAGACCCTCCCACGGTAGTGGCTATGTCCAGTCTCTGCTGTGCGAAAGAGGCCACACTTCTTGCAAGTGTTTGCCTGCACAGTCCTCTTGTATGGCCTCTTTGTTGTTGGTTGCTGGGTTGTGGCCTGCATGGTTGAAGGCATGACAACCTGATAGAAGAAAACAGGTTGTCCTGCCTGTGTGAGGCCCTGGTGAGGAATCCCAGGTGCTGGGGCTGCAGGGGCTGCTGGGCCTGGGAAAGCACCTGGTGCCACTGACAACTGCCTCTTCACACCGCCTTTTGGAAGGATGGTGCATGGTGCCTGCCTTTGCTTAGCCTGGCCAGCCGTACTCTCTGGCAGCCGGTACTGATGTTCATCCTGTGCTGGCACAGGATAAGAAGGCAGCGGTCTTGCATCCATCAGTGGTTCTTCAGCTACTGCAATCTCTGAGGGTACACCAGTTCCCTGAAGCAGGACAGAAAGCTCCTGCTTTTTCTGTCTGCCATTGTGCCACTGAATCAGAGTGTTCTGGTTGACCTCCACAAGCTGCATGTCTGTTCCCTGCATGACCCGGGCATTCCCAACAACCAGCTCCCTGATTTTACGGTAGTCCCTAATAATTAAGGACCACCTTGACTCTGCTCCTTTGCCTTTTCTTTTGGGGGCTGGATGCAGACCACACAGTCTGATGAAAATGGTCTCCACCAACCTGCAGCAGTCAGGCCATTGTGCAGGTGCACTACTTGCACCTAGCACGCAGCGGATTGTGCTCTCCACCCCTGGTGTTTTTGAGGGCTTCTTTGGGGTTCGGAAGTGTCCACTCAGAAGTCTGTCTTGGTGCCGCGCTGAATAAACAACCCGCTGCTTGTCCCCTTCGCTCAGGTTCTGCCAGAGTCCTATAATTTGGTCCGCCTGCAGGTTGCTGAGATAGAGAGAGGTCTGCTCCCGAAGCCCAACCAAGTACTCAGCAAGTCTGTCCACATGCTGGTATCCAGGCACATTCTGGTCATCAACAGCCTGCTCAAATCATTAAGCAGAAAACAGAAAATAGTTTAAAACCTTTTAACAGTTTTAGTTTCAATATACGTCAACATGCAGAATGTAGAAAACAGCAGTGAATAACTGTTACTGACCACAGTTTCTTCAGAGGTGTCCCCAGCCTCAGAGATGCTGGGAGCCAGTGGGGAGGAGGCGCTGGGAGCAAACAGGGAGGAGGTGCCAGGAGCCAGTGGGGAGGAGGCGCTGGGAGTCAGTGGGGAGGAGGCGCTGGGAGCTGCTGTGGAGGAGATGCTGGGAGCAGGCTGAACCTCTATATCCAGCACTGTGGGGTCATCTGTGAGGTCAGAAAAACCCTCATCGTCCTCATCTGCCGCCACATCATGCTCCTCCACCAAGCGGGCAGTCTCCTCTGAGTCCGGGTTCATGTCCTGCAGGGCCTGACCAGTCTGCCGGAACAGATACTGCACTCCTATGAGCTCACCTGAGACACAACAACATAAATAAAGCACAATGCAGATTGGAATGAGTAAAAACCAATCAGCTCATCAGAATCATAAAATACATTAAATATAAATATAAATTTCCCCCCTCAGCAACACAGTTTTTCTGTGAGGAGCTGTCAGAGAGATGCAGCTTTGTACTTTTCCTTTGGCAGGTCATTCTGTCATTACCTGTGTAACGTGAGGGTGGACAGAACTCTGGTGCCACCTTTCTGCCAAACAGCTTCTCGTAGTTCTGGTTGACAGAATGCAGCAGATCACCAGAGTAGCAGCACAAAGGAGACTTCTCAGTCGCCATGGCAGCAACGCGCCGGTCCTGGTTCCACCTGTGCAGACCTTCCAGCAGGTAAACCTGGAAATTCAGGCTGTTGGCACTGGTCCCTACAAGTACAATGAAATGCAACATGAAATATCAAAAGCATTTTTGACATAAACATCACATCAAATGAACAAACACGCATATAATAAGATACACATTTTAGTGTCACACACCTGGTATGAAGCGGTTTAGGTGCAGATGAAAAGACTCCAAGGAAGTAGAGCCTCTGGCACACCTAAAGACCGGCAGCCGCACACCTCCCTTGGTCAGCTCTCCAGTTTTAATGTAGAGCGCAACACCTGGTGGATCTTGGATGCACTTTACATGCTTCTTCTGGACCCGCCAGATGTGCTCCATCCTCTCCTGATCAAACAGAGGAACGCCAAGGGAGTCGTTGCCACGGGAGCCCATAAGTAAAGCAAACAGCTCCTCCAGCAGCTTAACTGTGGTGTCCACTCCTCGTGTCCTCCGTCTGCAGTGGAGAGCCAACTCCTCCCTGGTCAGGTGTCTGTTCACATCTGCAGATGACAGTCCCTGGTTCCGAAGCTGCTGGGCCTTGGCTTCACGCAACAGCGCTAAGTCAGCTGCATCCCACTCAAAAATGCATGCTGAGATGCGTGCCATGTAGAGTGGGTACAGCTGATGGGCATCAGTGGTGCATCCCAGGCCAAGCCGTCGCATAAAATGCCAGATGTCCAGCCGTACCAGAAGCTGAGGCCACCTGCTGAATCTAGCCTCCAGCTTTGTTGTCTCTGCAGCCTCAGCACAGCATCCACAGTCCACATACAGGACAACAGGGGGATCCACACTGGCCTGCTGGTACCTCCTCACCAGGTCACCAGCCATCCTGTCTAAACCAGCTCCCTCCTGAGCAGTCAGGACACTGATTAAAATCTGGCCATACTCATTTCCCACAGAGGTGAGCCAGAGAGCTGTCCCTTTGGCTGTCCCAGCCAGCTTCTTTGTGATCTGAAGCACAAAACATGAACAGAGACACACAATAAGATGGAGACATGTAGAAATCCAGCTAGTGGTTTATTGAAGCCTATTTTGCAGAAAATAAGATGATTCAACCTTTTTTGTGGAGTCCATCTTCAGAATGGTGCCAAAGGTTGATGTAATGTGCGCCTTGATGTCCTCCAGCCTGGTCAAGATGTCCTGGCTGTAGACGGACAGAAGCCACCTGCAGCTGGGCACAACATCTGGCTTTGGAGGTTCCGGGAACTTTACAGGCAGCAATCCAGGGCGCTGGAGGAAGCTCATGCACTCCGTGGTGTACCGCGATACACGTTGGAGCCACTCCTCTGTGTGGTTCTCCCTCAGCTGTTTCAGTACCCGGGTTGGGCTGTTGCCAAGGCCCCTCTCCCGCAGAAGCCGAATCACCCTCACGTCACAGGCATACCTTGGTCACAGATAAATATATCAGTAAGAATGTACAGCTTTGACTTGAACATGGAAAAAGAGAAAAAAGACACTACTCACTTTTGAGTCATGATGACCCGAAATTCTGACCTGTGAGCCAAGTCCAGCTGTTGGAGGACAGCCTGGCTCCAGGACACATGAGAGGCTTTACACCTGGCACAAGTCAGCGTCTCAGTGACCATGGTGTACATGCGGTCTATGTCCAGGACCCGCCGTGCCCTCTTGTGCAGCCCTGCTCCTGTCAGCTGATGCCCAGCACAAGAAGGATTGGGGCACACCACCTTAACCTTCCACAACTTGTAAGGCATCCAAACAAGTAGTGGATGGGCAAAAAAGCGGTCTGGGGAAGGTGCCTGGTGGTAGAGGTGACTCGGCTGAGGTGGGTAGTACCACAGCTTCAGGTTGTCCTGGAGTTCCAGTCTGCCCTTCGCCCCCATCCTAAACAAAGCTTTGGATATCCACCTATGGTCTTCAGGTGGAAAGCCCTCTGCCCACAAACGGGGAAGCTGAGGAGTTGCAGCAGGAAAACAATGTGTAACTATACTTAGTTCTGGTAAAATACACTGCTGCAAAAGTATTCGTGTTTAAAGCACAGTGCTAGAACACTTACTGACACAGGAGCAGCCACTGGTGTCTCAGCTGGTACTGCTGGTGCCTCTGTTTGGGAGCCTACGGCCTGTATGAAGTTTAAGAATCAGATATTAAAATCTACAGGATAAATCTCTAATCCTGTACATTGAATGAAGTCTAGAACTACAGATGCTCGAGCTGAAAATGTAATCACTCACTGATATGGCAGTGCTGACTGGAGGAGCAGGTGTCTCCTGGCGTTCTGTGACCTGTTTCTATAAAACAGAGTCTAAGTCACATGTATTAACAACACACTTTTACACAGTTGACTTTTGAACCCCCTTTACCTGTGTCACTTTCCTGGCCATGGCAAGGTTTGGCTTTGCAGCTGCGCTAAGTGAACCACCATATCTTGGTTTGGTAAACTGAAAGTTAAGAAGCAAAAGACTGTATAAAGACAAGCCATTTGATGAATCTATTGATAGTACATGTAGGAGCAACAACAACTAAATACCATAGACAAATTCAGTGGTGGTCGCTGTTTGTGGCCTTCAGCTCCCTTCATTTGTGTCAGCCCAGCAGACTGGGCAGCACCTGCAGCTGAAGTCTGTGACATCAGGGCACCCTGGACAGCAGGAGCTGGCTGGACAGCAGAAGCTGACTGGACAGCAGGAGCTGGCTGGACAGCAGAAGCTGACTGGACAGCAGGAGCTGGCTGGACAGCAGAAGCTGACTGGACAGCAGGAGCTGGCTGGACAGCAGAAGCTGACTGGACAGCAGAAGCTGACTGGACAGCAGAAGCTGACTGGACAGCAGGAGCTGGGTGCTGTTTAATGGCAAAGTAGGTTTAACACTGGTCACTTTGTGATGTCATATTTGTACTATACTACAAAACTACTGTGTTTTTCGCCTACCATCTGGATGTGGAATCCACACACACATTTCCTCACACTACCAAACAGGGACGTCTGCCCATGCTGCATCATTGGACATTTCTCAATCTAAAAAGAACATTTGAAGATTTATCTCCATGTCATTCAGTTGTGTGTGTTGTAGCAGAAACCATTTTGAATTTTTACTTAATCAAATATTTATTAATGTGTGAAAATCCGGTTTATGCTGTTGCATTTAGTACAAATTAAGTATAAAAGTAAACACCTGATAAAGACACACATACCCTCTGATACAGCCCGTACCACTTCTTCTGTCTGGGTGCTGGCCTGTTGCCCTCACCTGGAGGCCATGATCCTGTGGAGGCGAAGCTCTTGAGGCGTGCCATCCAGACAGTGTCGGGCATTGCTTTGTGGGACTTCGATGCCTTTGGTTGAAGATGATTTAAAAGTAAATGGTAACAACATAAGAGCTTATCAAGCCTATACAAAAACTAAAAGAATAAAAACCCATAATGATTATGATGAGACACTGTCCTCAATGACTAGACCTAACGTCTGGTAATGATTAGGTAAAATACTCCAAAATATGTCCAACCACTCAATCACCTCAAGCCTGGTTAATAATATCTGGGACTTGTTATTAGTAAATATGATTTAAAAAAAAAAAAAAAAAAAAAAGCTCTGTCAGACAGGCCAGTTGTCAATCAGCAGCTCCTATATGGAGGATTGTGGATATATTATTACTACTGGCTTTAATATGGTCTTTAGTTTGTTATCTTGTATGACCTTCAGCTTCCTGTTTGGTCCCAGTACTGATATATTCTATATGTTGAGAAATTTTGCTGGGTTTGTTAAAGTACTTCATAGACAAAAGTTAGCTTGGCATGGTTATCCAACAGGACTAACATACTGACCCGAATACAGGACAGTACTGATTATAAAATGACCCCTATTTTCCCACTTTTTTTTAAACGCGGTAGTTTATGCCGACGACCATATATGATGATGGTTAATCCCCATGACGTGATTTTTATTTTAAATGTCTTAAGAAGCCGAGGGCGAGAATGAATAGGACATGACTGAAAACAAAGCCACGTCTAACATAACCTCGGTGTAATAAGCACGTAAATAATATTTTATAGACCAAAGTTATCTTAGCTTTAATAGCTAACAACTTGGTTAATCCCACATATGAAACGTTTTTCATCGACTCGCTCGGGAAATGGGAATGGGAAAAAAAAGACACGACTGTGAAACCAATGTCGAGTAACATCGGCGTAAAACCGGGAAATTTTTATTTTTACACATCGATGTACATCATACAGCATTTTCATGAATGAGCCGATACTTACCATGTCGCTAAATAGACCGCTTTCACTCGTAAATTCTTGTTCACTCCGACTGTTCCCAAGAACTTCCAATTTACATACGGATTTAACCTTCGACCTCCCGTAACCTTTACCTTCATTAAACATTTTACATTGCGATACGTAACTTTCACGACGTCATTGGCCGTCAGCTTTCAACATTTCTCCAACGTGATTGGTCGGCAACTTCAACATTTTCAACATTTCTTGAACGTGATTGGCTAGAATCTTCAACATTTTCAACATTTCTTGAACGTGATTGGCCGGCAACTTCAACATTTTCAACATTTCCCCCGGACCATTCTTCGGCAGCTGGCGCTCAGGTTGCAGTTTCTTCTGGAGGCGTGGGTTCAAATCCCACTTCTGATATTCTTCTTCTGCTTTGTCATTGTTTCTCAGTTTACAGGACTTTTCATTTTCAAAAATTGCTCCTTTCTTTTGTCCTGCCAACCAGTAAGATGCAGCTGCTCTCACGGTTTCTGTGGTGTAGAGGCTATCACATTCGCCTAACACGCGAAAGGTCCCTGGTTCGAGACCAGGCAGAAACATTTCCAAGCTTGTTGCAAGACATTTAAACATGACTTAAACAGACACACTTAATGATATTTGTGCTGCACACTTGCTCTTCACCCCTGAAATAATCTTGGGACACAGTTCACACCACCAACTCTGCCAAAATATCCCTGACTCTTAAAACCAGAAGAGGACCTTGAGCCAGGCAGGTAATTCTATGGCAGCTTTGCTACGAGCAAATCACCTTGCACCGTACCCTTTGTTATTGTCTCTTCCGTGTTGTCCGTGCACACAGATAAAAACAGCAACAAAAGCTCTGGCGGCTTACGGCCAATAGCGAGCCTCATGCGGTATTACACATATCCTCAAACAACACATGACATGTTGGGTTGCATTGAGCGTTGGCCTTGTCCCGCTCTGTACAGAGGCCGGCTCAGAGGACTTTGAGAAGCCTTGTAACCTACAGGCCTTTTACAGCAAAATATTTGAAATTTCAAGACAGGGCTAAGTGTTTTATGCTCGTGTCAAGGGTCATAAAGACCAAGAAACACTCCCCGTCGGGAAACCAAACACCAGTCCTCCACGTTATAGGCAGAGGTCCTGGCCAGTATACCAACAACTATCACGTGCAGTCCCAAGGGATTGGCAACAGCCAAAAAAGACAAACCATACACTTTGGCACAAGGAAGAGTGCAGAACCACAAGCAGTCAGAGTTTGGTGAAGAAGATTGCCGCCTTGATCATGGCCATACTGTGCCAGGCCAAAGACATGTTTCAGCTTGAGTTGGCAGCATAGTGATGTATCAAAAGGCATTCCATGGATTAAGGACCGGCATTCTGCGATACAACGATCCAAGCGTACACCTCGGTTGAACCTACAACCTACCCTTTAGGTGAGAGACCTCTGTGCCTACTACAGACAAAGCAGTCACCTCTATGACCACAATTGTTACTAAGATCACATGTGAAAATGGTGTGTAAGCTGCCAGTGGCTCACTTTCCCCAGCAACTTTAGCATGATGGCAATCGCTGTTGTTGGTTAGACAACAGAAGTATCTTGTTCAAATGTGAAGTCATGGCTGCAGTCTCCAGAGCTCAGGCCTCATTGCTCAGTGTTCAATTTCTGTTACTTGCACATTGACTAAAGGTTAAAAAAATCCCCGAAAGAATAAGGATAGAGTGTCTAACAATAGGGCAAGGCCCAAAAATGATGCTATTTGAAAGCGAAGGCTAACGACCAACGGCGGCCGGACCTCAACGGGTAAGAAGATGAAAAACAATCCCACAGTAACCAGACACAGGAAAGCTTGTTCAAAATCTTCACACCTCAAGACAGGTGGCTAGACCTCTGCGTAGGCCTTGTGGTAACTTCTGCAGAGGCGGAAGCACCTACGCTTTCACACTTTGCTGCCGCTTGGGGTTGCTATCAGAAATCACATTGCACCTCCAAGAAAAAACACACAAGAGAGAGGTAGGTAAGAGCTAATTTTATCAGAATGGCCGAGCGGTCCAAGGTACTGCGTTGAGGTTGCAGTCTCTTCTGGAGGCGTGGGTTCAAATCCCACTTCTGATATTCTTCTTCTGCTTTGTCATTGTCTCTCAGTTTACAGGACTTTTCATTTTCAAAAATTGCTCCTTTCTTTTGTCCTGCCAACCAGTAAGATGCAGCTTCTCTCATGGTTTCTGTGGTGTAGAGGCTATCACATTCGCCTAACACGCGAAAGGTCCCTGGTTCGAGACCAGGCAGAAACATTTCCAAGCTTGTTGCAAGACATTTAAACATGACTTAAACAGACACACTTAATGATATTTGTGCTGCACACTTGCTCTTCACCCCTGAAATAATCTTGGGACACAGTTCACACCACCAACTCTGCCAAAATATCCCTGACTCTTAAAACCAGAAGAGGACCTTGAGCCAGGCAGGTAATTCTATGGCAGCTTTGCTACGAGCAAATCACCTTGCACCGTACCCTTTGTTATTGTCTCTTCCGTGTTGTCCGTGCACACAGATAAAAACAGCAACAAAAGCTCTGGCGGCTTACGGCCAATAGCGAGCCTCATGCGGTATTACACATATCCTCAAACAACACATGACATGTTGGGTTGCATTGAGCGTTGGCCTTGTCCCGCTCTGTACAGAGGCCGGCTCAGAGGACTTTGAGAAGCCTTGTAACCTACAGGCCTTTTACAGCAAAATATTTGAAATTTCAAGACAGGGCTAAGTGTTTTATGCTCGTGTCAAGGGTCATAAAGACCAAGAAACACTCCCCGTCGGGAAACCAAACACCAGTCCTCCACGTTATAGGCAGAGGTCCTGGCCAGTATACCAACAACTATCACGTGCAGTCCCAAGGGATTGGCAACAGCCAAAAAAGACAAACCATACACTTTGGCACAAGGAAGAGTGCAGAACCACAAGCAGTCAGAGTTTGGTGAAGAAGATTGCCGCCTTGATCATGGCCATACTGTGCCAGGCCAAAGACATGTTTCAGCTTGAGTTGGCAGCATAGTGATGTATCAAAAGGCATTCCATGGATTAAGGACCGGCATTCTGCGATACAACGATCCAAGCGTACACCTCGGTTGAACCTACAACCTACCCTTTAGGTGAGAGACCTCTGTGCCTACTACAGACAAAGCAGTCACCTCTATGACCACAATTGTTACTAAGATCACATGTGAAAATGGTGTGTAAGCTGCCAGTGGCTCACTTTCCCCAGCAACTTTAGCATGATGGCAATCGCTGTTGTTGGTTAGACAACAGAAGTATCTTGTTCAAATGTGAAGTCATGGCTGCAGTCTCCAGAGCTCAGGCCTCATTGCTCAGTGTTCAATTTCTGTTACTTGCACATTGACTAAAGGTTAAAAAAATCCCCGAAAGAATAAGGATAGAGTGTCTAACAATAGGGCAAGGCCCAAAAATGATGCTATTTGAAAGCGAAGGCTAACGACCAACGGCGGCCGGACCTCAACGGGTAAGAAGATGAAAAACAATCCCACAGTAACCAGACACAGGAAAGCTTGTTCAAAATCTTCACACCTCAAGACAGGTGGCTAGACCTCTGCGTAGGCCTTGTGGTAACTTCTGCAGAGGCGGAAGCACCTACGCTTTCACACTTTGCTGCCGCTTGGGGTTGCTATCAGAAATCACATTGCACCTCCAAGAAAAAACACACAAGAGAGAGGTAGGTAAGAGCTAATTTTATCAGAATGGCCGAGCGGTCCAAGGTACTGCGTTGAGGTTGCAGTCTCTTCTGGAGGCGTGGGTTCAAATCCCACTTCTGATATTCTTCTTCTGCTTTGTCATTGTCTCTCAGTTTACAGGACTTTTCATTTTCAAAAATTGCTCCTTTCTTTTGTCCTGCCAACCAGTAAGATGCAGCTTCTCTCATGGTTTCTGTGGTGTAGAGGCTATCACATTCGCCTAACACGCGAAAGGTCCCTGGTTCGAGACCAGGCAGAAACATTTCCAAGCTTGTTGCAAGACATTTAAACATGACTTAAACAGACACACTTAATGATATTTGTGCTGCACACTTGCTCTTCACCCCTGAAATAATCTTGGGACACAGTTCACACCACCAACTCTGCCAAAATATCCCTGACTCTTAAAACCAGAAGAGGACCTTGAGCCAGGCAGGTAATTCTATGGCAGCTTTGCTACGAGCAAATCACCTTGCACCGTACCCTTTGTTATTGTCTCTTCCGTGTTGTCCGTGCACACAGATAAAAACAGCAACAAAAGCTCTGGCGGCTTACGGCCAATAGCGAGCCTCATGCGGTATTACACATATCCTCAAACAACACATGACATGTTGGGTTGCATTGAGCGTTGGCCTTGTCCCGCTCTGTACAGAGGCCGGCTCAGAGGACTTTGAGAAGCCTTGTAACCTACAGGCCTTTTACAGCAAACTATTTGAAATTTCAAGACAGGGCTAAGTGTTTTATGCTCGTGTCAAGGGTCATAAAGACCAAGAAACACTCCCCGTCGGGAAACCAAACACCAGTCCTCCACGTTATAGGCAGAGGTCCTGGCCAGTATACCAACAACTATCACGTGCAGTCCCAAGGGATTGGCAACAGCCAAAAAAGACAAACCATACACTTTGGCACAAGGAAGAGTGCAGAACCACAAGCAGTCAGAGTTTGGTGAAGAAGATTGCCGCCTTGATCATGGCCATACTGTGCCAGGCCAAAGACATGTTTCAGCTTGAGTTGGCAGCATAGTGATGTATCAAAAGGCATTCCATGGATTAAGGACCGGCATTCTGCGATACAACGATCCAAGCGTACACCTCGGTTGAACCTACAACCTACCCTTTAGGTGAGAGACCTCTGTGCCTACTACAGACAAAGCAGTCACCTCTATGACCACAATTGTTACTAAGATCACATGTGAAAATGGTGTGTAAGCTGCCAGTGGCTCACTTTCCCCAGCAACTTTAGCATGATGGCAATCGCTGTTGTTGGTTAGACAACAGAAGTATCTTGTTCAAATGTGAAGTCATGGCTGCAGTCTCCAGAGCTCAGGCCTCATTGCTCAGTGTTCAATTTCTGTTACTTGCACATTGACTAAAGGTTAAAAAATCCCCGAAAGAATAAGGATAGAGTGTCTAACAATAGGGCAAGGCCCAAAAATGATGCTATTTGAAAGCGAAGGCTAACGACCAACGGCGACCGGACCTCAACGGGTAAGAAGATGAAAAACAATCCCACAGTAACCAGACACAGGAAAGCTTGTTCAAAATCTGCACACCTCAAGACAGGTGGCTAGACCTCTGCGTAGGCCTTGTGGTAACTTCTGCAGAGGCGGAAGCACCTACGCTTTCACACTTTGCTGCCGCTTGGGGTTGCTATCAGAAATCACATTGCACCTCCAAGAAAAAACACACAAGAGAGAGGTAGGTAAGAGCAAATTTTATCAGAATGGCCGAGCGGTCCAAGGCGCTGCGTTAAGGTCGCAGTCTCTTCTGGAGGCGTGGGTTCAAATCCCACTTCTGATATTCTTCTTCTGCTTTGTCATTGTCTCTCAGTTTACAGGACTTTTCATTTTCAAAAATTGCTCCTTTCTTTTGTCCTGCCAACCAGTAAGATGCAGCTGCTCTCATGGTTTCTGTGGTGTAGAGGCTATCACATTCGCCTAACACGCGAAAGGTCCCTGTTCGAGACCAGGCAGAAACATTTCCAAGCTTGTTGCAAGACATTTAAACATGACTTAAACAGACACACTTAATGATATTTGTGCTGCACACTTGCTCTTCACCCCTGAAATAATCTTGGGACACAGTTCACACCACCAACTCTGCCAAAATATCCCTGACTCTTAAAACCAGAAGAGGACCTTGAGCCAGGCAGGTAATTCTATGGCAGCTTTGCTACGAGCAAATCACCTTGCACCGTACCCTTTGTTATTGTCTCTTCCGTGTTGTCCGTGCACACAGATAAAAACAGCAACAAAAGCTCTGGCGGCTTACGGCCAATAGCGAGCCTCATGCGGTATTACACATATCCTCAAACAACACATGACATGTTGGGTTGCATTGAGCGTTGGCCTTGTCCCGCTCTGTACAGAGGCCGGCTCAGAGGACTTTGAGAAGCCTTGTAACCTACAGGCCTTTTACAGCAAACTATTTGAAATTTCAAGACAGGGCTAAGTGTTTTATGCTCGTGTCAAGGGTCATAAAGACCAAGAAACACTCCCCGTCGGGAAACCAAACACCAGTCCTCCACGTTATAGGCAGAGGTCCTGGCCAGTATACCAACAACTATCACGTGCAGTCCCAAGGGATTGGCAACAGCCAAAAAAGACAAACCATACAATTTGGCACAAGGAAGAGTGCAGAACCACAAGCAGTCAGAGTTTGGTGAAGAAGATTGCCGCCTTGATCATGGCCATACTGTGCCAGGCCAAAGACATGTTTCAGCTTGAGTTGGCAGCATAGTGATGTATCAAAAGGCATTCCATGGATTAAGGACCGGCATTCTGCGATACAACGATCCAAGCGTACACCTCGGTTGAACCTACAACCTACCCTTTAGGTGAGAGACCTCTGTGCCTACTACAGACAAAGCAGTCACCTCTATGACCACAATTGTTACTAAGATCACATGTGAAAATGGTGTGTAAGCTGCCAGTGGCTCACTTTCCCCAGCAACTTTAGCATGATGGCAATCGCTGTTGTTGGTTAGACAACAGAAGTATCTTGTTCAAATGTGAAGTCATGGCTGCAGTCTCCAGAGCTCAGGCCTCATTGCTCAGTGTTCAATTTCTGTTACTTGCACATTGACTAAAGGTTAAAAAAATCCCCGAAAGAATAAGGATAGAGTGTCTAACAATAGGGCAAGGCCCAAAAATGATGCTATTTGAAAGCGAAGGCTAACGACCAACGGCGACCGGACCTCAACGGGTAAGAAGATGAAAAACAATCCCACAGTAACCAGACACAGGAAAGCTTGTTCAAAATCTGCACACCTCAAGACAGGTGGCTAGACCTCTGCGTAGGCCTTGTGGTAACTTCTGCAGAGGCGGAAGCACCTACGCTTTCACACTTTGCTGCCGCTTAGGGTTGCTATCAGAAATCAGATTGCACCGCCAAGAAAAAACACACAAGAGAGAGGTAGGTAAGAGCAAATTTTATCAGAATGGCCGAGCGGTCCAAGGCGCTGCGTTAAGGTTGCAGTCTCTTCTGGAGGCGTGGGTTCAAATCCCACTTCTGATATTCTTCTTCTGCTTTGTCATTGTCTCTCAGTTTACAGGACTTTTCATTTTCAAAAATTGCTCCTTTCTTTTGTCCTGCCAACCAGTAAGATGCAGCTGCTCTCATGGTTTCTGTGGTGTAGAGGCTATCACATTCGCCTAACACGCGAAAGGTCCCTGGTTCGAGACCAGGCAGAAACATTTCCAAGCTTGTTGCAAGACATTTAAACATGACTTAAACAGACACACTTAATGATATTTGTGCTGCACACTTGCTCTTCACCCCTGAAATAATCTTGGGACACAGTTCACACCACCAACTCTGCCAAAATATCCCTGACTCTTAAAACCAGAAGAGGACCTTGAGCCAGGCAGGTAATTCTATGGCAGCTTTGCTATGAGCAAATCACCTTGCACCGTACCCTTTGTTATTGTCTCTTCCGTGTTGTCCGTGCACACAGATAAAAACAGCAACAAAAGCTCTGGCGGCTTACGGCCAATAGCGAGCCTCATGCGGTATTACACATATCCTCAAACAACACATGACATGTTGGGTTGCATTGAGCGTTGGCCTTGTCCCGCTCTGTACAGAGGCCGGCTCAGAGGACTTTGAGAAGCCTTGTAACCTACAGGCCTTTTACAGCAAACTATTTGAAATTTCAAGACAGGGCTAAGTGTTTTATGCTCGTGTCAAGGGTCATAAAGACCAAGAAACACTCCCCGTCGGGAAACCAAACACCAGTCCTCCACGTTATAGGCAGAGGTCCTGGCCAGTATACCAACAACTATCACGTGCAGTCCCAAGGGATTGGCAACAGCCAAAAAAGACAAACCATACACTTTGGCACAAGGAAGAGTGCAGAACCACAAGCAGTCAGAGTTTGGTGAAGAAGATTGCCGCCTTGATCATGGCCATACTGTGCCAGGCCAAAGACATGTTTCAGCTTGAGTTGGCAGCATAGTGATGTATCAAAAGGCATTCCATGGATTAAGGACCGGCATTCTGCGATACAACGATCCAAGCGTACACCTCGGTTGAACCTACAACCTACCCTTTAGGTGAGAGACCTCTGTGCCTACTACAGACAAAGCAGTCACCTCTATGACCACAATTGTTACTAAGATCACATGTGAAAATGGTGTGTAAGCTGCCAGTGGCTCACTTTCCCCAGCAACTTTAGCATGATGGCAATCGCTGTTGTTGGTTAGACAACAGAAGTATCTTGTTCAAATGTGAAGTCATGGCTGCAGTCTCCAGAGCTCAGGCCTCATTGCTCAGTGTTCAATTTCTGTTACTTGCACATTGACTAAAGGTTAAAAAAAATCCCCGAAAGAATAAGGATAGAGTGTCTAACAATAGGGCAAGGCCCAAAAATGATGCTATTTGAAAGCGAAGGCTAACGACCAACGGCGACCGGACCTCAACGGGTAAGAAGATGAAAAACAATCCCACAGTAACCAGACACAGGAAAGCTTGTTCAAAATCTGCACACCTCAAGACAGGTGGCTAGACCTCTGCATAGGCCTTGTGGTAACTTCTGCAGAAGCGGAAGCACCTACGCTTTCACACTTTGCTGCCGCTTGGGGTTGCTATCAGAAATCACATTGCACCTCCAAGAAAAAACACACAAGAGAGAGGTAGGTAAGAGCAATTCTTATCAGAATGGCCGAGCGGTCCAAGGCGCTGCGTTAAGGTCGCAGTCTCTTCTGGAGGCGTGGGTTCAAATCCCACTTCTGATATTCTTCTTCTGCTTTGTCATTGTCTCTCAGTTTACAGGACTTTTCATTTTCAAAAATTGCTCCTTTCTTTTGTCCTGCCAACCAGTAAGATGCAGCTGCTCTCATGGTTTCTGTGGTGTAGAGGCTATCACATTCGCCTAACACGCGAAAGGTCCCTGGTTCGAGACCAGGCAGAAACATTTCCAAGCTTGTTGCAAGACATTTAAACATGACTTAAACAGACACACTTAATGATATTTGTGCTGCACACTTGCTCTTCACCCCTGAAATAATCTTGGGACACAGTTCACACCACCAACTCTGCCAAAATATCCCTGACTCTTAAAACCAGAAGAGGACCTTGAGCCAGGCAGGTAATTCTGTGGCAGCTTTGCTACGAGCAAATCACCTTGCACCGTACCCTTTGTTATTGTCTCTTCCGTGTTGTCCGTGCACACAGATAAAAACAGCAACAAAAGCTCTGGCGGCTTACGGCCAATAGCGAGCCTCATGCGGTATTACACATATCCTCAAACAACACATGACATGTTGGGTTGCATTGAGCGTTGGCCTTGTCCCGCTCTGTACAGAGGCCGGCTCAGAGGACTTTGAGAAGCCTTGTAACCTACAGGCCTTTTACAGCAAACTATTTGAAATTTCAAGACAGGGCTAAGTGTTTTATGCTCGTGTCAAGGGTCATAAAGACCAAGAAACACTCCCCGTCGGGAAACCAAACACCATTCCTCCACGTTATAGGCAGAGGTCCTGGCCAGTATACCAACAACTATCACGTGCAGTCCCAAGGGATTGGCAACAGCCAAAAAAGACAAACCATACACTTTGGCACAAGGAAGAGTGCAGAACCACAAGCAGTCAGAGTTTGGTGAAGAAGATTGCCGCCTTGATCATGGCCATACTGTGCCAGGCCAAAGACATGTTTCAGCTTGAGTTGGCAGCATAGTGATGTATCAAAAGGCATTCCATGGATTAAGGACCGGCATTCTGCGATACAACGATCCAAGCGTACACCTCGGTTGAACCTACAACCTACCCTTTAGGTGAGAGACCTCTGTGCCTACTACAGACAAAGCAGTCACCTCTATGACCACAATTGTTACTAAGATCACATGTGAAAATGGTGTGTAAGCTGCCAGTGGCTCACTTTCCCCAGCAACTTTAGCATGATGGCAATCGCTGTTGTTGGTTAGACAACAGAAGTATCTTGTTCAAATGTGAAGTCATGGCTGCAGTCTCCAGAGCTCAGGCCTCATTGCTCAGTGTTCAATTTCTGTTACTTGCACATTGACTAAAGGTTAAAAAAAATCCCCGAAAGAATAAGGATAGAGTGTCTAACAATAGGGCAAGGCCCAAAAATGATGCTATTTGAAAGCGAAGGCTAACGACCAACGGCGACCGGACCTCAACGGGTAAGAAGATGAAAAACAATCCCACAGTAACCAGACACAGGAAAGCTTGTTCAAAATCTGCACACCTCAAGACAGGTGGCTAGACCTCTGCGTAGGCCTTGTGGTAACTTCTGCAGAGGCGGAAGCACCTACGCTTTCACACTTTGCTGCCGCTTGGGGTTGCTATCAGAAATCACATTGCACCTCCAAGAAAAAACACACAAGAGAGAGGTAGGTAAGAGCTAATTTTATCAGAATGGCCGAGCGGTCCAAGGTACTGCGTTGAGGTTGCAGTCTCTTCTGGAGGCGTGGGTTCAAATCCCACTTCTGATATTCTTCTTCTGCTTTGTCATTGTCTCTCAGTTTACAGGACTTTTCATTTTCAAAAATTGCTCCTTTCTTTTGTCCTGCCAACCAGTAAGATGCAGCTGCTCTCATGGTTTCTGTGGTGTAGAGGCTATCACATTCGCCTAACACGCGAAAGGTCCCTGGTTCGAGACCAGGCAGAAACATTTCCAAGCTTGTTGCAAGACATTTAAACATGACTTAAACAGACACACTTAATGATATTTGTGCTGCACACTTGCTCTTCACCCCTGAAATAATCTTGGGACACAGTTCACACCACCAACTCTGCCAAAATATCCCTGACTCTTAAAACCAGAAGAGGACCTTGAGCCAGGCAGGTAATTCTATGGCAGCTTTGCTACGAGCAAATCACCTTGCACCGTACCCTTTGTTATTGTCTCTTCCGTGTTGTCCGTGCACACAGATAAAAACAGCAACAAAAGCTCTGGCGGCTTACGGCCAATAGCGAGCCTCATGCGGTATTACACATATCCTCAAACAACACATGACATGTTGGGTTGCATTGAGCGTTGGCCTTGTCCCGCTCTGTACAGAGGCCGGCTCAGAGGACTTTGAGAAGCCTTGTAACCTACAGGCCTTTTACAGCAAACTATTTGAAATTTCAAGACAGGGCTAAGTGTTTTATGCTCGTGTCAAGGGTCATAAAGACCAAGAAACACTCCCCGTCGGGAAACCAAACACCATTCCTCCACGTTATAGGCAGAGGTCCTGGCCAGTATACCAACAACTATCACGTGCAGTCCCAAGGGATTGGCAACAGCCAAAAAAGACAAACCATACAATTTGGCACAAGGAAGAGTGCAGAACCACAAACAGTCAGAGTTCGGTGAAGAAGATTGCCGCCTTGATCATGGCCATACTGTGCCAGGCCAAAGACATGTTTCAGCTTGAGTTGGAAGCATAGTGATGTATCAAAAGGCATTCCATGGATTAAGGACCGGCATTCTGCGATACAACGATCCAAGCGTACACCTCGGTTGAACCTACAACCTACCCTTTAGGTGAGAGACCTCTGTGCCTACTACAGACAAAGCAGTCACCTCTATGACCACAATTGTTACTAAGATCACATGTGAAAATGGTGTGTAAGCTGCCAGTGGCTCACTTTCCCCAGCAACTTTAGCATGATGGCAATCGCTGTTGTTGGTTAGACAACAGAAGTATCTTGTTCAAATGTGAAGTCATGGCTGCAGTCTCCAGAGCTCAGGCCTCATTGCTCAGTGTTCAATTTCTGTTACTTGCACATTGACTAAAGGTTAAAAAAATCCCCGAAAGAATAAGGATAGAGTGTCTAACAATAGGGCAAGGCCCAAAAATGATGCTATTTGAAAGCGAAGGCTAACGACCAACGGCGACCGGACCTCAACGGGTAAGAAGATGAAAAACAATCCCACAGTAACCAGACACAGGAAAGCTTGTTCAAAATCTGCACACCTCAAGACAGGTGGCTAGACCTCTGCGTAGGCCTTGTGGTAACTTCTGCAGAGGCAGAAGCACCTACGCTTTCACACTTTGCTGCCGCTTGGGGTTGCTATCAGAAATCACATTGCACCTCCAAGAAAAAGCACACAAGAGAGAGGTAGGTAAGAGCAATTTTTATCAGAATGGCCGAGCGGTCCAAGGCACTGCGTTAAGGTTGCAGTCTCTTCTGGAGGCGTGGGTTCAAATCCCACTTCTGATATTCTTCTTCTGCTTTGTCATTGTCTCTCAGTTTACAGGACTTTTCATTTTCAAAAATTGCTCCTTTCTTTTGTCCTGCCAACCAGTAAGATGCAGCTGCTCTCATGGTTTCTGTGGTGTAGAGGCTATCACATTCGCCTAACACGCGAAAGGTCCCTGGTTCGAGACCAGGCAGAAACATTTCCAAGCTTGTTGCAAGACATTTAAACATGACTTAAACAGACACACTTAATGATATTTGTGCTGCACACTTGCTCTTCACCCCTGAAATAATCTTGGGACACAGTTCACACCACCAACTCTGCCAAAATATCCCTGACTCTTAAAACCAGAAGAGGACCTTGAGCCAGGCAGGTAATTCTATGGCAGCTTTGCTATGAGCAAATCACCTTGCACCGTACCCTTTGTTATTGTCTCTTCCGTGTTGTCCGTGCACACAGATAAAAACAGCAACAAAAGCTCTGGCGGCTTACGGCCAATAGCGAGCCTCATGCGGTATTACACATATCCTCAAACAACACATGACATGTTGGGTTGCATTGAGCGTTGGCCTTGTCCCGCTCTGTACAGAGGCCGGCTCAGAGGACTTTGAGAAGCCTTGTAACCTACAGGCCTTTTACAGCAAACTATTTGAAATTTCAAGACAGGGCTAAGTGTTTTATGCTCGTGTCAAGGGTCATAAAGACCAAGAAACACTCCCCGTCGGGAAACCAAACACCAGTCCTCCACGTTATAGGCAGAGGTCCTGGCCAGTATACCAACAACTATCACGTGCAGTCCCAAGGGATTGGCAACAGCCAAAAAAGACAAACCATACAATTTGGCACAAGGAAGAGTGCAGAACCACAAGCAGTCAGAGTTTGGTGAAGAAGATTGCCGCCTTGATCATGGCCATACTGTGCCAGGCCAAAGACATGTTTCAGCTTGAGTTGGCAGCATAGTGATGTATCAAAAGGCATTCCATGGATTAAGGACCGGCATTCTGCGATACAACGATCCAAGCGTACACCTCGGTTGAACCTACAACCTACCCTTTAGGTGAGAGACCTCTGTGCCTACTACAGACAAAGCAGTCACCTCTATGACCACAATTGTTACTAAGATCACATGTGAAAATGGTGTGTAAGCTGCCAGTGGCTCACTTTCCCCAGCAACTTTAGCATGATGGCAATCGCTGTTGTTGGTTAGACAACAGAAGTATCTTGTTCAAATGTGAAGTCATGGCTGCAGTCTCCAGAGCTCAGGCCTCATTGCTCAGTGTTCAATTTCTGTTACTTGCACATTGACTAAAGGTTAAAAAAAATCCCCGAAAGAATAAGGATAGAGTGTCTAACAATAGGGCAAGGCCCAAAAATGATGCTATTTGAAAGCGAAGGCTAACGACCAACGGCGACCGGACCTCAACGGGTAAGAAGATGAAAAACAATCCCACAGTAACCAGACACAGGAAAGCTTGTTCAAAATCTGCACACCTCAAGACAGGTGGCTAGACCTCTGCATAGGCCTTGTGGTAACTTCTGCAGAGGCGGAAGCACCTACGCTTTCACACTTTGCTGCCGCTTAGGGTTGCTATCAGAAATCACATTGCACCGCCAAGAAAAAACACACAAGAGAGAGGTAGGTAAGAGCAAATTTTATCAGAATGGCCGAGCGGTCCAAGGCGCTGCGTTAAGGTTGCAGTCTCTTCTGGAGGCGTGGGTTCAAATCCCACTTCTGATATTCTTCTTCTGCTTTGTCATTGTCTCTCAGTTTACAGGACTTTTCATTTTCAAAAATTGCTCCTTTCTTTTGTCCTGCCAACCAGTAAGATGCAGCTGCTCTCACGGTTTCTGTGGTGTAGAGGCTATCACATTCGCCTAACACGTGAAAGGTTGCTGGTTCGAGACCAGGCAGAAACATTTCCAAGCTTGTTGCAAGACATTTAAACATGACTTAAACAGACACACTTAATGATATTTGTGCTGCACACTTGCTCTTCACCCCTGAAATAATTGTGGGACACAGTTCACACCACCAACTCTGCCAAAATATCCCTGACTCCTAAAACCAGAAGAGGACTTTGAGCCAGGCAGGTAATTCTATGGCAGCTTTGCTACGAGCAAATCACCTTGCACCGTACCCTTTGTTATTGTCTCTTCCGTGTTGTCCGTGCACACAGATAAAAACAGCAACAAAAGCTCTGGCGGCTTACGGCCAATAGCGAGCCTCATGCGGTATTACACATATCCTCAAACAACACATGACATGTTGGGTTGCATTGAGCGTTGGCCTTGTCCCGCTCTGTACAGAGGCCGGCTCAGAGGACTTTGAGAAGCCTTGTAACCTACAGGCCTTTTACAGCAAACTATTTGAAATTTCAAGACAGGGCTAAGTGTTTTATGCTCGTGTCAAGGGTCATAAAGACCAAGAAACACTCCCCGTCGGGAAACCAAACACCAGTCCTCCACGTTATAGGCAGAGGTCCTGGCCAGTATACCAACAACTATCACGTGCAGTCCCAAGGGATTGGCAACAGCCAAAAAAGACAAACCATACAATTTGGCACAAGGAAGAGTGCAGAACCACAAGCAGTCAGAGTTTGGTGAAGAAGATTGCCGCCTTGATCATGGCCATACTGTGCCAGGCCAAAGACATGTTTCAGCTTGAGTTGGAAGCATAGTGATGTATCAAAAGGCATTCCATGGATTAAGGACCGGCATTCTGCGATACAACGATCCAAGTGTACACCTCGGTTGAACCTACAACCTACCCTTTAGGTGAGAGACCTCTGTGCCTACTACAGACAAAGCAGTCACCTCTATGACCACAATTGTTACTAAGATCACATGTGAAAATGGTGTGTAAGCTGCCAGTGGCTCACTTTCCCCAGCAACTTTAGCATGATGGCAATCGCTGTTGTTGGTTAGACAACAGAAGTATCTTGTTCAAATGTGAAGTCATGGCTGCAGTCTCCAGAGCTCAGGCCTCATTGCTCAGTGTTCAATTTCTGTTACTTGCACATTGACTAAAGGTTAAAAAAATCCCCGAAAGAATAAGGATAGAGTGTCTAACAATAGGGCAAGGCCCAAAAATGATGCTATTTGAAAGCGAAGGCTAACGACCAACGGCGACCGGACCTCAACGGGTAAGAAGATGAAAAACAATCCCACAGTAACCAGACACAGGAAAGCTTGTTCAAAATCTGCACACCTCAAGACAGGTGGCTAGACCTCTGCGTAGACCTTGTGGTAACTTCTGCAGAAGCGGAAGCACCTACGCTTTCACACTTTGCTGCCGCTTGGGGTTGCTATCAGAAATCACATTGCACCTCCAAGAAAAAACACACAAGAGAGAGGTAGGTAAGAGCTAATTTTATCAGAATGGCCGAGCGGTCCAAGGTACTGCGTTGAGGTTGCAGTCTCTTCTGGAGGCGTGGGTTCAAATCCCACTTCTGATATTCTTCTTCTGCTTTGTCATTGTCTCTCAGTTTACAGGACTTTTCATTTTCAAAAATTGCTCCTTTCTTTTGTCCTGCCAACCAGTAAGATGCAGCTGCTCTCATGGTTTCTGTGGTGTAGAGGCTATCACATTCGCCTAACACGCGAAAGGTCCCTGGTTCGAGACCAGGCAGAAACATTTCCAAGCTTGTTGCAAGACATTTAAACATGACTTAAACAGACACACTTAATGATATTTGTGCTGCACACTTGCTCTTCACCCCTGAAATAATCTTGGGACACAGTTCACACCACCAACTCTGCCAAAATATCCCTGACTCTTAAAACCAGAAGAGGACCTTGAGCCAGGCAGGTAATTCTATGGCAGCTTTGCTACGAGCAAATCACCTTGCACCGTACCCTTTGTTATTGTCTCTTCCGTGTTGTCCGTGCACACAGATAAAAACAGCAACAAAAGCTCTGGCGGCTTACGGCCAATAGCGAGCCTCATGCGGTATTACACATATCCTCAAACAACACATGACATGTTGGGTTGCATTGAGCGTTGGCCTTGTCCCGCTCTGTACAGAGGCCGGCTCAGAGGACTTTGAGAAGCCTTGTAACCTACAGGCCTTTTACAGCAAACTATTTGAAATTTCAAGACAGGGCTAAGTGTTTTATGCTCGTGTCAAGGGTCATAAAGACCAAGAAACACTCCCCGTCGGGAAACCAAACACCATTCCTCCACGTTATAGGCAGAGGTCCTGGCCAGTATACCAACAACTATCACGTGCAGTCCCAAGGGATTGGCAACAGCCAAAAAAGACAAACCATACACTTTGGCACAAGGAAGAGTGCAGAACCACAAGCAGTCAGAGTTTGGTGAAGAAGATTGCCGCCTTGATCATGGCCATACTGTGCCAGGCCAAAGACATGTTTCAGCTTGAGTTGGCAGCATAGTGATGTATCAAAAGGCATTCCATGGATTAAGGACCGGCATTCTGCGATACAACGATCCAAGCGTACACCTCGGTTGAACCTACAACCTACCCTTTAGGTGAGAGACCTCTGTGCCTACTACAGACAAAGCAGTCACCTCTATGACCACAATTGTTACTAAGATCACATGTGAAAATGGTGTGTAAGCTGCCAGTGGCTCACTTTCCCCAGCAACTTTAGCATGATGGCAATCGCTGTTGTTGGTTAGACAACAGAAGTATCTTGTTCAAATGTGAAGTCATGGCTGCAGTCTCCAGAGCTCAGGCCTCATTGCTCAGTGTTCAATTTCTGTTACTTGCACATTGACTAAAGGTTAAAAAAAAATCCCCGAAAGAATAAGGATAGAGTGTCTAACAATAGGGCAAGGCCCAAAAATGATGCTATTTGAAAGCGAAGGCTAACGACCAACGGCGACCGGACCTCAACGGGTAAGAAGATGAAAAACAATCCCACAGTAACCAGACACAGGAAAGCTTGTTCAAAATCTGCACACCTCAAGACAGGTGGCTAGACCTCTGCGTAGGCCTTGTGGTAACTTCTGCAGAGGCGGAAGCACCTACGCTTTCACACTTTGCTGCCGCTTGGGGTTGCTATCAGAAATCACATTGCACCTCCAAGAAAAAACACACAAGAGAGAGGTAGGTAAGAGCAAATTTTATCAGAATGGCCGAGCGGTCCAAGGTACTGCGTTGAGGTTGCAGTCTCTTCTGGAGGCGTGGGTTCAAATCCCACTTCTGATATTCTTCTTCTGCTTTGTCATTGTCTCTCAGTTTACAGGACTTTTCATTTTCAAAAATTGCTCCTTTCTTTTGTCCTGCCAACCAGTAAGATGCAGCTGCTCTCATGGTTTCTGTGGTGTAGAGGCTATCACATTCGCCTAACACGCGAAAGGTCCCTGGTTCGAGACCAGGCAGAAACATTTCCAAGCTTGTTGCAAGACATTTAAACATGACTTAAACAGACACACTTAATGATATTTGTGCTGCACACTTGCTCTTCACCCCTGAAATAATCTTGGGACACAGTTCACACCACCAACTCTGCCAAAATATCCCTGACTCTTAAAACCAGAAGAGGACCTTGAGCCAGGCAGGTAATTCTATGGCAGCTTTGCTACGAGCAAATCACCTTGCACCGTACCCTTTGTTATTGTCTCTTCCGTGTTGTCCGTGCACACAGATAAAAACAGCAACAAAAGCTCTGGCGGCTTACGGCCAATAGCGAGCCTCATGCGGTATTACACATATCCTCAAACAACACATGACATGTTGGGTTGCATTGAGCGTTGGCCTTGTCCCGCTCTGTACAGAGGCCGGCTCAGAGGACTTTGAGAAGCCTTGTAACCTACAGGCCTTTTACAGCAAACTATTTGAAATTTCAAGACAGGGCTAAGTGTTTTATGCTCGTGTCAAGGGTCATAAAGACCAAGAAACACTCCCCGTCGGGAAACCAAACACCATTCCTCCACGTTATAGGCAGAGGTCCTGGCCAGTATACCAACAACTATCACGTGCAGTCCCAAGGGATTGGCAACAGCCAAAAAAGACAAACCATACAATTTGGCACAAGGAAGAGTGCAGAACCACAAACAGTCAGAGTTCGGTGAAGAAGATTGCCGCCTTGATCATGGCCATACTGTGCCAGGCCAAAGACATGTTTCAGCTTGAGTTGGAAGCATAGTGATGTATCAAAAGGCATTCCATGGATTAAGGACCGGCATTCTGCGATACAACGATCCAAGCGTACACCTCGGTTGAACCTACAACCTACCCTTTAGGTGAGAGACCTCTGTGCCTACTACAGACAAAGCAGTCACCTCTATGACCACAATTGTTACTAAGATCACATGTGAAAATGGTGTGTAAGCTGCCAGTGGCTCACTTTCCCCAGCAACTTTAGCATGATGGCAATCGCTGTTGTTGGTTAGACAACAGAAGTATCTTGTTCAAATGTGAAGTCATGGCTGCAGTCTCCAGAGCTCAGGCCTCATTGCTCAGTGTTCAATTTCTGTTACTTGCACATTGACTAAAGGTTAAAAAAATCCCCGAAAGAATAAGGATAGAGTGTCTAACAATAGGGCAAGGCCCAAAAATGATGCTATTTGAAAGCGAAGGCTAACGACCAACGGCGACCGGACCTCAACGGGTAAGAAGATGAAAAACAATCCCACAGTAACCAGACACAGGAAAGCTTGTTCAAAATCTGCACACCTCAAGACAGGTGGCTAGACCTCTGCGTAGGCCTTGTGGTAACTTCTGCAGAGGCAGAAGCACCTACGCTTTCACACTTTGCTGCCGCTTGGGGTTGCTATCAGAAATCACATTGCACCTCCAAGAAAAAACACACAAGAGAGAGGTAGGTAAGAGCAATTTTTATCAGAATGGCCGAGCGGTCCAAGGCACTGCGTTAAGGTTGCAGTCTCTTCTGGAGGCGTGGGTTCAAATCCCACTTCTGATATTCTTCTTCTGCTTTGTCATTGTCTCTCAGTTTACAGGACTTTTCATTTTAAAAAATTGCTCCTTTCTTTTGTCCTGCCAACCAGTAAGATGCAGCTGCTCTCATGGTTTCTGTGGTGTAGAGGCTATCACATTCGCCTAACACGCGAAAGGTCCCTGGTTCGAGACCAGGCAGAAACATTTCCAAGCTTGTTGCAAGACACTTAAACAGACACACTTAATGATATTTGTGCTGCACACTTGCTCTTCACCCCTGAAATAATCTTGGGACACAGTTCACACCACCAACTCTGCCAAAATATCCCTGACTCTTAAAACCAGAAGAGGACCTTGAGCCAGGCAGGTAATTCTATGGCAGCTTTGCTACGAGCAAATCACCTTGCACCGTACCCTTTGTTATTGTCTCTTCCGTGTTGTCCGTGCACACAGATAAAAACAGCAACAAAAGCTCTGGCGGCTTACGGCCAATAGCGAGCCTCATGCGGTATTACACATATCCTCAAACAACACATGACATGTTGGGTTGCATTGAGCGTTGGCCTTGTCCCGCTCTGTACAGAGGCCGGCTCAGAGGACTTTGAGAAGCCTTGTAACCTACAGGCCTTTTACAGCAAACTATTTGAAATTTCAAGACAGGGCTAAGTGTTTTATGCTCGTGTCAAGGGTCATAAAGACCAAGAAACACTCCCCGTCGGGAAACCAAACACCAGTCCTCCACGTTATAGGCAGAGGTCCTGGCCAGTATACCAACAACTATCACGTGCAGTCCCAAGGGATTGGCAACAGCCAAAAAAGACAAACCATACACTTTGGCACAAGGAAGAGTGCAGAACCACAAGCAGTCAGAGTTTGGTGAAGAAGATTGCCGCCTTGATCATGGCCATACTGTGCCAGGCCAAAGACATGTTTCAGCTTGAGTTGGCAGCATAGTGATGTATCAAAAGGCATTCCATGGATTAAGGACCGGCATTCTGCGATACAACGATCCAAGCGTACACCTCGGTTGAACCTACAACCTACCCTTTAGGTGAGAGACCTCTGTGCCTACTACAGACAAAGCAGTCACCTCTATGACCACAATTGTTACTAAGATCACATGTGAAAATGGTGTGTAAGCTGCCAGTGGCTCACTTTCCCCAGCAACTTTAGCATGATGGCAATCGCTGTTGTTGGTTAGACAACAGAAGTATCTTGTTCAAATGTGAAGTCATGGCTGCAGTCTCCAGAGCTCAGGCCTCATTGCTCAGTGTTCAATTTCTGTTACTTCCACATTGACTAAAGGTTAAGGAATCCCTGAAAGAATAAGGATAGAGTGTCTAACAATAGGGCAAGGCCCAAAAATGATGCTATTTGAAAGCGAAGGCTAACGACCAACGGCGACCGGACCTCAACGGGTAAGAAGATGAAAAACAATCCCACAGTAACCAGACACAGGAAAGCTTGTTCAAAATCTGCACACCTCAAGACAGGTGGCTAGACCTCTGCGTAGACCTTGTGGCAACTTCTGCAGAGGCAGAAGCACCTACGCTTTCACACTTTGCTGCCGCTTGGGGTTGCTATCAGAAATCACATTGCACCTCCAAGAAAAAACACACAAGAGAGAGGTAGGTAAGAGCAAATTTTATCAGAATGGCCGAGCGGTCCAAGGCGCTGCGTTAAGGTCGCAGTCTCTTCTGGAGGCGTGGGTTCAAATCCCACTTCTGATAATCTTCTTCTGCTTTGTCATTGTCTCTCAGGTTACAGGACTTTTCATTTTCAAAAATGGCTCCTTTCTTTTGTCCTGCCAACCAGTAAGATGCAGCTGCTCTCACGGTTTCTGTGGTGTAGAGGCTATCAAATTTGCCTAACACCTGAAAGGTCCCTGGTTCTAGACCAGGCAGATACATTTCCAAGCTTGTTGCAAGACATTTAAACATGACTTAAACAGACACACTTAATGATATTTGTGCTGCACACTTGCTCTTCACCCCTGAAATAATCTTGGGACACAGTTCACACCACCAACTCTGCCAAAATATCCCTGACTCTTAAAACCAGAAGATGCCCTTGAGCCAGGCAGGTAATTCTATGGCAGCTTTGCTACGAGCAAATCACCTTGCACCGTACCCTTTGTTATTGTCTCTTCCGTGTTGTCCGTGCACACAGATAAAAACAGCAACAAAAGCTCTTGTGGCATAGGGCCAATAGCGAGCCTCATGCGGTATTACACATATCCTCAAACAACACATGACATGTTGGGTTGCATTGAGCGTTGGCCTTGTCCCGCTCTGTACAGAGGCCGGCTCAGAGGACTTTGAGAAGCCTTGTAACCTACAGGCCTTTTACAGCAAACTATTTGAAATTTCAAGACAGGGCTAAGTGTTTTATGCTCGTGTCAAGGGTCATAAAGACCAAGAAACACTCCCCGTCGGGAAACCAAACACCAGTCCTCCACGTTATAGGCAGAGGTCCTGGCCAGTATACCAACAACTATCACGTGCAGTCCCAAGGGATTGGCAACAGCCAAAAAAGACAAACCATACACTTTGGCACAAGGAAGAGTGCAGAACCACAAGCAGTCAGAGTTTGGTGAAGAAGATTGCCGCCTTGATCATGGCCATACTGTGCCAGGCCAAAGACATGTTTCAGCTTGAGTTGGCAGCATAGTGATGTATCAAAAGGCATTCCATGGATTAAGGACCGGCATTCTGCGATACAACGATCCAAGCGTACACCTCGGTTGAACCTACAACCTACCCTTTAGGTGAGAGACCTCTGTGCCTACTACAGACAAAGCAGTCACCTCTATGACCACAATTGTTACTAAGATCACATGTGAAAATGGTGTGTAAGCTGCCAGTGGCTCACTTTCCCCAGCAACTTTAGCATGATGGCAATCGCTGTTGTTGGTTAGACAACAGAAGTATCTTGTTCAAATGTGAAGTCATGGCTGCAGTCTCCAGAGCTCAGGCCTCATTGCTCAGTGTTCAATTTCTGTTACTTCCACATTGACTAAAGGTTAAGGAATCCCTGAAAGAATAAGGATAGAGTGTCTAACAATAGGGCAAGGCCCAAAAATGATGCTATTTGAAAGCGAAGGCTAACGACCAACGGCGACCGGACCTCAACGGGTAAGAAGATGAAAAACAATCCCACAGTAACCAGACACAGGAAAGCTTGTTCAAAATCTGCACACCTCAAGACAGGTGGCTAGACCTCTGCGTAGACCTTGTGGCAACTTCTGCAGAGGCGGAAGCACCTACGCTTTCACACTTTGCTGCCGCTTGGGGTTGCTATCAGAAATCACATTGCACCTCCAAGAAAAAACACACAAGAGAGAGGTAGGTAAGAGCAAATTTTATCAGAATGGCCGAGCGGTCCAAGGCGCTGCGATAAGGTCGCAGTCTCTTCTGGAGGCGTGGGTTCAAATCCCACTTCTGATAATCTTCTTCTGCTTTGTCATTGTCTCTCAGTTTACAGGACTTTTCATTTTCAAAAATTGCTCCTTTCTTTTGTCCTGCCAACCAGTAAGATGCAGCTGCTCTCACGGTTTCTGTGGTGTAGAGGCTATCACATTCGCCTAACACGCGAAAGGTCCCTGGTTCGAGACCAGGCAGAAACATTTCCAAGCTTGTTGCAAGACATTTAAACATGACTTAAACAGACACACTTAAGGATATTTGTGCTGCACACTTGCTCTTCACCCCTGAAATAATCTTGGGACACAGTTCACACCACCAACTCTGCCAAAATATCCCTGACTCTTAAAACCAGAAGAGGACCTTGAGCCAGGCAGGTAATTCTATGGCAGCTTTGCTACGAGCAATCACCTTGCACCGTACCCTTTGTTATTGTCTCTTCCGTGTTGTCCGTGCACACAGATAAAAACAGCAACAAAAGCTCTGGCGGCTTACGGCCAATAGCGAGCCTCATGCGGTATTACACATATCCTCAAACAACACATGACATGTTGGGTTGCATTGAGCGTTGGCCTTGTCCCGCTCTGTACAGAGGCCGGCTCAGAGGACTTTGAGAAGCCTTGTAACCTACAGGCCTTTTACAGCAAACTATTTGAAATTTCAAGACAGGGCTAAGTGTTTTATGCTCGTGTCAAGGGTCATAAAGACCAAGAAACACTCCCCGTCGGGAAACCAAACACCAGTCCTCCACGTTATAGGCAGAGGTCCTGGCCAGTATACCAACAACTATCACGTGCAGTCCCAAGGGATTGGCAACAGCCAAAAAAGACAAACCATACACTTTGGCACAAGGAAGAGTGCAGAACCACAAGCAGTCAGAGTTTGGTGAAGAAGATTGCCGCCTTGATCATGGCCATACTGTGCCAGGCCAAAGACATGTTTCAGCTTGAGTTGGCAGCATAGTGATGTATCAAAAGGCATTCCATGGATTAAGGACCGGCATTCTGCGATACAACGATCCAAGCGTACACCTCGGTTGAACCTACAACCTACCCTTTAGGTGAGAGACCTCTGTGCCTACTACAGACAAAGCAGTCACCTCTATGACCACAATTGTTACTAAGATCACATGTGAAAATGGTGTGTAAGCTGCCAGTGGCTCACTTTCCCCAGCAACTTTAGCATGATGGCAATCGCTGTTGTTGGTTAGACAACAGAAGTATCTTGTTCAAATGTGAAGTCATGGCTGCAGTCTCCAGAGCTCAGGCCTCATTGCTCAGTGTTCAATTTCTGTTACTTGCACATTGACTAAAGGTTAAAAAAATCCCCGAAAGAATAAGGATAGAGTGTCTAACAATAGGGCAAGGCCCAAAAATGATGCTATTTGAAAGCGAAGGCTAACGACCAACGGCGACCGGACCTCAACGGGTAAGAAGATGAAAAACAATCCCACAGTAACCAGACACAGGAAAGCTTGTTCAAAATCTGCACACCTCAAGACAGGTGGCTAGACCTCTGCGTAGGCCTTGTGGTAACTTCTGCAGAGGCGGAAGCACCTACGCTTTCACACTTTGCTGCCGCTTGGGGTTGCTATCAGAAATCACATCGCACCTCCAAGAAAAAACACACAAGAGAGAGGTAGGTAAGGGCAAATTTAATCAGAATGGCCGAGCGGTCCAAGGCGCTGCGCTCAAGCTGGGGAACATTCGGCCAGGTAAGATGGGGAAGAAGGGGGGAGAGGGGGGAAGAAGGAAAAAGAGGGGAAAGGAGGAGAAAAGGGAGAAAGGAGGAAAAATGAAGAAAAAATGTGGAAATTTCTGGGACATAAACACATGTCTAGTGGCCTGGAGATGTTTTTACATGTTGACCCAGGTCTGTCATGCAGTGAACGGGATTTGAACTCGCAACTAGGTGCTGGGCCTGCATTGAAGATCACGTGACATGGCCTCCGTCAGATGACGCAGAGAATACAATTAATATGAAGTAAACCTGATATGTTTTTATATTGAGGGTTATCTTTTTGCAGACACACGCATCTGAAATTGTAAATATGAAGTAGTGAAAATATTTCAACACCTCATTTACTCATCTATTAATGTAATTCTGCATTTAGCTCTAATTCAATGGTAATTTCTGTTAATATTTCTTTTTTTTCTCTTTCTCAAAAAGGAGCTGAGGAACCAGAAGCGATGCAGAACAGGGAGTCATGGCAGGATTTCAGTGGCTGACCTATTTTAGAATTTATTAACCTGTTAAAGTCCATTTTCATTGGCATGGAAAAAATAACATTGTGTGTGTTTATAAAATATTGTAGTTAATAGAATGTAAGGAACCTGTTCTGTATATGGAATACACACACACACACACTATATAAATATAAATAACAAGAGCCTTTATATCGGTATGATATGTGTGTATATTTGTGTAGTGGCACTTCGTTTCTCTTCTTTACCACCACTTTGAAGTCAGTCTAGCAACTTTGTATTTATATTATTATAATAATAATTTTAGATATTTATAATAACATTAGATATTCATATGTGAATTGAATTGTAATAAAACATTTTTTTCTTACTAGTCTTGATTTCATTTACATAATTACTCATAATCACCACAATAAACATGTCAAACTCACTGTTTAATGTTCAGTCATTAAAAACAATAACATTGCTTTTGAATAAATACCAAAACAAAAAATTAAAACTATTTACAATCAATTTACAACTAATACTGTGCTGTTTAATCTTACTCTTAACTTTTACAAAAATATAATAAAAAAAACAATTTTAAAAATGAGAATATGTACAACAACCACAACTATTTACAATTACTGTACAGCAAGTACTTTAACTTGTATTGAGGATACTTCCTCTGGTTTCATCCTGGTTGTGTCCACTTGAAACTGTACAGAAGGTTCACAATAAAAAGGTTTTAAAATGTTTTTAAAAAAACAACAACATATATAATTAAAAAGGAGCAAACAAAAGTTACTATAACACTTAACTACAAACTATATACATCTATTTACAAAGTGCTTATTTCTGCCCCTTCCTCATCTCCTCCAGCCACTGTTCCTTTGTCAGGCTTTCAGACTGGGGGCAGTAGACCCTCCCACGGTAGTGGCTATGTCCAGTCTCTGCTGTGCGAAAGAGGCCACACTTCTTGCAAGTGTTTGCCTGCACAGTCCTCTTGTATGGCCTCTTTGTTGTTGGTTGCTGGGTTGTGGCCTGCATGGTTGAAGGCATGACAACCTGATAGAAGAAAACAGGTTGTCCTGCCTGTGTGAGGCCCTGGTGAGGAATCCCAGGTGCTGGGGCTGCAGGGGCTGCTGGGCCTGGGAAAGCACCTGGTGCCACTGACAACTGCCTCTTCACACCGCCTTTTGGAAGGATGGTGCATGGTGCCTGCCTTTGCTTAGCCTGGCCAGCCGTACTCTCTGGCAGCCGGTACTGATGTTCATCCTGTGCTGGCACAGGATAAGAAGGCAGCGGTCTTGCATCCATCAGTGGTTCTTCAGCTACTGCAATCTCTGAGGGTACACCAGTTCCCTGAAGCAGGACAGAAAGCTCCTGCTTTTTCTGTCTGCCATTGTGCCACTGAATCAGAGTGTTCTGGTTGACCTCCACAAGCTGCATGTCTGTTCCCTGCATGACCCGGGCATTCCCAACAACCAGCTCCCTGATTTTACGGTAGTCCCTAATAATTAAGGACCACCTTGACTCTGCTCCTTTGCCTTTTCTTTTGGGGGCTGGATGCAGACCACACAGTCTGATGAAAATGGTCTCCACCAACCTGCAGCAGTCAGGCCATTGTGCAGGTGCACTACTTGCACCTAGCACGCAGCGGATTGTGCTCTCCACCCCTGGTGTTTTTGAGGGCTTCTTTGGGGTTCGGAAGTGTCCACTCAGAAGTCTGTCTTGGTGCCGCGCTGAATAAACAACCCGCTGCTTGTCCCCTTCGCTCAGGTTCTGCCAGAGTCCTATAATTTGGTCCGCCTGCAGGTTGCTGAGATAGAGAGAGGTCTGCTCCCGAAGCCCAACCAAGTACTCAGCAAGTCTGTCCACATGCTGGTATCCAGGCACATTCTGGTCATCAACAGCCTGCTCAAATCATTAAGCAGAAAACAGAAAATAGTTTAAAACCTTTTAACAGTTTTAGTTTCAATATACGTCAACATGCAGAATGTAGAAAACAGCAGTGAATAACTGTTACTGACCACAGTTTCTTCAGAGGTGTCCCCAGCCTCAGAGATGCTGGGAGCCAGTGGGGAGGAGGCGCTGGGAGCAAACAGGGAGGAGGTGCCAGGAGCCAGTGGGGAGGAGGCGCTGGGAGTCAGTGGGGAGGAGGCGCTGGGAGCTGCTGTGGAGGAGATGCTGGGAGCAGGCTGAACCTCTATATCCAGCACTGTGGGGTCATCTGTGAGGTCAGAAAAACCCTCATCGTCCTCATCTGCCGCCACATCATGCTCCTCCACCAAGCGGGCAGTCTCCTCTGAGTCCGGGTTCATGTCCTGCAGGGCCTGACCAGTCTGCCGGAACAGATACTGCACTCCTATGAGCTCACCTGAGACACAACAACATAAATAAAGCACAATGCAGATTGGAATGAGTAAAAACCAATCAGCTCATCAGAATCATAAAATACATTAAATATAAATATAAATTTCCCCCCTCAGCAACACAGTTTTTCTGTGAGGAGCTGTCAGAGAGATGCAGCTTTGTACTTTTCCTTTGGCAGGTCATTCTGTCATTACCTGTGTAACGTGAGGGTGGACAGAACTCTGGTGCCACCTTTCTGCCAAACAGCTTCTCGTAGTTCTGGTTGACAGAATGCAGCAGATCACCAGAGTAGCAGCACAAAGGAGACTTCTCAGTCGCCATGGCAGCAACGCGCCGGTCCTGGTTCCACCTGTGCAGACCTTCCAGCAGGTAAACCTGGAAATTCAGGCTGTTGGCACTGGTCCCTACAAGTACAATGAAATGCAACATGAAATATCAAAAGCATTTTTGACATAAACATCACATCAAATGAACAAACACGCATATAATAAGATACACATTTTAGTGTCACACACCTGGTATGAAGCGGTTTAGGTGCAGATGAAAAGACTCCAAGGAAGTAGAGCCTCTGGCACACCTAAAGACCGGCAGCCGCACACCTCCCTTGGTCAGCTCTCCAGTTTTAATGTAGAGCGCAACACCTGGTGGATCTTGGATGCACTTTACATGCTTCTTCTGGACCCGCCAGATGTGCTCCATCCTCTCCTGATCAAACAGAGGAACGCCAAGGGAGTCGTTGCCACGGGAGCCCATAAGTAAAGCAAACAGCTCCTCCAGCAGCTTAACTGTGGTGTCCACTCCTCGTGTCCTCCGTCTGCAGTGGAGAGCCAACTCCTCCCTGGTCAGGTGTCTGTTCACATCTGCAGATGACAGTCCCTGGTTCCGAAGCTGCTGGGCCTTGGCTTCACGCAACAGCGCTAAGTCAGCTGCATCCCACTCAAAAATGCATGCTGAGATGCGTGCCATGTAGAGTGGGTACAGCTGATGGGCATCAGTGGTGCATCCCAGGCCAAGCCGTCGCATAAAATGCCAGATGTCCAGCCGTACCAGAAGCTGAGGCCACCTGCTGAATCTAGCCTCCAGCTTTGTTGTCTCTGCAGCCTCAGCACAGCATCCACAGTCCACATACAGGACAACAGGGGGATCCACACTGGCCTGCTGGTACCTCCTCACCAGGTCACCAGCCATCCTGTCTAAACCAGCTCCCTCCTGAGCAGTCAGGACACTGATTAAAATCTGGCCATACTCATTTCCCACAGAGGTGAGCCAGAGAGCTGTCCCTTTGGCTGTCCCAGCCAGCTTCTTTGTGATCTGAAGCACAAAACATGAACAGAGACACACAATAAGATGGAGACATGTAGAAATCCAGCTAGTGGTTTATTGAAGCCTATTTTGCAGAAAATAAGATGATTCAACCTTTTTTGTGGAGTCCATCTTCAGAATGGTGCCAAAGGTTGATGTAATGTGCGCCTTGATGTCCTCCAGCCTGGTCAAGATGTCCTGGCTGTAGACGGACAGAAGCCACCTGCAGCTGGGCACAACATCTGGCTTTGGAGGTTCCGGGAACTTTACAGGCAGCAATCCAGGGCGCTGGAGGAAGCTCATGCACTCCGTGGTGTACCGCGATACACGTTGGAGCCACTCCTCTGTGTGGTTCTCCCTCAGCTGTTTCAGTACCCGGGTTGGGCTGTTGCCAAGGCCCCTCTCCCGCAGAAGCCGAATCACCCTCACGTCACAGGCATACCTTGGTCACAGATAAATATATCAGTAAGAATGTACAGCTTTGACTTGAACATGGAAAAAGAGAAAAAAGACACTACTCACTTTTGAGTCATGATGACCCGAAATTCTGACCTGTGAGCCAAGTCCAGCTGTTGGAGGACAGCCTGGCTCCAGGACACATGAGAGGCTTTACACCTGGCACAAGTCAGCGTCTCAGTGACCATGGTGTACATGCGGTCTATGTCCAGGACCCGCCGTGCCCTCTTGTGCAGCCCTGCTCCTGTCAGCTGATGCCCAGCACAAGAAGGATTGGGGCACACCACCTTAACCTTCCACAACTTGTAAGGCATCCAAACAAGTAGTGGATGGGCAAAAAAGCGGTCTGGGGAAGGTGCCTGGTGGTAGAGGTGACTCGGCTGAGGTGGGTAGTACCACAGCTTCAGGTTGTCCTGGAGTTCCAGTCTGCCCTTCGCCCCCATCCTAAACAAAGCTTTGGATATCCACCTATGGTCTTCAGGTGGAAAGCCCTCTGCCCACAAACGGGGAAGCTGAGGAGTTGCAGCAGGAAAACAATGTGTAACTATACTTAGTTCTGGTAAAATACACTGCTGCAAAAGTATTCGTGTTTAAAGCACAGTGCTAGAACACTTACTGACACAGGAGCAGCCACTGGTGTCTCAGCTGGTACTGCTGGTGCCTCTGTTTGGGAGCCTACGGCCTGTATGAAGTTTAAGAATCAGATATTAAAATCTACAGGATAAATCTCTAATCCTGTACATTGAATGAAGTCTAGAACTACAGATGCTCGAGCTGAAAATGTAATCACTCACTGATATGGCAGTGCTGACTGGAGGAGCAGGTGTCTCCTGGCGTTCTGTGACCTGTTTCTATAAAACAGAGTCTAAGTCACATGTATTAACAACACACTTTTACACAGTTGACTTTTGAACCCCCTTTACCTGTGTCACTTTCCTGGCCATGGCAAGGTTTGGCTTTGCAGCTGCGCTAAGTGAACCACCATATCTTGGTTTGGTAAACTGAAAGTTAAGAAGCAAAAGACTGTATAAAGACAAGCCATTTGATGAATCTATTGATAGTACATGTAGGAGCAACAACAACTAAATACCATAGACAAATTCAGTGGTGGTCGCTGTTTGTGGCCTTCAGCTCCCTTCATTTGTGTCAGCCCAGCAGACTGGGCAGCACCTGCAGCTGAAGTCTGTGACATCAGGGCACCCTGGACAGCAGGAGCTGGCTGGACAGCAGGAGCTGGCTGGACAGCAGAAGCTGACTGGACAGCAGGAGCTGGCTGGACAGCAGAAGCTGACTGGACAGCAGAAGCTGACTGGACAGCAGGAGCTGGGTGCTGTTTAATGGCAAAGTAGGTTTAACACTGGTCACTTTGTGATGTCATATTTGTACTATACTACAAAACTACTGTGTTTTTCGCCTACCATCTGGATGTGGAATCCACACACACATTTCCTCACACTACCAAACAGGGACGTCTGCCCATGCTGCATCATTGGACATTTCTCAATCTAAAAAGAACATTTGAAGATTTATCTCCATGTCATTCAGTTGTGTGTGTTGTAGCAGAAACCATTTTGAATTTTTACTTAATCAAATATTTATTAATGTGTGAAAATCCGGTTTATGCTGTTGCATTTAGTACAAATGAAGTATAAAAGTAAACACCTGATAAAGACACACATACCCTCTGATACAGCCCGTACCACTTCTGTCTGGGTGCTGGCCTGTTGCCCTCACCTGGAGGCCATGATCCTGTGGAGGCGAAGCTCTTGAGGCGTGCCATCCAGACAGTGTCGGGCATTGCTTTGTGGGACTTCGATGCCTTTGGTTGAAGATGATTTAAAAGTAAATGGTAACAACATAAGAGCTTATCAAGCCTATACAAAATCTAAAAGAATAAAAACCCATAATGATTATGATGAGACACTGTCCTCAATGACTAGACCTAACGTCTGGTAATGATTAGGTAAAATACTCCAAAATATGTCCAACCACTCAATCACCTCAAGCCTGGTTAATAATATCTGGGACTTGTTATTAGTAAATATGATTTAAAAAAAAAAAAAAAAAAAAAAAGCTCTGTCAGACAGGCCAGTTGTCAATCAGCAGCTCCTATATGGAGGATTGTGGATATATTATTACTACTGGCTTTAATATGGTCTTTAGTTTGTTATCTTGTATGACCTTCAGCTTCCTGTTTGGTCCCAGTACTGATATATTCTATATGTTGAGAAATTTTGATGGGTTTGTTAAAGTACTTCATAGACAAAAGTTAGCTTGGGCATGGTTATCCAACAGGACTAACATACTGACCCGAATACAGGACAGTACTGATTATAAAATGACCCCTATTTTCCCACTTTTTTTTAAACGCGGTAGTTTATGCCGACGACCATATATGATGATGGTTAATCCCCATGATGTGATTTTTATTTTAAATGTCTTAAGAAGCCGAGGGCGAGAATGAATAGGACATGACTGAAAACAAAGCCACGTCTAACATAACCTCGGTGTAATAAGCACGTAAATAATATTTTATAGACCAAAGTTATCTTAGCTTTAATAGCTAACAACTTGGTTAATCCCACATATGAAACGTTTTTCATCGACTCGCTCGGGAAATGGGAATGGGAAAAAAAAGACACGACTGTGAAACCAATGTCGAGTAACATCGGCGTAAAACCGGGAAATTTTTATTTTTACACATCGATGTACATCATACAGCATTTTCATGAATGAGCCGATACTTACCATGTCGCTAAATAGACCGCTTTCACTCGTAAATTCTTGTTCACTCCGACTGTTCCCAAGAACTTCCAATTTACATACGGATTTAACCTTCGACCTCCCGTAACCTTTACCTTCATTAAACATTTTACATTGCGATACGTAACTTTCACGACGTCATTGGCCGTCAGCTTTCAACATTTCTCCAACGTGATTGGTCGGCAACTTCAACATTTTCAACATTTCTTGAACGTGATTGGCTAGAATCTTCAACATTTTCAACATTTCTTGAACGTGATTGGCCGGCAACTTCAACATTTTCAACATTTCCCAGGTTGCAGTCTCTTCTGGAGGCGTGGGTTCAAATCCCACTTCTGATATTCTTCTTCTGCTTTGTCATTGTCTCTCAGTTTACAGGACTTTTCATTTTCAAAAATTGCTCCTTTCTTTTGTCCTGCCAACCAGTAAGATGCAGCTGCTCTCACGGTTTCTGTGGTGTAGAGGCCATCACATTCGCCTAACACGCGAAAGGTCCCTGGTTTGAGACCAGGCAGAAACATTTCCAAGCTTGTTGCAAGACATTTAAAAATGACTTAAACAGACACACTTAATGATATTTGTGCTGCACACTTGCTCTTCACCCCTGAAATAATCTTGGGACACAGTTCACACCACCAACTCTGCCAAAATATCCCTGACTCTTAAAACCAGAAGAGGACCTTGAGCCAGGCAGTTAATTCTATGGCAGCTTTGCTACGAGCAAATCACCTTGCACCGTACCCTTTGTTATTGTCTCTTCCGTGTTGTCCGTGCACACAGATAAAAACAGCAACAAAAGCTCTGGCGGCTTACGGCCAATAGCGAGCCTCATGCGGTATTACACATATCCTCAAACAACACATGACATGTTGGGTTGCATTGAGCGTTGGCCTTGTCCCGCTCTGTACAGAGGCCGGCTCAGAGGACTTTGAGAAGCCTTGTAACCTACAGGCCTTTTACAGCAAACTATTTGAAATTTCAAGACAGGGCTAAGTGTTTTATGCTCGTGTCAAGGGTCATAAAGACCAAGAAACACTCCCTGTCGGGAAACCAAACACCAGTCCTCCACGTTATAGGCAGAGGTCCTGGCCAGTATACCAACAACTATCACGTGCAGTCCCAAGGGATTGGCAACAGCCAAAAAAGACAAACCATACAATTTGGCACAAGGAAGAGTGCAGAACCACAAGCAGTCAGAGTTTGGTGAAGAAGATTGCCGCCTTGATCATGGCCATACTGTGCCAGGCCAAAGACATGTTTCAGCTTGAGTTGGAAGCATAGTGATGTATCAAAAGGCATTCCATGGATTAAGGACCGGCATTCTGCGATACAACGATCCAAGCGTACACCTCGGTTGAACCTACAACCTACCCTTTAGGTGAGAGACCTCTGTGCCTACTACAGACAAAGCAGTCACCTCTATGACCACAATTGTTACTAAGATCACATGTGAAAATGGTGTGTAAGCTGCCAGTGGCTCACTTTCCCCAGCAACTTTAGCATGATGGCAATCGCTGTTGTTGGTTAGACAACAGAAGTATCTTGTTCAAATGTGAAGTCATGGCTGCAGTCTCCAGAGCTCAGGCCTCATTGCTCAGTGTTCAATTTCTGTTACTTGCACATTGACTAAAGGTTAAAAAAAATCCCCGAAAGAATAAGGATAGAGTGTCTAACAATAGGGCAAGGCCCAAAAATGATGCTATTTGAAAGCGAAGGCTAACGACCAACGGCGACCGGACCTCAACGGGTAAGAAGATGAAAAACAATCCCACAGTAACCAGACACAGGAAAGCTTGTTCAAAATCTGCACACCTCAAGACAGGTGGCTAGACCTCTGCGTAGGCCTTGTGGTAACTTCTGCAGAGGCAGAAGCACCTACGCTTTCACACTTTGCTGCCGCTTGGGGTTGCTATCAGAAATCACATTGCACCTCCAAGAAAAAACACACAAGAGAGAGGTAGGTAAGAGCAATTTTTATCAGAATGGCCGAGCGGTCCAAGGCGCTGCGTTAAGGTTGCAGTCTCTTCTGGAGGCGTGGGTTCAAATCCCACTTCTGATATTCTTCTTCTGCTTTGTCATTGTCTCTCAGTTTACAGGACTTTTCATTTTCAAAAATTGCTCCTTTCTTTTGTCCTGCCAACCAGTAAGATGCAGCTGCTCTCATGGTTTCTGTGGTGTAGAGGCTATCACATTCGCCTAACACGCGAAAGGTCCCTGGTTCGAGACCAGGCAGAAACATTTCCAAGCTTGTTGCAAGACATTTAAACATGACTTAAACAGACACACTTAATGATATTTGTGCTGCACACTTGCTCTTCACCCCTGAAATAATCTTGGGACACAGTTCACACCACCAACTCTGCCAAAATATCCCTGACTCTTAAAACCAGAAGAGGACCTTGAGCCAGGCAGTTAATTCTATGGCAGCTTTGCTACGAGCAAATCACCTTGCACCGTACCCTTTGTTATTGTCTCTTCCGTGTTGTCCGTGCACACAGATAAAAACAGCAACAAAAGCTCTGGCGGCTTACGGCCAATAGCGAGCCTCATGCGGTATTACACATATCCTCAAACAACACATGACATGTTGGGTTGCATTGAGCGTTGGCCTTGTCCCGCTCTGTACAGAGGCCGGCTCAGAGGACTTTGAGAAGCCTTGTAACCTACAGGCCTTTTACAGCAAACTATTTGAAATTTCAAGACAGGGCTAAGTGTTTTATGCTCGTGTCAAGGGTCATAAAGACCAAGAAACACTCCCTGTCGGGAAACCAAACACCAGTCCTCCACGTTATAGGCAGAGGTCCTGGCCAGTATACCAACAACTATCACGTGCAGTCCCAAGGGATTGGCAACAGCCAAAAAAGACAAACCATACAATTTGGCACAAGGAAGAGTGCAGAACCACAAGCAGTCAGAGTTTGGTGAAGAAGATTGCCGCCTTGATCATGGCCATACTGTGCCAGGCCAAAGACATGTTTCAGCTTGAGTTGGAAGCATAGTGATGTATCAAAAGGCATTCCATGGATTAAGGACCGGCATTCTGCGATACAACGATCCAAGCGTACACCTCGGTTGAACCTACAACCTACCCTTTAGGTGAGAGACCTCTGTGCCTACTACAGACAAAGCAGTCACCTCTATGACCACAATTGTTACTAAGATCACATGTGAAAATGGTGTGTAAGCTGCAAGTGGCTCACTTTCCCCAGCAACTTTAGCATGATGGCAATCGCTGTTGTTGGTTAGACAACAGAAGTATCTTGTTCAAATGTGAAGTCATGGCTGCAGTCTCCAGAGCTCAGGCCTCATTGCTCAGTGTTCAATTTCTGTTACTTGCACATTGACTAAAGGTTAAAAAAAATCCCCGAAAGAATAAGGATAGAGTGTCTAACAATAGGGCAAGGCCCAAAAATGATGCTATTTGAAAGCGAAGGCTAACGACCAACGGCGACCGGACCTCAACGGGTAAGAAGATGAAAAACAATCCCACAGTAACCAGACACAGGAAAGCTTGTTCAAAATCTGCACACCTCAAGACAGGTGGCTAGACCTCTGCGTAGGCCTTGTGGTAACTTCTGCAGAGGCAGAAGCACCTACGCTTTCACACTTTGCTGCCGCTTGGAGTTGCTATCAGAAATCACATTGCACCTCCAAGAAAAAACACACAAGAGAGAGGTAGGTAAGAGCAAATTTTATCAGAATGGCCGAGCGGTCCAAGGCGCTGCGTTAAGGTTGCAGTCTCTTCTGGAGGCGTGGGTTCAAATCCCACTTCTGATATTCTTCTTCTGCTTTGTCATTGTCTCTCAGTTTACAGGACTTTTCATTTTCAAAAATTGCTCCTTTCTTTTGTCCTGCCAACCAGTAAGATGCAGCTGCTCTCATGGTTTCTGTGGTGTAGAGGCTATCACATTCGCCTCACACGCGAAAGGTCCCTGGTTCGAGACCAGGCAGAAACATTTCCAAGCTTGTTGCAAGACATTTAAACATGACTTAAACAGACACACTTAATGATATTTGTGCTGCACACTTGCTCTTCACCCCTGAAATAATCTTGGGACACAGTTCACACCACCAACTCTGCCAAAATATCCCTGACTCTTAAAACCAGAAGAGGACCTTGAGCCAGGCAGGTAATTCTATGGCAGCTTTGCTACGAGCAAATCACCTTGCACCGTACCCTTTGTTATTGTCTCTTCCGTGTTGTCCGTGCACACAGATAAAAACAGCAACAAAAGCTCTGGCGCCTTACGGCCAATAGCGAGCCTCATGCGGTATTACACATATCCTCAAACAACACATGACATGTTGGGTTGCATTGAGCGTTGGCCTTGTCCCGCTCTGTACAGAGGCCGGCTCAGAGGACTTTGAGAAGCCTTGTAACCTACAGGCCTTTTACAGCAAACTATTTGAAATTTCAAGACAGGGCTAAGTGTTTTATGCTCGTGTCAAGGGTCATAAAGACCAAGAAACACTCCCCGTCGGGAAACCAAACACCAGTCCTCCACGTTATAGGCAGAGGTCCTGGCCAGTATACCAACAACTATCACGTGCAGTCCCAAGGGATTGGCAACAGCCAAAAAAGACAAACCATACAATTTGGCACAAGGAAGAGTGCAGAACCACAAGCAGTCAGAGTTTGGTGAAGAAGATTGCCGCCTTGATCATGGCCATACTGTGCCAGGCCAAAGACATGTTTCAGCTTGAGTTGGCAGCATAGTGATGTATCAAAAGGCATTCCATGGATTAAGGACCGGCATTCTGCGATACAACGATCCAAGCGTACACCTCGGTTGAACCTACAACCTACCCTTTAGGTGAGAGACCTCTGTGCCTACTACAGACAAAGCAGTCACCTCTATGACCACAATTGTTACTAAGATCACATGTGAAAATGGTGTGTAAGCTGCCAGTGGCTCACTTTCCCCAGCAACTTTAGCATGATGGCAATCGCTGTTGTTGGTTAGACAACAGAAGTATCTTGTTCAAATGTGAAGTCATGGCTGCAGTCTCCAGAGCTCAGGCCTCATTGCTCAGTGTTCAATTTCTGTTACTTGCACATTGACTAAAGGTTAAAAAAAAATCCCCGAAAGAATAAGGATAGAGTGTCTAACAATAGGGCAAGGCCCAAAAATGATGCTATTTGAAAGCGAAGGCTAACGACCAACGGCGACCGGACCTCAACGGGTAAGAAGATGAAAAACAATCCCACAGTAACCAGACACAGGAAAGCTTGTTCAAAATCTGCACACCTCAAGACAGGTGGCTAGACCTCTGCGTAGGCCTTGTGGTAACTTCTGCAGAGGCGGAAGCACCTACGCTTTCACACTTTGCTGCCGCTTGGGGTTGCTATCAGAAATCACATTGCACCTCCAAGAAAAAACACACAAGAGAGAGGTAGGTAAGAGCAAATTTTATCGGAATGGCCGAGCGGTCCAAGGCGCTGCGTTAAGGTTGCAGTCTCTTCTGGAGGCGTGGGTTCAAATCCCACTTCTGATATTCTTCTTCTGCTTTGTCATTGTCTCTCAGTTTACAGGACTTTTCATTTTCAAAAATTGCTCCTTTCTTTTGTCCTGCCAACCAGTAAGATGCAGCTGCTCTCATGGTTTCTGTGGTGTAGAGGCTATCACATTCGCCTCACACGCGAAAGGTCCCTGGTTCGAGACCAGGCAGAAACATTTCCAAGCTTGTTGCAAGACATTTAAACATGACTTAAACAGACACACTTAATGATATTTGTGCTGCACACTTGCTCTTCACCCCTGAAATAATCTTGGGACACAGTTCACACCACCAACTCTGCCAAAATATCCCTGACTCTTAAAACCAGAAGAGGACCTTGAGCCAGGCAGGTAATTCTATGGCAGCTTTGCTACGAGCAAATCACCTTGCACCGTACCCTTTGTTATTGTCTCTTCCGTGTTGTCCGTGCACACAGATAAAAACAGCAACAAAAGCTCTGGCGGCTTACGGCCAATAGCGAGCCTCATGCGGTATTACACATATCCTCAAACAACACATGACATGTTGGGTTGCATTGAGCGTTGGCCTTGTCCCGCTCTGTACAGAGGCCGGCTCAGAGGACTTTGAGAAGCCTTGTAACCTACAGGCCTTTTACAGCAAACTATTTGAAATTTCAAGACAGGGCTAAGTGTTTTATGCTCGTGTCAAGGGTCATAAAGACCAAGAAACACTCCCCGTCGGGAAACCAAACACCAGTCCTCCACGTTATAGGCAGAGGTCCTGGCCAGTATACCAACAACTATCACGTGCAGTCCCAAGGGATTGGCAACAGCCAAAAAAGACAAACCATACAATTTGGCACAAGGAAGAGTGCAGAACCACAAGCAGTCAGAGTTTGGTGAAGAAGATTGCCGCCTTGATCATGGCCATACTGTGCCAGGCCAAAGACATGTTTCAGCTTGAGTTGGCAGCATAGTGATGTATCAAAAGGCATTCCATGGATTAAGGACCGGCATTCTGCGATACAACGATCCAAGCGTACACCTCGGTTGAACCTACAACCTACCCTTTAGGTGAGAGACCTCTGTGCCTACTACAGACAAAGCAGTCACCTCTATGACCACAATTGTTACTAAGATCACATGTGAAAATGGTGTGTAAGCTGCCAGTGGCTCACTTTCCCCAGCAACTTTAGCATGATGGCAATCGCTGTTGTTGGTTAGACAACAGAAGTATCTTGTTCAAATGTGAAGTCATGGCTGCAGTCTCCAGAGCTCAGGCCTCATTGCTCAGTGTTCAATTTCTGTTACTTGCACATTGACTAAAGGTTAAAAAAAAATCCCCGAAAGAATAAGGATAGAGTGTCTAACAATAGGGCAAGGCCCAAAAATGATGCTATTTGAAAGCGAAGGCTAACGACCAACGGCGACCGGACCTCAACGGGTAAGAAGATGAAAAACAATCCCACAGTAACCAGACACAGGAAAGCTTGTTCAAAATCTGCACACCTCAAGACAGGTGGCTAGACCTCTGCGTAGGCCTTGTGGTAACTTCTGCAGAGGCGGAAGCACCTACGCTTTCACACTTTGCTGCCGCTTGGGGTTGCTATCAGAAATCACATTGCACCTCCAAGAAAAAACACACAAGAGAGAGGTAGGTAAGAGCAAATTTTATCGGAATGGCCGAGCGGTCCAAGGCGCTGCGTTAAGGTCGCAGTCTCTTCTGGAGGCGTGGGTTCAAATCCCACTTCTGATATTCTTCTTCTGCTTTGTCATTGTCTCTCAGTTTACAGGACTTTTCATTTTCAAAAATTGCTCCTTTCTTTTGTCCTGCCAACCAGTAAGATGCAGCTGCTCTCATGGTTTCTGTGGTGTAGAGGCTATCACATTCGCCTCACACGCGAAAGGTCCCTGGTTCGAGACCAGGCAGAAACATTTCCAAGCTTGTTGCAAGACATTTAAACATGACTTAAACAGACACACTTAATGATATTTGTGCTGCACACTTGCTCTTCACCCCTGAAATAATCTTGGGACACAGTTCACACCACCAACTCTGCCAAAATATCCCTGACTCTTAAAACCAGAAGAGGACCTTGAGCCAGGCAGGTAATTCTATGGCAGCTTTGCTACGAGCAAATCACCTTGCACCGTACCCTTTGTTATTGTCTCTTCCGTGTTGTCCGTGCACACAGATAAAAACAGCAACAAAAGCTCTGGCGCCTTACGGCCAATAGCGAGCCTCATGCGGTATTACACATATCCTCAAACAACACATGACATGTTGGGTTGCATTGAGCGTTGGCCTTGTCCCGCTCTGTACAGAGGCCGGCTCAGAGGACTTTGAGAAGCCTTGTAACCTACAGGCCTTTTACAGCAAACTATTTGAAATTTCAAGACAGGGCTAAGTGTTTTATGCTCGTGTCAAGGGTCATAAAGACCAAGAAACACTCCCCGTCGGGAAACCAAACACCAGTCCTCCACGTTATAGGCAGAGGTCCTGGCCAGTATACCAACAACTATCACGTGCAGTCCCAAGGGATTGGCAACAGCCAAAAAAGACAAACCATACAATTTGGCACAAGGAAGAGTGCAGAACCACAAGCAGTCAGAGTTTGGTGAAGAAGATTGCCGCCTTGATCATGGCCATACTGTGCCAGGCCAAAGACATGTTTCAGCTTGAGTTGGCAGCATAGTGATGTATCAAAAGGCATTCCATGGATTAAGGACCGGCATTCTGCGATACAACGATCCAAGCGTACACCTCGGTTGAACCTACAACCTACCCTTTAGGTGAGAGACCTCTGTGCCTACTACAGACAAAGCAGTCACCTCTATGACCACAATTGTTACTAAGATCACATGTGAAAATGGTGTGTAAGCTGCCAGTGGCTCACTTTCCCCAGCAACTTTAGCATGATGGCAATCGCTGTTGTTGGTTAGACAACAGAAGTATCTTGTTCAAATGTGAAGTCATGGCTGCAGTCTCCAGAGCTCAGGCCTCATTGCTCAGTGTTCAATTTCTGTTACTTGCACATTGACTAAAGGTTAAAAAAAATCCCCGAAAGAATAAGGATAGAGTGTCTAACAATAGGGCAAGGCCCAAAAATGATGCTATTTGAAAGCGAAGGCTAACGACCAACGGCGACCGGACCTCAACGGGTAAGAAGATGAAAAACAATCCCACAGTAACCAGACACAGGAAAGCTTGTTCAAAATCTGCACACCTCAAGACAGGTGGCTAGACCTCTGCGTAGGCCTTGTGGTAACTTCTGCAGAGGCGGAAGCACCTACGCTTTCACACTTTGCTGCCGCTTGGGGTTGCTATCAGAAATCACATTGCACCTCCAAGAAAAAACACACAAGAGAGAGGTAGGTAAGAGCAAATTTTATCAGAATGGCCGAGCGGTCCAAGGCGCTGCGCTCAAGCTGGGGAACATTCGGCCAGGTAAGATGGGGAAGAAGGGGGGAGAGGGGGGAAGAAGGAAAAAGAGGGGAAAGGAGGAGAAAAGGGAGAAAGGAGGAAAAATGAAGAAAAAATGTGGAAATTTCTGGGACATAAACACATGTCTAGTGGCCTGGAGATGTTTTTACATGTTGACCCAGGTCTGTCATGCAGTGAACGGGATTTGAACTCGCAACTAGGTGCTGGGCCTGCATTGAAGATCACGTGACATGGCCTCCGTCAGATGACGCAGAGAATACAATTAATATGAAGTAAACCTGATATGTTTTTATATTGAGGGTTATCTTTTTGCAGACACACGCATCTGAAATTGTAAATATGAAGTAGTGAAAATATTTCAACACCTCATTTACTCATCTATTAATGTAATTCTGCATTTAGCTCTAATTCAATGGTAATTTCTGTTAATATTTCTTTTTTTTCTCTTTCTCAAAAAGGAGCTGAGGAACCAGAAGCGATGCAGAACAGGGAGTCATGGCAGGATTTCAGTGGCTGACCTTTTTTAGAATTTATTAACCTGTTAAAGTCCATTTTTATTTGCATGAAAAAAATAACATTGTGTGTGTTTATAAAATATTGTAGTTAATAGAATGTAAGGAACCTGTTCTGTATATGGAATACACACACACACACACTATATAAATATAAATAACAAGAGCCTTTATATCGGTATGATATGTGTGTATATTTGTGTAGTGGCACTTCGTTTCTCTTCTTTACCACCACTTTGAAGTCAGTCTAGCAACTTTGTATTTATATTATTATAATAATAATTTTAGATATTTATAATAACATTAGATATTCATATGTGAATTGAATTGTAATAAAACATTTTTTTCTTACTAGTCTTGATTTCATTTACATAATTACTCATAATCACCACAATAAACATGTCAAACTCACTGTTTAATGTTCAGTCATTAAAAACAATAACATTGCTTTTGAATAAATACCAAAACAAAAAATTAAAACTATTTACAATCAATTTACAACTAATACTGTGCTGTTTAATCTTACTCTTAACTTTTACAAAAATATAATAAAAAAACAATTTTAAAAATGAGAATATGTACAACAACCACAACTATTTACAATTACTGTACAGCAAGTACTTTAACTTGTATTGAGGATACTTCCTCTGGTTTCATCCTAGTTGTGTCCACTTGAAACTGTACAGAAGGTTCACAATAAAAAGGTTTTAAAATGTTTTTAAAAAAACAGATATATAATTAAAAAGGAACAAACAACACAAGTTACTATAACACTTAACTACAAACTATATACATCTATTTACAAAGTCCTTATTTCTGCCCCTTCCTCATCTCCTCCAGCCACTGTTCCTTTGTCAGGCTTTCAGACTGGGGGCAGTAGACCCTCCCACGGTAGTGGCTATGTCCAGTCTCTGCTGTGCGAAAGAGGCCACACTTCTTGCAGGTGTTTGCCTGCACAGTCCTCTTGTATGGCCTCTTTGTTGTTGGTTGCTGGGTTGTGGCCTGCATGGTTGAAGGCATGACAGCCTGATAGAAGAAAACAGGTTGTCCTGCCTGTGTGAGGCCCTGGTGAGGAATCCCAGGTGCTGGGGCTGCAGGGGCTGCAGGGGCTGCAGGGGCTGCTGGGCCTGGGAAAGCACCTGGTGCCACTGACAACTGCCTCTTCACACCGCCTTTTGGAAGGATGGTGCATGGTGCCTGCCTTTGCTTAGCCTGGCCAGCCGTACTCTCTGGCAGCCGGTACTGATGTTCATCCTGTGCTGGCACAGGATAAGAAGGCAGCGGTCTTGCTTCCATCAGTGGTTCTTCAGCTACTGCAATCTCTGAGGGTACACCAGTTCCCTTAAGCAGGACAGAAAGCTCCTGCTTTTTCTGTCTGCCATTGTGCCACTGAATCAGAGTGTTCTGGTTGACCTCCACAAGCTGCATGTCTGTTCCCTGCATGACCCGGGCATTACCAACAACCAGCTCCCTGATTTTACGGTAGTCCCTAATAATTAAGGACCACCTTGACTCTGCTCCTTTGCCTTTTCTTTTGGGGGCTGGATGCAGACCACACAGTCTGATGAAAATGGTCTCCACCAACCTGCAGCAGTCAGGCCATTGTGCAGGTGCACTACTTGCACCTAGCACGCAGCGGATCGTGCTCTCCACACCTGGTGTTTTTGAGGGCTTCTTTGGGGTTCGGAAGCGTCCACTCAGAAGTCTGTCTTGGTGCCGCGCTGAATAAACAACCCGCTGCTTGTCCCCTTCGCTCAGGTTCTGCCAGAGTCCTATAATTTGGTCCGCCTGCAGGTTGCTGAGATAGAGAGAGGTCTGCTCCCGAAGCCCAACCAAGTACTCAGCAAGTCTGTCCACATGCTGGTATCCAGGCACATTCTGGTCATCAACAGCCTGCTCAAATCATTAAGCAGAAAACAGAAAATAGTTTAAAACCATTTAACAGTTTTAGTTTCAATATACGTCAACATGCAGAATGTAGAAAACAGCAGTGAATAACTGTTACTGACCACAGTTTCTTCAGAGGTGTCCCCAGCCTCAGAGATGCTGGGAGCCAGTGGGGAGGAGGTGCCAGGAGCCAGTGGGGAGGAGGCGCTGGGAGCAAACAGGGAGGAGGTGCCAGGAGCCAGTGGGGAGGAGGCGCTGGGAGTCAGTGGGGAGGAGGCGCTGGGAGTCAGTGGGGAGGAGGCGCTGGGAGCCAGTGGGGAGGAGGTGCCAGGAGCCAGTGGGGAGGAGGCGCCAGGAGCCAACAGGGAGGAGGTGCCAGGAGCCAGTGGGGAGGAGGCGCTGGGAGCCAGTGGGGAGGAGGCGCTGGGAGTCAGTGGGGAGGAGGCGCTGGGAGCCAGTGGGGAGGAGGCGCTGGGAGCAAACAGGGAGGAGGTGCTGGGAGTCAGTGGGGAGGAGGCGCTGGGAGCTGCTGTGGAGGAGATGCTGGGAGCAGGCTGAACCTCTATATCCAGCACTGTGGGGTCATCTGTGAGGTCAGAAAAACCCTCATCGTCCTCATCTGCCGCCACATCATGCTCCTCCACCAAGCGGGCAGTCTCCTCTGAGTCCGGGTTCATGTCCTGCAGGGCCTGACCAGTCTGCCGGAACAGATACTGCACTCCTATGAGCTCACCTGAGACACAACAACATAAATAAAGCACAATGCAGACTGGAATGAGTAAAAACCAATCAGCTCATCAGAATCATGAAATACATTAAATATAAATATAAATTTCCCCCCTTAGCAACACAGTTTTACTGTGAGGAGCTGTCAGAGAGATGCAGCTTTGTACTTTTCCTTTGGCAGGTCATTCTGTCATTACCTTATTATACACGCATATAATAAGATACACATTTTAGTGTCACACACCTGGTATGAAGCGGTTTAGGTGCAGATGAAATGACTCCAAGGAAGTAGAGCCTCTGGCACACCTAAACACCGGCAGCCGCACACCTGCCTTGGTCAGCTCTCCAGTTTTAATGTAGAGCGCAACACCTGGTGGATCTTGGATGCACTTTACATGCTTCTTCTGGACCCGCCAGATGTGCTCCATCCTCTCCTGATCAAACAGAGGAACGCCAAGGGAGTCGTTGCCACTGGAGCCCATAAGTAAAGCAAACAGCTCCTCCAGCAGCTTAACTGTGGTGTCCACTCCTCGTGTCCTCCGTCTGCAGTGGAGAGCCAACTCCTCCCTGGTCAGGTGTCTGTTCACATCTGCAGATGACAGTCCCTGGTTCCGAAGCTGCTGGGCCTTGGCTTCACGCAACAGCGCTAAGTCAGCTGCATCCCACTCAAAAATGCACGCTGAGATGCGTGCCATGTAGAGTGGGTACAGCTGATGGGCATCAGTGGTGCATCCCAGGGCAAGCCGTCTCATAAAATGCCAGATGTCCAGCCGTACCAGAAGCTGAGGCCACCTGCTGAATCTAGCCTCCAGCTTTGTTGTCTCTGCAGCCTCAGCACAGCATCCACAGTCCACATACAGGACAACAGGGGGATCCACACTGGCCTGCTGGTACCTCCTCACCAGGTCACCAGCCATCCTGTCTAAACCAGCTCCCTCCTGAGCAGTCAGGACACTGATTAAAATCTGGCCATACTCATTTCCCACAGAGGTGAGCCAGAGAGCTGTCCCTTTGGCTGTCCCAGCCAGCTTCTTTGTGATCTGCAGCACAAAACATGAACAGAGACACACAATAAGATGGAGACATGTAGAAATCCAGCTAGTGGTTTATTGAAGCCTATTTTGCAGAAAATAAGATGATTCAACCTTTTTTGTGGAGTCCATCTTCAGAATGGTGCCAAAGGTTGATGTAATGTGCGCCTTGATGACCTCCAGCCTGGTCAAGATGTCCTGGCTGTAGACGGACAGAAGCCACCTGCAGCTGGGCACAACATCTGGCTTTGGAGGTTCCGGGAACTTTACAGGCAGCAATCCAGGGCGCTGGAGGAAGCTCATGCACTCCGTGGTGTACCGCGATACACGTTGGAGCCACTCCTCTGTGTGGTTCTCCCTCAGCTGTTTCAGTACCCGGGTTGGGCTGTTGCCAAGGCCCCTCTCCCGCAGAAGCCGAATCACCCTCACGTCACAGGCATACCTTGGTCACAGATAAATATATCAGTAAGAATGTACAGCTTTGACTTGAACATGGAAAAAGAGAAAAAAGACACTACTCACTTTTGAGTCATGATGACCCGAAATTCTGACCTGTGAGCCAAGTCCAGCTGTTGGAGGACAGCCTGGCTCCAGGACACATGAGAGGCTTTACACCTGGCACAAGTCAACATCTCAGTGACCATGGTGTACATGCGGTCTATGTCCAGGACCCGCCGTGCCCTCTTGTGCAGCCCTGCTCCTGTCAGCTGATGCCCAGCACAAGAAGGATTGGGGCAGACCACCTTAACCTTCCACAACTTGTAAGGCATCCAAACAAGTAGTGGATGGGCAAAAAAGCGGTCTGGGGAAGGTGCCTGGTGGTAGAGGTGACTCGGCTGAGGTGGGTAGTACCACAGCTTCAAGAAGTATCTTGTTGAAATATGAAGTCATGCCTACATGGCTGCAGTCTCCAGAGCTCAGGCCTCATTGCTCATTTTTCAATTTTTGTTACCCTATTCATCATTTAAGGCCCACTTGCGCATTGACTAAAGGTGAAGGAATCCCCGAAAAAATAAGCATAGAGTGTCTAACAAAAGGGCAAAGCCCTAAATTGATGCTCTTTAAAAGGGAAGGCAAACGGACAGCGGAATGAGTTTTTATCTGGAGCCATTTCGTCGCAGGGGAATGACACAACAGATGTCATTATATCCATTGAAATAGCCTGTTGGAGATTCTCCACAAAGAGTTTCAGGCCTTGCGGGAATCACTGGAATTCAGCCAGAAGCAAGTGGAAACACTGGCCACAGAAAACGCAGTTCTCAGAGAGTCGGCTAAATCCCTCACCGAGGGGTTAACCAGAGTCTCCGAGGAGAACAAGAAGATGAAGGAAGCAGTGCTGGATCTGCAAGCCAGGACAACTGGGTGTTTGCAGGGATTCCAGAACAAGCAGATGAGGACCCCAAGAAACACCAAGTTCACCGTCTGGGTAGAAGGAAACCTGGAGCCGGCCAAGCCCCATCGTAGCGAAGTTTGTTAACTACAAACACAAGGAGCAGGTGAAGAGTCAAGGTCGTGAACTTCGGGGCCTCCATTATGCAGTTAATGACCAGTTTCCAAGAGAGATCCTGGATCAGTGGAGAGTCCTGTTCCCCATCAGGACAAAACTCTATCAGCGAAGGAGCTCGCGTTGTCATCGCCGTGGACGAATTATTTATCAATGGACAGCCCAGACATCACTCCGTGGCTCTACTGACTTGTTGGTATGTTCTTTAATAATCCTAAATCTTAACTTAGTCTTGTCATATTTGTAAAACTGTGGTTTCAAAATAATAATCAGTATTTTCTGTACCCGTCTCTGCTACATCATTCTCGTCATGGATGTTTCTTTTAAATTATTTTCTTCCTTTGGCACGGTCACTTTTTTCACTTTTCTTTGTTTGAACCCTTTCAACTTTTATCAGTAATGTAACCTCCTTCTATATTGATACGTTTTGTGGCGCATGTGCAAGATTAAACATCAGAGACAACGTTTTGCATGATTCACACATACACACACAGTTAAGTATGAGGAAAGCACACATAGAGACACTTTACGCACAGATCCAGGTACCATACACAGCTAACAGGTGCGCAACCAGTGGGTTACACACAGACACACGCTGTGGTAATATGCACATAACCTCCATCTCTGCTGGTTTATGGATACACTGAGGTTTGTCACTTGGAATGTGCGTGGAGCTGATACAAGAGAAAAGAGGTTTAAATTTTTAAACGGATGCATGAAATGAAGGCAGATGTTCCCGTGCAGGAGACTCATTTATCTAACTCAACAATAAATCTTTCAACGGACCGGTTTCCACATGTTTACTCAGCTTGATATAATTTCAGACAAAGAGGAGTAGCCACTCTTATTAATAAAAGGTTAATTTTTGACATTGCTCAAACAATCACAGATCCAGAAGGCAGATTTTTAATAGTTACATTATCTATTCAAAATGTTAAGTTAACTATTGCAAATGTTTATGGCCCAAATGTTGATGACTCCTCCTTTTCTCACTCCCTCTTTACTTCGCTCTATGATCACTTAGATAACACAATATTGTAGCAAAGGACTTAAATATTATTCTTGACAAATACAGTTCGTCAGGTAAGCATCAAGGTTGGAAATCAGCTGAAACAGTTAAACAGTACATCAAGGATTTTAGTCTTTGCGATGAATGGGGTTCTCATCACCCAACACTAAAAGAATACACTTTCTTCTCTTCATTTCACCATTCCTATTCTAGACTAGACTACTTCCTAATCAGCAGTTCATTCATGAGTGACATATCAGCGATGAAGATCCATCAGTGATCATGCACCCGTATCATTCACCCTTAGAGGTAAAAACTGTAAGCCAGTCACTAGAAACTGGAGATTGAACACATCATTACTTAAAGATCCTGAGTTTATCAGTTACTTTAAAAGAGAACGGTCCTCATATCTAGAAAACAATAACAGGGCAGAAACTTCAGCGTGTGTTCTGTGGGAAACAGGAAAAGCAGCAATGAGAGGGAAAATAATATCCTTCTCTTCCCATAAGAAAAAGAAGGAAACTTTGAGAACATCAGAATTAGAACTCAGAATTAAATCACTAGAGGAAGCTTACCATTTCTCCCCAGAAGAACACACACTGAACAATATTAGAAAAGCCTAATTAGGACTTAATGAAATAATAGATAAAAAACACAATTCATGGTGCAAAGACTCTGCTTGAAGAATTTTGAACATTGCAACATTTCTGGAAAGTTCCTGGCTAACCAACTTAAGGCAAATAAGGTGAAAACAACACTTTTCTCTATAAAAGCTTCAGAAGGAAACAGCCATGATCATAACAAGATAAACAATACTTTCAAAGAATTTTACAAAACCTTATACTCATCACAAATAAATCCAACAGATGAGAATATTAACCAATGTCTTAGTAGCATCAATCTTCTTAAAATAAAACAGGAAATTAAAATGGCTCTAGATACACGTATTTCAGTTCATGAGCTCCATGAAGCTCTCCATCGTATGCCAAATAATAAAGCACCAGGTCCAGATGGTTATCCAGCTGAATTCTACAAAGAATTCTGGACCACACTGGCTCCAACCTTTTACAGCATGGCATTAGAAATAAAGGAAAAGCAAAAAATAACCTCCAATATGAACTTGGCTACTATTTCAGTCCTATTAAAACCAGGAAAGGACCTTGCACCCCCATCCAGTTACCGTCCAATTTCATTAAGAAATGTAGATCTGAAAATAATCAGCAAAGCTCCAGCCAGAAGGATAGAAAAAATAACCCCTTCCATTATTCACGCTGAACAGGCTTTATAAAAGGTAGACTATCCTACACTAACAAGTGCAGATTAATTAACATAATAGATTATTCAACTCTACACAATCTGAAGTCCACAGTTATTTCTTTAGATGCAGAAAAAGCATTTGACTGTGTAAACTAGAAATTTTTATTTGAAACTTTAAAAGAATTTGGTTTTGGGTCATAATTCATTGACTGGATAAAAATATGGTATAGCAACCCTAATGCATGTGTGAAGACCAATGACAAAACTTCTCCAAACTTCCGCTTACAGAAAGGCACCAGACAGGGCTGCCCACTTTCTCCATCACTCTTTGCCATTTTTATCGAACCCCTGGTAGCTGCCATAAGACAAAACCCAGAAATCAAAGGAATTCAAGCTAAAGTAAAAAAATATTGAACATAAAATTAGTCTTTACGCAGATGACATTTTACTTTTCCTTAACAACTCACAAACAACACTTTCTCAAACAATCACACTAATTAATAAATTCTCTTCAATATCAGACTATTCTATTAACTGGTTAAAGACTACAGCAATGCCCATTAACTGTGACTTTAAAAACATATCTAACACCACTATACAGTCAGGAAATATTAGTTATTTAGGTATAATAATCTCTCCCAGACTAACCAAGTTTATAAAGTTAAATTACAATCAGCTAATAAAAACAGTAGAGGATGACCTCTCAAGGTGGAACCGCTTGCCCATATCACTTATGGGGAGAGTTTCCACCATTAAAATGATGGTTCTACCAAAAGTTAATTACCTTGGGTTGGACCTGCCAGATTTTAATCAATATTTCTCATGTAATAGGCTGCAATACATCTCCAAGTGACTCAAGCCAAGTTCTTTGGTGAGCCATGGCTGGATGTTGAGCAAGCATTGTGTGAGGATTTAGTCAACTCTGATTTACCATTCATCGGCTCAACTGTCAAGTCATATAAATGTTTCAAAAACATTAACATCAGCTCCAGTTTAACGGCTTGGTGGGAATTCCTGAAAGTAACCAAGTCTGCACTTTTATACCATGTAAGCTCACACCCATCTGGAACAATCCCGACTTCCTGCAAAACAGAAAGATGATAAACTTCCCTCAGAGGAAGAATAAAGGAGTAAAGCAGTTAGCACATATAATAGAAAATCGAAACTTTCTGCCATTTGATGTAATTTCTTCACGATATGAATTCAGCAGCACCAAATTCTTAGAATACCACCTAATTAAATCTATTATAGGTAAGAAATACACCACTGATCAACTAAACTTACAGCTACCCATCAGGGCTGCAGAATTCTTAAATCTCAAGGCCCCGAAGCTACTATCCAAAATATACAGATTACTATTGAAGTTAGAAGATTCCATCTCTCTCCCAACTTCTAAATTGGAAGCAGACTTATCCAGTAACTTCAATCAAAATGAATGGTCACAAATCTGCCTTCAATCCACTGAAAATACCCATCTACCTGGGAAGCTCAAGACCTGGTGTGTCCAATTTGGGCTCCTGAACAGGATAATGTGAACACATCTGGAACACATCTGACTTGGACTCATACAAGCTCTGCACATGCTAAATACACATTGATTTGAATCTAGTGTGGTGCAGCAGGGACACTTGGAAAACCTGCAGGACACTGGTCTTTGAGGACCAGGGTTGGGGATCCCTGTAGGGGGGATTATCCAGCATGGAAAAGGAGGCCTTGGTCTAACAACTAACAACCCAACTTGAAGTAAGATCACTGCACCAGAATAGAGGAAGATGGTGGTAGAAGAAGTACATCACCAGGATGAGGTGATAGGGTGGGCCAAGGCACAGTGGACATAGTGGGACAGTGTGGAAAGAAAGGAAGGTCAGCTGGAGAGACATGTGGGCTGTGGAAGCCCAAACTTTAAGCTTTACTATTAAAGCTGCCTATGATGTCCTCCCAACACCAACCAATTGTTTGCAGTGGTGTTGATTCTGGCTCCAGGTCAGCCTCTCTCCAGCACATATTAACTGGAGGGTAAACAGAGCTTCACCCTCGGGCAACTTGGCACCCCAACTAAGTCCTAAAGTGTCTTGTGTCCACCCTAAAGGCCATCAACTCCCTACCATTGTCAGCATCCCCCCCACCCCCGCTAAGCCATGAGGACACATATGTAATTTTTTTTAAAAAAAGTTGAATGCAGAGGGTTGTGGCAGCATCTACCACCAAACTGCCAAAAGAACTGGGAGTCAGGGGTCAGAGCCTGCGCTTAGCCTTCAAAACTGCCTCAGAGGCTGCAGAGATTTGCAGCCAGTGACTCTGGATAATGAGGAAGGGCCAGGACCACAAATAGAAAGCCGGGAAGTATGCGGTCAACTGAGACTTGTTTCAGGGAACAGAACAACTCTGCCATGTATAAGTCCTAAGATGGCTGCCATTTAGTTACAAACTATAATGAGGCATGGGATGCAGGCTCACATCTGATCACCCTGCAGCCAGTCATCTTTGGTGAGAGTGTATAGTTGTCAGAAATTGTGGAGATGTGAGGACCCAAATGCAGGACAGATAGGCAAGAGGCAGAACGCACATTTAAGATTTAATCCAAGCAACTGATGAATGCAGACTGAACTGAAGACAGGACAGAGACACAACAGGACGACCTGACAATGGAAACTCCAAACCAAGGAGTATAAATACACTGAGAGACGAATGAGGAACCATTGAAATTAATCAGAAAATCAAGCCAAGTGAGCTAATGAACAGAAAGCAACACTGGGGAGCTAAACAGAAAAAAACCACTTAACAGGAAACAACAAGAACAAAAGAAAGATAAAAAGTCCAAACCATGACATTAGTGTGAAAAGCCGAAACACCCTAAAAACACTAGTGCATCCAACCCCCTCTTAAATCTTTTCATGTAGGTCTACCAACCACCAACTAACCCTACACATTCTTGCACAAATGATAACTACATCTTTCCTGTGTTTTGGAATCTGAGCCTCTACAGAACTGAATGGAAAATAAAAAGGAAAGAAACAAGGTGAGGAATTTCAGCCTGAAACATCTGGTCGATGGACTGTCTGGCACTCCTTTAAATATATATTAATAATGATGAGTTCTCTATGTCAGTTATGTAAGCAGTGTGTGTTTCAACAAACACATTCTGAGCATGAAACAAAGAGAGGTCCGGAAAATTTGCATTTTGCTTCAAGCAGAAATACAAACATCTAGTGAAAGAAAATGAGTGAGAAGAATTTGATAATTAAATTCTGTGTTTTATTTGCCTATCTGAGTCATGGCAGTATTTTAACGCTCATCTGTTCACAACACTCAAAACTGCTTTTAAGGACATTTTGTTCTGAACAGCTAAAAGAAAACCTTACATTGTTAGAGAGTGAAGGTAAAAGAATGAAAGGAGGTAAAGCTGCGCAGCATTTAGCATATGCTTTTTTGATAATTTATTCACAATAACCCATATTAATGAGGGTGTATATGTTTTAATTGCCCCCAATGATAGGACTGAACCTATAATATGGTGACCTGGAGCTGCCACCCCAAAAAAAACCAAAACTATATCATGAAAAATATTCTGTTTTAGCGTTGAAAAAGGAAAGAGCACACATCAGATCAGAGTAATGTCTAATTTACCAAATGAGCTTAAAACCTTTGTTGCAAGGCCAACGTGTAACTCAAAAGCATCAGTGTTTTTGAAACAATGAGAAATTATACTGCTGAGTAAATAAAACAATAAGAACAAATAAACATTTTTAAAATGAGAAAATAATTAAATGACAAATTAATGTAATTCACATTTAATAAATGGGAAAGGAAAAAAATGTGATATTAATATGATAAATATAATAGAACATAATGTGCAATAACCAGCAATAAACAATTAAAATATCAAAACAACCTCATCATCACTGACATCAACGCTGTGATATCATGACGTCTGATAGGCTGTTGTAATCATGTGACACAGATGAAATATACTGCTGTTGGGCTGAATCTCTCAGAAATAAAAACAAATGCCACGATTTGTTTCATCAGAGTGGTATCTCTGTACTAAAAACAGTATAGAATCCAGTATTTTGACTGTTTTAAAGTATCAACCCCAGAGTATCGATTCGTCCATCTCCATCTTTGACCCCAACCCAACAGGACATTTTATGAACATTTTCTTAAGATTTGCATAAATAGATGCATTCACATCCTGTTCCACTGCTTTTGTGATGTAACTACACTTCTAGAGCTGGTTGAGCAGTTCAGTCCTCATCATCAACTCTTATTCATGACTATTTGCCTACATGTCTATTTATAAAATCTGCTTGTTGTCATGGGACTTTTTTATTTGAGCTGCTGGATATCTGAATATTTTGAAAGGGTAGTTTCCCTCCGCCTCCGGGTGGGGGGACGGGTCCTGACTGTTGTCTGTGCTTATGCGCCGAACAGCAGTTCAGAGTACCCACCCTTTCTGGGGTCCTTGGAGGGAGTGCTGGAGGGTGCTCCTTCTAGGGACTCCATTGTTCTGCTGGGGGACTTCAATGCTCACGTGGGCAATGACAGTGAGACCTGGAGGGGAGTGATTGGGAGACATGGTCCCCCCCCTCTGAACCCAAATGGTGTTTTGTTATTGGACTTCTGTGCTCGTCATGGATTGTCTATAACGAACACCATGTTCCAGCATAAGAGTGTCCATATGTACACCTGGCATCAGGATACCCTGGGCCGCAGTTCAATGATCGACTTTGTAGTCGTATCGTCGGACCTGCGGCCACATGCCTTGGACACTCGGGTGAAGAGGGGGGCGGAGCTGTCAACTGATCACCACCTGGTGGTGAGTTGGCTCAGATGGTGGGGGAGGAAGCCGGTCAGAGCTGGCAGGCCCAAATGTGTTGTGAGGGTCTGCTGGGAATGTCTGGCTGAGTCCCCTGTCAGAGCGAGCTTCAACTCCCACCTTCAGCAAAGCTTCAAACATGTCCTGGGTGAGGCGGGGGACATTGAGTCCGAATGGGCTGTGTTCCGTGCCTCTATTGCTGAGGCGGCCAGCCGGAGCTGTGGCTGCAAGGTCGTTGGTGCCTGTCGTGGCGGTAATCCCAGGACTCGTTGGTGGACACCAGCAGTGAGGGATGCTGTCAAGCTGAAGAAGGAGTCCTATCGGGCCTTCTTGGCCTGTGGGACTCTGGAGGCAGCTGATGGGTACCGACGGGCTAAGCGGCATGCGGCTTCGGCCGTTGGCGAGGCCATGGAGAAAGACTTCCGGACGGCTTCGAGGAGATTCTGGTCCACCATCCGGCGGCTGAGGAGGGGGAAGCAGTGCTCCATCAATACTGTGTACAGTGGAGATGGGGTGCTGCTGACCTCAACTCGGGACGTTGTGGGTCGGTGGAGGGAATACTTCGAAGACCTCCTCAATCCTACCAACACGGCTTCCCATGAGGTAGCAGAGCTGGTGGACTCAGGGGTGGACTCTCCTATCTCTGGGGCTGAAGTCGCTGAGGTGGTCAAAAAGCTCCTTGGCGGCAAGGCCCCGGGGGTGGATGAGATCCACCCGGAGTTCCTTAAGGCTCTGGATGCTGTGGGGCTGTCCTGGCTGACACGCCTCTGCAGCATCGCGTGGACATCGGGGGCAGTACCGCTGGATTGGCAGACTGGGGTGGTGGTCCCCCTTTTTAAGAAGGGGGACCGGAGGGTGTGTTCCAATTACAGGGGAATCACACTCCTCAGCCTCCCTGGTAAGGTCTATTCAGGGGTCCTGGAGAGGAGGGTCCGCCGGATAGTCGAATCCCGGATTGAGGAGGAGCAGTGTGGTTTTCGTCCTGGTCGCGGAACAGTGGACCAGCTCTATACCCTCTCTGGGGTCCTGGGGGGGGGCATGGGAGTTTGCCCAACCAGTCTACATGTGCTTTGTGGACCTGGAGAAGGCATTCGACCGTGTCCCCCAGAGGCTCCTGTGGGGGGTACTCCGGGAGTATGGGGTACCGGACCCCCTTGTACGAGCTGTCCGGTCCCTGTACGACAGGTGTCAGAGCTTGGTCCGCATTGCCGGTAGTAAGTCGGATTCGTTTCCGGTGAGGGTTGGACTCCGCCAAGGCTGCCCTTTATCACCGATTCTGTTCATAACTTATATGGACAGAATTTCTAGGCGCAGCCGAGGGGTTGAGGGGATCCGACTTGGTGGCCTCAGGATTGGGTCCCTGCTTTTTGCGGATGACGTGGTCCTGTTGGCTTCGTCTGGTCGTGATCTCCAGCTCTCGCTTGAGCGATTCGCGGCCGAGTGTGAAGCGGCTGGGATGAGAATCAGCACCTCAAAATCTGAGACCATGGTCCTCAGCCGGAATAGGGTGGATTGCCCTCTCCGGGTCGGGAGTCAGGTCCTGCCTCAAGTGGAAGAGTTTAAATATCTCGGGGTCTTGTTCACGAGTGAGGGAAGGATGGAGCGTGAGATCGACAGACGGATCGGTGCGGCGTCTGCAGTAATGCGGGCTCTGCGCCGGTCTGTCGTGGTGAAGAAGGAGCTGAGCCAGAAGGCGAAGCTCTCGATTTATCAGTCGATCTACGTTCCTACCCTCACCTATGGTCATGAGCTGTGGGTCGTGACCGAAAGAACGAGATCTCGTATAGAGGCGGCTGAAATGAGTTTCCTCCGCAGGGTGGCCGGGCTCTCCCTTAGAGATAGGGTGAGGAGCTCAGTCATCCGGGAGGGGCTCAGAGTAGAGCTGCTGCTCCTCCACATCGAGAGGAACCAGTTGAGGTGGCTCGGGCATCTGGACAGGATGCCTCCTGGACCTCCCTGGTGAGGTGTTCCAGGCACATCCCTCTGGGAGGAGACCCCGGGGAAGACCCAGGACACGATGGAGGGATTACATCTCTCGGCTGGCCTGGGAACGCCTCGGGATCCCCCCCGCAGAGTTGGCAAATGTGGCTGGGGAGAGGGAAGTCTGGGCTTCCCTGCTTAGGCTGCTGCCCCCGCGACCCGACCCCGGATAAGCGGCAGAAGATGGATGGATGGATGGATGGATATCTGAATATTTCTCTTTGAGGCTAAATAACTGATGCCAGACGCAGTAAACAGTGAATGGCCTTCAGCTGCATGAAAGGACTAAAGAGATGCAAAGCAGAGGTCAGTGGAGAGAGACAGAGAGGCAGGAGGGTGACTTGTAGCTCTGTGAGGATGACAGGTTGCTTTGCATATCCAGGAAGGTTTGGTGCAGCGCTGTGATTGGTCAGTGGAGTCTTGTCACCGAGTGCTCGGACAGAGAAGCATCATTACCTGAAGAGGAGCTACAGATGTGTCTTCCATGCTGCTGCTGCCTGAGGTGAGTTCTGCTGTATCACATCTGGATTGATGAGGCTGATAAATGCCACTGAGAGAGCATCAGAGCAACCCATTTGTGTGGCTCTCACAGAAGATTCTGCCTTCGTTATGTTGCTGATTGAGTCTAAACCTTTTTATTTGTGAGAAACAATTTGTTAAGAAGCAGGTAAAAATGTTGTTGTTTTTCTGAAATAAATGTTCAATGAATATTTAAATGTACCTGCAGGTTTCTGGACGTCCTTCAGTAAAACATGATGAGGAACATCTGCATCTCCGTCTCCCTGCTGCTCGTCCTTCCTCCTGTCTGTGGACAGACATCAGGTCTCAGAGATCCCAGGTTTAAATATTATGAAGAAGAGAAGACTTGGTCAGAAGCTCAGGCTTTCTGCAGAGAGAATCACACTGACCTGGCAACTATCAGAAGTCTAGAAGAGAACCAGCTGTTGGATGGTTACGATGGCTGGATCGGATTGTACCGAGAGGATGAGACACGTCCATGGAAATGGTCCAGAGGAGACGAGACGGCGACCTTCTTGAACTGGAAACATGGAGGTGAGCAGAACTGATGTAATGATGTCAAAGTTTTCAGGATTTTAGTTCAGTAAGAACATAAATGTAGATAAATCTGTGTTCCACCGAGTTTAGTCTAATCCTGATGGTTCCAGTTTAGTTCATACTGGTGGATTTCTCATTAATCTGGACTGAAGCTGTAAAAGTTCTGGGAACACCTCTGTTGTAGAGACGAGGAGGAAAGGAACGTTGTCACACAGAATACATGATGGTTGATTTAAACACATTGTGTCATCTTGTTGTAAAAATGTGTTAAAAATGAATGAAAAAAATAAATTAAATAAACCTGCAAAAAAGCAAAATTATATGTTCAGATATTCTGAATCACATCCAGAGGAAAAAAGTAGCAACGACTGTGTCTGAAAGCACCAACAGAACGAGACGAACAGAATTATCATTTAACATTTTTCAGGACGGTTCCTGCTTTTTATTGTAAATACAAGAAACGTTGAAATTATGTTGAATCCTATTTTATATGTACAAAGATTTTAATCAGAGTTTCTGCATCTGTTCTCTGCTCCTGTTTCTGACAGAACCAAATGACCCTCGAAATGAATTCTGTGCTGGTTTGTGGAATAATGACGGGTGGTATGATATTCCATGTCAGAGCAAACTTCGTTTCGTCTGTTCTGTTGAGAAGCTGGTTCTGGTGAAGGAGAACAAGACGTGGGAGGAGGCGTTAGACCACTGCAGGTCTCTGGGGGGACAGGACTCAGAGAATCCAGTCTCTGTGTCCTGGAAGCACAGCTACGACCTGGCCACCCTGATCACTGAAGATGACCATGACTACGCACGAGAGAGAGCACAACAGGCCACCACTGATGAGGTGGGCCACTTTTCTCCACTGTGTTGGTGTTGCTGAGCAGCTCATCCTCTGTGTTTCTATGGATCTCTCTGCTCCATGTTGCTAGGTGTGGACGGGCCTGCGTTTACTGGGCGACGGCTGGTTCTGGGTGGGTGGAGAAGCGGTGCGGTACCCGGATATTCCCAGCTGCCCGGCTTTGGGCTGTGGCGTCCTGGAGAAGAACAGCAGCACATCCTTTGGGATGAGAGCCTGCAGTCAGAGAAGGAACTTCTTCTGTTCCAAGAGGCCTGAAGACGATTGAAAGCCACTGGGCTCATATATCAGCTGCTGTATGGTGCGTACTCCATGGCTGTACTTCATGCTTCTGTGCTCCGAGATGCCGGATGTTTGGGGGTTTCTCTACTTTTAACCCTTGGAAGAGGTATGGTTGTTTTGCACTTTAAACAACTTATTCCTCATAACTGGCACGAACACACACACACACTTTTTTTCCCCCAAGATGTAGCAGCTGGTGGTCTGTTACACCGATTTACTATATAAATTAATTCATAAAGTATAAATTATATGTTGATATTCATAAAGTTCATGCTGACAACAGAAACAAAAAGCTTGCTACAACGTGGCAGTCAGACCATCAATCTGCCGTCATGATGCAAATGGCTTTCTGCAGAAGCAAAGCCAGCTGGGAGCCGACGTTGAGATGATCGGTGTAACAGGACACACCTGAAAGCCTGTCGGCTGCTTTGTTCTCAGATCCAGATGTAAATACCTGCAAACAAACACTGAAATGTTGATCTTTGGCCTTTTATGTCCTTGAATGTTTGCGATCTGCAGCGAAAATAAAGCGACTCCTTCGGTTCCTGTATGTTTGGAGGGAAACACACACACACACACATTACTGTTTAAATAACATCTGGTTTTATTTCCACAATATTCAACATGTTTTTAAATCCTTCTAAGCAAATAAAAAAGGCAATGGAACAGGAGTAATATCATGGTCTGTGTGATGACAGCAATCTGACACCCCCCCCTAACAACGACAGCAAAAAGTCCAAATCAGTTGATGATCAAGAGTTGGCGCCAGTCCGAGGCCCTCTCACGATGTGGATCCGAGCTTCTTCATCCAGCTCCTCCATGATTTGCTCCTGCTTGACCGACAGGATGGTGTAGCCGACTGGACAGACTGGTTAAGGGAAATGCTGCACCTCATGCAGTCATGCAAATGTTCCGCCAGATTCCACCCTCGTTCAGACGGGACTGGAACGTAAAAGGTTTTCACACTATCAACACTGCAATCAGTCACATGACGGACTGAACTGGTCCTACAACGCCGCTTAACCCTTGTGCGTTCCTACAATTCAGGACCTTCTAGTGACCTTTGTGGCCAAAAATGTCCCAAGTACAAAAACGGCTGTGAAATTATCAAAAAATTGATTTTTTCATAACTTCCTGCTCTCGCTAAACTACCAAACATGCATCAGTTTTTAGGATTTTAACCCTTTAAATATCAATTTAACAAAAAACATGAATTATTTACCATAATAAAACAAGATTTTTTTATTATTATTATTTTCCAAATAACCAGCAGGCACACGGAGGTTTCCTGATTATTAGTCTAGAAAATTTCAAATATTAAAAATACCTTTTTCATGAATCACTTAAAACCTATCAAAAATGATCAAATATTCAATCATTGTTAACCCTTTCAATTCCATGTTACTGACTTGAATTATTGATTATTCATTTAAAAAAAAAAAAAAAAAGGATGATCGCCCTGTGATGGACTAGCGACATGTCCAGGCTGTACCCTGCGTCTCGCCCAATGATTGCGGGGACAGAATCCACCTTCCTGAGTTGGACAAAGTAGTATAGAAAATGGATGGATGGATAAATGATAACAAACATTGGTGAGATGGGACTTTGGTGGTAATTAGAGGCTGGCATATGTCATAAATTTGAAGCTAAATTCATCTGATTGCATGAATATTTTTATGTAATATCAAATACTCCTTCTGGTGACCTTCATGGTGAAAAATGCCACACTGACTTCCATTAAAGCTACGTTTCAATGTCACTACCATTCACCACATTATACTCACCCGCTACTTATTATATGTAAAAATACTCAGGTTTTGTGTATTTTTAAAAAAAAAAAAATTAAGTTTCTAATTCAAACAAAGTGACATTTAAATGGCTGAAATAGTGAATCCTAAATGCGGTTTATTATGTGGCAGTTTTAAATAACTTATATTTTTGGGATTGTGGCTTGAAAATGCTGAGAATCCCTGATGAAGATGGCTGGCATAACTTCCACACATTCCCAGCATCACTGCTCTTCGTGACGTGAAACTTTGGGCCTTCATTTGGATATTCACAGGAACAGTTGTTAGTAAAACTGCGACACAGATGACAAAGCGTGACAGATATCTAACAGGATCTTTTCTAGAAGCAAAACATGTGAACAGAGCTCTATGTCATGTGACTGACTTACAGCAGAGCAGCTTGAAATATAGTTTTATATCTTCAGTGACAATCAGTTCTCTCCTGTTTATTCTTTAAAGAATTTATTCCATGAAATGAAGAATGCAGGAAGATGCTGGGATGGATGTGACGCCTGCAGATGTTTTTCTGCTCCACCAGACTCTGCAGCTGCATTTGCATTTCACAACATTTCTAATGAGCTAACTTCCTAATTATGCGTGGAAATATTTTCACGCACAGATCTGTCCTTAAGCACCTTTAATAAATGCAATCCCCGGACTGGTCAGCCTTTATGTTAGTACCAGTGCTTTAAGTGGGCCGGTATGCAGCGGTACGCAGTAACGACCCTTTTAAATTCTATCCTTTTGCAGGACTATTTTTTGCAGCGTATGGTGCATACTGGGACTTTTACAGGCTTCATTCAGCAATCAGAATACCCTCCTATGACTTCACCACATATCACAACTTTTATTTGTTGATTTTAATATTTAAAAAATTTAAAAAGTTGCCTCAAAAGAAAAGTATTGTTAATGAGCGGTTTAGATGCACAACGCTTGCTGTGGCCCACAACGTCACGTTGTTCACTCGCTTCTGTGTTTACATTGAAGTGGACGTGCTTTGACTGAGAGGAAATGTGGAGAATAAAAACTATCACAGCTGTAATGTTACAAACTGGAGAAGAGCTGAGTGATGACAGTAGTACTACTTAACAGTCATTTACTACAGTAGTACTACTTAACAGTTATGTACTACACCAGCCAACGAAGGTCAGATGCTGCAGACTAAGTGTACGACTGGTCAGTGTTTTGAGTTTTTCAAGATTATTTCTAGATTAAAGATAATATTGCTAAGTGTTATGGACCAGGTCGATGCTGGGAAAAATATATTTCACAGAGGAAAAGTGTGATAGTATTATGCTGTTAAATTAGTCTGTAATAAGCTAAATAAGTCTAAATGTAGAACTTTTATGTTTTTAACCCTTTCATGCAGTGGCCCTGTAGTGGACTCCTATTTACAAGCTTTTTTCTTGCATATTCATGAATGAGGAGGGTATTTTTGTAAATAAACCACTTCGGTGTCTATCTTTTACAAAAATGTTGCATTGTTTTATTATTATTCATGCATGAAAGGGTTAATGAACTTTAAGTTTATGTATTTACTTTTCAGTGTTATTTTTAATGTCCATGTAATGAGGATTGAAGTTCATAAAAGTGTCTGCATTTGTATTTGGGAAATATGGATTTGATTTAGAACTTGCTGTTTTTTTTGTCATTTATTTGCTATAAAACTATTAAATTTATAGATCTACATGTAAGTATTAGCCATGTTTTTGTCCCATATTTGCATGACAAACTGACAGCAAGTCATTAAGGAAGCACCACTACTTATTTTGTTCCACTTAAAGCTCTGGTTAGTTCGGTATTAACCTGGTAGGACCCGGTTAGTTTCAGTAAAACCAACATAAACCTGCATCCTGCGCACACTAAAACAACCTCCTACTGTTAGCTTGCAGTACAAACCCGCAACCTGTTTTCTCTCCTGCTACAATTTTAACAGTGGTTTCCATCTATGCGGTGGTGAAGAGATGAACGACCTCTGAAGGATACACATGCCGACCACAAACGCTCCGATACACAGTCCGGTCAGCAGGTTCCGCCTCCGGAGCCGGTCCGCGTTCTGCTTAAAGTGGTTTAGCTGCTGTCTGCGGAGAACAAGCTCCTTTTGTGCCGCTGTTTGCGCTGATTCTGCGGCTCCTTTCTCCGCCATGGCGTGTTTTTCTATCAGAAATGTTTTGGTAACTCAGCTGTTAAACCCGGAAGCAGAAGTTGAACGTCAGGGTTTCTTCTTTGGATTAAAACGGCCACAGAGTGTCTTTGACGCCCCCTAGAGGTCACATGTAGAACTTAATGTGCACTGAGATTAAATATGAAGGTGGAATAGAAAGATTACCATGCCCTTCTCACTTCCCAGATGTTCACAAACTGTTGCCACCTTCTAATTCCAGATGAGGTGATATGTTTTTATGAAATTTCAATGTTTGATATTTTCTGTGTCCTATTTACAATCAGGTATAATTATAAAGTCTGGAAACCATTGTGTTTTTCTGTTATTTTTTACGTTTCATCACTATACAGTGACTAACTGAACTAAATTCATCATACAATCTTATGTTCTCATCTCCAGATAGTATTGTCAGAATTTATTTCAACAAAATGAAACATAGGCACATATGCAGATGTAATTGTGGTTCAAGTCTCTAGCTTTAACATTGCTACCTACTTTCTATTCCATAAAAATAATACATGTACTGTTAAGTTTTTTGCTGTTTTTATTTCCTCATCTCACAGCTCAGGCCCTGAAACAGCTTATTCAATTAAAGTCAGCTTTATTTGTATTGTGCCAAATAACAACACTCACCTCAAGGCACTAATTCAATCAAATTTATTGTAGTCCAACTATAATATAATTACATCTGTTATATAAGCCCCATTAGTCTAATTTATAATAATAAATCATATAAACTAAGTCATAAAAAGTAATTATGTAAATAAAGAAACCAGCAGATTGCATGAAATCTCAATCCTCCATCCTGAGCTGCACGTGACAACAGTGGAGGAAAACCTCCAGCAGAACCAGAACCAAGAAGACAAATTGCTCTGAGTTCATGTTGAGGAACAGTGATATCGCTCCCTGGACGACTGTCAAGCAACTCATCAGTAAGAACAGAAGGCTAAATGCATTTCAGCTCAGAAACAACTATATGTATCATCATTTCTTGTTCTCCTACCAACTAAACTGCATGTGCACAAACACCAGAATAAAAACTCATTGATGAAATCAGCTAATTGTCTGATTTTTTTTTTTTTTTTTTTTTTAAAGAGAACAAGTTCTAGTGAAAGAACAAGGAGTGATTCTGAAAAACTCAATTAGTACAAAGTCAAGACTGATTGATTTACTCCCTCCGCCAGGTTATGTTATGTTTTTGCTGGTGTTTGTCTGTTCGTTCATTTGTTTATTCACAACTTTATGGAAAGATCACTGGAAATCCCTGCATGGTGGAGGTCTATATCGTCCTCAGAGCAAATGATGACCAAACCAACAAATCCAGATTTCCCCTCAGGCAGCTAAAGAAAATGGACAAACGAACTTTAAACCAATTAAATCTCTTCTTCTTGTTTCATGAGATCTTTTCATTACTGTAAATTTGTCACAACACACAAATGCATTCCAGTCATTTTAAGAGAAAAGATAAAATATACTGAAAAACAAAGTTAAATCCTCACTTTTGGTCTCCGTAATGCTGGATCCCTCTTTGTATTTACCTATTGACTGGTATCGCATGCCTCTTCCAAATCCTATGGCTTTATTATATAAACTTAGCTTCCAAACCCAACCACAGATAATCCTGACTGACATGGCACTGGCATCGTTGTGGTTTTCTCTTGGGTCCCTCAGAAACAAAAAGAAATTTAGCAGATTTTGTAAGCAGGTTGAAAGAAACAGACATCATCCATGTGCAAAATCAGCAGAGAGCTTGTTTAATGACACCAGTACCTGCAGACACATTAAAGGTGTGGAGGCGACACATCTCAGCTTCCTGGTCCACTTCACAGGATCACACTCCAGCTGGATCAGAATGTTTTAGTGCTCCTAGGTTTTTTTGTTTATAGAAACAAAATCCAGCAATCGGTCTCAGAAGAACATGCCAGGCTAAACCCAGCTTTAAGTAAACAGCTTGATCGTAAACAACTGAGAATCGGCACATATACGTCACCACACACACACACAGGTGTGGGACTGATCTGCCATGTTGGGGGAGTAAGCGTTCTGTTTGCAGCGCCGTCCTTTCACAATTTCATTCATTTAATCTTGATTTATACGTGATTAACACCCAGTGACTCATCTTCAGGCCTGTTTCAGATCATTTTGCCATGACTTCTTCATCATTTCTGACCAGTATTTCATGACATCATTTGTTCCAGCAGCTGTGTCCTCAGCTGCAGCAGCAGCTCAATCATTTACACATGAAAATTAAATTAACCAGAAGATTTTCATCTTCCATTTCCACCCTGGAGGCAGAACAATCATAAAAAACACTTCATCAGGAAGCTGATGTGCTTCTAGCTGACGGCGCGTTGGATGTGAAAGACCGTTTGGGCTTTAGGTGAGCAGAAGTAAAAATAGCTGCATTTACAATGTGTATCTTATAGGTTTTTTTAATCAGTCTCCAAAAGTCTCTAAAAAATACCAGAAAAAGTCTCCAGATTTGTTGCTAGTTGTTTGTAAAACACAGGTGCCAGATGCTTCTGAAAACATGAAATATAGCGCTGAAGTTGCAAAATTGCCGAATGTATGCAGCAGTGCGATCGGTGTAGCGGGAAATTGTTTTCCGAAAAGTATTCTGCAATGTTTGGAACACAAGCTACAACTTAATGCATCGATTTTTTTCTAATTCATGAATTGTAATTAACTTGTTTAAATCCCAGTCATAGTTTTAACCTTAGCTTAGCGAGAAACCTGAAAGAGTTGGTTTAAACAGTAGCCGGATTCCCCAACATGGCGGACGAGGCGCCCGTGATGTGCGATGTGCATTCTGTACACCGAGGAACACTGCAGCTCCTCGTTCCAAAGCAGAAAAAAGTCTAGTTAGAGTAAACAACATTCAGTTCTTTATGTTTGAACTAAAATGAACTCGAGGGCTGCACAACCAGAAGACCGGCGGCTCTGCAGGCAGGCGCTCAGGACCCCGCAGCAGGTGGAGGAGGCTCGGAGGGGGTGTGAAATGAGTCGGGGAGGTTCTTGGCGTGCTCCACCAGAGCATAGGAATCTCTGATGTCTGTCAGGCCAAACCAGAAGACGATCCACGCTCCATTCACAAAGCTGCCATCACAGTGCTTAAAATACCTGCACAGAAAAACAGATTATAAGTAAATATTGATTTAAATAGCTAGTTAATATATATATATATATATATTTATATATATCTAATCAGCCAATCACATGGCAGCAGCTCAACACATTTGGTCATGTGGACATGGTCAGGATGATGTGCTGAAGTTTAAGCTGAGAATCAGAGAGACAAAGGGGAATTTAAAGTCATGCGTTGTGTCACAAAGCTCAAGGGTCAAGTGAACGAAACAACAATGTGGTTTTCTTCACCTCATAGGCAGAAACTGAAAAAACCTTTTTGGATAAGAACTGATATGTTTCTAAGAGCAGCAGAAGTCCATCCATCTATTTTCTGAACCACTTTGTCCTATTCAGGATTACATGACCTGGAGTCTGTCCCAGCAGTCACTGGGCGAGAGGCAGGTAGACCTGGACGGGTCGCCAGTCCATCATAAGGCCAAAACAGAAAGACAAACAACCATTGACGCTCACTACTAGGGACAATTAATAGGGACACGCATACACGGGGAGAACATGCAAACTCCACACTATTCGAACCCCCCCCAGCCAAGGCTCAAACCAGCGACTTTGCTGTGAGGCCACGGTGCTAACCACTATGCCTCCATGCAGCCCTCAGCAGAAGTCCAACTGCGTTTATTCTTTTACAGGATTGGGTGTGATCTGTAACTCTGACCATGTGCACAATGGCTGAGGTTACATGATGATTTTATTTCAGTATTCTCCTTTAGATTTACATGGAAATAATAATTCCAAATTGAGGTTTACATGGAAAACGCGTTTATTTGCCTTTTCTTAATTCTGCTTTAGATCTGTGGGTTAAGAAGGTCTCTGACTGGACAGATGGCAGACGTACTTGTGTCTACCAAAAATAAACAAACTGCACTTCCTGCTTCTCGTTGGAACATGGAAAACTACCAAAGAACTAGGGCTGCTCGATATGACAAAAATTATGATCACGATCATTTTGACTGAAATTGAGATCTCGATTATTTAACACAATTATCCAGTATTTATAAACAACGCTGCGCGTCGTGGTGTTCTAGACTCCGTGTCGTGCATTATAACCGTCTAATGCACGGTTCCGAGTTGTTTAATCCACTTTTACCGCTTATATAGGAACTATTTTACGTTGGCCTGGATGTACGTTTTATACCAAACAACCGCTGTCAGGCTGCAGCGCGTTTCTCTCATTCACCTGTTAAAAGACGGCTGATCTGAACCAGCTGGTTAACACGTTGCTATGGTAACGCCCCGTAACAGAAGGATATTACAGTGTTTAACTCGCCGAACTATGTATAGGAAAATAATGCAGCCAGTTGTCACTGACAACGGTATAAAGTATGTTTAGGTGAACTTCCACAACCTACTGCAGTTATTCTACATTGACCTGCAGCCGGAGCCGACTGAGACTGGCCGCCTGGGAGTGCTTTAGGACGGGAGAGGCTCCCGCTGCTCCTTCCTTACAGTAACTGCAGAACAATATGTGCCTTCAAGTCAGTCGCCAAAACACCAGAAAAGTCTCTAATAACTTTGTTGCTAGTTGTTTTAAACAAAAAAGTCTCCAGATTTAGCGAGAAAGTCTCCAAGTTGGCAACAGTGTCTGAATGAAACCAAAGCGGCTGTGGGAGGAGTTTACAGCACAGCGCTGCAACGCCAGAGACGCTCGATTAGCAGCTGAAGACAGCAGGAGAGGAAACTGCAGAGAGAGAAATAATCACACCCTTTTATTTTTATGATTGTTGAAAACTCAGATCGTAACTGAGATTAAAATCCGATTAATCGCCCAGTCCTAATAAGAACCAGTTTTGCTTTTATTTTGATGATAATGTTAAAGCAGCAGCTCGACATGAGCATGCTACTTCATTGTTTTCAGCAGCTGAGGGGGAGGCAGAAGACTGCACGAAATATGTGAATCATCGTGACAGGAAAACGTAACGTTCATGTGCAGAACGACTGGAATTAACTTACACCAGAATTATAGTTTACATGATAAAGAAATTAATCAGTTCGGTTCGGTAATATAAGAATAAACCAGCCACTTACTTTGGAAATAAGTTTAATTCTGAATTGTCATTTTTATCTGTTTAAAGCAGATTTAATTTTTATTTGGAATTAAAGAGGAAACAAAACCTCTCATGTAAACGTGGCCATTGTGAGACAGTTCCTCTTTCTGACACAGTGCACCATCATCCCAATCACAAAGACTCTGCTGCCTCAGCGGGACAGACAACAGACTCCAGCCGGGCAGAACTGCCAACTGGCTATCCCAAAAGTTGCCAGATCTGTTGCTCGGCACTTTTGTCTACAAAAAGAACCACAGAGTTTGTGGAAAGTCCATCTCAACAAGCTGTGCCAGGTACATAAAGATTGTACGGCATTTTGAATATCAACCAGATAATAATGCCCAATGGTTGACTGGATGTAAGCTGTGTGTAACCTCCATTTATTTTAAGACAAAACAATCCCATTTGAATAGAAGGATGGAGGTGAAGAGCTCTGTGGAAAGCTTAGTGTTCATTCAAAGGCTGTTTCACTTCTACTACAATCACCAGAATTATGACACCATGATGACTTAGAGGGTAAAATCTGACCAAAGTCTTCATATTTCATGGTTAAGGTTGATGCATTTTGAATAGGAGACTACTGGTGACAGGAATGTGTCAGAGTTTCTGTTTAATGGGCATCAGCAATATTGCATTTTAAGGATTATGGTATTATAAAAGCCAGCATTAGGACTTTCATTTTTCCCAGTTGGCACCTCACAGGAGAACGAATTAGCAAGAGAACAGTAATAGAATTGCCCTCCCTGCTCTAACCATTAAAGCTATTTATGTTCCCTTTACTTACATAAATAAGTAATCGCTCCCATACTTCTATGCATCCTTTACATTGACATGGTTGTTAGGTATGATCTGTCCAGGATGTATCCCGCCTCTTGCCCAGTGATTGCTGGGATAGGCTTCAGCTTCAGATCCACCAGAGGGCAGTCCAGAGTTCAGAGTTGACCTCTGAGTTTTGACAGTTTAGTTTTTTTGTCCAGCTCCTGCATTAGTTACGTGCATAATTTGATCTGTTTTCAAGGGGTTTAGCTATCCTTCACTTGAAAACAGAGCACTACCATTTCAAAATCCCGACGGGAGGCGTTCAGTTGTATTGAAGAACTAGTCAATGAAACCCTAAGAAGAAAAAGATGTTGAAGAGAACAACATCAATAACTGTTGATGGAAGGAGCATGTGAAGAGAGGCTTTTTGAGTATGTCCACAACTGCAGCCACCAACCATTGTGAGAATGAGGAAATAAGGCCTGAACTAAACACTGCCCACTAGTAGATGAACTGACTTGCCATGGCAACATAAAAGAAGCACAGAAGGATAAGGGCAACGACTGATGACAAATTTTGAAATGAGCACCCTTATTTATGTATGTAAGGCATCAAAAGGTCCAATGAATAATTGAAAACATGGTGACGATGGAAAGAGATAAAAAGAGGCGGTGTAGAGACTGCAGTGGTCTGCGCAGCCATTAAACACATTGCTGCTTTTTCTTCTTTGTTCTTTATAGTGGTGTCACATGTCCTACTCTGCACAACACTGCCTCTATGTTTTCCTGTGGCACTACTCTGTTTGCTGTGTCAGGGCTGTATGTCTGCAAGCTCCATGAAAATGGAAAGGGAAAAGTCAAATCCTAGCAGGCCACTGGCCCTTGAGGACTGAAGTTGGTCCTCCCTGGTCTAAAGCATAGAGGGTGTGGGCTTTTGTCCTTAATGACTTGAACTGTTAAGATCATGAAAAGACAGCATGCAAAAAGTGTCAAAAGTTAAACTAAAATTGAGGGTCTTGAAATTGCTGTCCTGAGACTGTATCCTCCTCTACAGAAACCCATTACTGGTGTGTGTAGCATGTTGTTGACATGTGGAAGGTGCCTTATGTTTGTGTTATTTTTGGCTGTTTCAGTTGTTCAAGTGGTGAAACTGATCAAAGTTACTTCAGGCCTTGGAAAGTAATGAAAAAAAAATGAAGAGCGAGTCTGGAATTTTAATCAGTAAAATGCTTTGTGAACCTTTCTTCACATGAAGTAGAGTTAAAGTGTTTTAAGCATCACTTGGTTAAAAGTTTGTAAATAAATGCATTAGCTTTATTATAAAAGCTCCATCTGCTTTGTGGTTTTATTATTCAAGACTGTGTTTGGTAAGCAAAAAGCCAAAAACATGAGTTTAGCTAATTTGAACTATAGATAACGTTCTCCATCCACCAGGATGTCCCAGCAATCTGTCTGAGGAAGAGAACATAGACTGGGCTCTTATAAAATAAAAAAAACTATGATGAATTTTTTTCATTAAAACATGTGTAATAATGCAATAAAAACACCAATAAGTACAAACTAGGGCAGAAACAAAGCAGAATTTGTCATAAAAAGGTTTTCTTCCCAACTGTTTTCCCCTAACTGTGCATGAAGAGGTTCCATACTTCCAAGATTTTTCACATTTTTCTCTGCTTGGTTGTGCAGAAGGCCGTTCGAAGCACCAGGTAGCTTGAGATACTTGGAAACTAAACAGGCAGTATTTCTCCCATTTAAAAGTATAACCTTCTTGGATAATGTGTGAAAATCTATGCCATCACACAGCCCAACTTTAACCTCTTCTCCTCCTTTTCTTCAGTATAGGAGATCTCTGCACACACCAGGAAGCCGCAATGCTAACATGTAGCGTACCAACACGATGAGGGAGACCAAGCATTGCCTCCAAACCAAACAGTTCAAACCCCAAGCAGTTAATCAATCAATCAATCAATCAATATTTTATTCATCCCCGAAGAGAAATTCAAGGTTCCAGTACAACCCGTCCAAGGTTTTACAGACAAACACCAAACAATAATATACAGATCACAGATTCGGGCAGACTAAGGCCTCGCAGCCAGCTTTATATGGTGCCGCCTTTCAACAGATAAGAACAGCAGTACATTAGGATCCGGGGTAGAGGGCACTAAAACAGGTACCACCAGACTGTGCCTTGGGAGGGGGGGGGGTCGTTTGGAGAGAAAAAAAAACCCACTTCATGTACACATAAGCACAAATTAACACAACAGACAACGCAAAGTCCAGCTGGCAGTGAGTCAAGGGTTAGTGTCAGCCAAAGCCAGGTGCCACAGTCCATGTGGATATGGAGATTGAACATCACATTCCTTTCTCAAGGTGTTGTGCTGGCCCCAAGACCTTAGGGGGAGCCAAATCCAGATAAGATTGATTATTTGGGTTTCAGGCCAGGAAAATATTTTGCTCCCAACCTTGAGTCCATGACTGGTCTCACGCCTGCAGCTCCAAACAGCCTGATATTGGAGGTCACTTACCACCGATATGAGACATCTGCTCCACGCTGGAATAGATTCTGCGGACCAATGCCGGAACCACCACCAGTTTGGGCCAGATTGGCATCCTGCTTGCGATCCAGCTCGGTCAACGCTTGAGTCTATACACTGCTCGCACAGTAAATTCCGCTCCACAATTTAGGCAGCCTGCCCATATCTGACGGATTTTCAGGTATATCAGAAATCCGCCAGCTCCAATAAGCAGAAAACAGAGAACCATAAATCCAAATTTGTAAACATCCTCCACCTCTTCGATTGAGAAAACCGCCAGACACAATCGCGGTCCACTTGGCCCATGAGTCCAAGAGTCCGTATCCAGCCGTATACAGCCGTCCGCCTTCGCTGAGAGCAAGAGTAGGAATGCAATGTATACAGCAATGTAAGAAATACATGAGAGGATCACTGTCCACTTTACAGCATCTGATCATTCCTCCACACAAACAAGGTGTCATATGAAAGCAGAGACTCTGCTGATTGCAAATGTGCCTGTCTCATTGCTATGGGACAACAACTCTGGGAGCAGGCAGCCACAATAAAAAATCATTTCTTGCTTTATTGCTTTGTGGTGAAAAGTTTTACTCCTGTGACTCCTCCTGCATAACAGCTCTATCTGAACAGCTAGAAAACTGCTCATGTTCAATTTTTACCTTCTGTTTTTATGCAGTTCCTCATCAAACATAACTCATTGAAGGATAAAACATTTTCGACTGTGTTCCAGGTGAATTTACTCCAATGTAGTAACACATACCTCAGTTTTGACCCATCTGTAGTAATATCAAAGGTCCCAGCTTTATTTTGAAACAAGAATGATACATATAGTCCCTGTAGTTGTGAAGATTTACTTAATTTATTTGGAGTCTCTTATTTCAGAGAAGACCCTAACTCTCATCAAGAACAAATTGAGGTATCCAGTATGTGAACTCATATCTAAAACGTGAAAATAATCAAACATTAACATTATTAACATTGTTGATGGTCTGCTACCACTTTGGTAAATTTGAAGTAAGTGGGGCTGCAAGTTGCCAGTAATAAAATGTGAGTGCGTGTCTTACCATGGGTTGATTCTGTTGGTGGCTCTGGACCTCCAGAACAGTTTGCCCAGGTCTTCTCTGATGCACTCCCACAGGATATGACTGGTGCCCTGACCCTGCTTACTGCTGCTCACAACAAACTTGTCGAGGTAGGGAGTGCCTCCATTAACTGGCTCCATGGTGATGATGGCCGCTGCACTATAACTGGAGGAACACACAAAATAAAATCTCCTATGTGGAATTCCTGTCATTTAACTGATACTGATCAGATGCTAAAATAATCTCACACACCCTTCAGAGAGGTAGATGGAGTGAAGGCATCCCTTCAGAGAGTCAATGTAATCCTGCCTCAGAGTTTTAGCAAAGGACTTGTTGATGAGAGCCAGCAGACGGTCTGCATCGATCTCATCCAGAGAGCTGTACCTACACACAAAAACAAGCAACAATGTGTGTTTGTGCATGGCAAAGACGTGTGTTTGTTTTAAACCAGTGGGAGAAAATTACCCAGCTCTGGTGTGAGGGGTTAAGTTTAGATCACGACTGAATATAGCGTAACAGTTCGAATGACATGGTTCTGTGTGATATCTACCCACCGGTGTATGGGGTCTCCGTTTTTAAAGAGGGTCCCAGAGCCTGAGAAAGAAATAGAGATTTACAGAGATGTGTTTGTTTTTGTTTTTTTTTTTATTGGCAAGAAACACCTGCCCCACACTTACAAATATGGTAACCCCCTTTGGGATGTCTCAAAATAGACAGCTTTCCAAATATATATGTGTGTGTGTGTGTGTGTGTGTGTGTGTGTGTGTGTGTGTGCTTGTTTCTGTGTGTTCATGCTGCCGTCAGTGGGTCAGTTAAAGGCCTCACCCCTGTGGCTGAACAGCTCGGTCAGCAGGGTTCCCGCTGATGTGATCACAGCGGAGGACTCGCTGGGCAGTTGATTGAGAAGTCTGGCGATGGCGGTCACTTTTCGGCGCTCTGCTCCACTCAACCACTCTGCCACAGAAAGACTGGGCAGGTCAGTGGGCAACGACACGGTGCCCAGCACCTGTATGGGAAACAAGATGTGTTTCAGAAGAGTTACGCACCTCTGACAGCAGCACATAGTAGATCTGAGACTGTTCGGAAAGTCAACCAGCTATCGTGCCTTGTGTTTTGGACTTTGCAGGCCTCCAGAGCTGTTCAGGAATATCACTTTGTGGGGTTGAAGAGCTCGGGAAATGGCCGCCGTCACCTCCATTGGGTCCAGTATCACTGAGCAACCCTGCCAGTTCTTTCCCACCGGACAAACCAGCGGGATTGTTCCACAGTCCAGACTCCACTGCAGGAGGCTAGTGTCCACAGAGATGTAGGGAGCAGCACTGCAGGGCAACAAGAAGGAAAAGGACTAGGACTTCTTTCCACCACTTAAGCCACCAATTGTTTCCACCAAAGGATCTGCGGGTCAGGACGATTAACTGCAATGCTGCTGTGTTCCTACATCCAACCATAACTTTACCGGAGAGGCGGCAAATCACCCAGATCGTGATAGATGCTTCAGCTATATAAGACCATCACAGCACGAGGCTTACCTTACAGTATAACAAAAACGCAACTGAGCAACTACAGAGGAAGATGGCGTTCATTCAGCAGTTTGTGTTCTTTCCTCTTGGCGTCTGGCTGTTTATTAAGAGAAGAAGAAGTCATTCCTGCTTTGTTTTTATGCTAGGTTGAACAGGAAGTGTTTTTTTTTTAAATAATCAAAGGATGACAGTATTTCTCCATGGTTTTGAGTTGTATCAGTTAGATTGGTATCCCAATGGAAGGATTCCAAAAAAGTACCACAGGTCAGGTTGGATCCCTGTTTTCATGTGTAGAAATCTAAAACCCATTTGTGGAAATGAGGCTTTAAACCGTTGTATCCTGTACTGGACTTTTTATTTGTTCTTTTGGGTCTTTTTTCTTCAGTTTTTGGCCACCACTTTGCTTCCCCTCATATGGGCTGATTTTTTGTAAGAATGTGTTTTTCTCAAAGAACTTTGAAATTTGATTTTCACTTCACACAACCATCTTGTCTCAAGTGGAGAAAAACATTTTTATCTGTTGCAAAACATTATAGATTAACCCCTCCATTTGTATTCAAGTCATGGAATAAGTTTCAGTCCTAATGAAAAATATCAAAATATGTAATAATTCAAATGAGCGTAAACTCTTTAAATGGCACTTTGATGATCTGATGTCACTTTTTCTATGGGATAAAAATCCACAAAAAATGTTTTTGATCCAAGAGATTTTGGATGGCTAAAGATTTTATTTTAAAATCAGTTTTAAATATACTACAAACAAGTAACAAAATTCATTTTGATGCATTTTCTTATTCTTTTTTTTTTTTTTTTAAATATCCATTTTGGTCATTAGTGCACTAAAACTAATATCCACTGAACTACTGTAAAAAACCCAATATATAATAATTCAGATTATTTTACCCATTTGAATGCCAGGTTTAAGTCTGTTTTTAATAAAGAAAAAATACAAAAAAAAAATGTTTAGGTATTATTTGTCTCTATGATACATTTTGGTAACTGGAGGTTTATGTAAAGATCACACATTATTTAAATATCAATCTTAGTTTGTTCTACAAATGAAATATCCCAGTTCCAAAATCTGTTACGTAGATTTTATATGCTTTTGTTTTTCTTTTCAGAAAAGTGATGTTATATCTTCAAGCGGACATTTACAAGGCTGAAATAATTAGTATATTTACGTATTTGGTGGTTTTGATTATGACTGAAGTTGATTAAAATCTCTGTGTAAAAAAATATCAGAAAATATTAATCTGTTTTTTTTTTGCCAGAGAACTCTTTTGTTATCTAAGAACCCAAAACTAGTAAATTAAAGAGACCCACAAAGCTTCACACAAATGAAAGAAAAAATAATTTAAAGTTTTAGCTCCTTTGTTTACCATTACCTGCTTCCATGTGGTGCTTCCTGCAGGTGAAGGACGGACTCTGCGGAGAAGAACGGCAGGACAGTCGCAGAGTGCTGCTGCAGAGCCTCGGTCAGCTGCTGGCACTGCTCCACCAGCATCCTGGTACACCAAGACCCCGTAACTGGTTCTGCAGGCCCTTTTTCCAGGAGCTGAGTTTGGCCCATCACCACTACAGGCTTCATGTCCATACGCTGCAGGAAGGACAGTCCGAAGGCGAGGCTCTGAACTGTTTCCCTGCTCTGGAAAACAGAACTTTCCACCTGCAAATAGAACAAGGAGTCGATACACATTTCAAATCAGTCGGTCCTCCGCCTCAGTAAATGAAAACTTTGGCTTTATGGTGCTGCCAATTCTCTGCAGTTTTATATATATATATATATATATATATATATATATATATATATACATACACACACACAGTATCTCACAAAAGTGAGTAGACCCCTTACATTTCTGCAAATATTTTATTATATCTGTTCATGGGATGACACTACAGAAATGACACTTTGATACAATGTACAGTAGTCAGTGTTCAGCTTGTAAAACAATCTGAATTCACCGTCCTCTCAAAATAACTCCACACACAGCCATTAATGTCTAAACTGCAGGCAACAAAAGTGAGTACACCCTTAATTGAACAAGTCCAAACTGGGCCAAATTAGCACATTTTCCAACGCCGGTGTCATATGATTCATTAGAGTTACAAGTCCTCAGGTGTGAATGTGGAGCAGGTGTGTTTAAAATTGCTGTTATTGCTGTAAGACTGTCATTCTGTTCACTCAAAGTTCAACATGGCACCTCATTGTAAAGATCTTTCTGAGGATCCTAAAGAAAAGATTGTTGCTCAACATAAAGATGGCCTTGGCTATATGAAGATTGCCACCCTCCTGAAACTGAGAGGCAGCACGGAGGCCAAGACCATAACAGCGGTTTAACAGGACAGGTTTAACCCAGAACAGGCCTTGCTGTGGTCGACCAAAGAAATTGAGCGCACATGCTCAGCGTCATATCCAGAGGTTGTCTTCGAAAAATAGATGTACGAGTGCTGCCAGTAATACTGCAGAGGTTGAAGGAATTGGTTGGTCAGCCTGTTAATGCTCAGACCATACGCTCCACGCTGCATCAGATTGGTCTGCATGGCTGTTGTCCCAGGAAGAAGCCTCTTCTTAAGAGGATGCACAAGAAAGCCAGCAAACAGTTCTCTGAAGACTAGCAAACTAAGGACATGGATTACTGGAGCCAGGTTCTATGGTCTGACGAGACCAAGATAAACCTGTTTGGTTTAGATAGTGTCATGCGGGTTTGGTGGAAACCAGGTGAGGAGTTCAAAGACAACTGTGTCTTGCCAACAGTTAACCATGGTGGTGGGAGTGTCATGGTCTGAGGTTACATGAGTGCTTCCGGCACTGGTGAGTTTCAGATAGTTGAGGGAACGATGAATGTCAACATGTACTGTGACATGTTGAAGCAGAGCATAATCCTTTCCCTTTAGAAAATGAGGCCCAGGGCAGTATTCCAACAGGATAACGACCACAAACACACCTCCAAGACAACCACTGCCTTCCTAAATAAGCTGATGGTAAAGGTGATTGACTGGCCAAGCGTGTCTCCGGTCCTAAACCCTACTGAGCATCTATGGGGCATCTTCCAACAGAAGGTAGAGGAGGTCTCATAAGGTCTCAAACATTCACCAGCTCTGTGATGTCATCATAGAGTGGAAGAGAATGGCAACCTGTGTGGCTCTAGTCAACTCCATGTCCAAGAGGGTAAAGGCAGTGCTGTAAAATAATGGTGGCTATTCAAAATATTGACACGATTGTCCCAAATTGGACCTGTTTACTTCAGGGTGTACTCACTTTTGTTGCCTGCAGTTTAGACATTAATGGCTGTTCGTGGAGTTATTCTGAGGGGACGGTGAATTCAGATTGTTATACAAGCTGAATACCGACTACTGTACATTGCATCAAAGTGTCATTTCTGTAAAGTCGTCCCATGAACAGATATAATAAAATGTTTGCAGAAATGTGAGGGGCGTTCTCACTTTTGTGAGATACTGTATATGTGTGTGTGTGTATGTATGTATGTGACCTATGTATGATTGCATGTATTTCTGTGTACACTTTTCTGAAGCTATTTGCTGAAACGTTTCAGTGCTTCATGAAGCAACTGAAACTTTAAATCTCAATATTATGACTTTAAAATTTCCTAAAATATCTTTGTAGCTAAATGGTGGAATGGGCCTCCATATAAAAGCTGGTTTCACAGAGGAAGATCTGAAAATGGGGGCACCATGGGATTTTTATTTGAATTCTAATATGTTTAAGTCGTTTTTAAAGCCTATAAAGAACTGAAATAACGGGATATTACCTGTACTTTTCACATAATTTGATGTATATCATCTTCTAAAAAGACTGTGAATAAGCCCACTTTGGTAATGAGCTATAAATTGATGATGATAGACAGAAATATGGCGTGTGTACAAAGACTTGAGTCCAAAATGAAAGGTTTACCTCTAACACGGCAAAGGCAGGAGACTGAGCCGTGGTGGTTCTCTGGAACTGGGTCAGCCAGTACCGAGCCTCCCGCGGATCTCCTCCAACTTCACTGAGAAAAGCTTTCACATCCCGGTAAATCAGATTCCGGTTGGCCAGCGCGTGCCGGTCCGCGGCGGACAAATAGCCCAGGTTCTCCTGCTGAGCCAAAGCCGGGACCCTCACCCTGGAGCCCGCGGCGTCCGAGCTCAGCATGCGGCGCTGGGGCGCCAACATCCTCCGCTGCTGCTGCTGGCTGGAGCTCCGCTTCAGCGTGGTGGAGGACGGGCTGGGGCTCGACAGGTACTTTCCAGCCATGACCATGGCCCGACAGCCGGTAGAGCCGCTGTTCACCTTGGACATGCTACAAGCTGGGGGTCCTGTGGGGGTCCTGAAGCCTGCCGAGCCGACAGCTGGAGCTCTGCCGCGTGCACGCTTTCATGCAACACGCGGCTGCTGCGTCGGCATTTCTACAGAGCTGCACGAGGGGGGTGCATGCAGCTACAGGCTTCATTTACCAGCTGGGGGGGGGGGAGGTCTTACCGAATAATACTAAAACACTATATTATGGGATAGCCCGTTCTGCCTTTTGACAAAAACCTTATTTAGTTTATTTAAGAGCATTTTTCCCACGTTTGATCGATTCTTTCTTTTATCTTTTTCTACTTCTACTTACAGAATATGCTGAGATGTCATTTCAGAGGTTGCTGGACAAAACGCAGTGAGTGGTCAGATATGGACTATCTCAGTTGAACCTGTGTCAGGACATATTTGCCAGTGACTATGGGTTTAAACAAACGTGCAAATAAGTCAGCTTAGTATTCTTTTAGTGTCTTCTTAGTCTTTCTTGTGTCAAAGCAAAGATGCAGCCTGATGACAGACATATGAAGGTACGGTGAAGCAGACGAGATGTAACTGTATCTAAAACAGTCAGGGTCTGCTGGTGAAGCTATCAGAGCATCTCTTTCTCTGCTTCGCCTGAATAAACTCACCTAAAACCTTGAAAATCCATTCACTATTTCATTTTTACTATAACATTGTTATTTCTGTTTTTAGCTTTTGTAAAATGAATGGCCCATGTTGGATCCACACTGTTAAACTTTGGGAGATTTTCTTAGGGAGCTGCCTCCAAGTGATGGTTACAGCCTGTTTACACCTGCAAGATGTGAGAACTTTGTTCTTGAGGCCACAAGAACAAAATTCTTCTTATCAACAGAACTTTATTCTCATGGAGCTCTGAGAAATACTGTGTGATTGGTCGGGTATTTAACATGGGTGTAGTTAACCTGGGAAAGCTCAAAGCAGAAAGTTTCTGGCTCATGCCAGGTTTAACGGACAGTTAAAGCTGATCAAGGTGGTGAGAAAGTATGAAACAGCATGCAGCACGTGTCATTTAAAGACAGCGTTATTATGCCACACAAACAACCCCGCCCTGCCATGGATGATATTTCTCAGCAAGTATCATATAACCAGGTCAGTTGTTCATTGCACATAAAGACACAAAAAGCCACCTCACCTGTCTGTGCTCCGTCGCAGACAAAGCTTCGTATGGAGAATTAATGAAAACAACAAACCTTCGTTATGTCACTATTAGTTTACTTTCTTGTTTCTTAATTTACCGTGTAGATACATGGAGCATACACCTTGCAGACGCTGTTGTCTGCAGGAAGAAAAATGCCTCACAGCAGAATTCCCAACAGGATAAAGGAAACTAGGTCATGCTGTGACGATACATGCTAGAAGTTACGAAGAGTCTGAAGCCCCCCCCCCCCCCCCCCCACGGCTCATCACCGATGTTCTCCTGTAATTTAGATCTATTAACGCTTTCCTGGAAGAACTGCCCCCTCTCTTCAGATCCAACTTCCAGCTCAGGTCTCTCTTGCAGGTTTTTACTGAGCGCACAAGAAGAAATATTTGTTATGAAATCCAATCTTTTAACCATCAGTATTTTCAGATCTCTGATAGCGAAATAATTTCACTCAGCAGCTGATCGATCAGACCGATTGGCTGATTTAACAGATGGAGTAGCTTCCTGTCACTGATCTGTGAAGTCAAATAAAAGAATTTCAGGAGGATAAAAACTCAGTGAGTTATAAACTGTTTAAGTCGAGAAGCGGACGCACCAGCAGTTACCTCACACAAATCCATCTCTATGGCAACATGTCCAGATAAGGACACACACACACATCAGGGTTCAATTTGGGCTACATATAAGGTTTTCCTGCAGTTTCCATGGTGCCCTCACCTGTGTTTAACCATATAGGTTTCATGTTGGTTCTGACCGGATTTCGGTTTGGACCCCACATTTAGTCAGCCCAAATGGGCTCCCTGTAACCACTTAGCCCACCTATATCCCTTATGGGTTCATACAGACCACATGGGCTTTACATAAGAGCCCCATGTAGCTGAAACCACATGGGACATGAAAAATGTGCCCAGTTCCATCCCATGCCAACTCAGTACCCATCCAGCCAAAAATGAACCCCATGGGCATGCTGGCTGCCATATGGGGCCTACATAGGTCCTATATAACTAACCAACAGAGGCCCCCTGCTGAAACCCAGGGTGTCCGCCCAATGCGTAAAGCAAGCCAGGACTACCACTGATCCTTTTCTGAAATATTAATATCTGCAGACTTTATCGTTTTAAGAAGGAAGAACACACATATTTTAGTCTGCAATTTGGATAACAGATGTGGTGGAGTGAGAAGTTGCAGCTGACAAACCAGAAGGAACTGTGTGATGCTTCATGTCAACATGGAGCAAAGTTTCTGAGCAGTGTTTACCACACCTTGTTGAATTCACGACACCAATGAGGACAGTTCTGAGGAAAAAGGGACAACCTGATAGGAAGGTGGATATAATGCAGCAGACACTGAACATACATACAGATGGGTTGGTTGGTGTTCCTAAATTCTCCAGGTGTGAACTTGAGCAGTTGTCTCTTGCTTGATAACAGCCGGGATGGGCTTCCAACCCCATCAAACCCTGTTTGGAATAACTTGCTATTCATGAGTTTCACTGATGTTTTCCTGCAGCTACCATCTTTAGGACCCAGCGCTATCAACTGTTCCAGGTAAAAATGGCAATATTGCATCTCTCTGCAAGAGAAAAGGAACGCTATTTAAAAAAAAAAAAAAAGTATTTTAGGGTTTAACGCATATCTTATATAATCTGAACTGCTGAGTCCTCTGAAATCTGCCCAACATTAGCAGAAATCTACATGTATCTCATTTAGAATCCATCTTCCTACACCGGCAAATCCTTTAAGGCAGACAGGCGTACCAACACCTACCGCTACTTCATATCTGGATGGTAACAACTGAGATGAAAATTCATCACCTGGTGGACAAAAGTCTTTTCTTCATCAGAGGAAAGATATATTGTGTCCCAGCCAGCAGCTGACTCCATACTGGATCCATTGCCATGTCGGTTCAGTCTTTATTCCATACTTTACCAGCTTTGTGGGTGATTAAGACTGTGAGAAAAGTTTCATTTGCTATCGTTTTGTCTAGCTAAATATTTATTTCTGAATGCGTTAGTTTGTTGGGCCAAATAAAAAAAGTATAGTGGTAGGGGTGTTTATTTATTAATTTATTCTTTACTTGTTTGATTATAATCATACCTGCCAAGTTGTGGATTTGAAAATAATGGAAATTCTCTGGCATCCACCATGAAACGAGACGCGGGTGTTGGAAATGTTTTAAGTTTATTTACTCCCCATATCAAACAAAATATGGGAGATTTACAAGAAAAATATGACGTAAAAACAGGAGTTTCCCAGCCAAAACGTGGTACTTGACAAGTATGATTATAATCAATGTCAAAATATCCAGATAATCTAGTAATATATGCATTTCTGGCACTGGACATCATCAAAAGGGGTATTCCTGGTATTCTCGCCAGTCCGGTCCTTAGGGTGGTCCTAAAGATGGCGCTGTCAGTGACGTCACATGAAATCTGTGAATAAACAATGAATGGATGTGATATGTTCAATGACACATAGATACATATTGCATACTGTTCAGGTTTTTTAAGTATCTAAATACATGAAAAGTTCAGTTTAGTGAATGCAACACAGAGCAAACGTCCATTACTGCCTAAACTGGACTTATCTATTGTCAGTTTCTTAAAATGTACTGGAACCATACAAATATGGCACATTAACACTCCTGACTGAAAGCATTACTTCCAAATCACATCATCCTCTGAACCAAAACCTCTTGCTCATTCCAGGATCCTTAGTTCTGACTCCTTTACCCAGCTAACTGCCCCCACAAGCCATAATAACACTGACATGCCAAAGTCACACAGACGACTGGGCCAAATGACTTTACCAGCACTTCCAACTCAACTTGGGATTTTTGCAGTCTGAAAATCTGCTGACTCTCATTGTTGCTTTCTGCCTTTCAGTGTGCCTGCCACACTTATTTATATCCCCCCTCCGGTTGTCACTCTTTGATGACATCACACTTCTGTCTCTGTTTCTTCCCTATCGCTGTCTGTCATCAGGCTGGACGACTACATCTGCCCCGGCTGCCCTCCGGTCATAACACACGAACACACGCTCAGTGAGGGCAGTGCGGAGGTTCACGGACTGTATAATCTTCAGGAAGTGATTAAGGGGTGTGAGATCAAAGGGAAGCATTCCTCCTCCATCCCACCTCAGGGCAAACAACAGACAGCTTCCTCATGTTTAACTTTACATCTTTCAACACAACTGACACCCAACCAGCTTAAAAAAATGCCCAGAAATGCATTAAAATCCTTATTTAGGTCTTATTTCCTAACAAGGAAGAAGAAGTTGTGTTTTGCTTTGCAGGAAAACGCTTTTTAATGAGCATCAGTAAAAAGTAGAAAGATCTGAGTTAATAAAAATAATCATAATAATTAACAGTTTAAAGGTGCTTTTACTTGAACATTGAGCCTTTTCTGTCCTTTTCTCAAAAGATATTGTTTAAACTTATGTGTGTATTTGATAAAAAATTAAGATTATTCAACATGTAGAAGAAACTACCAGTTTAAATGCAGCTTGTACGTTAAAGTTCATTTATGCTACCTTGTGTACATAAACAGGAACATCCGTTCCAAGCCCGGTCATACAGAAACATCATCAGACTTCCATGCATCTCAAACGTTGCTAGGTCAGTTTATCCACTAGGGGGCAGTGCTGAGTTCAGAGTTTCCTCACAGCGGCGGTAATGCTATGAAGTTGTTGGTTACCATCTAACATGCCTGGCAGGACTTTCATTCTAAAGCTCCCACCCTCTCCACTTGTTGTACTTGTCATCTTCTTCTGCTTCTTCTTCTATGGTTTGTTCCTTTCGCAGAGTGTGCATTAGCCATTCAAGTCAACACTGCCCTGTGGTTTACAGTAGAATTGTTCCATTTTCTGCTTCAATCAATGGATCTGCAAAGATGCTCACAAACAGATCAGATTACATACGTAGACCATGCAAAGATGGACGAAAGAGTTTGTTCGTGTGCGCATTTTCTGTGTCGAGCATAAATCGACCTTTAAACCGGCCATGTCAGATAGAAGGGCCCGAGGCCAAAACCTGCACATCAGAACGTCCAGTCTGTCCCGAAACACAATTTGTTCCCATACTGTTTGATTTTTTAATGTTTAGTTTCATATCTTTTGTATATCTGCTTGACCCTTGTATCATGTTTTTTTTTTATATTTGTGGTTTCGAACAGCAATACTGTCAAAATTACAAAATATAAACTCACATTTTATGTCAAACCGATATAATATGAACACTTGTGCTTCAAAAATTATTTAGATAACTAACGTATAAACATAAAAATATGCTCATTAATATATGTTTGAAAAAACATATATATATATATATAAACATTCAAGAAATATACTGTGTATTTTTATTATTATTTTTATTAGAACTTTGTGAGAATAATAAAAATGAGATAAAAACTGAACTTTATTCATCATTTTTATATATATATATATATATATATATATCTTTTCTCCTCATGCCATTTGACTCCTGTAAAAACCAGTAGAAACCAGTAGAGGGCAGTAGACACCAGGGACTGTGTGAGTTTGTTTCTTTCTTTTTCCTTGCAGGTAAAACCCAATGACCCATAATGATGGTGTAGAATGTCAGTCATCGAGGTCGTGGTAAAATCCTTTCAGCTTGACGAAAAGAAACTGGACGTGTTGAAGACGGCTTGTGGATGAGAAGAAGTCCAGTTATGACTAATCAACCACGATTCGGTTCAGGCAGAAAGATGATGGTGTGATCAGTTTTTAGAAAGTAAATTTAAACAGATCACATTATGCAAACTCGACTGTAGAAGCTTCAGGTCTAATGTCGGGACATTTTTGGAGAGTAAAATAATGTTTTAGGACTTTTTTTATGTTTTGTTGGATAAGATTTGCTCAGGTTAATGTTAGTTTAAGTGGCAGGTTTTTCAACTGGGGTCCTCAAGACCCCCTGCCCTGCATGATTTAGAGGAAACCCCACTTTAACACACCTGATTCAGATTCATCAACTTCTATGCAGCCTGTTAAAGAGCCATTTATTTAATTCAGGTGTGTAAAAACTGGTTTTCTCAAAACCCGGTTTTCTCTAAAACCCGGTTTTCTCTAAAACCCGGTTTTCTGTAAAACCTGAGAAACGCAGGTTTAGGGTGAGGATGTCTTTGGGGTGGAATTTAATAGGCCAGAAATTTCCACACAGACATTCCCACATAGATATAATATCTGTTTAATATAACATTTGAATCCAGAAATGAGTAAGCATAAGTCAATTTAGTCAGCTTTTAATAAAATTAATGACATGTTCATCAGTAATATTCAGTTAAACTATAACGCACCTTCACACACCACTGCATTCGTTTTAGTCAGTATCTTGAAATAATTTGGACCAGTTCAATAAATTTAAGGGTGATAGTTTGTTTTTATTGTATGGAATTAAAATAATGATTTCATACAATTATTTTTTATTAATGGTCTTTAACGGAGCTCTGTGGAGGCAAAGCTTTGAGCAGCAGTGTTCCTAAGACTCCAACAAAACCCTCCCAACAAATAAATCTTTCAAATATGAAGTTTTTTTAAAATGTCATTGTTGAAAATGAGTAATTTTCCACATTTTAAGAGTTTTCATAGGGTTCAAAATTAACTTTTGTCAAACTATGTTTGTCCTAAAATGTGTAATAACTAAAACAATATTATGTTCAAATGTCATACATTTAAAAAAATTATAGCAAAATTAAATTTAAAAAACTTTCTTTAAATTTTGAAAAATCCATTAAAATGAAATTTCTCAAGACTTTCAGCTCGTAAAATCCGCAAATATTTCATTTATTTATTGGTTATTATAGTGGTGATGTAATAAGCATCACAAAGGTGTTACTATAGTAACTGGGATCAGATTTTCTCACAATGTTTGACCAAATATTAATAACTTTGAGTCAACATAATGGTTTAATTACTGCAGGCAAATTCAAAACTCTTTTACAAAGATTGCAGCATGTTGAACACAGTGGATGGAAATAAAGATAAAAAGTAATGATTTCCAGTGTGTGAAATAAGATTTGCTTTAACTCTTTTTACAAAACGTCAGTTCTGGTTGTTTGTGAGGTTTCAGCTACAGAAACTCTGCAGAGGGACCTGAAAGGCACCATCTACTGTACATTCACCAGAATCCATCAGAAAAAGACTGAAACTGAACAGTAAACACAAAGCTGGCATTGTGAGTTTCCTGTTTAATGGAATATTAAATCATAAATTTAACCTGCAACAGCTTTTTATTTTAGTTATTTAGCTAAATTTGTGCCACATCTGACTTTTTGAACCAAATATTATTTAAATTGTAAGTGTGATTAATTTTTTTAGCAGGAAATCTGCAATATTTCATCTTTAGTTTTTAAATATCCATTGGATGAATCTCATTAATGTTTCAGCTAAACTACTTTTTAAACCTGCATTATTATGTAAAATAAACAGATCTGTGTTTACCGCTGCAAATCTGCTGTAGAGCTGCTGATCATTTCTGTTTATTAGTTAATCTTCATTTTAGCAACAAAGTTTGGAATTAGGATGAAATCTCTTCTTACTCCATTGATTAACTGAAAATTTATCAGAACAAGTGACAAAATCTAAAAGGAAAAAAATGGAAATACAACCAATAAAAAGATCATTTTAAAAGAAGCAGGTAGAAGCACAAATTTTATTTAATTACACCTCAGTAAATTAGAGTAACAAACTATGTTTCTGTAATATTATGACAGTGATAAAAATTTTAAACTTCTGATATTTGATATGCTGATATTTTACATCTCATTCTGACTCATTTGCATTTTATTTTTCATGTTTGCCTGTTTGAAAATGCAGACTTAAAACAAATAAAGCCAAAAATGATGTTATATCAACTTCTTATACAAAATAATGTTTGTCCCAACAGCAATAACAGCTGTAATGATACCACATGAGTATGGGCGATATTATCATTAATATATTAACATCATATTATCATTACAATCCAGTGTTTCTCAAATTCTTTGAGTGACGAGCCCCAAAATAACATACGTTAGCGTTAGTGCCCCAAAGCAACAAATGAATGATTAATTGAGGTGCAGAGTTTGCTGTCAAGCTCTGCACTAGTTTGCTAATCATGTCTGTGTGTGTCAGGTGTGTTGCAGCAGGGAAACAACTCCTGCAGGACTGCGGCCCTCCAGGACCGGAGCTGGTCAATCTGCTGTGAATGTTAGCCTGGAAAACTGTCAGAATCCTCATGAAAAGGAGGAAAAGGGGTTTTTTTGCTGAATGCTACTAGACTGTATGGAGATGCTCATTTCAAGATTTATCTCTATAAAATCCTAAGTTTAGCTGAAACATCCAGGCTATATACAGCTGTATATATGTATTTATTCCCTTTCATTAAAGAAAAGGCTGAATTTACAACAGCCACTCAAATAACTGGAGACTTAAAAAAGGAATAATAACTAAAAATGTGCAAAAATATTATTTAGTAAAATAAGACGCTGTTTTTTCATTTAATTGAGTTGAAGAAAGAAAAACAAACAATCAAATTGTTCCTGGACAAATGAGAGACTTTTCTGTTGAACAGTGGGACAAAATACCTGTCAACAGGTGCAGAAGTCTGACTGAGAGGAACAGAAAACACCTGACTGGAGCGGAAACATTAAAGGATCGTTCAACTAAATATTAGTTTATGACTGATGTAATATGTAATAAATTATCTTATTTGTTTGCTTTTTTAAAAAAAATATTTGTATTGATCCAGAATTAAAAAATAATGTCATGATTTTCATAAATTTTTATTTATTATTACGTTAGTCAATTTCAGCTTATTTTATAGGCAGCTGTTGTTTTTTTCCTTTTTTAATGAAAGGGTGTGAATAAATATGAGCACAACTGCATGTTATATGATTATTTAGCGAGCCTTTGAAATGCTCAAATTTGAGAACCACTGATATAATCTATAAGCCTAAAATGATGACAGTAGCACAGGTTTACAGTGAAATAACTCCTGGAACAACACGTCAGTGAAAATGACTGAAGGGAGAAGCAACATAATCCGATGTTACCCTGCAAATATAAATCATGCACCTATTTTCTGTCGGAGAAGTCATTATTCAGACACAGAAATGTTATAAAACATGAAGTTTTGGAACCTGGTGCTGGCATGTGTGAACTAGAGACACAGAACAAAGCACATCTGAACTTCTTCTGCGGTTCAATGTGAACTTGATTAATTCTAGACATTTTTCAGCCATTCATATGAGAACATGTGGTAAAAGCTCGTTAGATAGCAGCTAATGTTTAGTAAAAGTCAAAGTAAACTCGGTGAAACATCGTTATCCTTTTAGTTGCGATAACGTCTCATCTGCTTCTGAAAACTGTAAAACTATTTTTACCTATAAATTGAAAAAAGCTTTTTTTTTTATTCGATTAGTTGCGTGGTAATAAAATAAAGTAAACATTTCTGTATGTTAGAAAACCGAGTCTAAACAAACCCAGGCAACCTGTTTATCTGAGCTTTGCTGTTTGCTGTTGGTCTGACTCCACTCAGTAACTTTAATTTCCCCGAAGCTGCTCTGTGGTTTTTCTGAGTCTGCCCACCTGCTTCACCTGTTTGGCTGCTCCTCCGTCAGTGTGGAGGATCATTTAAACACAGACTGCTTGTGGTCCATCATCCTGAGAGGCCTGGGAGCTTCTCAGATTAGACGTGTATAAATCCATCAACGTCAGGTCCAACGGGGAAGTTTCTCTCTCATAAGGCGGCTTTGTTTACATATAAAAGGCAGTAAATGTATGTTTGTTAATGCGTGGTTCCAGTGTCAAAGAGCTTTTTTAAATTCAAGTTTCACTTTAAAATACAGTCAGGACATCTGCAGCTTTATTTTTTGAGTTTTTTAATGATTATTCTTAGTTTTCGCCACTGATCACGTGATTTGCACATTGGTGACGTTCATTGGAGGCAAAAACATAAAAGTGATTTTATGTTTTAAGTAGTATTTGTAAATATAACTCCATCTTGTCCCGCTTGGCAAACACTCCCTCATGTAATCCTTTAACCATGTGGTTTACCAGCCATTGATGGGAGATGGTTCTGGATGCAGGGCTGTCAGAAGGACATCACAGCTGCGTACTTAGATACACTGAAATGTTTAAAGATATTTTGCACTGTAGATGAAAACTTCTTTACAACCAAATAAAAGTCAAACTAAATGTAAGAAACACTGATAAATCATTTTATTTACATTACAACTCTTTCTGCTTTTGCAAACATCAGAGAAATGTCTAATTAATAACGTGGTCGTCATGGTCGGATAACATTTGAACTCACCGTGTTCAGCCTGTTCTCATAACACAGTGTTGCTATTGTGCAGCGAATTGTGTAACGACTTATTAAAACATGTTTTTGTTTTTTTCTTTTGCATTTTATACTTTGTACACTGAGATAAAGAAACCCAGTCCTGTTATTTGACCAAAGCCAACTATTTAGTGTTATTAAGATATTTAAAAAGGGCAAATAATGAGTATTTCATAAATGATATGTTAAAAAATTCTATAGGTTGTGCACCTTTTCAATCATTATTTTAATTTTTAAAAAATTCCTTCACATGCAACAATTGATTTAAAGACGCATTATGTAACTTCTTTACCTTAAAACTCCACGTCCCGGACTTGTTAGATTACACAGCGACATCTAGCAGTTCTGGATCCGCTGCTGCTGAGCAGCGTCCCGAGGCCGAGAAACTGACACTTTACAACTTTTACATCCGGGACACGATGTGACGTTTTGCTTCACAGTGTGATAAGGAACTGGCTGAACATACAACGTTGCTGATTCAGCAAAGAAACATGAGGCAATTAAAAGAGGAAAAAGAGACAAAACAAGAGTCATTGTTAGATCGTCTTCTGCTGGCTGGAAAGAGCTAACAAGTCAGGTAGGATGCAGGATGGATGCTGATTTAACCGTCGATTGGGGGGGGGGGAAGTGGCTAAAGTTCTGTAGTGTCTTTAAGCAACATGGACTTTTCTTAGATTGGCATTAACCCTTAAATCAAGTGATGTGTTTGCTGGAATAAAACCACAAAGTTATTTTTCTGCACATTCAAGGTGGAATTGTGAGGATTGGTAAATAGCAGCATAAATGAGTGTAAATGAAGAAAAAGTGTAAATATGTAAATGGTTTCTGTTGTTTGTTTCAGTGCCATTATTTCTTCACCTGAAAGAAAAAACTTGATAGAATTACATGACGAAGAGAAAAGGCTTGCTCTCTGTTGATCTGCGTGTTATTTCTACAAAGTTCTGTTTGTAATAAATCCTGTTTTCTTTTTCTGGCTGGTCTTTATGCTGCTTTATCTATTAATACATTTATTTTACTTAAAATTAACTTTGTAATCTGACAGCTGAGGCTGAAAACATCATGTCTGCAAGGTGACTGGAAATAAAATGGTCAAGCTGCTACGTGTATTTTTACAATCCATCCATCCATTCATCCATCCATCCATTCATCCATCCATCCATCCATCCATCTATCCATCCATCTATCTATCCATTCATCCATCTATCCATCCATCCATCCATCTATCCATCCATCCATCCATTCATCCATCCATCTATCCATTCATCCATCCATCTATCCATTCATCCATCCATCCATCCATTCATCCATCCATCCATCCATCCATCCATCCATCCATCCATCCATCCATATATCCATCCATCCATCCATCTATCCATCCATCCATCCATCCATCCATCTTCTACTGCTTTTAATACAATACTTACAATACAACTTTGTTTATAAGGCACTTTAAAAACAACAATGTTGACCAAAGTGCCACATTGTAAGGGGTTAAAAAAAACAGAATAAATAACATACATTAGGACAACTTAAAAAAAAAAAAAAAAAAAAAAACATAACGACCAAAAATCGTGAAAGTGTCTTAGACCAATAAAGGTTCCATATTATGGAAAACTTGCGTTCTAAAGCTTTTTGTAACGGTAATATTAGTCCCTATCTTCCGTGTGTGAAGCTCAAAAATGATGAATTTCTGTTCCCTCTCGCTCGTTTTCTCCATGTTTTACCAAATGTGTGCTCAAACAGGTGAGTCTGAGATCTTTCCCTTTGTGACCTCACTAAGGAATAATACCACTCCACCCAGTAGAGGATACTGCCACTTACCTGCCCTCCTGCTGGCTTAGCTTGACCTCAAAATTCCTGAGTGGGCACCTGTGAAAGCTGCATCCTCTTCCCGAGAAGGGCGTGGAGTGGGCGTGGACAAGCACCTCTCCTGAACACTTAAAGGTTCAAAACACAGAAACAACCTGTTTTCAGTAGAGCTCACTGGACACACTTTGGAAAGGCTGAAATAAATTTAAAAAACAACTTTGAAAACAATGTTGCTGGACTTCTGGCAGCCATAGAAATAGTTGGAAACATGTATAATATGGGACCTTTAAAGGTTAACAGTACTCATTTAGAGTTGTACTCCCAGATATAAGCATGGCAAAGGGTTTAGGTGCTTCATTTCAATTTCTTTTTTATTTGAATCAAATTTCTGTGTGAAGTTTTCCTTTGTGAGATGGCTTGATTTGTCTGACTGGTTTCTGTTCCCTTCACTCACACACTCCCTGTTATCAAATCTATTTTTTCTGAGTGGTGACGCTTCCTTTGTTCTCCACATCGTTTACAAATGGAACGGTTGATCCAGGTTTCTGCCAGCAGTCATACATCCCACCGAGTCACGCCGGCATCAGGACGACATGGGGGATAAAAGATAAAACGGTGTCAGCAGTAATTTCCAGAGAGCTCAGTAGAAGTGACGGTGTGTGTAAAATGCTGCATTTTACCAAACACAACGATCGAGTCCTTTGAAGACTGGTAAACAGCTTGAAGGCATCTGAATCCCCCCTCCCCCTCCTCCTCTCTACTCCTGGCAGCACAGACACCCACAAATCCTCAGCGTTGCCACCCCGCCACTCTGCCACCCCGGTGCCACACAGAGACTTGAAACACTAAATTAAAGTCTGTTGCGACGGCGGATTTGGATGCAGAGTCAGGGTGGGCTCATTGGTGTGGTGGGGGATGTTGGTGAAATGCGGTTAGGTGTGGGTATAAAGTATTTATTTTGGTGATAGCAGGCTCCATCTTAGCGTGTGTGTGGTCAGCGTCTGTGTGTGCTGAAACCAGGTCTGGTCTCCGGTCATACATGTGATCTTGTGATTAAAACGCTGCCACTCTGCAGGTTGAGAACTAAACATGCTGTCAGATTCAGTCTCAGTTTATCTTCCTGCAGAGTAAACAAACACCCCTCTGTCTCCTCTGTTTGTTGCCTCTTACAGGATGAATATATAAACCAGTAATTTCATCTTTTATCACCTCTGTTTGGTCATCTATATCTGATTATCACAGTTTTAATTAGCGTGTTAATGATCTAGTAGTTTCCTGTAATAGTGCACATACTATTCACAATGAATTGTATGTAAAAAACAACCACAAAGTTCTGCATTAAAAACAATGTAGATCTTTTCATGATGTCTGTTTTTGCACCGTTACATTTCAATAGTATTTCCAGGCTTTTTAAAATTTTGTATCATTGTTTTAAAATCAAATTTTTAGCAACAAAGTGTCACATGGGCATTTAAAGATGTAGAAAAGCGACAGTAAAAGCCATGTTATGAGTATTTATAACGTTGGTGACTAATTGGCCAAACATAATAAGCTACACACTCTATCTGGGGTCCATCACATGTAATAATGATTTATCCAATGAAAACCAAAACATCAAGAAAAGTAAAGACTTATGATGACACAAGATGTGTTCCCATTACACTCACACAAAACACAAATCTCACAACAAAAAACTGGTCATGGAAACGCCAATATTTTGAAAAACCTGCCTAAAAACACTAAAACACTTGCCCGTTTTTAATAAAGGAGTTTTATTTCTAACCAGTTTGAGCTGGATTTTTATTTCCAATCACTTTGAAACCTTTCCTTATGCTGAAGTACACACATTTATACATACTTCATACATTTCTGTACCAAAACACAAAATACATTACTGTCACTCAGAGTAGTGAAGTCTTCTCTCACAAGGACTGATAATCAGAAAATGTTACTTTCCTTACAAGAAGGAAAAGATAATTTAATGGTTTACTGATTGGGAACCACTCCAGCACACAGATTGTTTCCTATGCACAAGCTGGAAAACCACTGAGGCATACACGCCATGAGACAACTTTAATTCTAATGAATGATGAGTTGATGTGTAATCTGATGTACGGTTCTTAACATGGCTTAATACAATATCTAAACCTTACCACTGGATTCACTCACCACTCAAGGTAAACAATGAAAATGGTGCAATCTATCAACTGTGACACCCGCAGCAATCCTAGCCAACTGTACAGTACATTTAGCTCATTTATCTGAGTATATTTGTGGTTTTCCAGATAACCATACGAATATTTAACTTGTGCACACATAATATTAATATGTCCCGTTGGATTCCTGATTAAATATTATTCTTGAATCACAACACGCTTTGGGATCTTCAGCAGTTCAAAACTGTTGCTAAAACAGCAGCAAAAATGTATTTTCTCTCAGGCATATTTTGACTCCATACTGCAGTATTAACAGGACCCCTGCAGTCTCATAGAAAAACAGAAGGTAGCCTTCGTAGTTTATTCGTAGTCACCAAACCCTCCAAGTAACCATTATTAGTTTTTAATGCATCAGGATGAAATAGCACAAGAGCATTATACGATGCAATGGATAAACATTATTATTTAAGCTATTAAAAACATACTATCATGTAAAATATAAGAAAGTACAAGAAAAAAAAACTATCTTACACTCCTTACCTTACCCATGTGTGGTTTTGGTTGGTTACTATGAAGTATAAATCTATGGAAACAGCAACTAAAACCAGAAGAAAAGTGAACAAATAAAAACAAAGGAAAAGTAAAAATTTAGTTTATTTCGGACATGGCTTTTTACAACTTCACATCACAACACAACAAAACAAGTCAAAAGCCCATCTTAGTGCACCACCGTGATGGAAAAGAAGCAGGACGAAGGAAAATCTGTGGCTGTAAAGACCCAGCAGGATCTTTCTCAAAGCACTTAATGATTACTTAACCTCCAGATTTTCTGATTTTCCATCAGGGGCAGTGTACATCAGGGATATTGAACCAAAACTGAAGCACTTAAGTTTAAAAAAAGATTTTCTATTAATCATCATTACAAGAAATTAGAGTATCCACAGCAAATCTCCTAAGGCGGTATTTACATCAGCCTCTGTACGATTACAATCCTTGTCCATTTCTTTGGAAGGACTACTTTGTTTGTGAATGCACAAGCAAACTCTGATTCAAATAAAAAAAGGAGACTTGATTCACCTACAAACGTAGGTCATGGTTTGTTTCCAGTGGACCAAACACTGCAAGCGGTCTAAAAAACAAAATGCATTGTAGGTTCTGGGCTATGAATCAAGGATAAACACAACCCAAACATACAAGCTTATGGGGCGTTTGGCGGCTCTGGACCGGAGAATTGTCTTACGGTCAGATGTGAAAGAGTTTGGTAAATATTTTGATTGAATTGTGATCAACCCAAGATCACAAGGATCTGATCCAGCTTCATGTTTAGCTGTTATGTACAAGAAACCAAAGCTGATCTGCTTTAACCAATAGATGAACCTGTTGTCTCCATGTTGTGTCCGGTCGTCTTCTTCAGTAATTCTTGGTGCAGCGCCTCCTTTGATGGAGAGTGGAGCACGTTTTTTAAAAGGTCTGATTCATTTCAGTACTGCAGCCTGAGCGCAACCTCGGTCGAAGAAGAATACTGCGCCCCCCTCCACCCCCAATCCCCAACTAAACCGAATCTCCAATAACACCAAGTCTAGTGGACTATCTTGATCTGAATGCACTCTACAATGCATTAGTCCAGTCCAGTTCAGTCCAGTCCTTGAGAACCGGTGTCTTGCAGTTGGATGTTTCTGTACTTCAACAAGCAATAAGTGGTTCACCAACAGCTTGTTGTCAAGTTCTCCACAGTCTGTTGATGACCCATCCATTCGTCCATCAACTGCAGGATACCAACCCTGGAGGTCTGAAGTTGGTGATCCCTGCTTTATGCCAAGTCTGCAAGTGGTGCTGTAGCTCTGCTGCAGAAATACAACAAAAACATGACAGAAGACATGGAACATGTGCATAAACATGTAATGTAAACCAACATACAAAGAAAAACAATTGCACAGAAATTTATACATTTGTGTTTTTTTATACAGGTTTTGCTGTAACAACATGCTCATTTACATATTCAGCGTGAACACAGCAGTTATACTTGTTTGCTGTAGCTGCTGGTGGAATTGGCGCATGCTGGATAAGAGAGACATGAAGCTGCTGTGTGGCTACATCAGTTCAGGAAAAATGCATATTGCATTCGTATATGGACTGGATTTAGCACAAGTTGACTGAAACATTCATTTGTTTTAAGTTTTGTCACTTATTTTGGTCCTACGGGGGCTGAATTTCTGCAGGTTTAAACAATAGAGAGTAATACAATAAGGAAACTATAAAATCATTATGTGATAAAAATCTCAGTCACCATCAACAAGTGGCTCATCGGATGGTTAAGGAAGATTATTGGTGTGGTGCATAACAAATGAGTAAGTAGGAACTACACTACACTGTTCATGTAAATGACAAGTCCTCCTCACAAACTACAGTAAGTCATGGAGTTCCTCAAGGTTCTGTACTTGGACCAATACTCTTCACGCTATATATGCTCCCTTTAGGCAAAATTATTAGACAACATGGAATAAACTTTCATTGTTATGCAGATGATACTCAAATATACTTATCCTTTAAACCAGATGAAACAAATCAGCCCAATAGGCTACAAAATTGTCTCATAGACATAAAGACTTGGATGTCTAGAAATTTTCTCCTCTTAAACTCAGATAAGACTGAAGTCATTCTCTTTGGATCTGCATTACTTCAGCTTCCAGTGCTACAGTGAGAAACCTTGGAGTAATATTTGACTTGGACCTGTCCTTTGGCCCACATATTAAGCAGATTACTAACACAGCCTTCTTTCATTTATCTAATATAGCCAAATTGGGGACGTTCTATCTCAGAGTGATGCAGAAAAACTGGTTCATGCTTTTGTTACTTCGAGACTAGATTACTGTAACTCTCTATTACTGGGCTGTCCTAAATATGCCCTGAAAAGCCTTCAGCTGATCCAGAATTCTGCAGCCAGAGTCCTGACCAGAACCAGCAGGAGAGATCATATTTCTCCAGTTTTAGCCTCTCTTCATTGGCTGCCTGTTGAATCTAGAATAGAACTTAAAATCCTTCTCCTTACATATAAAGCCCTCCACAACCAGGCACCACTATATATCAAAGACCTCATTGTTCCTTATATACCAAGCAGAGTACTTCGTTCACAGACTGCAGGCTTACTTGTGGTTCCTAGAATCTCAAAGAGCCGAGCAGGAGGCAGAGCCTTTGGTTATCAGGCCCCTCTCTTATGGAATAAGCTCCCAGTTAGTGTTAGGGAAGCAGACACCCTCCCCACCTTTAAGACTAGACTGAAGACTTATCTTTTTGATAAGTCCTATAGCTAGGGATGGTTAGCATCCCTTAGTTATGCTGCTATAGGTTTAGACTGCTGAGGGACATTTCCTGATACACTGAACTTCTTTTTCTCTTTATCTCTCTCTTTTATCCCCCCCCCCCATAACAGTGTTGCATCATTAACATGTATGTCTCCTGTCTCAGCAGGTCTCCCTGGCCGGGAGTAGCAGTTCCTGTTGTCTGTTGTCTTTCTGTCCTCTTCCCCCCACACAGCAGAGGCAGATGGCTGCCTGTCCTGAGCCGGGTTCTGCCGGAGGTTTCCTTCCTGTTAAAAGGGAGTTTTTTCCTTCCCACTGTCGCCAGTGTGCTTGCTCAGGATGGGAGATTGAGTTGGACTCAACTCAATCTGTTGGTTTCCTTATATAGGCTATTATGAATTGGCTTTCATTATGTTTTCCCCTCTGTCTGTAAAGCGTCTTGAGATGGCATTGTCGTGATTTGACGCTACATAAATAAAGTTGAATTGAATTGAATACACTTTACACTTTGTGGTTATATGAGAAGAATAAGCAGTAGTCATTTCAATAATAGTCAATACTGAAGCATCTATTCTTCCCACCAACGTTCATATAACTAAAGTTTCAGGATAGGTAGGAAGTACTTTTTCTTTCACCTGCAACAGGCATACAAGGCACATCCTATTTTGTTCAAATGTGCAGTAATAAATATGTTAATGACACAAGAAAATGTCCAGAAACACGTAATCACTAACTGACCAATCATAATGGAGTACTTCCGCGTAACCATGCTGCAGGCAGGAGTGCACATCAAGTCTGGCAGAGGTGCCTCTGTGGACCAATGTGGAGCATACTGCTGAGATCCCGTAACTGACTTTACTTAGCAAGTATCAATCCAGCTTGAGGCAACCAGCATCTGTTAAGCTAAAAATATCTTTAAAATAATTTATTTAGGTTTTACCAACTTATTATTATTATTATAACTTTAATTTACCCTCTTACACAACTTAAGAAAAACTGGGGAGAGACATCCAATTTCTCAAAACTGCAGTTTTTATTCAGCCTTTTCACAAAATAATAAAAAAGAATAATTTTTTTTATTTTTTTATTTTTGGTATTTTTCACATTTTTTACCATGTGATAGGTCATATTGTTGTAGTGTAATATTTTGATTCATAGTATCTATTAGGAGTCGGAAGACAAGTGTCAGATTGTGTACGACAGGGTTCTGAGCAAAGTTTGTAACACAAACTGGTGCAAAATGTCCCAGGAACTGTATTTATCAGATATGTTTGGCTTTATAGGGTTAATGTTGGTTCACACAACACACACCTTACAGCAGAGTTAACTCAACCATGCTGCTGGTTGCCTTGCCTTGGAAAGCCTGTCTTCCATCCATCCATGTTTTTACCAGCTTGTTTCAGTGCAGGGATGCAGGGAACTGGAGTCTGTCCCAGCAGCAGAGAGGCAGGATACACTCTGGACCGGTCACCAGTCCATCACAGGTCCAACACAGACAGACAGACAACCACTCACACTCATAGGAAGAATTTGGAGTGAACAATGAACCTTTTGGAGTGAAGCTGGGGAGAACATGTAAAACTCCACACAGAAAGCCCTGGCTTATTCTGTTTTACCCTTAGGCCAGGAATTCTCAGTCCTGGTCCCTGAGGGCTTGGTGTCCTGCAGGCTTTCCAAGTGTCCCTACTGGAACACAGTGTGTATGTAACAGACAAGCTCTGCACGTTTGTTACATACACATTGATTTCAATCAGATGTGTTGCAGTAGGGACACTTGGAAAGCCTGCAGGACACCGGCCCTCAGGGGCCAGGATTGAGGATCCCTGCCTTAGATGCATGCATGGAGGCACAAATCATCTAAAGTTCACTCAACTCAAGAAAACTCAACTGCACAGAAACAAATGTCTTTCAAAGCAAACTGCAGTTTGGATTTTAGCATTTAAAGCCTGAAATTGCTCTACAGTGGTGTCGGCAGAACTACCTTCAGTCACTGAACACACAGTCCTGAATATTTTATCTGTCAGGAGTTAAAAGATTTTTTTCTTTCATTCAACCTAAAAAGTCTCAATAAAATGACATTTTTAGGGTTGAGAGTCAAGTTATTATCATGTGTTTTGGTGGGAGTGTTGACTGCCACAAAAGAAGTTTTAAATCAAATAAATAATATAATAAAATAGGAATAGGTACCAATTTAATCCTCTTCTGTGAAGCACCTTTGCACACACTGGATAAACAGTGAAAAAAATACCCGCCTTGTATTTCATCCAGGATTTTTTTTCTCTTTCCAACAGAACACCCCTCTCATTTGTTTTTACCCAAACTGGTGAAATTCCAGCACGAGGCGAACAGGGTAGGAGAAGGATGGAGGAAAAACACGTTGGAATTTTCTTCTCCTCTCAGATCTTCAGGGTTTCTCAGCAGCAATTACGCAGAAGTGTTACCAGATGCTTCTCACCATTGTTGGACGCACTAAGAAAAAAAAAAGCATCTGCACAAACTCTGCCTATCTTTCAAGGCAGGGAAAGGGAAACACTCTGTCCCTTCTTTTTTCTTTCATTTACGTCAGTGTGAGTGAATATTTCAGTCAACGAGGGTCGGTGAAACATGCGTTGTCTGGAAGGAAAACACTGGAAATTTCAGTTTCGTGTCTTTTTCCGAGCAAGCAGCAGCATTTGGTTTCTGCGTATTATCTCCTACGTGGCCTCGATGCTGATCTCCACGTTCAGTTTAAGAAAAACACACTCATGACGTTCGCATGAAGCTTTTCATGCATGCACGCGTTGACACAAGCGCACACATTTCTGCCTCAGCAATGTGCTTTTTCTCACTAAAAACACCGTCATGACATAGAATTATGATTTTCTGTCACAAAGCGTGTTTCTACCGGCAACAACACCTTTGTAATCCCAGTCACCCACTGGGACACCACCTCCACAATGGCCTGAAGCAAACATCGGTGTTGAAGCTGACTGAGGTTTCTGCTAACACCCCAGGTTTTCATAGCCAAACCAAGTCCATGTCCATGAAGTGTGTGTGTGTGTGTGTGTGTGTGTGTGTGTGTGTGTGTGTTCTAATGCTAAAAACATAAGTTGATTGACTGCAATGAATTAAAATCTTTATATACATTCATTTTATTATTATTTATTCATTTGATTTATTTTATGTATTGTAAATTTATTAATATATTTATTCATTAATTAACATTTTTTTTACTTACTATTTAGTTATAAGCTTTTTATGTACATTTCTATTCGTTTTAAATAGCAGTTAAATATGTGGCTTTCTGGTTTTTTGTATCCTTTTAGCAGGTGCATTGTTTTTATTAACACCTTTCTTTAAATTTTCTACCTATTGCTTTTATTTGACCTTATTATTCAACATTTTTAACTTCAGTGTTTTCCTCATGGGGTTATGACAGCTCCGTCTGCAGGGTCGTTGCTATGATGTTGACCTTTGTCTGGATGGTGGGGATCCTGCAATGCAGCCCTGTGGCTGGGATGAGGACCTCTACTGTCCAGATCTGGGTGGTTCTCAGTGGTGATGGACACTCTGGTCCCAGGTAGGCTGGTTCCTGATATGAACGAATCCCCAACATGTTGTTTCCTCACAGGAGCCTCAAGCCAGATGTTTATTTCCATAATAATATTCGGCTGAAGAGACATAAGGCTGAATACATGATGTGTGTGTGTCTGAATGCTACTGTTTGTATTAAAAGTGTTTTAGAAATAAAATTTGATTTGATATGATGAGTCTTGATTAAAACTGATTGATATGCAGATTATTTTATTCAAGCTCTCTGTTAGGACTCTACACACTCAAAAATAGAGGTACCAGCTTGTACCTAAAAAGGTACAAATGCTTGTCGCTGGGGGTGTACTCTTTTGAGAGACATTTCTGTACCCTTCAGTTCTGGTCTATTTTTGTACCTTATCAAGTTCAACCTCACCTTATCAAGTTATGTTTTTTAATGTTTTTCCCAGCATTAGGCCTGGTCCAATCCACTTAGCAATATTATCTTATCTTTAATCTAGAAATAATCTTCAAAAACTCAAAATACTGACCAGCCATACACTTAGTTTGCAGCATCTGACCTTCATTGTCTGGTGTAGTAAATGACTGTTAAGTAGTACTACTGTCATCACTCAACTCTGCTCCAGTTTGTAACATTACAGCCGCAATAGTTTTTTTTTCTCCACCTTTCCTCTCATTCAAAGCACGTCTACTTCAATGTAAACACAGAAGCGAATGAACAATGTGACATGCGACGCGATGTTATGGGCTACAGCAAGCGTTGTGCGTCTAAACCGCTCTTAACCATGCATTTCTTTTGAGGCGACTTTTTACAACTTTTTTTTAATTAAAATAATAGCACTGCTGCTAACAATAGTTTTTGTCACGACAAACATTTTTCAATGCTGCAGGTACCCTTATGGTCGAAATGGTACAAATTTGTACTTTATGTCACTTTGAACCCTTTTTCGTACTCTGAAGGTGTGCTTCTGGTCTCTTAAAGACCAGTGTTGTACTTTTTAGAGAACATTTATTTAAAATGTACCTATATGTACAGAAATGTCCTTATCTTGTACCTCTATTTTTGAGAGTGTAAGGGTGCTCTCACATCTGGATAGTCCACTAGACTCGTTGTGATTGGGGAGTCGTCTCAGTTGTAGGGAGGTGTATCCATGCAGACTGAGAGCGTGTTCATGCTGTACTTGAAAAAAAACAAACTTTTACAATAATATATCCCCATTTCCACCAGAGGTGGCGCTGCGCTCGTATTTAGCAAAAGAGAGGACAAGACCCGCATGAAGAAGAAAACTGATGCGATTTAAACATCGAGACGAAACCATCGCTGTTTTGGGTTTTTACTTTGTCTTATGCAAGTATACTGCAGAAATACCTTTAACAGTAGACGCAGTATCGCTATGTATTTACCCACAATGCAATGCTACGCTGAATGCAAGAAGTGAATTTTTTTCGGGGTGCAGTCCGCTTCCTCCATTCCTGAATTTTCTTGCAATCTATCGAGACCTGCGTTTGTAGGCAGACTGAGTCTGTTTCTATGATCCAAATCAGAATTCATTTGGCATCTTTCACATTTCTCCAAACAAAGTGAACTTTCCGAGCTAACGGACTGGGATTCGAACCAAAAACTTATAGCTGCTTTGATGAATTTGAAGTGTGTCTTCAGCAAACAGGAAGCGCCGACTCCTTAATCATTATTTGTTCCTCAGTTCTGCTGAGAATCCCCGCAGGGAGGGCTGGGTCCTTCATTTGTGGCCACTTACAGGCTGCTGGGTGGAAAGCTTGGTATAGTATCCCTGCAACACTTTCACAATGGGAATCAAGCAGGGAGGAGAACTAGAGTAAAATTCTGTAAGGACAGATTCATTCATTTCCAGGAACGCTTGTATGTGTCATTGGAAGACATTTACAGAACATTGTTTCCTGAACAGCACAAAACTGCAGTGGTGCAAAAAACAGCTAAAAAGAAATAAACAAATAGACTTTCAGGATGGAGAATGAGCAGTGAAAACGTACTGTAAATAGATCAAGTCTCAAAACTCCACTGCTGGAGCTTGTGTGACAAGTCAAGAGATTATAAGGTGTGTAAAACTGTTTCTACATGGAGATTATCCTAAAGAATAATTAATTAGAATTCAGAACATATACTTAAAAAACAAACATGAAGGTTTAGAAACCATGACGTGTGTCACCGCAAAGACAGTCACAGACAGGTCAGTTAAAATGACAACAAACATGACTCAGCAAATCAGTTCACCTCCAGCAGACTCAGTTGTGTTGACAATATAGAGCAGACAGCACTGTTGTGTAGAGACGAACCCTGTAGATGTGCAGGTTTGTCATTTCCTTTTGTCATGTTCAGGACTTCTGTTTAGTAGAAGTTAATGTTGAGAGTCAAATAGTTGTTTTGTGGCTCCAAATTAGATTTATTTGTTACGAAATGTAGTTAAAATGTTTGTTTTAAATGTTGCAGACCAGTGGGTCCCCAACCAGGACTCCCCAAAAACCACAGGGGGTCCCCCAGGCTTTGATTATTCAGAACCAGTGGCCACGTTTACATGGGAGTTTTAATTCCTCTCTAATTCTGAATAAAGGTTATTCTGCTTTAAACTGGTCAAACATGATCATGTAAACACCTGTTTCCAAATGAAAAAGTCTGTTAAGAATTAAACTTGTCTGGTTTATTCGCATTTTAAATCCGAACTGTTTATTTCCTCTGTCATGTAAACCTTCATTACGCTCTAAGTTAATTCGGATCGTTCTGTACATGCTCGTTACCTTGTCCTGTCCCCATGTTGTTTTGTTTCCATCTCAGTTGCTGAAGACAAGTGAAGTAATATCCTCGTGTTAAGCGTGCGCTTCAAAGTAAAAATCGAAAATAACAACAAAACTGGCACTTATTATGTAGATTTCTATGCCACAAAAGAAAAGTCAAGAAGCAGGAAGAAATTTTGTTTACTTCCGGCAGACGTAAATACGTCCCCCCCCGGCCCCTGTTCAATCAGAACCCTTCCCACCCCACTTATTTCCACTAATGGCAACATCAGCCTTTCAGTTTCTGATAAAAAAGAATATTTTATTCTGTTTGTTTTTCTCAACATGATTAAACGTAGTTTTGTAGTGTTGCCAGCGAAGTGTAAACAAGCAGAGACTGGCTCCATGTCATGTGACTTAGTCATAGATGGGAGTATAAACTTAATCACATCATAATTAATCAATCAATTCATTAATAAATGTGTTTTGTTTTTTTTTTATTGGCAACAGATTTGTTTTCATTGTGTTTAAGGAAACACCAATAGACAAACCAAAAGTTTTTGTTTGTTTTTTCCAAGCAAACTTCCTGGACGTACATGGATCGTTTATTGTGTGAAAGATGATTGAATGTGACCAAGTTAAGTTTGCAGCAGATCTAAGCACAGACTTCTTTTTCTGCAGATATTAACTTTAATCCACCAATCTCTTGGTTTGCTAATACCAGCAGGTCAACTCCACCCATTGGGCAAGGTGCAGGAAAGTGAGATTAGCCTCCCAGAGTATCAGCTTTCATTTTTAACTACTGGTGAGCGGGACAGCATTTGTAAAGGAGAAACTAAATACTTCAAGTGGGCACATGGAGGGATTATGAGTATTTTCAGTTTCTGTGGGTGATTTCAGGTTTTTGACTTGTGTTGGGCTTCAGTCTTAAAATGTGTGCATAAAACAAAAGTATACTATAAGGATGCACACACACACACACACACACACACACATCTCACCCACACATAGCAACCTTCCCCCCTTGCACAATCGTTCTTCCTCATTCATACACTCAAAGAGAAGCTGTCTGTGCTCTCTGGTTTTCCTGGTGTCTCCAGGGACCAGTTAATTGCAGCGGAAGCCGAGCTACTGAGCTCTAGCCGACTGTCTGGTTGATAGGGATCAGCATGCAAGGCAGAACTCTTCCCAACCTTACAACACACAACACTTCCTCACTTGTTTTCGCTCAAACTTCTGCTAATAGCATAGCTAACATTAAGGTCCACCATTACCATCTCACCAGAACCGCTGAAGTGGATTTAAACAGAATAAAAACAGTTTGATTCACAGTGTCCAAACATCAAATCATAAAGAATCCAAAGTTAATTTTTTGCCTGGTAAAGATTTGACCTGTGGTTTGTTTGTGTTTATTAGCAGTCACATGTACAGAGATAAGCCACAAGCAGAGGAAGTAGCAACTTGGACTCCTCTCGGCCCATCTCAGATATAACATACCATGAAAGTTGAAGGAAACCTCTCACACAGGTTAAAACAGGTCAAAGCATGTCTTCACATCAAACGACACCAGCTTCAACAAGCTTATGGAAATGTTCCACAGAGATTTTTCTTCATATTGACATAAAGCATCACACAGTTGCTGCACATCATGGTGAGAATCTTCCGTTCCACCACATCCCAAAGCTGCTCTGTTGGACTGAGATCTGGTGACTGTGGAGGCCGTTGGAGGACAGTGAACTCATCGTCATGGTGGAGATGATGTGAGCTTTGTGACATGGTGCATCATCCTGCTGGATTTTTCCATCAGAAGATGCTACACTGTGCTCAGAAAAGGGATGGACATGGTCAGCAGCAGGACTCAGGTAGGCTGTGCTGGTTAAACCATGTCATGTTGGCTGTTACACCATTATACTACCAGCAGTCAAAGACAGGATGGATCCATGTTATCATGATGTTTCCAGCAGATTCTGATCCTACCATGTGAATGTGGAGCTGAACTGGAGACTCATCAGACCAGCAACGTTTCTCCATCTTCTATTGTCCAGTTCTGGTGAGTCTGTGTGAATTGTAGCCTCAGTTTCCTGTTCTTACTGACAGGAGGGAACCCGGTGTGGTCTTCTGCTGCTGGAGACTATCTGCTTCCAGGCTGGACGTGTTGGGTGTTCAGAGATGATGTTCTGCAGATCTTGGTTGGAACCAGTGCTTACTGGACTTCCTGTTGTCATCTCCAACCATTCTGTCCATTCTCCTCTGACCTCTGACATCAACCAAATAACTGCAGCTCACTGGATGTTTTTCTTCTTCAGAACATGTCTGTAAACCTTGGAGATGGTTGTGTGTGAAAATCCCAGTAAATACTCAGAACAACAACCATGCCACACTCAAAGTAACTTAAATCCACTTTCTTCCTCATCCTGATGCTCAATTTGAACAGCAAGTCATCTTCATCATGTCTACAGGACTAAATGTGCTGAGTTGCTGCCATGTGATTTGCTGATTAGATATTTGAGTTAAACACTTGAACAGGTGAACTAATGAAGGGGCTGGTCAGGGTAATCTGGGGATTTGAGTTGTAGTGCGAAGGTATGATACTTATCAGGTTTAACCACATTTCCAGCTCCATCTGCACAACTTACATTGGTTTCAGTTCAAGAAGTGAGGCATGAACATAAAATGCCCATATTACTGTCATTTACATGTTAACAGGTGGAGCTGATAATGCCAGATTCTGTTGGACATACTTAGATTTAGCTTCTAGTCTCCTTCTAACTGCACAGTCTTACAGATATCATGGTTCAGTCATTACAAAGAGGACAAAAAGTACACAACAAATGAGGTTTTTCAGGCAGTTCAGGAGCAGGTATTAAAGCTGGAGGGAATAACTCTGTTTATATCTGACACATTTTGGTGCATTTCCATTAAATTTTAGGAAGTGGCAGACAGGAATAGCTTCACTCACATTCATACCAGGAATTAAACACATTAACTCCCCATTTCTAACCGACCTTCCTGATTTGTATGCAAAGTTTCACAAACCCCACCCAAGTGCCACCTGCTCAGACCTTAGGGTGTGTGTTTCTTTTTTTTTTTTTCCAGATATGGTGGAAGCACATTGATGCGCTTCAGTGATCAAAGTTCTGCTTCTGTAAACATCAGATCCTCAAAATAATAACAGTATTTTTCAAAGGCTTTCTCTCGGATGCAGAATGAGTCAAAGCTTATAGAGAAACAGCACAACAGAGGGCTGTTTTTATGAGCTGGTGTAGAGGTAGATCCAAAGGAAAGAGCTGAGACATGATGCGTGTGAAGCGAAACAAGCTAGTCACAAGCTTATGAGGATGTATTAATGGAAATGTTTGTACTTTTATTGGAAGTTTATGTTTAGATAAATTCTTCCCTGAGATTTTTTCTCAACTTCAGACACATACTGGTTTGTTAAATGGAAGCTTCACACAATAAAAACAAGAACAAACTGATTTATTAGCTTCCTCTGTATAAATACTTCCTGGTTTTCCTTGTTTAGCTCCACAGGAGGAAATCTTACTGAATTAACATTGAATCAACACCAGCCATGAATGTTGATCTGACATGGAAACCATGTTAAAACTGTCATGTTAAAAAGAAGTGAAAAGATGGTGGCAACACCTCCCAACACTGAACTGAACTCAGCATTTATGAGGCAGACACCAACTTTAGGTTGTAATGGTAGAAACTTGGAAAAGATGTCCTGTTTTAATATCTAAATACCTTCAGCTAAACAACCTCTGTTATAAAGCTAACACTGAATATTATCTTTCCACATGAACATCTTATTTAACAGTAATATAAGAATTTTTAATGCAGTGTTTCTCCAGGAAACATTGAGTTAAACAGTCTTTCACTGATGAGGCTGTTTCCTCTCAGAGTATTAATCTCCTCTTCCTCTTCCTTCCAGTCTACATCTAAAGGGAACTTCTGTTGTTTTTTGCGTACAACATTATTCAATAATCCTTTTGTTCATAGCGAAAGACAGTTAATTTCCAATTCATGAGGCCTTTGTCTTTTCAAAAATTCTAGATTTCTCCTCTACAGTCATTTAGCAGATGCTTTTCTCCAACATCACTGACTTGTAAATGTTTTCACCCAGTTTTCTTAAGCTGTAACAGGTGTACACACACTTTTACACATGGTATCATCTGTTTAACCCTTTTAACTATAAATCAACCACGGTACTTTTACCTTAAATCAAAAAAATCTTTTCCTATCTGGAGTACCAGATCCTTGTCTGTAACATCTAGATTTCCTTGAATTGGTCCAAACTAGTGCTGTGTTGGCACCTTTTGTTGTTTATACAATAAACTTTCAGGTAAGTCTATCTTTATTACTATGTTTATATTCTCTTCACATCAACTACTACAACAACCCCCACAACAATGTTCTGGGTAGAAACTAAACCTTTCTGGTGGCAAGTGCTTAATGATTTTTTTTATGTGTCCTGCAACATACTACAAACAAACTGCTGGCCCTTCTTTACAGGGAGAGTTATGTCCTCTTAAAGGTGTGTAGACAGTCAGTCCTAGCTAGTACACTGTGTGTGCCTCTCGCTTCAGAAAATGGTACTGACTGAGTTACATGTTAATTGTTCATGTGCTAGCTAAAGTGAAATCAAGCTAACTGCTGTTCAAAACAGAGACTGAAGACAAATGCTTTTTACTACCAAAAATAACTTTATAAACTTAAAGTTGTTCAGGCTAACGCTATATCATGAATCCTTGTGCATATTTATATTAGTGCATATTTATATTAGACTCAGACAGATATTGTCTCTTCAATATTTCACTTTTTTCCTCCAATCAGAGAACATCCATGTAGTTAGTGGTGCTAACTCACAGTACAAGAAAGCACTGACTGGTTGCGACAGGCTAACAGGACAACACTACAGTTCTTTGTGGTAAATATTTAACTAAATTTAGCCAAAGTGAAGCACTCTAAAATAAAAAAAAAAATCCACCATGCTGTTTAACAGTAGCTCAAACCCGTAAGTTTAAGGGGATTGTAATTACTTTAGATGGCAAAAATGTGCTCTTCTTTCTCTGCTATAAGTAGCTGTTAGCTTAGCTTTCCCGTTAGCCTTTTTGCTGCTCCTCCAGTCTGACAACTGTCTTCTGCAGGTAACTTTAACTTAGTTCCTGAAGGGCAAGTGTGTTTTAAATTAGTTAAAAAAAAACATATATATACACAATTTAAAGAGCATTTTCTACTAATTTCCCTAATTCTTTAAATCTCCTAACTTCTTGGAGTAGCTAAACAGTTAACTGTACTTCACTAGATTTATTGCTGCCATTAAAGTAAAATTGGTTGAAAAACAGTAAATATCCAGATTCATTAAGACATTAATATTAAGAAATAGTATAACTTAATTATCTATCAATTCATCTATTATTTTAATAAAAGTAATATGTAGTCTAAAATATTTGTAAGAATGTGATATATTTAATTTTACTATTTTAAATCATGTAAATCTTAAACATAAAGTAAATAATTTTGCTTTTGGCATACTTATATTTTTCTTTTGGCCTTTGTTTGACCTGCTGAAGCAAACCTGCTGAAATCCAGTTGTCATGGTGGAGTAAAAGTTCATTCTTCCTACATTTGTTGCAGCACACTGTAAAATGTCATCAGACCTGGGTGGTTTTTGAGGGTGCGGCATAAACAAACTTTTCAGAGGGATTTGATTCCCTCTAGAGTGGGAGGAAGGCTGCCTGAAGGTGGGCAGCATGTTTTGACTTCTGTACCCAAATTGAAGAGAGCTGAAGCTGCACTAACAACACAGCAACTGACAGATACTAACATTTACACACACAAACCACACATGGACAGCAATGCTTCTGTGATACCAGGTTACATAAGAGAAGTCATTGCATTGTTACAGATGAGCCAAAAGAAGTGTTTTCTTTAATAAAAGCATTTATTTACATCATAGGAAAGCAAAGATGCCACTGTTACCCTGAAAAAAGACTGAAACCAACACATACGCAGATGGTGGCAGCAAGGCAGACCCCCTAGTCTCTCCACATATGGCTGCAATTGACCAGCAGGGTGGGTGGATAAATGGCAGCCGACCAACCAGTGGTATAATTATCTGACCAACCTCTTGGTCTATGTAGCCTTAAATAGCAGTCTTGTTTGCACTAAAAATAAACTGTCGTTTCAGCCTGCCGACATTTGACCTCTGACACCTGACCCCGGGCCAGCAAGGACAAAGGTCGACCATCTTGGACTTACTGCTGAATATAGTAGGCAGACTTCTCCTCACCCTTGAACCTGAATTAGAAAAAAAAGCTTTTTTCATCTTCATTTTAGTAAAGTCCTACCAGAATTTACAAAAAGAAAATTCTAAAGATACTTTTTAATCTTGTTATGAAAAGAAAAGAAATGATGTTCTCTCTTTCTACAAAGTAGCATCAACAACATGAAATTTCAGCTCATAGCATTTCCTGGACAACTTTCCAGCTAACCAGCTAGCTAGCTTACATCTGTTGTAGGCTTTTGGTTGAGCAAGTCGGTATTGCTAGAGCAGGAAAGTTCAAGTCCACTCCTTTTGCAACTTTTACATCCATCCCTCTTCTAACACACCTAAATCAAATACATGAATTCCCCCATGTGCATGTCATGCAGCACTGCAGAGGCCTGGTAACTAGACATTTATTTGATTCAGGTGTGTTGGAAAGGGGTTGTATCTAAAAACTGAGGAACGATGACCAGATGTGGGCAGAGAAACTGTTGTAAACTCAAATAATTCCTGCTTTTTCAATTCAAAGTTTGTAAAATATGAGGAGAAAATGTGTCTTGGTAGTCATTGTCATATCTCTATCTTTATGCTTCAGCTCGAAATTAATCCAGCAACAACATAGCAACAATATATAATATATCAAACTTTTGACCATCCACAGTGTCCACTCGATAGTTTCACATAACCCTGTAACTAAAGCAGTATGAGATTTACTAACTAGGTCTATCAATCCACCTGGGAAACAACTTGGAGCTTCTTTTAGCCCAAAGAGACGTGTTAGAAAAGCAGCTACATCACAGCATGGTTGGTTTCTGTTGTAATTGTTCAAATGCTTAAAATCCATCCATCAAAGTGTTGTGGCAGCTTTTGCTCAGCTTACAATAAAGGAATTTACATCAAATCAGCCCTAAAATCCCATGAACAATTAAGTTTGCTTTTCCCAAAAAGAAAGAGTCAGAAACTATGTTACAGTACTAATAAAGTAACTAGTTACTCTTGACATTAATTCTCTTTTTTTTTTAAATGTTTCAAATATGTTCCCTTCGACAGAACTTTATCTTAAATTATTCATAATAAAACTTAAAATTAGACTTAATTAGCCAATAAAATTAAAGCTTAGTGGAATAAATTACTAGCATAGCATAAAATATCAACCGCAATGTACTCAGGCTGCTTGGACGACATATCTCCATCTCCTTCTTGGTCAACGAAATGCTGCTTCATGACATTAGACACCAGATGTCTATGTCTCAGGGAGACAGCAGCTGCCTCAGAAGGTCGGTGGTTTGATCCTGGCTTCTCCAGACTCTGTGATGAAATATCCTTGGGAAGATACTAAACCCCAGATTTACGACGTTGTGCTCATCGGTGTGTGAATGTGTGTGAGAGTTGTTTTGTACAGTCCATTTACAGCCAAAATGGTTAAACATTGTGTTTCTGGTCATAATGGTCTTTTATTACAGTGAGGAAACCAATGTCTCCCCTTCCAGTTTAAAAACTCTTCCTTTCATTTCTTTAGAATTTATTCTGATTATTAATATTTGTTATTGCTTTTTACTACTTTTTAATGTTTTCTTTGCACCATCAGTAACACTTTTCAGCTTTAATGTAAAGCACTTTGAACTGTCTTGTATGACATGTTATACAAATAAGCTTGCTTTGCATTGGACTCACCACTGCTTGGCCAATTTGACTGGTAGGAAATACTTTCATTTAAAACAAAGAAATAAAACATTTATTTTGTAGTAATCCCAGTGTTTCCATTGAATGGTGTTTAACACTAAAGCCACAATTCTTGCACAAACTTGTCCAAGGGATGAGATTTTACAAGTACTGCAGGTTTTGCCAGGTTGGAAGGTAGAGTTGTTTTCCAGTTGCCATGGAGGATTTTTTAGGCCTTCACAATTATATTGTTCCCTTTAATTATTTATAAAAAGATTTCTGTCTCATCCTCCATCAATACATACAGCACCATCTTTTCACTTGATATCAACTGGCCATGTGACCCGCTACGTTACATCCAGTGACGTGTAAATGCGAAAACAAAGTGTTTCCATTACACTTATTCAATATACTTCTGTATCGATACGTCTAAAAAAAACAATTCATGAGAGCATCAAAACTTTTCAGTGATATTTGAATTGATCTTTTTTTAAATATTGGTGTTTTTTATGGTAATTTTTTGGTTTTTCACAACTCTAGGAGTAATGAAAACACAGCTATCAGCTGTTTGATATTGTTGTTACTGAGATCTAGTGAGAATAGCAACAACATAAAACTATTCTGGTCGGGGAAATCTTTAATACTTGATTAACTTAAGGAATCAAATCTCAAGTCTGTCAAAAAAAAAGACCCCAACACTTTCCACACCAGTTCACCACCTGTTTACTCTCATGAGACCTCCTCCTCTTTGCCTGTCACACACATGTACACACACACACAAACATGCGCAGAAAGGAGTTAATGACCTTGACCTGTGATTATGATAGCCTGTGGCGTTCACCTGCAGCTCTGCTCAAACACACACAAACACACACACAGATGCAGCACCCACAGAGACCTGACACACCTGCGATGACTTCAAACACACAAAGGAACAGATGTGGTGGTTTAACACACATGATCATACACACATGCTGCACCTTATAAACACAAAAACACAACATATCAGATTGAGGATTTATTTACTGTGACTTTAATGAAAGCTCAAACATGATGCATGTTTTCTGCTAACAGGTGTTAACTGTTGGTAACTTAATCAAACCAGTTTGGGTGACTCCAGCATCTGCCAGAAGAACTCTCAGATCCCCAGGAGAACAGTGAGGAACCACGGTGTCCCCAGTGCCAACAAGGTTCAAGAGCACAAACCACAGTCAGAGCTTTCCCTTTCACAACTTCCAGAACTCCAACACCAAGGAGCTCTTCCAGTATCTGGTGAGTATCCCACTCCCACCTCATGACTTTCCCCTTTAGGAACAACCGAGTTTAGGAGCTTGGTCCCACCAAACGTGAAAATGTTACAGTGTGACTGTCGCAGCTGATTGCAGCAACACCAGTCAACAGGACTGGTTCTACCAGGTGCGCTGCGGTCCGTTTCTGAAGCGTCCCTGAAACGTCCCAGAAGCGCCGTCGCTTTCTGTTTCTCGATTCTATTTTTGCTGCTCACCGTCAATCTAGAGCAGAACGGATCATTCAGGCAGGAAATCAGTAGATGAAAACCAAAGTGGATCTTTTACCAGTAAAAGACTACATGTCCACTTTGAACCGCATTTTACCTTGAAACATCAACGTTTCTTCATTCCTGGCGGCACCGGCACCAAGCCTTAGGTGCGAGAGGGTTTTACTTAATAAATGACAACGTGGAAGACGCGCTGTAGAGGAAAGCTGCGCTGTTTACTAACCTAGTATCACTCCACCTCACACACCAGCTCAGGCTCTTTTCCTGCTGTCTCCATGTCCGAACATCCAGGATGTTCCGTGTCCGAACGTCCAGGATGTTCCGTGTCCGAACGTCCAGGATGTTCCGTGTCCGAACGTCCAGGATGTTCCGTGTCCGAACGTCCAGGATGTTCCGTGTCCGAACGTCCAGGATGTTCCGTGTCCGAACTTCCAGGATGTTCCGTGTCCGAACGTCCAGGATGTTCCGTGTCCGAACGTCCAAGATGTTCCGTGTCCGAACGTCCAAGATGTTCCGTGTCCGAACGTCCAGGATGTTCCGTGTCCGAACGTCCAAGATGTGCGTGTCCGAACGTCCAAGATGTTCCGTGTCCGAACTTCCAGGATGTTCCGTGTCCGAACGTCCAAGATGTTCCGTGTCCGAACTTCCAGGATGTTCCGTGTCCGAACTTCCAGGATGTTCCGTGTCCGAACGTCCAGGATGTTCCGTGTCCGAACTTCCAGGATGTTCCGTGTCCGAACGTCCAGGATGTTCCGTGTCCGAACGTCCAGGATGTTCCGTGTCCGAACGTCCAGGATGTTCCGTGTCCGAACGTCCAGGATGTTCCGTGTCCGAACGTCCAGGATGTTCCGTGTCCGAACATCCAGTTTAATCTGAATTGTCACAATTTCACCAAGCTGGCTTTTGCACCCACTTTTGGATTCCCTGCCACAGTCATTGAGCCTTAGTGAGCCCATGTTGAGGTGGAATCCTTTGGGTTGGGTTGACCAAGCATCAGATCCCAAAGCTTGGCCACCAGTTGCTCCAATCAGCATTGATTAAATCATACAGCATCAGTTCAGCAATCAGTAAGCACTTCAGCTGTAGAAGACAAATACAATAACACTCAAAAATTGTGTTTAATTACAGCTACTGGATCCTGGATAAAAGTATTAATGAGTTTTAACAAACCATGGACACGCGCTCTCATTTTAAGGCCATATGTAACTGTATTCTGACTGGTCGATCTGCTCGGTTTATCTGACTGGTTTTAGAACTAAGTTGTTTGTTTTTTTTGTTTTTTTTGTTTTTTTTATAAATCCCTCCTCAGTACCAAGTGGTTTCCACAAAGGATCTCCCAGATGGTTTGTAAAACAATCATCTGCTGTGTACGGTTACATGAAATCAGACTCACATATTAGCTAAACCAACACAATGTGCAGTACCTTTCTTTTAGAGAAGGCTTTGCTTGAAGAAGATGGAAAGTCCTTGCCAATCCTTACCAGCATATCGTTTTTCTGTAAATATGTTCTTTACGAACACTGATGTGTTTGGCATGTGACTAATCCATGTGATTTTCCTCGGGGAAACTGTTAGACAGAACGTAAAGCAGCCCGGACACTTGAGACGGGAGTGTGGGGAAAGGTCCTCCCTCTACAGCGTCACATTTGATCAAATATGACATGGAAATTGCTCTTTACAAACCTGATGCCTGGGCAAAGAGTTCATTACAATACCACAACCCGAAAGTTAAATATTTCACTTTACCCCTCTTCACATCAACCCACACCCTTCTCTGTGCTGTAAGTTCTGTGCTGTAGCTTTTCTTTAGAGACTAAATATTAATATAATAATTTTAAATAAAAAAAGCAAATGTAAGCATTGACATATGCATATTAATATGTTAATATAAAACATCTAAAACATATAAGCAGCAGGGTGCAACATTATTGTTTCTAAATGTAATACAATAGTCTTGTGACTAAGTCCACTTAAAAATGTTTTTCTAAGATTTTGATGCTTTTAAGCAGAATTTACTTGGATAAAAAGATTAATATTCATTAAATTTAGTTTAGACGTGTTCAAGGAGCCATTCTACTTATTTACCATGTATCACGAACAAGTGACAATCCAGCTATCTGAAAAGTTACTTCCTGTCTTCACCATTTTAGGCCGGGCCAAGGGAAAATGTGGGATTTTTTTCATCTGAGATCTTCATTTGGCCCTTCAAAGAAATTTTGAATGATAAAAATATTTTTTTTAATTTACCATTTATTGCTGTGGGACATGTCAGCATCTTTGCAGTGCATTATTGTCTTATTGTCTTCCTGTAAAATTATACAAAATATTCATTAAAGCCTTAACTGTAGATTTAACAACATTTTAAAGTGGATCCATGTGGCCCTATATGTCTGGAATTTGGAGTCTTGGCTTTCTTGACCTCTGTGTAGACAGGGTCACATTGACATGATCATTCTTCTCTGAACACGTTTGACACAGTCATTGAGTCGTCCTGCAGGCTTATTCACAAACAGCAGTTAGTTTTCTTTGTGTGTTTCTGGCTTTAGCTGAACTCCATGATTTAACTTCATCATCTCTGGCGCTCCTGACAGTTGTTGGCTTTGTCCTCCTGCAGTCGTTCTATGTTGGTACAGGAATAACAGATGGTCCAGAATCAAACATGGTGTTTTTCCGTCTCCGCCCTGTTTTCTGTTTACTTTCCTTTCCCCTTTTTTCTGTTCTCTTTTTATCCTCTCCGGTCTGATCCAGCAGTACGATGCAAACTCTGTAATATAAACACTTACTCAAATAAACAAACAAATAAAGTAAGATTTCAGATTATCAGGGTGATCATTATATCTATAAAGCTCCTCTTGAAAAAGCAAATTTTCTCAGCACAATGCAGCACTCAGATCATTATTCTGATTGCTTTACTGCTGAACAAGACAAGTTAAAATGATATAAAAAAAAAAAAAAAAGAACAATCATACCTGTACCTGTAGGTGACATATATACTGGATTGTGACAGAAGCATCAGCTACATTAACAGAGTGATGACATAATGGTGCAATATCTTCCTCGAATTTTAACGGAAGCTAACTCAACACAGAAAGGTGAACATCCAGCACTTCATATTCTTTCTGTTTCTGCTTTTCCACTGAGTTACACAGGAATTGATGATTCTTTCAACCAATCAACAGATGGCAGTCTTTTAAGCTCCACCCTTTTGTATCTGATCAGTAAGACTGGGAACTCGATAGAAAGGTCCCAAATGTAAGGCTGGTTGGATTGGATATCCTCCTCAGTAGGTGCATTTCCATTACACCTAGAATTGTGCAAAAACTAAATATTGCAATAAAAAAACGCCAATGAAAATACCTACATTTAAAAAAAAATCTCAAATATTGCTAAAAAGTTTTTACGCTCTCATAAAGGTGGTTTTTAAGGTGTTTCTATATAGAAACATATCGCTAAAGTGTCATGGAAACACTTTTTTTGTATTTACGTGTCCCTGGACGTGACATGGGAGTCATAACCAGTTAATTTCCGGTAAAGATGGCTCGGTGCAGAACAAACAACTGCGTATTTCAGAGTTGTAGAAAATAAAATGTGGGAGAAAAGCTTAGAAAATCCTAAGCAAATTCTCCAGAGCAAGTAGAAAACCCCAAAATAATGCTACGCGGCTACTTTGCATGAACTGCAATTTACTCCAATCTTCCCAGAGTAACAAGATTTTACAAGACTTGAGGCTAGTGTGCTGAATACTATTCAGTAGAAACACCTGCACATTCCGACTGTTGTTTGTCTAAACTTACAAATATCGCTTTTATTTTGAGAAAAAAAATGTAATGGCAACACAGCCAGTGTCTGCTAGTGGACCCATCTCATACTGATCCAAACCCTTTGGTGGAAATGGAGCCATTATTCCCTGAGGCTTGCCTATGGTCAGTTTGTCCCAGTAAGATGGTTAACAGCCACAGATAAGGTAACACCAGACCTTCTGTTATTTTAATATGAAAAAAAGAAACAACTTCATGTCTATTAAACAGGCACACAACCTTTGATTGGATATTTTCAGACATATTTTAATTGTAGGATAATTAATATATAAAAGCAATGTTCATGTTTTGATTAAATGGGTTTGATGAAATGTAAAATAATGATTATTAAATAAATAAGATTTTAGAAAAGTCTGTCGTGAGTCAAAAGCTGCGTTTCCATGACCTTGAAATTACACAAAACCTAAATATCACAATAAAAACCTGCTAATGAAAACCTCTCAAACATCATAAAAACTCTCTCCTGAGGTGGTTTTTCAGACATTTCAAGATAGAAGTATATCGCCAAAGTATTATGGAAACACTTTTCTATTACGTTTACACACTCCAGAAATGACGTTGGGGGTCATGCTACGAGGTTATTTCAGGTAAAGATGGCGTGGTATGTGTGGACGGAAGAGACGGAAATCCTTTTACAAGTGATTAAAAAGAAAAATATTTAACCGCCATCTTTGATGGCAAACAAAAGCAAAATGCAGTTTTACAAAGAATTAGAAAGAAAAATTACAGGGAAAGCCTTCGGAAAGCTGTGAAAAATCCTCAGCAGCAAGAAAACCCTGAAGCAACGCTACCTGACAGGCCGCCTGGCAAAAGCTGCTATTTTTGTAAAATCTCAATGCGTGGACAAAATTTTACGAGAATTATGGACTTTGAACTAAACACCGTTCAATGGAAACACCTGCAAAATGCAACGGCAGTTTGTCGAAATGGGAGAAATACCGCTTTAATTCAGCAAAAAGCTGTAGTGGAAATGCAGCTGTAGATTCTTCTCTTTGGAACAAAATCTAGTTTTTGTTTGTTCTAAATGAAAGTATTTCCTATTAATAATAACATTAAATGTTTTTAATGTTTATGTATTTGGAGGTTTTTATTTCTTTCCTCATGTGCCCACATGAAATCTACAGTACCTTTTATCTCATGTTGCTTTCAAATAATTTTAATATATGATTTTTTTGTGATTTTTGCTATTTGTTTATTGTCTTTTATGCTTCTTTGCACCATCTGTAACGCTTTTAATGTTTCCTGTAAAGCTCTTTGAATTGTCTTGTACATGAACGGTGCTGTACACTACAACATGCCTTGTGATGAGTGGCTGATGCACAATAATTATTACATGAATAAGTAAATAAATAACAGGAAGCAAAAGCACCATATGTAAAAGGCTGCATCTACAGACTCTTCGCCCTCCTCCTTCCTTTTTCTCTTTGTCTTTATCTAGAAGCATATCTGCACCACCTGCAACAAAACTCAATCATCGACCAGACTAATCTCAGTCTGGAAACTTTTTCTTCTTCTTTGCATCCCGGGTCATCATTTAGAGGTCACGTTGCCGGTGCAACAACCGGATAAAGAGGCCCTCCGTTTGGGGACCGAGGTCTGACAGACTAAAGGACACATATCTATGAACACACACACATATGTAGACAAACAAAGTTGGGAACTTAAAGGAAGCTATGGTGACAAACCATTTCCCCTGTTCAGCAATTACCATCCATCCAACTCCGCTCTGAGGCTCATTACATCCAGGCCTGAATCACATTTGGAAATGGTTGAAGGGGGCCCGTTCAGAGCTGCATTTTGTTGTTAGTATTGTCTGTGCTCAGAGAAACCCATTAGCACATACTGTGGTCCTTACTGCCTCTCACCACCTGCACTTGTTAAAGCAGCAGATCTTAATGTCGTCCTGTTGGCGAAAGACAGAATTTAGTCGTCAGAGGAAACATTAGTCCTGCCAGAAGTGTAATGTTCACATTCATCAACACACACGGCAATGCTGCTAAAACTGAATTGACTTGGAAATACATTGATGTAGACATAAGAATTCCAGTCCAGTTAATGCCTGTAATAAATAATAATGTGAAATCTATCACATTGTTTTAAATAATCAATGAATACTTTCATTACTTTTTGACAATTAGAGAATTTTCTCCCATATGTCTGCAAATTTCACTCACGTTTTTATTCTTCTTTAGTCTTTTAAAGATTAGATTATTTAGCAAATTTCATTCACACAGAAAAATATAAATACTTGAAAATTATATAAAATGTTTTGTCACTTTTCAGGCTGATTAATCCACAAAAGCACATCAATACATGAAAAATTTAGATGATTTCAGAAAAAAAAGACAATTTTAGCTCAACAATTTACTGCGTGTAAACCCCAAATATGTAAATTTAACTACTAATAGAGAAGTTTTTCTTATCTCGTATCCATTTTTATATACTTTATTTATATTTATCATTATCTCTGTTTTATTCAGTGCCTAGCCCCTTTATGTGTGTCCTCTCTGCTAATCTTGCACCATTAATTCCCCCTCTGTGGGACAAATAAAGGAATCTTGAGTGTTGTTTAGTTTCCAACTTTGTTCAGTTTAAGAATATGAGCAGATGTTCGGTATTTCCCGAGTAACTTCAGTAAAATGATCATTCCTATTTAACAAAGTCTAGAAATCAACTCTTAGTTGAAGTGAAATAAAAAGAAGAATTAAGAAGCCTTGTTGAGTTTATTGTACTTTCATAAGATGAAAGATCAAATGCCTTATTATTTTTTATTATTTATTATACAATGCTTAAATGGCACAATTAAAAAAATGTAAAAAGTCATTTGATTTGGATCACATCTCATGGTTACATGATAAAAATACTTTGAAGAAGAAAATGAGAGTTTTTATTGCAGATTCAAATTAACGCAGATGGCTGTGTGTTTTCACACATTTAGACTCGACAACAGCGTTTCTGCAGTCTGTGTGGGCTCGTTTCCATCACAGACGCCTCACACGACACACTCAACAAAAACGCCATCCACCATTAAACTTCACTGTATCATTAACGTTACATTAACCCCTGTTTTTAAAAATGCAAAACATATTTTTTTAAAAAAAACCTGCCATAAGTTTGTGATGCAGTAAAGGTCTTTTTAACCTTCCAAATTTAAAATGTGTAAAAAAAAAAAAAAAAATCTTTCACTCAATTTTCAGATCCTGCTGCATATGACCAACTATTGCAAGGTAAGGAGACAAAACCATAACAGTTTGTTAAAAACTGTTAACAGTTTGTTAAAAAGCTACGACAGTAAAACGTCCAGGTGTGAATTTTCAACCTCTGGGATCAACATTGTGCCACTTCTTCCTAAATATAATGCTTTTTTTTTTTTTTTTTATTAGGGCTGTAAAATTTAAACCATAAATGCAGAAATAATGTGAAATTAGCGCCTTAATCTGTTGACACATTAATGCATAAACATGAATAAATAATCTGACTGTAATTTCATCTCAGTGTAAGAAGACGCTTTTTGTTTTTTTGTCAATTTTTTTAATGAAGTATTTTTTTTAAAACTCCATCATAACATTTTAGTAGATGGCGATCCATCCCATTTTTTTGGTCATGTTGTAGATTTAATACATTTAAAGAAAATCTACAAATCTTTTGCCATTTTCCCGACATGCGCCCCCTATCGACGGCTACTTCAGCATCCTTCTTGCATCGTACCTGACCTGTTAGTTCTTTCCTGCCAGCAGAAGACGATCTTACGATGACTCTTCTCTTTCTTTCTTTTAATCTTCTTGTGTTTCTTTGCTGAATCAGTGACGTTGCGTGTTCTAAACAGCAAGAGTGTTTCCTAGCATGAAGCAAAACTCTGCTGCAACGTCACGTCGCGTCCAGGATGTAAAAGTTGTTTAGTGTCGGTTTCTCAGCCTCAGGACGCTGCTGGGCAGCAGCAGCTCTAAGAAGGCACATGATAGATGTCACTGTGTCATCAAACAAGTCCGGGACGCGGAGTTTTAAGGTCAGAAAGTTATGTTATGCGTCTTTCACATCCTTTACATTGAGGTTCAGTTCATCAGTTTATTGTGAGCTTAAAGTGTCTCTATGATGCACATTTCAGTTTAATTTATTTAATATGCAAGTCCAGAAGGGCCAGAAATAATCAAGCATTTTTCACAAACCCCATCATTCATTTTGTATTGATCCTCTCAGATCAGCTTCTGCCAGAAACAAGCGAACAGAGAAAGCTCCGCCCCCTGCCTGCATCTGATTGGTCAACAGCTTGGAGTAGTTATACTGAGTAGAGAAGGTGGGCGTGGCTTTCTTCTCGCGAACGTGCACAACCTGGAGAAGATGACCAATCACTGAGTCCCTCCCCCCGGGACGTCACTAGAATCTCGTTGTAGAAAAACTCTCCATCGCCATGGAAACCAAAAGTAGAGCGTGCTTGCAAACTCAAACATGCGTTTAGGTGATAAAAAAAACGGCGTAGCTCATATCTCTGATGAGTATTCATCACTATAACACCGCAGAAAACTCAGAAAGCTAAAAACAGCATCATAAAGCTGCTTTAACACTTTATACTGTTTATGAAATGAGGAAAAAAAATGTTGCTCTAAAGTCTGCCTGTGTGTTTATTTTCTTTACCAGACATCAACAGTTTCAATCTTTTTACATTTCTATGTTTTATTGGCAGATAATCACTGACCATCACTAATATAATACTAATAATATAATAATAATATAATGTATAACACTAATATGACCATCACTGAACATCACTAATATAATACTAATAATATAATAATAATATAATGTATAACACTAATATGACCATCACTGAACATCACTAATATAATACTAATAATATAATAATAATATAATGTATAACACTAATATGACCATCACTGAACATCACTAATATAATACTAATAATATAATAATAATATAATGTATAACACTAATATGACCATCACTGAACATCACTAATATAATACTAATAATATAATAATAATATAATGTATAACACTAATATGACCATCACTGAACATCACTAATATAATACTAATAATATAATAATAATATAATGTATAACACTAATATGACCATCACTGAACATCACTAGGATCCCATCATGCAGGAGTCCTTGACAGCTTCTCTTCAGCGCTCTTTAACCTGGTTTTTGTTCTTCACATTCAGCTTTGCTGGACTGAAATCTCATTTCCATCAGTCGCTTTCTTACAGTTCGCTCTGAAGCATCAACTCCTGGTTTTTTCTGACCGTTTGGTTTCAGTGTTGTACACAATCATTTCCTGGCAGGTTGCTCTGAGTGTTCTGTCTTGAGCTTTGACGCTTTCTCTGATTAGCCTGTACGGTTACTTTTTAGCCTTGATATTTTATGTTGAGTAACTGTAATTAATACCTGACTATTGTTGGAAACACCTTCAGACAGGAGTTTATTGATCCTTTCCTGTTTCAGCTGGAGATCTCTTGCTGCCGCCATGTTTCCTGTCAGTGAACGGTTATATCATATTTGTACTTGTGCTGTTTTTTTTTTCGTTTTTTTTTTATTTAACAAGAAAAACTAGAAAACCTTTATAAAACACACAACAGCTCCTACGTGATGGACTGATAATTATACAAAGTTTTGCAGGACCTCATAATAAAGCTATAAAAAGTCACAGCAGGGTAATAATATTTATTTCCAAACGTGAAGATTATTTGGTTGGATCAATGACCTACACACTCTCATCATGTTCCTAAAGCCCCAGTGTGTGAGAGTTACTCCTATTTACTGCATTTCTGTCAAGTTTTGGATTTGAAAATAAGGGAAATTTTCCAATGCCCACCTTTTAAGTCAGGTGTAGAAGAAATATAAAATAACCACCTGCTAACTACTACTAGGGGGTCAGAATGTGATAGGCCTACCTTTGTTGACAATGAAATACTGTTGTCATTCCTATATTATAATACAGTTTAAATGAAAACATAACAGTATACAAACCACATTTAAGTATTTTCTGTTCATATAAACACTTTTTTTTTACATACAAAACATTTACTGTTTATTTTACATAACTTGCCTTTATGTTAAACTTTTCATTTCTCATGTTTACTCATGTGGTCTCCGTCTTCCAGTAAAGACTTATTATACAGATTTGTTGCAGGCTTTGCATCATTAACACTTTCTGGGAAGGAGTGTATTCTTGGGTTTGTCCAGAGGACAGTAAAGCACAATCAGTGTTGTTGTCTAATGACATCTTATTCTCTGTAACAATCTTTCTCACAAACTAAACACTCTTTCCAAACTGGCCTTGCTGTGAGGAACACATAGAAAAGCCTTCATTAGTCTTGGCAGCTCACTGAACCTCACACCCCTACCAGACCCCAGAATCTGTTCATTATGTCTTCTTGGGGGGGCTGCATGTGATCTGTCACCTGGTCCTCAATGAGTTCCTCTCTCAGCCGATCCTCACTCAAGCTGAACTGAAGGAACAGGACCTCTAGCCTTTCCACTGTAAAATAAAACAAGTGTTTTACTAAACATTGTGGATCTAAACCATGCAATAATGATCCATTCTAATCAATAGAGAGCTGACCCTAACATCTACCTGTTCCTGGGTCCAGCACTTTCATTTCCCTCTGGAGTGGATGGTGAAGGGGGGAAGGAGGAGAGCAACGGCTTCATAGAATCTTCTCACAACATCTACAGCAGTAAAAGAGTGGAAAATGCATTGCTGGCAACATTTTAGACGTACTACAGCCTCCACGCACATGCTGTCAAAAGAGTATATAATCATATGACTGCTGGATAATAGTCTGAACTGAAATATTTCCTTCTCAGCTGACGCAGGAAGCTATTTACTTTTCATGAATGCTTTTGTGTCTGCTCTGATAAAGAGCTCTTCATCAGTCAACTGATGTCCTTCTCCATACTCCTCCTCCCTGAGAGGTACATCCACGATGGCCCAGGCTGGTATGATGTAGCCCAGGATACTCCTGATAAACCTGCACATCTCCACTTCAAGTCATCCTCCGACTACAGAAAACGTAATCCTGAGCTAAGAATGCTAAATTTAGTGTAATCATATTTGTTCATTCATTTTCCAAACCGCTTAATCCAATTAAGGGTCGCGGGGAAGCTGGAGCCTATCCCAGCTGGCTTTGGGCGAAAGGCAGGTCGCCAGTCCATCGCAGGGCCCTGTTTCTAACATAGCTCCAAAATAAACTTCACTGTTAGACTGAATAAACTTCCCTGTCCAACAGAAAGCTGCAACCTCCACCTCAGTCCTGAAGTCCCCAACAAATTGTCTCCATCTGCTAAACTCTACACCCACGTAGACTCTCCTTTCCTCCAGTTTATCATTTCTTTTTCTGATCTTGGCCACTTTTCCTCCTTCTTGCAGAGCAAAGATTATGGATGGTCCTCCATTTCAATGGAAAATGACAAGTTGAATGATCCATGGTTGTCTTAGCTTGTTTTTACTCCCCTCGCTCCTCCAACACCACTTGGATGATTCACAGCTAAAACATTAAGTTGAACAAGTTTGTCCCCTTTTGGCTACCACATTTAAAGATGGTGATCCAACATAGCGGCCTTATGTTGGGCAGGCGCACCACCAATAATAAATAATTCATTCTAAGCTACAAGAATGCTTTCATTTGGATGGGACTGTGGTTAGACTTCTGTAAAATACATATTTATGAAAGCAATACTTGAAAAAAAGTCAAATTAGTTACACACTGTAACATTAAAAGTGAAGTGGATTAATGTGGGTGAAAAAGCTGCTTCTTCAGCACATCCAATATCTAGCAGACAGAAAAAAGCTTAAATGGTAAATACAAACATCCTGCATGCAAGAAAGGGGTGGCATCTGATCAGCTGTAATATTTTACAGCTCAGCACAAAGTAATGCCATTTACCCAACCGATCGAGTCGTCCTCTGTGCATAGTCCGAGTACCAACTTCCTAAAAGACGCGCTTCTGCATTTTTGTTAAACTTCTGTGCAGAAATTACCATCTGAATAGGTGGCAAATAAATCCAGTTTAACCTCAGGTTGGAGGCAGAGGCTTCCAGCTTCCACTCTCTTTTTATTGCAGAGTGAGGTGTCACTATTTCCCTCCAGCTCTTTCCAGCACTTACTGTAAAAACCTGCACACACACAAATACACACAGGCACACTAGCGAGACTTTATCGCTACCGACCACAACAGTTGTCTGCGCAAACCAGAACGAGACTGAGGTACCACCAATATGTCTGCTTCTACATGAGTTAGGCCAAGAATGCATTTTTTTTAATGATGTGTGTGCATTTATCGTGGCTCCTCCTCGCATGTTTGAAGCATTGTTTGAGCGTCCTCCAAAATTAAAACCACACATTCACAAGCTGTAATATGTGAGTAACTAGTGGAGGCACTGTGGGAACCAGTTTCATAGGATTTATGGTCACTAGTTCAACCATGGTGAACTTTAAGCAAAGTTTCAAAGACCGACGTGATGTGGTTCATTAATGGGTCTTATGCACCACCTCCAGTGCCACTGTTTCTAACGTGGCATTAAAAGTAACCAAACACCAACCTCCTCTTTTGTGACCAAGTTTATTTTATTTTGTTTACACATCACATATGCAGCAAATCTGATGCGCACCCTTGTGGAATCTTCTGGCAACGAGAGTAGTGCGCATTCACATATGTGAAAAAATATATTTACGACAGAGCCGATTGCCCACACAAATGCTAGGTTTAAAACTAAGGTGTTTCTTTTAGTTTAAATTGCCTGGTGTTAGTGTGAAGTTAGGGTGTTGGACTTGGGGCGGATATAATGAAATCCAGCGAAGGCCCGGGCTACAACATGTCCACATACATATAATGGCATCTATGCATTCCCAGCATAGGTTTGGCACATAGGCCGCACACATTCACCCAAGGTAACGTATGTGAGGTGCAGTGTTAATTTGAATGCTAGAGACACTCATGCGAATAAGAGCATGAACATGAAATCAGAGGTAAACACGGTGGATAGTTTTCCCTCTAAGACCTTGTTTGCAACTACTGGCATTTTTACAATTGTTCTTCCCCATTGCACAGGTATGCCTAACAGTTCACTGGTTCAGAGTCCCAGTGCTGTGTACTACCCCTAGTGGTGACCTCAAGTATTGAGCATTTTGGCCACAGCACATATGCATTGTTTGCAGCAACGCTGCCACGTACGCAAGCGTGCACAGCAAGTATATCTCAACCCGAAGAGATTAGTCACAACAGACTAACTACGGGGGTTGTAACAATATGTAAGAGGGAAAGAAATAGTATAATTTTTTCCTTTATTTAATTTTTATTTGTTTGTTTTGACAACCACAATGGAAATGTAAAATTGTGAATATCCAAAGGTTTAATAAAGTCAGACTTTCTGACTCAGATATTCTGACTAAAGTTTTAACTATTTAGTTTGACACTAAATTAAAGAAAGGTTAATATTAACGGTGTGTTCAGACCAAACGCGTTTTGAACGTCGAAAACGTTCAAAACGCTGAACGCTGGTTCTGGTCAGGACTCTGGCTGCAGAATTCTGGATCAGCTGAAGGCTTTTCAGGGCATATTTAGGACAGCCCAGTAATAGAAAGTTACAGTAATCTAGCCTTGAAGTAACAAAAGCATGAACCAGTTTTTCTGCATCACTCTGAGACAGAATGTCCATAATTTTGGCTATATTACGTAAATTAAAGAAGGCTGTTTTAGTAACCTGCTTAATATGTGGGCCAAAGGACAGGTCCGAGTCAAATATTACTCCAAGGTTTCTCACTGTACCACTGGAATTCAGTTTTGTCTGAGTTTAAGAGGAGAAAATTTCTAGACATCCAAGTCTTTATGTCTGTGAGACAATTTTGTAGCCTATCAGGCTGATTTGTTTAATCTGGTTTAAAAGATAAGTATATCTGAGTATCATCTGCATAACAATGAAAGTTTATTCCATGTTGTCTAATAATTTTGCCTTAAGGGAGCATATATAGTGTGAAGAGTATTGGTCCGAGTACAGAACCTTGAGGAACTCCATGACTTACTGTAGTTTGTGAGGAGGACTTGTCATTTACATGAACAAACTGAAGTCTATCAGATAACTATGATTTAAACCAGCTTAATGCTGTACCTGTAATGTATGATGTACATGTTTTCTTGAGTTTTTTTTTTTCTTTCAGTTTTGTTTCTTCTCATCTACATTTTCATGGAACCTCAATTGTTATTTTCTTTTTGTTTGTTATTGTATTGATTTTGAACTCTTTTGCTAAATGTTCTTTTGAATTATTAGTTTAATTTTGTTTATGTTCTTTTCCAGAATGGCATCTTCATGTCCATTCATTTCCTCCTTCATCTGTCAAGGTGTTTGTATCCATTTCAAATGATTAAAAGATCACATTTTCAGCTATGTTTGTCAGTTCAATTGCACAATTTGTCATCTCTGGTAGCACGCAGAACCAACTGCATAAAGGAATTCATTGAGCTGTTGTTAAATGTCTCAGGAAACTTGCAGATTAACGATGTAAAGCCGTCCATTGAAAATTTTGGTACATCAAGTGTTCAATTTGATTAATTGGTTGAACTTCAAACTTCACAACTATCTGTTTGTTCTACAATGACATCTTCATGTCCATGGACAAGTATCTCTTGCTGGACATCATTACCTCTTAAGTCTGTCACATCTTCTGTTGTTGGTACATCATGTTTAAAAGTATCTGCTTGTTCTCCAATCACATTTTCTTGTCTATTCGTGCCTATCCATTGTTCCACAGTTTCATTTATCATGACATTAGGTTGTATTGTTTCTTCACCAGTAGTAGCTTTTAGGCTGTCTGCTTCCAAAAGGCCATCATGTTTGGCAGAGGTTTCATTTGTGTCATCAGGAGAATCTTGATGCAAATGCTATAGTTTCTTCATGTCCATCCAACTGTCTCTCCGATCTCACAGTGGATAAATTCCCTTGTAGTACAAGCTGACCAGGATAACCACACACATTTAAACACATCTTCTATATATACCTTTAAATACCTTCAGAATTTTTGTAATACGTAGTTTATTGTGCAACATTAGACTATGTGTGTGTTTCTGTGTGTGTGCGTGTGTGCAGTAATGTGTCTTTTAGGTCTACATGTTTTCATTATTATTTTTTTTTTCTGTTTTTTTTTCATCTCGTCTACATTTTCATGTAAGAGTTGGTGTTTTGCTTTTGTTTGTTGTTGTTATTGTATTGATTTTGATCTCCTTTTTTAAATGTGCATTTGAAAGTTCAGTTTCACTTTGTTTAGTCAAGTGTTCATTTCGTTGATTTGGTTGATTGTTTGAACTTAATTAATCTCACAGTGGAGAAATCAGTTGCTGTACAAGCTGACCAGATTTCACGGACACATTTGAATAAGCAAACCTCCTAACAAGATCAGGCCATAAATTTCATAACTATACTCGCCTTCATAAGAATTGTCTTCACTAGGTGGCATCCCTCGACTGGCATGACTATCACTGCTGAGGGAAGGATCAGCGGTATTTTCAACGGTGATGTCATGACCACCATCTTGCCTCCCTACTTTAGAAATAGAAGCTGCCAGGTTGGCCGATTCCAAAAAGCCATCTTGTTTGTCAGAGGTCGTTTGTGTCATCAGTAGAAAGTTTGACAGAAGCATTTACTACAAATGCTACAGTATCTTCATGTCCATCAACCTGTCTCTCCTGCTCCTCAATATTACCTGACACATCAGTCGCACCACCTATTATTAGCGTATTATTTGCATAACTGGAAGAAACTTGTTCAAAAGTATCTTTGTTCTACAATGACATCTTCATGTCCATGGACGAGTCTCCCTTTCTCCACAGTGTTACCTCTTAAGTCTTTCACATCTTCTGTTGTTGGTATATCATGTTTAAAAGTATCTGCTTGTTCTACATTGACAATTTCACATCCATTCGTGCCTATCCGTTGTTCCACAGGTTCATTTGTCATGACATTAGGTTGTCTGGCTTCTTCACCAGTAGTAGCGTTTAGGCTGTCTGCTTCCAAAAGGCCATCATGTTTGGCAGAGGTTTCATTTGTGTCATCAGTAGAATCTTGGACAGAAGCGTCTACTGCAAATGCCACAGTTTCTTTATGTTCATCAACCTGTCTCTCCTACTCCTCAATATTACCTGTTATGTCAGTCGCACCACCTGTCACTGGTGTATTATTGACATAACTCGGGAAATCCTGTTGTTGAAATACATTATTCCATCCTCCAGTGATAGCATCACATTCATTGATGTTCTCTTCTTGGCCTTCAAAACATGATTTGAATAGTTTTTTGACCGTTACAACGGCTCCCACAATGCATTCTATACTGCAAAAAGCCATGTTGATGTAATCACGCAGTAAAAAAGTGAAAACAACATGATACCATCGATGATGGTGTCATGTTGCTTTGGAATGTTTACATTCCAACTGAGCAGACATAGAATTTATTATAATATAATATAATATAATATAATATAATATAATATAATATAATATAAAGAATCTTAATCAAGACAGCACTGGACTACGAGTTATACGAGGCGTAACCATTTTGAATCTTGATACCTGGACTTGAAAGGTCCTCTCCAACGTAAGAATTCACTGTTCAGAAAACCAAGATCACTTTTTCACTTCCAGCAAAAATTCCTTTGAATTCCAATTTAACTCAACATTGTAATTCAGTCACAATAGTCAAATATCAAATAATCACACAGGAAAAAACCAGTGGTGTGCAGTCAGGGTAGGCAGGGTAGACAGTGCCTACCCAAGACAAAAGGGATCAAATGAAATAATTTAACTGTAGTGATTCGATCTATTTTAATTTAAAAATATATATATTTTATAATTGCTGAGCTTTAATATACGTTTTCTAATTATAATTTCTTAATGCCTGTAATGCTTGAAAGTGCTGGCATTTAGTGCTCCTCGTAGTTCAATAAAAATAAAAACCTCAACAGCGCCCCCTCCTGGCCATGAAATGAAGCTGCATAAGTGACTCATCATTGCGCTAATATGATCCAGGCCACGCCTTTTATTGAAGGCACAGCGCTCCTCTGCCTTTACCTCCCATATTATCCCAGCAGTGTGTGTTCGCACATGCGCAGTTAGTTTCTAATACAAAGATTATATACGTAAAAAGGCAACATAAAAAGGCAGCGTAGTGATCTGCCTTTTTACGTTACTGTACTATGCAAATGATCTATGTACGTTAAGAGAGAATTTGTGAATTGATCCTCTGGTCTGTAATTTGCTGGCGGGCTCACCGGCAAAATGACTTCTCTTCTGAAATCTGAAACAATTTTCACGTCTTTCTTTTGAGGAAAAACGTAAACTTTTGAATGATCGGAGACCAACACCTGAGCTACTTGATCTTCAGCAAAGGAAGGGTCAGAAAATTGTCCGTACTTTTCAGAGTGAATGGTACAAAAGGAAGGATTGGCTGTGTGGATGTCCTAAGTTGAACTGGCTGTTCTGTTTTCCATGTTTGCTTTTTGGCGGCACCTCTGACAATGTCTGGACTAATGCTGGGTATTGTGATTTAAACAACTTGCCCTGTGCCATAGCCAAACATGAAAAATCGGTGGTCCACATTCAGAGCCAGATTGCTCTGAAAACATTTGGTCACAGCAGAATTGACCTGGCTTTGGATGAGCAAAGGCGGCTGGGCATTAGTATGCATAATGAAACCGTGAGGAAGAACAGAGAAATCCTCAAAAGTTTCATAGATGTTGTGTGTTTCCTCGGAAAACAAGAGCTGGCCTTCCGTGGGAACGATGAAACGGAAAACTCCTTGAACCGGGGAAATTACATTGAGCTGCTGCACCTGCTAGCTCGCAAGGATGCTAGTCTCTCCGCCCACTTGGCTTCATCCACGGTGTTTTCTGTAACTTCCAACAGGATTCAGAAGGACCTGATTGAGGCGATTGCAGATGTTCTGAGGGACAACATAAAAGAAGAAGTGGGTGTGGCATCGTTTGTTGCTGTGGAGGTAGACGAAACCACAGACATCACAAATAAGGCCCAACTCTCCATTATTTTAAGATACGTGTCTGGCAGTGAGGTGAAGGAGGCTTTTCTGGGTTTTGATGATGTCAGTGATGACAGGAGAGAGCAATCACCAACTATATCATGGGTGTCCTGGACAAGCTGGACAGTGCACACAAGCTGGTCGCACAGACATATGATGGCACATCAGTTATGGCATCTCAGCTAAACGGAGTGCAGGCAAAGATCAGATAAAAAGTACCCGAGGCATTGTTTACTCACTGTTACGGGCACAAACTGAACCTCGTCCTCTCGCAGTCTGCACAGGTGATCCCAGACTGTAAAGTCTTTTTCAAGACTCTGGAAGGCCTTGCTGCTTATTTTAGCAAATCCACAAAATGTAGCAATCTGCTGGATGAAGTGATCAGAAGACGCATTCCACGCGCAGCAGTGACCCGGTGGAACTCAAACTCCAGGCTCATTCAGACCGTCTTGTTCCACTATGCAGAACTTCTTGAGGTGTTCAGGCTCATTCAGGAAAACCCTGATGACTGGGATGGACCAGCTCTGACTATGGCCTCTGGTTTCAGCATCTGGCTCTCCAAAGCGTCGACCTGCTTCCTCCTCATGGTGTACGGCGCGGTTTTCACAGAGACAGACGCATTATTCCGTGTTCCTCAGGCCAAGGTGATGGACATAGGATTCTGCTCTCTACGGGTCAGAGACATGATGAAAGCCTTGAGGAACCAGCACGAGTCTTTTGACTCATTTTATGCGCAGTTTCAGCAGCGGGTGCACAGCGTCACGCTGGACCACATAACATAAGGGCATGTACACCAAGCTCATGTAGCTCATCTGCCCGCAGATGAGCTACATGAGCTGTTTTACCGCATCCTGGATAACATCAACTTGCACATGGAGGCCAGATTCAAGAACTTGGGAGAGTTGGATTTTCTGACTTTAATCAATCATCGAAATTCTGATTAATTGTCAGCCAAATTTGATGATGCAAAACTGCACAGCCTTGTTAAATATGGGAAGCATTTCGATTTTGTGAGGCTAAAGGCCGACCTTATTGGGCTGTACAGCTCACAGATGACCAGAAACAAGTCACCTCATGAACACGACCTAGAACACACTGTTCCAGAGACTGCAAAACTCTTGAAGTTGGCGTTGACCATTCCAGCCACCACAGCATCAGTGGAGAGGTCTTTTTCAACCTTAAAACGGGTCAAAACCTACAGCCGCAACAGGACAAAGCAAGGAAGACTTTCATCTCTCGCTCTGATATCAATTGAAAAGGAGAGGCTCATCAAACTGAAGGCAAACACAGAAGAGTTTTACAACGCTGTGATCAGCAACTTTGTCCAGAAGGACAGGCGCATGGACCTCATCTTCATATAAAGTAAGATTAAACTCTTTATCTTCCTCCCTCTCTGTTGTTATGGCAGTGTTCACGTGTAAGCCATGTGGTGATTATGGTCCAACATCACGTTGTTGTTTTATGGATCTAAAATGCTTTAATACTGACATGAATATTTTTTTTTTATTCCTAAACCTTAAAGTGGAACTATTATGTGCATTTCAGGCTAATTTATTTTTATTTCTGAGACCAGAAGGGCTGGGATTGATCGAGTTATTGTCACAAATGGCTTTATTTACTTCAGACCGACCCTCTCCGTAGGCTGTCAGATCAGCCTGCGGGCAAAACGAGTGGATTGAGACTCTTCCGCATTAAGCCCCGCCTCGTGCCACTGCACTACATCGGGAGCGCGCACCGCACCTGCTTTGGCCGTCATTGTAACGTCTCATAAACAGAAGGATTAGGCTCATATGAACTCAATAAAAAAACAAAATACAATGTGAACACATAGCATACAGCCCTACATGTTGGAACCTGAATCAGAGCCTGAAAACGAAGTGGAAAACAACAACCCACAGCAACGAATGCAGCAGGATGTCTCTCTTTGGTAAACTCACCAGCCATCGTTGGAAATAACTTTATCCCACGTTTTCCACCCGCCTGATGTGTTTGTACATGCCCTTGTTAACCAGTAGAAGGTAACCAATCACCAAACCTTATCCCCCGGGACGTCACAAGGATTTCAAGTAGAAAAAACTCTTTTCGTCGCCATGGAAACCGAACGGAGAGCGTGCTGGAACTCAAACTCAAACTCAAACATGCGTTTAGGTGATAAAAAACAGTGCCGTTCACATGTCTGATGAGGATTCAACACTGTAACACTGTAGAAAGCTCAGAAAACTCTAAATACCATCATAGCACCCCTTTAATAGCCGTGTAAATTGCATAACAAAGGACAAGGAGCTGCACATGGGTGCAGTAGAGCATTCTTGTTTTTGGTGTTGCGCTCAGGTATTTTTCCATTAAATGTCTATCTTGGACCCTTGAGATACCGACGTTTCAGCAACGCAGACAGCTCCGCGTCCGAGTTGTCAGTCTCTCTACTTATTGCATTTAAGATACAATCAGGCTGAGCTGTCATCAGTTGCGTAAACGTGGACGGTCCATACGGCTCAGTTGAATATGCTGTACATTAAGTTCGTAAGATTCTCCATTATGACTTATGTAGATGTGGCAACTTGTAACTTATATGTCGGAAAATTGAGCACTTCTGCTCTGTATTCTGTGTCCAGGTTGATTAAATTAGATTTCCTTTGGATGGCTGTGTAGAGGAAATGTTCTAATAAATTGGGAATCTTTCAGGAATAATAGTTTTAAGTCCTGTTATAGTTCAAGCAATGATACAAAGCTTTGGCTGCTGCACTTGGTGCGGAAAGGCTGGTTTGCTGGATGGGTATATTGCCAGTCACAAATGGCTGTGCGTATGTATGTCCAAGCTCTTGCGTGCTCACTGCTGTGCAAACGAGCATGTCCATGAGTTTAGAGCGAGGATGATGCGCACAAAAATATTTTCACAAAGGCATATAACCATAATGTTATTTATCCTACTCGTTGTCGTGACGTAAAAATATTGCGAGAGTCTGACGTCTTGTTAGATAGGGAACTTTTATAAATAATAAATTCATTTAAAAAAAAAAAAAAATTGTCCCTTGCAATTTGCCACTGCCTACCTAAGCCTAGAACTCATGGCACGTTCCTGGAAAAAACAAAAACTGGATTTGTGAAACATGTATGCCACACAAGCAACCAGCGAGCCTCTGCGTTGTGCTGGTTAACAAATCAGAGCCCTGAACTCTCACGCATTGGGAGTTGGAACGTGCTGCTGTGGAAAATTTGCTATGGCTTAGTGAAGCTTTTCTCCCTCATTTTTCTTTTCTAAACCTCTGAAATTCGCTGTTGTTTGTTAAATAATTCACTATTTTTACCAGAAATTAACTGGTCACGACCACCCACATCACCTCCCACATATAAATGCAAAAAAAGTGTTTCATTTAGACTTTTGTGATATTTTTCTAAATAAAATTGTCTGAAAAACCACCTCATCAGAGCGTAAAAACCTTCTAGCGATATTGAGACTTTTTTTTTAAACGTAGATGTTTCCATTTGCGTTTTTTTTATTGCGATATTTAGTTTTTGCACAAGCTGTAATGGAAAGCAGCTTGTGAGAGATAGCAATGGAGCCATATTGGCTCTAAAGGTTTCTTCCAACAGTTTCTTATCATGTAATAAATGGTAATTTAATTATTACATGGTCAGAACCGCAGTAAATGTTTGTGAATGTAAGTCTGTAAAGAACCTTTACATATGTGGTTTGTATCCTGCTACCTTTTTAATGAAACAAAAAACTACAACAAATAGCAGATAAAACCATTGTTTCATCCCAGTAGCATCTAAAATGCATCAGCAGCTGTGTGTCACGGCCCTGCTAATGAGTCCTGCTGCTGGTCTGCAGGTGCAGGATTGTTATGACTGCCTCATCAGCTGGATGAGTGCAGCTCATTGCTGAGAAGTTTGACAAATGCAGCTGTCACGACCAAACGAGGCAACTGTGGTGTAGGACTCCCAAACAAGACCAAAACCCATCAGTGTGTAACAAGCTAGACAAGAAATTCTAAGTCCTCAATGGGATCACTAATGGGAGTGAAATGATGAGAGCAGGAAGAGGTTAGTTCTTGTTATTAGATGTTTGGTGCTTTGAAAAGTCTTTGCAGGAGTGGAAAGTGGAGAAGAGTTAGACTTCAACAGACAGATCTTGATGGTGGAGAGTGGACAGGAAGTGGGTGGTGCTGAGTGTAGGTATTCTCTCAAACAGACAGACCAGCTCAAAAGCAACCGAAGAATCTTGATCAAGGTTTAGAAGGCTCTTCAGTCGGCGAGGATTTGTTGTTATGCTACTAAAAAAACTAAACTGGGAGTTTAATTACTGCATTTATTACCGATGGAAACCGTTGTAACAGTTGTGCACCTGCAGACCAGCAGCAGGACTCATTAACAGGGTAGGAACAGACAACTGCAGATGCATGTAGGATACTTCCCCACTGAAGCAGTGAGCCGAAGGTAAATATTAGTCTTCACCTGATTGTTAATATGGATCAGTAGTATGATGGGGAACTGGCATGGAGGCTGGAAGATCAGGAACCACAAGCATGTGGAGCCCAGGGCATATTCGCCACCTTCAACTGAAGTTCTTCTATTCTATTCTATATTCTCAAGTTATTTAACTGACACATTTATCTAAAGGGACTTACATCTGAGAGTGAGAGCAACACAAGCAACAAATCAAACAGTGGGGACTCGGTTTGACTCCAGGTGGATGCAGGTGTTGCCGTGTTGTGCTTGAGGGGGTGAAATTTTATATCCAGGAGGCAAACTGAAAAGTGGCAAACTGCAGCCAACAATCACAAGGCAGACAAAAGCAAATCCAAAACTGATTGTTGTGTGAAAAAATGAAAATAGAAAAAACATTGACACAGAAAGACAGGACATCCATCCATCCATCCGACTGTCACGAGAGCAGTGGAGATGTGGTGTGGACCCAAACGCGGAGACGAGGGAGCAGGGATGCAGAACTCAGACAGATTTATTTTCCTCAGAGGAACCCAGGGAACTCAGAACAGACAAACTGAGGTACAAAATGATCCAGCAAACAATGAGTGAACCTGAGTGGTATAAATACACAGGAAAAACCGAACAAGAAACAGGTGAAACAAATGAACTAAATGAACCCAGGTGAACCAAATCAATGAACAGGAAATCTAAGAAGCTAACCAAGAACCAAGACAGGAAAAACTACAAAATAAAACAGGAAGCCCAAAAACAAAGCACAGAAAAACCCAAATCATGACAGTACCCCCCCCCCTCAAGGGCCGGCCACCGGACGGCCCAAAAAGTTCAGAGTCCAGACACGGGTGGGAGGAGGGGGCCCGGAGGAGGGACCAAGGGAAAAAACAAAGTGCAGGGGCACAGGGCCGGGGGAAGAATCCAAACGGCCCAGCTCAGGAAACAGTCTGGGGGCAGCCTCGGCTCTGGAGGACGGCCGGGAGGCCCAGACGAAGGGGGCAGCCTCGGCTCCGGAGGACGGCCGGGAGGCCCAGACGAAGGGGGCAGCCTCGGCTCCGGAGGACGGCCGGGAGGCCCAGACGAAGGGGGCAGCCTCGGCTCCGGAGGACGGCCGGGAGGCCCAGACGAAGGGGGCAGCCTCGGCTCCGGAGGACGGCCGGGAGGCCCAGACGAAGGGGGCAGCCTCGGCTCCGGAGGACGGCCGGGAGGCCCAGACGAAGGGGGCAGCCTCGGCTCCGGAGGACGGCCGGGAGGCCCAGACGAAGGGGGCAGCCTCGGCTCCGGAGGACGGCCGGGAGGCCCAGACGAAGGGGGCAGCCTCGGCTCCGGAGGACGGCCGGGAGGCCCAGACGAAGGGGGCAGCCTCGGCTCCGGAGGACGGCCGGGAGGCCCAGACGACGGGGGCAGCCTCGGCTCCGGAGGACGGCCGGGAGGCCCAGACGACGGGGGCAGCCTCGGCTCCGGAGGACGGCCGGGAGGCCCAGACGACGGGGGCAGCCTCGGCTCCGGAGGACGGCCGGGAGGCCCAGACGACGGGGGCAGCCTCGGCTCCGGAGGACGGCCGGGAGGCCCAGACGACGGGGGCAGCCTCGGCTCCGGAGGACGGCCGGGTGGCCCAGACGACGGGGGCAGCCTCGGCTCCGGAGGACGGCCGGGTGGCCCAGACGACGGGGGCAGCCTCGGCTCCGGAGGACGGCCGGGAGGCCCAGACGACGGGGGCAGCCTCGGCTCCGGAGGACGGCCGGGAGGCCCAGACGACGGGGGCAGCCTCGGCTCCGGAGGACGGCCGGGAGGCCCAGACGACGGGGGCAGCCTCGGCTCCGGAGGACGGCCGGGAGGCCCAGACGACGGGGGCAGCCTCGGCTCCGGAGGACGGCCGGGAGGCCCAGACGACGGGGGCAGCCTCGGCTTAGGATCCCTCACGTTGGACACTGGAGGCGGAGGAGAAGGAGCGACCTCCTCGCCGGACACTGGAGGCGGAGGAGAAGGAGCGACCTCCTCGCCGGACACTGGAGGCGGAGGAGAAGGAGCGACCTCCTCGCCGGGAACTGGGGACGGAGGAGGAGCGTCCCTTTCCTGGGACCCCCTCGGGAACTCGGGACGGAGGAGGAGCGTCCCGTCCTGGGACCCCCTCGGGAACATGGAGCAAGGGAGGAGCGTCCCGTCCTGGGACCCCCTCGGGAACATGGAGCAAGGGAGGAGCGTCCCGTCCTGGGACCCCCTCGGGAACATGGAGCAAGGGAGGAGCGACCCGTCCTGGGACCCCCTCGGGAACATGGAGCAAGGGAGGAGCGACCCGTCCTGGGACCCCCTCGGGAACATGGAGCAAGGGAGGAGCGACCCGTCCTGGGACCCCCTCGGGAACATGGAGCAAGGGATGTGGACGAGCTCTGGGCGCTGGCGTGGGAGCCTGCAGCGCCGGACGGGTTCTCGGAGCAGGCGGGGACACTGGAGACGTGGGACTCGGAGCAGGCGGGGACACTGGAGACGTGGGACTCGGAGCAGGCGGGGACACTGGAGACGTGGGACTCGGAGCAGGAGGCAAAGGGGAGCAATGTTGTTTGCAGTCCCGCCTCCTCCTGGCCATCCCAGCAGTCCATTTAAGCCCTAGCGATGGAGGAGACCAAATAGCCAATCTGGACCCCCAGTATGGATTGGGTGCTGGCTTACCCCGGCTTGGAGAGTTCATAGCAGCCCGTCTGCAGAAGAGCTCATATGAGGTTATTTTCTCCGCTGGGTTCACGTCAGGCTGGATCATTCTGTCACAAGAGCAGTGGAGATGTGGTGTGGACCCAAACGCAGAGACGAGGGAGCAGGGATGCAGAACTCAGACAGATTTATTTTCCTCAGAGGAACCCAGGGAACTCAGAACAGACAAACTAACTGAGGTACAAAATGATCCAGCAAACAATGAGTGAACCTGAGTGGTATAAATACACAGGAAAAACCGAACGAGAAACAGGTGAAACAAATGAACTAAATGAACCCAGGTGAACCAAATCAATGAACAGGAAATCTAAGAAGCTAACCAAGAACCAAGACAGGAAAAACTACAAAATAAAACAGGAAGCCCAAAAACAAAGCACAGAAAAACCCAAATCATGACATCCGACATTACGACTCCTGTCTGTAGAAGTTGAATATTTGGTGTGAAAAAAATGTTTGTGTTTATTTAAAAAAAGAGTTTGTACAAATTTGACAAAAATATGTAAATATGTCATTAAAGGTTAAAGAAAATGTTGGGTTATGTAAAAAAAAAAAAAAAAGTCTTTGTCTATACAATAAAATGCAGTTTAAGTATTTGTCATCAATATCATTCTCTAAAACTATAAATAATAAAACTATTAAAACTATAAATATTAAAATCTGCTCATATGGGTCTTTACTTTTCTTTAGAAGCTACTTTTTGTCAAATGATGCAGTCCAGACATCTCTATTTTACATTTTATAAAGTGTTAGATTAAAGAGCTTGAACTTCTTTTGTCTGAATCATGCTGTACGTCTGTCTGGGGTAACTTTTTAACTTTAATTTCTTCTTGTGTGAAGTAATTGCTACTTTCCTGAAGTCTGTTGAAACACACCACATCAACCTCTAGAAAAGCCTAACTAGGTTTTTATTCACCTCATGATTGTTATCCAGCTGCATGTTGTTTGATGACCCGGTTTTGCCTCTGACTAACAGAAAATTTAGCTGTAGACACTGCAGAGCACTTTGTAGCCATTCTCCATCAGTGGTAGAGCTTAACTTTTATACATGAGGATGCAGGTTGTTGTTTGATGTTTGGTAGACTGGAACCACTGCAGCTGAGGTCTGTCCTGGCTTGATTTGTGGCCCCCTTTCTGAAAAAAAAAAAAAAAAAGGTGAAGTTGCTAATTATGAAGTTTTGGAAATAAATATTGACCTTTTCTTTATGCTTCTACCTGATTGGATAGTGACTAATCAAACTGTCCAATCAGAAAGCAGATGGCCTTTCCGCTCTTCCTGCTGAACTTGACAGAAAATCTTTTATTTGTACCCACCAAAATTAATTTAACCCACATTTGGCACAGTCACTTGAAATATGCCATTTTGTGTTTACAGGCTTTCATTTTAATAATGTCATGAAAAGATGAAACTGGTGAAAAATTAGGGGCAGGACTTTAATAAGCTAATTACAATCAATTATTTAAAAACATTGTTAAAAATGAGGGTGTTTAAATCTCAGTTTGTGTTCCGGGCAACACATAAACCAGACACAAGTTGCTTATTTATTCCCATTTTAAATCCATTTTGAACGGACTAATTCTTCTATCATGTAAATGTTCATTCCACTCTAGTTAGTTAATTCCAGTTCTTCTGCACATTTTCGTTACCATGTCCTGCCCCAATGACGTACATATTCCACCTGTCCTCCAGTGTCCAGTACGCCATTGTTCATCTCAACCTTAGCAGCTGAAAACAAGTGAATTAATGTGCTCGTGTCGAGCTGGTACTTAATTATAAATTATAATCACAATCAGAGCTTTGATACTTTGTATGTGGTCTCCATGTTGTAGCCAGAAAAAAAGGACAATGCAGAAAGTTTGTTTTTTTTCCGCTAGACATTACATCCGCCGCCCTCTGTCCAATCAGAACCCTTCCTAAACCACTGATCTAAAGCAGAACTAAGTGAAGGTGGATAAATGTGTTTTCCATGTAAACCTCAATTCAGAATGACTATTTCCATGTAAAAATACTTAAATTCTGAATTATTTAACTGAAAATGCATTGAAAATAAAAATAAGACCTCATGTAACTGAGCCATTGAGGATTAAATGGTTTTTGTTTAGATGTTAGTCTCCAAAAGTCAAACATTTCATGTAGACCATAAGGTATTAAACACTTTTCCCCAAAGCAGCGATGCACGATTGACGAAAATGCACTGAGGAGCTGGTTGTGAGCTGCATGACCACATAAAATACATCAAACAAAATGCCTCACCTTGCACATCTGTTTCATGACATACTGTAGGTATTTCTGATGTATGAAGTCAAACTTAAATTATTTGAACAAAGTTAATCATTTCCTCCTTATTCTTCTGTTTTTACGGGTGTGGAGCGTGTCCTGGGCCTTATGCAAACAAGACCATCGGAACTGTTTAGTTCCCACCAAAGTTTGATTCAGTTACAAAAACAGATGGCTGAACAAACTTTTAGAACACACAAACATGTAAATGTTGTTTTTTTTATGATACAGTATTTTTAGTTTCAACCAAGCATCAACCTCTGGCAGTTAAAAGTAAAGCCAATGTGGAAGTGCCAAAAAAAGCAGTTCCCCCTCATCCACTTGAGGCTCCAAAACAGAGTGAATCCCTGTAGACTCCCATTTTCAAAAGACCAACTTGACAGCAGAAATAAAAATGTTTACAGGCTGGTAAAATAAAAAAAACAACAACATTTTAGGTTCAGTATGGGGGGAGTGATTTTTTTTTAGAACTTTGGCCTAATAAAAAGCATCTCATTTTGATTGACAGGTACCCAATATCCCACTACAAGTAGGCAGAATGTAGCACAGTTGCGGTTTTTAGCTGGTTAACATCATGACTAAAGCTTGTTACATCCTCCATGAGAAGCAAGAAGTCAGTTCTTGCTCTTGAAGCTGCAAGAACAATACATACTCCATGAGAAGCACATCTACAGCGGGGAGGGATCTCTGCAGGGGATGATGCCTGCTTTTATGTGCAATGAACCCGGCTGTTACCTCTGCCAAGGAGGTTATGATTTTTCTGACGTCTTTTTGGTCAAGATAACTCAAAAGGTTACGGATGGATTTTTATAGTCCCCCGTCAGAGCAAGCTTCAACTCCCACCTTCAGCAGATCTTCAACCAAGTGAGGCGGGGCACATTGAGTCCAAGTGGGCTGTGTTCCATGCCTCTATTATTGAGGCGGCCAACCGGAGCTGTGGCCGTAAGGTCGTTGGTGCCTGTCGTGGCGGTCATCCCAGAACTCGTTGGTGGACACCAGCAATGTGGGATGCCATTAAGCTGAAAAAGGAGTTCTGTCAGGCCTTCTTGGCCTCTGGAGGCAGCTGATGGGTACCGAAAGGCTAAGCGGGATGTGGCTTCGGCTGTTGCCGAGGCAAAAGTTCAGTTTTTGTCCTGGTTGCGGAACAGTGCACAAGCTCTATACCCTCTTTGGGGTCCTGGAGGGGGAATGTTTGGCCAACCAATCTACATGTGCTTTGTGGACCTGGAGAAGGCATTTGACCGTGTAGCCTGGGGACTCCTGTGGGGGGTACTCCGGGAGTATGGGGTACCGGACCCCCTTGTAATGGCTGTCCGGTCCCTGTACGACAGGTGTCAGAGCTTGGTCCGTATTGCTGGTTGTAAGTCGGATTAGTTTCCGGTGAGGGTTGGACTCCGCCAAGGCTGCCCTTTATCACTGATTCTGTTCATAACTTATATGGACAGAATTTTTTGGCACAGCCGAGGTGTTTTTGGGATTCGGTTTGGTTGCCTCAGGATTGGGTCTCTGCTTTTTGTGGATAACGTGGTCCTGTTGGCTTCATCTGGCTATGATCTCTAACTCTCGCTTGAGCGATTCACAGCCGAGTGTGAAGCGGCTGGGATGAGAATCAGCACCTCCAAATCTGAGACCATGGTCCTCAGCCGGAATAGGGTGGATTGCCCTCTCCAGGTCGGGAATTAGGTCCTGCCTCAAGTGGAGGAGTTTAAATATCTCGGGGTCTTGTTCACGAGTGAGGGAAGGATGGAGTGTGAGATAGACAGACTGTCATGGTGAAGAAGAAGCTGAGCCAGAAGGCGAAGCTCTCGATTTACCAGTCGATCTACGTTCCTACCCTCACCTATGGTCATGAGCTGTGGGTCGTGACCGAAAGAACGAGATCTCATATACAGGCGGCTGAAATGAGTTTCCTCCGCAGGGTGGCCGGGCTCTCCCTTAGAGATAGGGTGAGAAGCTTCATCCCGGTCATCCGGGAGGGGCTCAGAGTAGAGCCGCTGCTCCTCCGCATTGAGAGGAACCAGTTGAGGTGGCTCGGGCATCTGGTCAGGATGCCTCCTGGACCTCCCTGGTGAGTTGTTTCAGGCACGTCCCTCCGGCAGGAGACCCTGGGGAAGACCCAGGATACACTGGAAGGATTATATCTCTCAGCTGGCCTGGGAACGCCTCGGGATCCCCCCCACAGAGTTGGAAAATGTGGCTGGGGAGAGGGAAGTCTGGGCTTCCCTGCTTAGGCTGCTGCCTCCACAACCCGACCCAAAATCTTTCAATCTGTTCCGTTCTTAATTAGTCACTTTTCAGACACAATTTCCAATGTTTTGAGCATCACATTTAGTAAAAACAACAAAAAAAAATATGCACAAGCTCTTCTACTGAGAACTTGGCTATATGTAGACAAATGCAAAGAGCCTTCGCCAAGCAGTGACATGATAAACTTACAGGCTTCAATCATGTAAAACTTTTACCCCTATTTTAAACACAATTCAGCTTTAGTGCATTTGAAACAAAAATGTAAAGCTATTGTAAAGTTTTTTCAAGACATCAAGTAAAACATCAGTTGTGCTTTTAGATCCTGGGAATGTGCACAGAAATATTTTAATTTTTAATATAAAAAAAGATCCACGATTGAAGAAATGCAGTAAATGTTTTTCAAAATGACCCCAAAAATACCAAACAATTTGGAAGAACAATGTTTCATTATGATAATATGAACTTTTATTTTTCAGATTAATTCACAGGACTTTCTGTCTCCCTCACACATACACACACACACACACACACACACACACACACACACACACACACACACACACACACACACACAGCAGGGTTCGGCACTGAACTAGATCTGATATCCAGCCTATAGTCTAGTTTTGGTCTGCTGATTTTATAGCCAGGAGGAATACGTGTGCGTGTTTGTGTTTTTATTCGTGTTGTTGAGCATGAGGTTATGTTTAGGTAATCTTTCCATGTGATGGTGTGTGTGTGTGTGTGTGTGTGTGTGTGTGTGTGTGTGTGTGTGTGTGTGTGTGTGTGTGTGTGTGTGTGTGTGTGAATGCGTTTTTCCATCTGGGTGGTCAGCACAACATTAACATCCACAGATGTAAACAACAACCAGTTAATGAGGCACAGTAGCCATAAAGCTGATGTTTATTTTCACAGTGATACATCAAAACGACGCCGTCAGATACAGAATCGCATCATGTTTATGTTGGATTTTTCTCTTTTGTTTTAAATAATCACTCAAAAATAACTGGTTGTCATGGAAACAAACTGAGAATTTGTGCCCCAAAGTTGGATGTAAAGGGAAAAAAAACATTTTTGCTTGCAAATAAAAGTAAAATAAATGTAAAAGTAAAGTCAAAAGACGGGTGTGCCTTTCAGCATGGCAGACTAAACCTATACAACAAAAAGAAAAAAAAAATAGGATCAGATAGTCTGAAATCATTAGTGGAGAATTTCGTGATTTTACAAGATGATTTCGTATCCAAAAATTACCTTAAAAATTCAAAATGAATGGATGAAAAATGTCCTGTAATTTATTTGTGCTTTCTTTAATATACAATATAATATATAATATGATACAGAGAATAAATTGTAATCAAGTAATCTGATCAACAATTTCTAGCTAATAAACATGTATTTGAAAAAGTTAAGTTGATTAATAAAAAATGGAAACCAATATACTTGCACTGCTCTAGTTGCAGCCATTCTGTTTTTTCTTTGTTTTGTTTAAAAATGACAAAAATATACTACAGTCACCAAAGACAAACAATCATGCCAAACTTTGATCAGAAACGTTTCTCATTGATATAGAAGCATGACGTGGACCATAGAGCAGGTGGCGACGCCCATGACGTGGACTATAGAGCAGGTGGCGACGCCCATGACGTGGACTATAGAGCAGGTGGCGACGCCCATGACGTGGACTATAGAGCTGGTGGCGACGCCCATGACGTGGACTATAGAGCCGGTGGCGACGCCCATGACGTGGACCATAGAGCCGGTGGCGACGCCCATGACGTGGACTGTAGAGCCGGTGGCGACGCCCATGACGTGGACCGTAGAGCCGGTGGCGACGCCCATGACGTGGACTATAGAGCCGGTGGCGACGCCCATGACGTGGACTATAGAGCCGGTGGCGACGCCCATGACGTGGACCATAGAGCCGGTGGCGACGCCCATGACGTGGACTATAGAGCCGGTGGCGACGCCCATGACGTGGACCGTAGAGCCGGTGGCGACGCCCATGACGTGGACCGTAGAGCCGGTGGCGACGCCCATGACATGGACCGTAGAGCCGGTGGCGACGCCCATGACGTGGACTATAGAGCCGGTGGCGACGCCCATGACGTGGACCATAGAGCCGGTGGCGACGCCCATGACGTGGACCATAGAGCCGGTGGCGACGCCCATGACATGGACCGTAGAGCCGGTGGCGACGCCCATGACGTGGACCGTAGAGCCGGTGGCGACGCCCATGACATGGACCGTAGAGCCGGTGGCGACGCCCATGACATGGACCGTAGAGCAGGTGGCGACGCCCATGACGTGGACCATAGAGCAGGAGGCGGCGCCCATGACGTGGAACCTGAAGCAGCTGGCTTTAAAGCCGGTTTGGTCCCTATGAAACCTAACCGGGCCTTCCTGTCTACCGGCACTGGTTCCTCATCCAGCCCAAGCAGCATTCCCACAAGTTTGCTGGATGTAATGGTCACAATGTCCTTCTGCTTACTGCGCTTGGACTGTTGCCTTCTTCTGGGACGTGAATAGCTGGAAGGAATGGGATCAGGTCCCTCATAAGTAGGGAGGTTCTTGGCTGCCTCCACACAAGAACTCCAGGATTGTCATTCCTGCTGGGTCTGAGTATGGCTGGTTCATTCTGTCACGGTTGAGGTGGAGGTGAGGACCCAATGCAGGACCAGGAGTCAGGAATGCAGAATGAAGAAGATTTAATGATGTAACTGACTGAACTGAAGGGAAGCGACCACTAACACAAGCATGAACAAACACAATGAACCAGCAAACAAAACTGAAACCAAGGGCTATAAGTACTGGGGAACAAAACAAGACACAGGGGAAAAGGATGAACTAACGAGACCAGGTGAACAGGAACAAAGGCTACACAGAAAACAAGGCAAGAAAACTGAACAGGGAAAAACTACAAAATACAACAGGAAAGTAGAACTAAAAACACAACAAGACACGCATCCTGAAACGTATCATGACACAGAAACTGTCTTAGATCATATTTCATTCTCAAACTGGGAACATAGTCAGTAAATCCTTACACTTATGATCAGTGACATTCTTCATAATCTGGATTTTAAGGACATAATCGCAGCTTTGTGTGCAGCAGAGACCAGAAGAAAGCGCTTCCTTTCAGTGCAGTGTTTAGTGAAAGTATCTGCAGGTTTTCTCATGTTGTGGCTGCAGTGTCTGAAAAGTCATGTTGATAAGATGTTTCTGTTCAGGAAGCTTCACGGGGTTGTTTGATCTGCTGCTGCTGTTATTTATTCATTCATTATTTTATTCAATATTGTTCAGTACGATAATGTTATAGATATGTCAACACAACTAAATAAAGAATAAACCTGCATATTATTTTCTACAATGAGACGTGGTACATTTGGAGGACGGGATGGGGCCGACAGTACTTCCATGACATGGAAGTACTGTCGGGGGTCAAGGAGGTAAAGGCGGTTCTGCCATCAGGTTCAGAATCAGCTCATATTTTAATGAAATGGTAAAATGTAGCTTCAGCATCTAATGGCGGCTGGAGCTCAGGAGGAAGAGTCGTCTTTCAGCTCAGTGTTGGGGGATTGATTCCAGGCTTCCCCTGACTGTGTGCTGAAGCGTCCCTGGGCAAGACACTGAACCCTAAGTTGCCCCCTATGTGCCTATCAGGGTATATATTTATGTCGCTTTGGATAAACGCGTCTGCTAAATGACTGTAGAATAGAATAATACAATGTTTATCTTCTACTGGAGATTTAAATTCCATTTTGATACGCATTTCACACATCAGCTTAACTCCTGCACAGCTGCTGAACTACAGTAAATCACATCTCATTTTCAGGCTTCTTGCGTAGACTTTTAACACACCCAGCAGGCCCACCAAGGTGGACCCCCAGCCTGGCAAACCAATGTAAAGATACTGTGACCTGCATGCAAAGCGTCCATCAGACGAGCCAACAACAACCAGAACGTCACATAGGACAACCTTCCATCTAGCCAGCACAGAAGAAGTTGACTCACACAGTCAGACTGATTTGTATCCATCAGCCTCCTAAGTTCAACTCTGGACAGCCTGATAAATGACGACAATTAGAGCTTTCTCATTAAAGTTGTTTTTAATACAGTCCATCCACACGGCATATTCATCATCTCTCTGGGATAACGTGTATGCGTGTACACGTGTTTGTTTGTGTTTCTGCATGTGTGTTTTGACAGTGTAAAAAAAAAAGGCTCTGTGTGTGTGTGTGTGTGTGTGTGTGTGTGTGTGTGTGTGTGGGGGGGGGGGGGGGGGGGGGGGTAGATAACACATAAATCTAGCAACAAAGAAAGAAACCATCCAGTTTCTCAGTCTGTTGCTTTTGGCTTTTCGTGAGCTGCTTGAGAGGACGAGAGGATGTAAAAAAATAAAGGAACTAACAGACACTGCAGAAGATTTAACGACACTTAAAACACGCTGTCATGGTCCTAAACGCTTCTACAAGGAGTCTTCTGATTCATATTGTGTTTATTATGACTGTTATCACTGATGATGATGAAAACTGTAAACAACTGTAGCGATGATGAAGATGAAATTCACTATTTAAATATTGCAAATGCTCAACTGGACGCAAAATTCTGCAAAGTTTTATGATCATGATGTGAAAAAAACACAGATTCATTATTTCTTTAATTAACCCTTTCAGAGCATTAGACAGCTGAATGGAGTAATGAAAATGCCATATTTTTACCACATCACCTCCACAGACATAAGCAATATTTATTTGTTTATTAGTGATATTTTTATTTAATTTAATTCTTTTAATGTATTCTATAAAATATTTATAAAATAATATATAAACATAATTAAAAGATCTAAATATTTTCTTAAATATAGCTACAGCACTTTCTTTTCCTATTTATCACAAAGGCAAACCAGTCTAACTACAATGTATGCATTACATGTTCAGTTATATCATGTTTATTAATTCTTTATTGTGTGTTAATGACTCGCTAACATCTACTGAAGTGGTTTATTTACAAATATTGCATCCTCATTTATGAATATGCTAGGAATAAAAGCTTGTAAATGGTGTCCACTATAGCGACAGCTATACATGAAACAATTAAACTATGAAGCTGAACTTTAAGGTCTGTTAAGTCTGGTTTTATATTCAGAGTTGGTCATTTAGGTGGTTCTGGGGGGAAATACGTTTTTAGCTATTTAAGGTCCAGCTCTACCATTCGGTAAATCTGCAGTGACTAAATCTGCCTGATCATCTCTACCAGTTGGTTTGGGTGTGTAAAACCTTAACAAACTAAAAAAAAAAACTGTTTGTTTTTAACTTTACTGTTTCACATTTCATCCATTTGATGTTACAATATTATTAACTTCTTTCAACCATTTGCTAAAAACATTTATTCAGTTTATTCTTGTCCAAAACAAGTGGAAAAACACAGAGAAACATTTTTCTCTGGCCGTTTTGTTAGTGTGAAGTTAAAGGGTTAAAACATATTATTGTAGGAAGTAAAACGTATTCAAGTACTGAACGGTTTCTGCTGAAATATTCCTACTTTTATTCTGTGGTTGGATAAGTTGGTATGTGTCGCCAGGCCAGGTTGCAACTTCAAGGTTTATTTACAAAAGCAAAACGAGAGAAGTGTGACATGGACCTGAACTGCCGCTGGAGCAGAAGTCCAGAGCAAACAGCCGTCCAGCGAATATTCTACAAGTTTTTCTTGGACAAAAAAAAACTTGCCATGGAACCGCTTATCCGTGTGTTTAGTATGTGTGTAAAACAATTTTTTTTTTTTTTTTAGCCTAAATACACTTTGTGTTTCCCACTTTTCCACAGGTTTGCCTGCTATTTAGCATTTTATAGCAACCAGTCTGTCAGTTGCCATGACTACAGTAAACTGGAAATACAAAAATATACTGGACTTTTGGGAACTTTTTAAAACTTGAAAACCCAATAAAAACCTCATACTTGTTGATGCTTCAGGTTTACATCGGCATATCCATCTTAAGAATTTGTTTACATGACGCCACCCACATGTAAAGACAACGAATGCATCTGGTCCTGTATGTAGAGTAGAGGCTGACATTTTTTCAGGAATCCCATAACTCATGGGATTTCTGCAGGATTCCCACAGGATGGGGGTCAATGTTACTGTTAAAAAGTTCACAGGAACAGACGGGAGCGGGAACCAACCAACCAACCATTGACATAAGAAACAAAAACACCATCTTCCCTTTTGTATTTCGCTTAATAATCCCACACTGTAAATAAAGTAAAAAATAAGAAAAGGAATGGAATTGGCGAAAACCCACGGAGAATGCAAAATGGATTTACAACACAGCATTAAGTAATGATGATTCAGTTAGTAGAATTTAATCATTTAATCAAATTCAATGTATTGCATAAAGACTAAATAAATTCTTTTAAAAATGGGAGCAGGAATCACTCTGAGTGGGAGTACGATGGGTTTGGGAGTAATTTCATTGGGATTGGGACGGGACAGACCTCTTTATTTCACTTTGGCCCAGTATTATGATGAGATAATACGTTTTCTGTGGAAGTGGGATGGGACAGGAGTGAAAATCCATTCCTGGATCACCCTCTGATGTAGAGATGTATTTTACTCTTCAGTTTTACTTTGCGTCACAAATCATTTCCACGCTGGTAAAATGAATAATTATGTAAACGCTTATCTACAGGTAGTAAAACTCTAAAACCATGAGATGCTACGTGAAATGTAAATGTACTCAATATCATAGTGATAGGAACACGATTTCAGCCCATAAGAACCCAGCATGACTTATATGATACATAGTTTCTGAGACATTTGGCATCACTTTATGGTAGAAACTTTGCTCAAAATCCCGTTGAACACAATATTATTTTTGCCCTTTGCTTCTTAATGGACACCAGCAGAAGATTACACTATAAAAAAGTTGAATTATCATATAAAATATCCCTAAAAAATTTTTTTTATCCTTTTACATTTTATATTATGTTAAAATGAGATATTAAATTTTTTTTTTACTTATCTGCTTATTTTTTCATGGGTCGGGTCTTTATGGGTCAATAATCTACAAAACGGAGAGCTGGACCTTTTTTTATGCTTAAGATCATTTTATGTCCTTACTTGATGAAACAAATAAACAATCTTAAGCATAAAAACCATTTTTAAGGGACAAGTGGTGATGTGTATAACTGGGTAAGTGTCTCTAGTATACCATGTTTATTGCGGTTTTCCCAGTATGCTGCAGTTAATACCTACTAAAAGCTGGAATTCAGTGACCCACTCAATATGTGGTAAAGCCATCAGACATCTCGGAGAGCTGTAAATAAAATTGTTTCCTCAGTGTAGCTGCATTGTGTCATGTCTCTTTAAAGCTACTTTTTTTGTTCGTGGGTTGAGATGAGAAATTGGTGAGTTGATGTCTGAACAGTTTAAGACCTAAAAGCATGCCTACTGCGGGTTATAGAAGGTCAGCATCCATGTAGAAAATTATGTATTCAATCAACCAAGTGTTTTGATCCCTCATAATTCAACCAGTCAATTAAAACTTATACTGAATATGGTTAATTGTAGTGATTCCTGTTCCCTGGTGGGCGTGGTCAGCGTCTGACAACTGGAGCACACCTGATCTGCAATCAGCAACAGCATCCTGAAGACCGGCTCAGCCTGCTGTCCAGCGCCATATCGTTGATTGCCCTGTCGTAAACAGCTCTCGGCCTCTGCTTATTCTGCTCCATGAACAACTCCAGTCAGTATCTTGTCTTGCATCTTCCTGCCTGCTACCTCCTGCTGTTTGCCAGTCAAAAGAGCCAAAGAGCAATTACATTTATAGAACCTGCTGCTAATTTCCTCTTTATAGATTAGATATCTGTAAACCTGAATCGCCCGAACCAGCTATAAATGGTCAAAGCAAAGCAGGACATGAACATTGTAAGCTGCTAATCAGAGTGAATCATGGCAACAAACAAAGAAAGAAAGAAAACAATTTTTTCAGACAGATATAGTTATAATATAGATATATAATATAGAGTTATAAAATGGTTGTCCACATCCCTGCTGACTACATTAACATTAAAGAAAAACTGAAGTTATTATGTTAGTCTGACTGAAACTACACTTTCAAAATGTATGTACTAAGTTGTGCTGATCGTCCACAGTTCCCTTCCCCCAGATGTTAACTGAAAAACTGGAAATTATATAAAACTAAAATAAAGAATAATGACAATAATAAAACTCTGTACAATGCTGGAAAACTGTCCCGTTTTACACCAGACATGGAAACAAGCAGCTGCCTTGTGAATTTGTATTCGCTGTTTCTGTTAATAATAAGAAAGGTCCACTGGAACAACCTGAAATGGGGGAATTTGCAGTGTATTGTAGCTGAGACTGACATGCTTTGATAAATAATTACATTTTTCTCACACATTTTACACTTGAGTAAAGATAAAACTAAACTAAACTGTGCATCTAAACATACTGGATGCTGTTGAATGTTTTAGGGCTCAAGTCGCTTTAAAGATTAGCCACGTTAGCTTGTTTTAGCATAGCATAGCCTGTTCAAAACAGCTCTGTACAAGGCTAATTTTACTCAACAACTAGGGCTATTTGTTGATAAACACTTTGAGTTAAAACAGAAATGGGTTAGATCTTAAAACAACCTTTTTTCAGTGAAAGAGTCAATACATCTGCTCTCTATGTCAGTGACGACCTGCTTTCCTTTGGACTATTTTTTCTTTCAGTCTCAGACTCGTTTAAATGATTCATAAATACTTAGAGGTCAGCTTGAGGGTAAGGGCAAGATCTGAGAACACAGCTGCTATCGCCCGCGCTTTCATCTTATTTCTTCTTTTCTTTTTTTATGTCGACTGTTAGGTTCACGCTCTGGTCAAAACAATCCCAAAAAGTACGAGTGTAGCTGCTAATTGGACTCCAGTAAGTGTGCCAACGTATAACAACGTTTAGTTAGTTTAGTTTAGTTTGACTCTGCATACTGTACACACATTAATAACACCGTGATTCAAAATGTTTGATGACTTGCAACAAATTTCCCACACTGCAAAGCACCCTTAATTGTTTTGGCACCAGTTCACCAGGAGCTCATCGTTGTCGGGGATTAAATAGCAGAATAATGCAGCTGGTTATCTAAACAGAGATCAGCTGTGCAACATAAACCTTTAGTAATTACATTTAATTCCCCTCAGGGATTTCACTTTGAATTATGTCATTATGAAGATGTCTGAGGTAAGTTTAAGTTTAAATGTAAAATAACTTGTATTGTCTGAAGCAAAACTTATACTTTTCACATACTATGTGTTGTTTGGCTCTATGCCCAAATCATATATTACTGCAAAAAAAAGAGAGGAATTGCTTCTTATTTTAGTTCTTAGAGGGACTTACGTCTCCTGCTTTTGCCAAGTATTGAAATAAATAAATAAAATTTAAATGGACAATAATATATTTAAAAGCTAAATCTACGCATACCATTTCTATAAGGACTAAGAAAGTAAAGGCAGACACACTTGATGCAGAAGACAGATACACAGATGGATGAACAGTTTTTTTCAACTCCTGCGTCGATTACAAGCAGCTTAGCAATACGTCACTTGATGTGGAAAATGTGGGGGCAGTGTTGAGTTTTAAAGCTGACACTAAACCAGTGAAAGGAACAAACCAGAGAAGAAGAGGAACAGGAGGAAGGAGACGCAGAAGCAATAGATATAATATATACATAGACACCGCATTGTATCACGCTGCCTATACGAGCTGACGTCTCATCGCGTCGCCATCATAGATGGGTCTCTCATGCGCCTACAATGCATTTATTCGTAAGGTGTAGACCCAACCACAATATTTTTACCAATTTTACCTGATTTTTCTCACAGTTTGGTTTGTTACATAGGGCAGAGATATTGCTATGATACAGATCATTGTAAAACATTAAAAAACAACATGCTTTCATGTTAAGATATTTTGATAAGTCCTATAGCTAGGGATGGTTAGCATCCCTTACTTATGCTGCTATAGGTTTAGACTGCTGAGGGACATTTCATGATACACTGAGCTTCTCTCTTTCTCTCTTAAACACATTAAATGTATCATTTGCATTTAGTAAATTATTTACTGTGTTAACATTATTTATAAACACATTATGTAGAAAAGTGTTTAGTTTGTGTGTTACATACATGCGTTGTTCCACAAAAAAGTTTTGTGGGGAAACTACGTTGACTCTGAGCAAAACTTGAAAGTGGAGACTCGTTCAATATGGCGGCGACGCTGGTTCACTCTCCAGCCTACAATGTGGCGTCTATTTTGTGGCGTCTTCTGGGGTTTTTGGCAGAAAAAAAAAAAAAGAACTTTATAGTGGTGCATTGCAGCTAGCAGGTGTCAAAATGCAAAAATTAACTCCAAACTCAGCACGGCCTACTAGTGGATGAACTGACAACATGAAAGACACATGGAAATATGAGGACAGTGACTTATGACAATGTTTGTTCCCACAGAAGGGAGCATAAATGGGCCCGAACATCTCAGTTGTCCAGCACGGTGGTGGAGGGTTGATGGTTTTCTCTGCGTCATCCAGTGGCACGACCCGAAGTTACATGACCCTTTTCCCCCGAGCCCCCTATGATCCTAATGTATCTCTGTTCTTATCTGTTATAAGGTGGCGCCGGTGAAAAACTGGCTGCGTGGCCTATAGCTTAAGCTTGGTTCTGTGTTCTTCTTTTGTCATAAATGTTACATGTCTGTATGTCAAACCTTGGACGAACTGGCTTGAACTTTGAATTTTAACCCTGAATTTCAGCTCGGGGATGAATAAAGTATCTTTGATTTGATTTGTCTGGGCTACTTTTGCATCTACAGAACCTGGACACTTTGCGTCTCCCTGAGTAGATCATGAACGCAGATGTATATAAAAATAATCTAGAGGCAAATGTGGGGCCATCTGTCTGGGAGTTAAAACTTGGCAAACAGACTTCATTCACAAACAATTCTTTCAAATAAATTTGTTCTCAACTCCTCCTCACTGTATCTTCTAGACTATAAGTCGCTCCGGAGTATAAGTCGCATCATGAAGATTAAACATGCAAGTCACATTCAATAAGAGGACCCTCCTGTAAAGTCATTTCATTACCGTGGACACTACAGCTTGGAGACATAACGACACCACTGTAATGTAATTGATTGTTCTGGCCAATCCCTGACAGCTTCACGACCCCCAAACTTTGTTTCTGCTGTGCAACTTTTATGTTCGCCTCCAACATGTTCCAAAAAAGTTGAGACAGGGGCAACAAAAGACTGGGAAAGTTGAGGAATGTTGAAAATACACCTGTTTGGATAATTTCACTGTTGAACAGGGTCATTTGGAACAGCTGAGTGTCATGACTGGGTTTGAAAGGAGAATTCCTGAAATGCTCAGTCAATTACCACGTCAATCTGACCAAAGTTATTCTGGTTACATTAGCTGCTTCAATGGTTCTGATTGGGTTTTGTTGAATCAATCATATGTCGTATGTTTTGTTTCATACTGGGGATGATGGTGGCCCAGGTTTTAGAGCTGCTTGTCTTGACACAGTTCGTGTCCTGCTCCAGTACGCTGCTGCAGCCCCAAGAGGGACACGATTGTTCTCTGAGGGCCGGTTCCAAGCCCAGATGAATGCAGAGGGTTGCATCAGGAAGGGCATCTGGTGTAAAACATGCTAATTAACCTGTCAGATGATTCACAGTGGCGACCCCTTCAGAGGTACAAGCTGAATTTAAACGTATTTATTGTTGCATGTCTGATAAAAACCTGACTTTTTTGCTTCTTTTTTTTTACCCCCAAAAGATTAGTAACCTAATTTGCAACACATTGTGCATATTGGCAAATAACGTAAACATATACTGAGCATTTTGGGAAAAAATAAAATCGACAAAATGAGCTCAAAGGTTTATTCTGAATTGTGTGCTGTCGTCTGCTAGCGATGAGACCTGTTAATCTGAGTGGTCACACCTGTTCTTCACCTGGATGAGATCTATTAACCAATCATTCCACTTCTCAAAGGAACTATTAAAAGGTGCAGCTTTGCTTTCTCACAGCCGAACAAAAGCAGTGCGTAGTTTCACTTTAATACACACAAGTCACATGATGACACATAGTTAACACACCCAAACCATTTCATTTGTTCATTATTATGAAACAAACTCGTTATAAAGTCTGTTTTTAGTGCTTTTCAGTGCTTCATGCATTAAAAAAAAACTGCATTTGAACCCATCTCTCTACTCCTTTTTAAGAGGACAATTGACAAACTTGCTACAGAAAACCAAGCCTGCAGCATCAGTGTCACTTTAAGGAAGGCCTCCTTCAGACTTCCACCATCTTCACGCTGCCTTGTACACATGTAATATATGCAAAGTACAAACACGCACACTGTCTCCCTGTCTTTGCCTCACACACACCCTCATCCCTCCTTCCACTTAGTGTCTGGTGCACATACACACCAAAGGAGACACACGTGGGAGGGTTGACGCCGCGGTGTCTGCAGTTCATCGAGCAGTATTGTTATTAAAGGCAGTGTGAATAGAGGCAGCAGTACATCCCCTGCTCTCCGGCTACTGCAAAGCTGCAGGGCTTGCCTTTGCCTTTGTTGCACTCCATAATTACAGTCTTTGCAGAGAAGGTACAGAGGCAGCGTCTACCTCACCCCTGCCTCACCTCACCTTGCTGGGTAACAGAAGTCCGTGCAGTCAAACGGCCTTCATGTGTTCTTTATGTGTAATACCAACAAGTTATGTTCCTATGAACCTGCTGGTTGGTCTTTCTCATGTTATGCCAAAAATGTCAGAAATCCAAGACCAGGAAGACCTCCATGCTGATAGTCAGGCTCCTGTGAGCTTGATACATTGCATCTGTGAGCTGATGAAATGGGCTCTAGCACATCATGGTTTGGTCTTTCGACTACCGGCTGATACCACTCAACAAGATCTGCTCCAAAGAAGTCGTTTAACTATCTAAAATTAGATGTTTTAAAGTCACTACAGCTATTTATTTCAATACTTTGATTGCAACTGTTGGTAAAAAAAAAAAAAAAAAAAACTAACTAAAAACTGCAGTTAGAATAAATAAATAAAACCAAACTTATATTGGTCATTTGTTGATTTAATTGAATGTTTATACTGAATGTCATGCATTGAACAGTAAAAAAAAAAACATACAGTAGAGAAACTAGTAGCAGGTGAGGGTGGCAGGATTTGGTATAAAAGGACCATCTTCCATGTACTTAGTATTTGATGAGTTGTGGCTCAGCACTTGATCTGGTAACTTTGGGAGACAATCATCAATCATTCTGTATTATATTTCTCAATTTTAAAACTGCACTTCAATGATTAAATTGGAAAATATTGTGAGAAAGAGAGTCTTAATAAATAGTTAAAGGAAATTAACAGAAGTCACTGTTAAAGGTCCATTTAAGATAAAGAGGGAAACTGCTTTATTCCATTCCTTTTCAGTGAGTCTGCAGATGCCTACCTCGTGAATAAACTGGAGAATCATAGGGCCAGTGTTGAGCAGGATAGCTGATGTGTGACTAGCGAAAAGGACAAAGAAGAAGAAAAGGCCATGACCTACTTATTAACCGTACAGACCACCACCATCCACTAATGTCTCTTTTTGGGACACCATCATGATCTTCTCCACTGTCACCACGTTTGCTACTGATGGAGAAACTCAGAAGTGAACTCTGACCTCTGCACTGCCTTCTAGTGGATGCACTGTCTAACAACCATTCCAACATAAAGGACACATGGAAGCATAAAGGCACTGGCATTTAAAACAATCATAACTATTTACGCATGTAAAGGAGCCATAATGGACCTAAAGACTGTTACGGCTGGTCGAGGGGTTTGACAACGCAACAGGAAAATACCATCCTTCAACTGAGTCAGACTGGCTCTCAGGAACGTTCAAACCAAAAGATTTATTTTACAACGTGAAATAAAGATCTAACAGAAAACGTCTGGAAAACAAGTCAGAGTTAACAATGTGTAAAATGAATCTCAACATGAGCAAACGATAAATATAACAAAACAAAACAGTTCTTATATGCTGTGACTTTACCTTACCTCTGCAAAAACAAACGTGAAAACAAAAGACAAGTGCTTACCTCCTTATCTAACAAAAGCAGGAGAAAACTCAAACCAAAATAGTCAGCTCAAAGTTACAGACAAATGTTGGAACATTTCACAAGCTTTTGAACTCTCCTGACGCAACGCGAAGGATGGTACGCACCGTCCAACTAGACCCGCAGTTCTTCCTCTTTTTAAAAAGTGGACAGCCAATCTCGTCCCCTCTCCTCAGGCGGTCCAATGCCGGTGCCGGCACACACCTATCCAGAGAAATAAAACAAGACAAAAACAAAACCCAACCAACAAAACGACCACAGTCGTAGGAAGACCATGAAGTCTTCAGGGGTGGCACTGAGAAAAAAAAAAAACGGTCAACATTTATTATGGCTGCACCTGAAGGAGAAATTTTTTATTTTTATAATAAATTAAGTTTTTGTAAATCAAATTTACAAAAGATGGAAGTTATGTGCTGGTCCTCATTGGTCAGAACAACTTGAGAGGTCAGAGATGGTCCATGGAGAAGATGTTAAAGATGAGTTTCTGCTGAAAATTTGGATAAATAGAATATTAAAATAATAGTTAAATAATAATAGTGTTTCCATTCAGGTTCATGAACTTGTTTCACTTTTTTTTGTGGTGGTGACAACGATGGACTTAATATCTTTTTTTTTTTTTTTTTAAAACCACCCAGGATGTTTTCAGATCATAAACTGTTTTTTCTTTGTGTTAAAAGTGATAAAAGAAACATTTTCAACTTGAGTCGACAAGCCGTCTCCAGATTAAGGCCAGATTAAAAATGTGCTCTGGGGGGGTCAAAGATGAACCGCTCCCATTTTACACATCAATTCACCCAGTATGGACTCTCTTAACAGTAACTGTTGAAATAAATGAACATAAAATACAAGTAAACTACATTTATTCCATTTATTATGGAGATTAGAGAAGACAGGACTTCAGGATGAAGGTCTGGAAATGTTGACTTTATACAGTAGTTCAGGGATCACAAACCCTGTATCTGTTGGGGTGTCTGCAGACTTTAGATGTTTCCCTGCTGCAACACACCTAAATCAGCTGAACGGTTCATTAGCAGGCATGTGCAGAACTGAACAAGATGCTGATGTTAATCCATTTTATTGGAATCTGATTATCAGATTATTTGATTTGTGTCTTTTGTTTATCTTTTCAGTTCAGATTTTGCTACATTTGGTCCTAATTTTATTGAGGAATTAAATACTAACACAGAAGTATGCCAACTTAAACATTTATAACTTGTAAGTTTCACACAGCTGCTGTTTTAAACATGTCATCATGTGAATGTTGGTTTTACTGAAACTTTCCACTCACACACACAAAAACAGAACAGGAACATTAAAAACTAGCATGTTAATGTGGTGCTGGGATTCTTGTCAGATCAATGTTTAAAAAAGACAAAAATAATAATAATAATAACCCTTATTTATCAAATAAATCTGAGAGTCCTATCAGGGCTGTCAGAATGCAAACACATTAGTAACACACTGAACGCATTAGTGCATAAAAACAGCATTGTTATCAGTTATGCCGATTTAAAAGCGTGAATTTGGCATCATCTTGTAGAGAGAAGCTGATTTTGGACCACTGGCTACAGGACCAGCAGATGTTTTCCTCAGCAGGTGGTGGAGTTCGACTACTAAACAACATGAATCATTGCTTCCTGTGCAACTCGCCTCTAAGAACAAAGCAGCAACAGCTCCAACAGCTTTTCAGATACGCGCTGGATGTTTTGTTCTTTAAAGTTGCGAAGAAAGAGCACAGATTGATATGTTCAACATTTGTTTCTGTTATTTTCTTCCTCGTTATAATTCAATAAGGGTGTTGCTCCTCTGTAGCTTCTATTCGATTACAGTTTCTCATAAAAGTAATATTTGTAGATTTCAATTAACAAAAATTGTAATTTGCAGGTGTTTTCATTGAATACTGTTTAGTCCATAAGCCTCCGTTCTCGTAAAATCTCGTCTGGCTGTGTAAGGTAGCGACGTAGCGCTATTGGGGGTTTTCTACTAGCAGCGGAGAATTGTTTTTTTCTCTTTCATTCTCTTTTCTAATTTATTGTAAAACTCTGTAATTCTCTGTTGTTTGTTTCATACCGCGCCATCTTTACCAGAAACGGACTGGTCACATGACCCCCTACGTCATGTCTGGTGATATTCCATTACACTTTTCAACACACTTCCTCAAAACTTCTAAAAACAGCAGCATCATTACAGCGTAAAAACTTTTTAGTAACATTGTTTTTTTTTTTTCAAAATGTTGGTTTAATTAGCGTTTTTTAATGTGATATTTAGTTTTTTTGCAGTTCTAATGTGTAATGGAAACGCAGCTTATGACATTAACCATCGCTATCCAGCCGATGCACCACCTCCAGGTTAAAGCTGCCTAAAGGTCTCTGTTGAAACACAGCAGAGTACAGGATTTACTGGAACAGTCTGGTAGACCGGTACAACACAAACGTCTTCAGTGACCCTCAGAATAACAAGCGTTGGTGTTCGCGAACCCCACTACACCTCTACAGGACGAGTGTGTGATATATCAGACGTTTCATCCTGCAGTAGGCTGGAAAACTGTCAGAATCTTCATAAATCAGGAGAAGGAAGTGGTTTTTGGTGGATTCGGTCCACTCCTTTGACAAGACGCCTGCATGCTTAAAATCAGCTCTTCTTGGAAAGATAATTCAGGTTTTACTACAGCGTGAGAACTAACTTTGTTTTATCGTTAACATGTTGAAAAATTAAGGCGTTGATTTCACAGATTTGTCTGTTTTATTGGTTAATTTTCACAGCCCTGATAAAAGTTTAGTTGATATAAAAATGACCTGGTGACCCCCATCAGGATCCCGACCCCCAGTTTGAGAACCACTGTGACAGATAAACAAGCAGCTGTTTGGGAAAGCATTTCAAAGCTTCAAATGGACGTAATAGCAGAGTGTATTTACAGACTTTTTCTTCCCATGTTGCCCAAATGACAACAGTAACGTGATTATGACACAGAAAGATGGTGGCAAGCTTATTTCTTCTGTCTAGACCAGGGGTCGGCAACCCAAAATGTTGAAAGAGGCACATTGGACCAAAAAAACAAAAAACAAATATGTCCGGAGCCGCAAAAAATTAAAAGCCTAATATAAGCCTTATCATGAAAGCAACACATGCTTTATGTATCTATATTAGCTATATTAGCCTACTATCAAAATGACTAAGTTGGCTACAAATACATAATGAGCCTTAATCATAAAATGTTTATTTCCCCGCTGCGCATCCTGTAGAGAATGACGCACCACGTGACTACTCTGTTGTACGATGCCGCCTCTTGTTTAACTTCATTACAATATTAATGAATTAGGTTTCATTGCTTTGATGAAATAAAAAAAAATGCAATAAAGAAATCCGACTTTTGATGTAATTTTTATTTTGAGGATTCGAAAAAAACAACAAAATGGAATGTGGATAACGCGCCACTTATCTGGGCAACAAACAGAGCGCAATAAAACACAGCCTGCATTTATAAAAAATAAACCAATAAATCAAATGAATACAGTTTGATTACTGTGCAAATGCCAAGCAAGTCGGTGCGAGGGTAAAACGCAGCAGCATCCTCTTCTCTTTAGACACGCAACCAACGCAGCTATCCTCCGACCTGAGCACCATTACCACGTGTCATTCCAGATATATACTGACAAAAATCAGAAATCATTTTATAAAAACATCCACTTTGTTACTCAGTCTGTGTCTATGAAGGATGATGTTCTTACCCGTTTAATGTGACTTCTGTTGTCCGACATCACTGGTCGGCTTCTCAACATGTAAGACGTAACTTGTGCTGAATTAATGTCCTTGATTTGCTGATCGGTGATGTTGCCGCCATTTTAATGGTCCTTTCCTTCACTGTCTTAGCAGAGAGGGGCATGTCTTTGATTTTCTGTATTATTTCGGTTTTGTTTTTGAAGTCTGGAAATACATGGACTGATATGTTGATGACTGACTCCTTCATGTAGTCACCATCTGTGAACGGTGTTCTACGCTGTATTATCTCCCGGGTTCTCGCTACAGAGCAAACATTCAGGCAATCCTTCCGCATTGGCAATGAATGCAAATGATTCGGTCAAAGAAACGTTGGATCCTCTGTTCTCCTCGGTTATTTTTCTCTTTTTCCCTTTGGGATCCATGTCCCATCACACGGTTTGTTTAGACGCCACCTGCCTCCTCCCGCCCTGCTGATAGGCTACGTGTGTCTCAGGCTATGACGCAAATCTTCCTTGACAGAAATGTTGAAATTTAATATTTATTCTACACATTTTTACGGCATTGGAAAACGTTAAGAATGTTTGTGTCATGTTTGTCCTCCTACAGAACCAGATCAAGACAAAAATATATTTCCCTCCCCATCTTTTCCCATTTTTTAAAAACATTTTTGAAAAAGCTCCAGGAAGCCACTAGGGCGGCGCTAAAGAGCTGCATGCGGCTCTAGAGCCGCGGGTTGCCGACCCCTGGTCTAGAGGTTATCTGTGCCGAAGCAAAGATAATGTTGGTGTCATGGTTTTTCCCAGCTGTCCCTGAAGGCATCCCTGTACCACTCTCTACTTCAGTACCGGTCCCAGCACTGCTGATCAGTAGGACTGTGACGACATGCTTTTGTCCCTTTTCAATTCCGATATGTTTGGGTGCCGATTTGATTTAAATTGCGATTCTCACAATTCTTTGATTTTTCTGATTTTTGTAGATTGAAAACAAAAAATAAATGCATGAAATTTTTTTTTTCGTCTTTTTTCTTGATTTCAATTAGAAAAAAAACAACACAGAAGCCAGACCATCATTCTGCTGTTATAATGCCCAACAAGACAAGTAACAAGATCAATTAAAACAATAAAAATGACTAAAATTTCATGAGGGATTATTTTTATTTATTTAAAAAAATATATAGATCTTTAAAAAAAAAATTGATTTTAAAATTGTGAAGCAAAAAACTCCTGATTATAGATTTTCTATTTGATTTTCCCACCCCTACTGATCAGCAGAGTTTCTCTGTGTTTCCAGCCATGTTGAACCGGGTCAACCTTCTGCTCTCTGATCCCTTTTCCCCTCTCAGTTTCCAGTACCGGCCTTCCCCGCCCTTGTGGCTCTTTCTGGTTCTTTGGATCCTGGATTGTTTTAAGAATTGGATTTTGAATTCTGGACTCACCCTGTTCATATCTGGTGAGATAATAAGGATTATTGGACCTTCTGGACTTCCTCGTATTGGTATCAATCACCCCGTGTGCCACTCTGTTTACCTCCCTGTCATCATCAGCGGCACCTTTATTGTGGAAACCGACAGACAAGGATCTCTTTCCTCCACTGAAGATCCAGCTGCCTGCTTCCCAGGCTGCAGTCTAAGACAATAAAATCTTCTACCTGGTCCTGAGGTTTCTGATTCATTATTAGGTTCCATCTTCTGAGCCTTTACAGATTGTCCGAGCTCTTATTATTTAAAATTAGACTCATTTTCAAAGAGCTGGGCCATTTAGCATTGATGATCTGTCACTCAGTAAGAGGGAAAACAGTACATTTATTAGGGAGTAATTTCAGAATAAATATCTTCTACAAGAGAGCATTTGTGAGTTCAGACAACAATCCTGTAATTAGTGTTTTCATGCAAATAAAATGAGTGATTATTCCACCACAGAGGTTCTCGGTGGCACAGAGGAGAAGGATATACAGTGTAGTTAAGATGAGATTTCCACACTTAAGACTCCTATTGCGTCCTCTTCTTTGAAATGGAGTGTTTGTCTGCCTTCATCCCTCCCTCATCTTCTTCTTCTTTTTCCTGAAGGTGTAAACCGACCTGCAGGTGTTCCCACAAGCTGCCATGTTTGAGCTCCGTCTCGCTGTCAGACAGTAACTCATCTCCCCGGATGACACCACATGACAAATTGCCTCCCTGCAGGTCAGTAAACGTTCGGTATTTCACCCCTCAGAAGCAGAGAGCGACCCACGTCAGGCAGAACACAGAGGTCTTTTTTCTCTTGTTATTAGACACTATTCCTTTTTGTGGAGCCAACTTCAGAAAATTTTACACCGTTTAGTTTTTCATGTGGACGGCCATTGGAGCTTAACGTCCGATTCATGCTGACTCATGAAAATAGTGTCTGATTTGTAAAACCTTTATTCTACTTATGATGTTTCAGTTCAGGTTTGAAGAGTAAGTTAAGTGCAGTTTTTGTCAGGGTTGAGTCCAATGTGGTCCAAATGACAAACACATAAAAAATGAACCTGCTTTGCATTTTCATTATGCAAATTAGGGACATTTTATGATGTTTTTGGCTTAAAGGTGTAAATTGTCCTCAGTTGGCTCCATAAAAAGGGCAAAACATTCTACTCTATTCTTCATTTATTCATCCATCGCCCTAACCGCTTAGTCCAGTGAAGGGTCACGGGGAAGCTGGAGCCTGTCCCTGGGCAAGAGGCAGGGTACACCCTGGACAGCTCACCAGTCTATCGCAGGGCCATTCTATTCTTATAGGAGCCAATTTGTTTAACACTCTGGGGACGCCGGCATCGTTGGCGATGCCAGGGACCATGTTGTTTAATCGAGCATAGCTTTCAAACCATAGAAGATAGAAACTTACTTTTTTTCCCCTCTTAATCTGGAGACTCTGTGCTTTCAGACGGTAGTTCCAGCATCACTGTAGCCCATTCATAGGTGATACAGTGTTGTGTCAAAATAGGTGTTCCAATCAGAGCCTTTGTCTTTGGCGCATGACACGTGTTTGTCCAATCAGAGCCGACGATGCCTCAGGAAACGCCTCCAAACAGTGTCAATCACTCTGCATCGGTATCATTAGCAGTCAGATAGCTGCCTTCTGTATTTACAAGGTCGTTAAATGATGAAAACAACAGCTTTTACGCACGCATACCATGCATAATTGCTCAAACAAACATTTGCATTACTCAAGTAGCTTATTTCAACATAAATGACACGACGGCGTCGTAACAGATGTATAACTTGGTAACAGATACAGTGTGTGCAGCTGACAGTGATTTCGGAAAGCTGTGGTGCTTCAGTCCGCTTCAGTACCTTTAGCCATGCTACGAAATTATAATACTTTATAATTATAATAAGCAAAGGAGCCTCATTTACATAGCAGTTTATGATATTTCAATAAAAAAAAATAAATAAAAAAAAACAAGGTATAGGACATTATGGGGCATTGAAAGGTGGTGTTTGTTAGGATTTAAACTAAAAAAAAAAGTCAGGCGAGGTTTATTTCTCTAAAATACCCTTGGTCCCCAGAGGGTTAACTGTTTTCCTTATTGTTGCTGTTAGAGGGCGCTGCATTGTTACCCAGGCAGGTGACGCGTCACTGGTTGGGCAGATGTTTGGCCCGGAAGCGTAAAGGGTCTTTGACCGCAGGGCGCGAGAAGACGTAGCTTGCATGTCACAAAATTAGGTATGAAAGGAATAAAGATTATTGAATCTGCAATGAAGTAATCTGAGTGGGAATCTATTACGGCGAAGTGTTGCGTCGAACCTGCTGTTGGGCCAAGCAGTCTCAGTAGCTTTGTTTAGACTTAGTTCCTTCAATTCTACCGTCATTTAGCCGACATGTTTATCCAAAGCGATTTACATATGAGAGTAGGAAGAAGAAGCACAACTTTCTGACGTGATTTGTAGAAATACGTAATCAGGAATTAACCCCCATGAACATCTGCACCGCAGCCCTTTCCTATAACCAATACACTGCCACAGTTATTGATCCACAGTTCACTAATAAATGAAAACTTTAAAACAACATGTTCCACGTTTTTATCTTCATATAATCCCCGCTGACTTCCCGCGTGTAGTTGGATTACAAAATGTTAGTTTGTACTACGAGATGATGTCCCCATTGTGCCACTTCCAGTATTTAAGGCTTCCCTTTGGTGTAAAGCTGCTTTTTGTTCATTTGTTTTGGGATTTTTAAAAGTGTTCTGCTAATTGTAGATTGTCTCTGCTCTTTTCCTGAAAAATGATTTTGTTTCCTCAAATAGGAATTTGTTTTCTTAATCTTGTTTTTTTCTAAAATGTATATTTGTTTCCCAAAAATGTAAAAATGTTTTTAGAAATATACTTTTTTTTTTTTTAAATATGCATTTGTTTCCTAAAATGTGATTTTTTTTTTTTCATTTAAATTTTGTTTTTTAAAATTTAACTTGGTTTTTTAAATTAGAATTTGTTTATTAAATTGTGAATTGGTTTCTAAAATGTGATTTTGTTTAGGAATTTTTAAAAATGTTTTCTGACATTTTAATTTGTTTTACACTTCCCAGCTACCGTACAATTCAGACCCAAAATATTTAGTTATTTAGTTATCAAGTTAATTTATTTAGTTAATATACACCCATATGTGCATTTCAGGCCTGCAACTCGTAAATTCAGACTTTAACGTTTAGGGCTGTGACGATATTCTTTTGTCACGATTCGATTCCGATTTTTTGGGCGCCGATTTGATTTAAATTGTGATTCTCACAAATCTCCGAGATTGCTGATTTTTGTAGACTAAAAACAAAAAAAAATGTATGAAACTTTTTTCTGCTCATCATTTTTCTTCATTTCAATGAGGAAAAAGCAGCCAGATCATCATTCTGCTGCTATAATACCCGAGGAGACAAGTAAAAAGATCAATAAACAATATTAACAATAAAAATAACAATTTTTATAGTGGATTCATTTCTTATTTGGAGAAAAAAAAAACGTTTTAACAAGAAAAAAAAAAATCGATTTTAAAATTGTGAAGAAAAAAATCCTGTTATCCGATTTTTTTATTCTATTTTCCCACCCTATTAACGTTGCTGCTCTTTATAACGTGCTGACATGGTGAGCGCCAAATGAAAAAGTATTTCATATTTTGTTTTTTTCTTGTAATTCTTCTTGGTTCGTTTCACCCAGAAACCATCTGGCGTTTCTATGACTACGCGGTTCCGCTGTGATGCTCCATCCCAGATGCCTCCGAGTCCAGAGGAGTTGGCACCTCCTCTGCAGGAGTTTAACATGAGCCCTTGTTTTTTTTTAAAGGGCATCTGTGAATGTAACTCCATATCCTGCTTGACAAAGGTTTCCTGCAGTCATTACTCCATCAGCCAGTGATGGATGACGCTTCTAGATGCTGAGATGTCGGAGGGATCAGAGATCACAGGTGTTTGACACAATTCTTCAACAATTTAATGACATTCTGTACTGTAAATGTATGATTGATAAATGCATTTATTATCATTTAAACAAGCATTTACTGATAAAAACTGAAGTCGCTCTTCATTGACCAAATGGTGAATAAAATAACCAAAATAACCTGTTTGAATGGCATCTTGTTATTAATGTTTATTTTCATGCAAGTATAAAAGATTATCCCTAAGTTATAATTTCTACCTTTGGTTTCGTGGCAGGTAGACGGACTCTTTATGTCCTTTAGGTTTTCACCAGCGGTACTTGCCCAAAATTTTTGCCCCAACACAAAAACTGTAGTTTGATGAATGTAGGTTGATTCAACAAAACATTTCTTTATACTGAGTGTAATACTATAAAGATCAATGAAAAACAGCATTTTCTGTTTTTTTTTTAATCATTTAAATATCTTCTCAGTTTTTTTTTTTTTTTTTCTTCCATTTCTGCTGATTTTAAAACAGGCAACCAATACTCCACCAGCATGTCCATTTGAGGGCCATGAGGCTTAAGTTGATATTAGCCACAGTTTCCATGGTGGTCTCACCTGTATTTTCTCACAAAGGTTTTAAGTTGGTTCTGACTGAGTTTCACCCTGCAACCTCGAAATGGACTAAAGCCCTATTTATGCTTGTTCCATTTACATGCAGTTTGGTTAATTGCCAAGGGCCTTGGCTATCTGTTGATGCAGAAAATGGAGGATTACCACCAGAAATCATGGAGGCAGTGTTAAGTTTTATCAGAGACGTTACCAGCAAAAGGAAGAAAACAAAGAAAAAGAGGAAGAACGATGCAGAAACTGCCAAAAAGCACCAGAAGAAGACAGAACAAGTTGAGAACAGCAAAAAATAAATCAAAGTTGTGTCTTTGCTGTTTTATTTATTTTTTGTATAGCGGTACGTTACGTCTAGCAACCAGTGGTAAAACGTGGAAGTAAACGCTGAACTCGGCACTGCCCAATAGCAGATGAACTAACTCCACAACCACGGCAACGTGAAAGGCGATGGAAGCATGAAAGTGGCGATTTGCGACAACCATAGACTGTATATAAAAGATGGACGGAGTCTCCGTGACGTCACCCATAGGTTTCTGAAGAGCAGAATTGAAGCTCGGTGGGCGGTTCAGACCTTCGCCGTCTTGGCAGGGGCATGCGTGTCGTCTCGCCTTGAAAATACAAATATGGGCAAAGAGGTGGAGCTGAGAGGGGGGCTGTGAGCGTCATGGTGGATGATTGACATCGAGTTAACTCTGAGCTGCCTGTAGCTAAGAGCTAACCGAGCTAACCCGGAGATAACAGGAGCTAACCAGCTAATGGAGGTAAGCGGGCTAAAGCTAAGTCACGTCAAGTTGGCTAAAAACCGCGGTTGTTCTCCGTTCTTCTGACTTGAAGCGGGAGATCGGGTACCTGTCAATCAAAAGGACACACCCCTAAATATGCTGAATTTTGAGATTAAATTACTTTTAAACGGGCGAGTTAGAAAAAAATTCACTCCCCCCACAGTTGTCATGAAGGTAAACCTGACCTATTAAACCTAAAATGGATTTTTGAACCAGGCTGTAAACATGTTTATTTCTGCTGTGAAGTTGGTCTTTTTAACATGGGAGTCTATGGGGATTCGCTCTGTTTTGCAGCCCCTAGTGGATGAAGGAGGAACTGCAGTTTTATGCACTTCCGCATTGGATTCACTTTTTACCACCAGAGGCTTCGTCCATCTTTCATGTACGGTCTATGTTGACAATGATAAACGCAAAAGAACACGTTTACGGATGTAAAGGAGCAGAAATGGGCCTTCAGTGCTGCACACAGCTGATAAATAACCTGTAAGAAGTCTTTTCTTTTTCACTTTGGATAAAGGCTTAACATTTTTATTTAATACTTGCGAGACAAATATTAATGCCTGTATTTCATCCGCTGATTCTCACCAACATTAACAATTATTCCAGGGGATCCGTGAATCCCTGCTCCAACACAGTACACTCAAACTACTGAGTCTTTGTGCAGAACCTGACTGGCTGTTAGATCCAGTTAATTAGATTCAGGTGTGTTGAAGCAGGAAAACGTGGGAAACCTGCTGGACTGCGGGCCTCGTAGGGAAAAAGTTGAATAACCCTGAATTATCCTAACGGACATTACAGTTATTGCCACCCCCCACTCACTTTGCCACCCCATTAAAAATCCTGTTTACGCCGCTGATTAGACCAACAACTGAAAAAGACGCTTTCAAATGGACACTACTGAGTTTTATTTAATCATTTCTTTGCTGCAAAAAGAAAAGAGAAGTGAATTTGACATCTTGGAAACCTTGAGCCAGTAAATAAGACTAGTGGCAGAGTGAGGGAGGGTGCATAGAGGTGAAGGGAAGGTAGGGAGGAATGTTGGCTGCAGATGAAAGCAGGAACACAAGCAGAGATGTGTAATAAATCCTCACACATCAGCCTGTTGGGATAATAATCCAGGATCCAGGAGGAAGAAGAGGAGAAAACATGCCAAAACATCTCACAGTCTGTCAGAAGCGTGTCTGCTATCCTCCTCATCCTCGCTGACGGCTTCTTGTCTGCAGTGCCTTCAAATTATGATCTTTCTTCTCCTTGTTGGCACGATGCACACTGCAGTATCAGCCTTGCACAATATCATTTAGAAGGGAGTGACTCAGCAGGGAGACGTGACATTCCTCCTTCTATTTGTACATAAAACATTCATGTCAGCTAAACTTTATTCAGCCTGGAAAAATGGAAAAAAAAATCTCTGATGATCAGCATTAAATCTGAAAATTATTACTGCCAAACTTCGTAACTTCTAAAGAAATGTATCTGCAGGTGGTTTGTGTGTACATGTAGAAAAACACTAAGGAATACAAATATATGGACATGTGTAATCATTTATACACACATACAGACACATCCTTCAGTATTATCTGTCTCCTTACGCTACAAATAAAGAATGAAATAAATCATTTGTTATTATGATTCACAAATGCAGCGAGAATGCTCAACATAATCTGACGGAAAAATAAATATCACATCGCAAGTTTCACAACCTTTTACACACATTGAGCTTTTAGAATTTTATTTTTCATTATGAACCAGTGGGAAACCAGTACAGGGCTGGGTGCCGTCTTCTCATCACACGGTGTCAAATTCTGCATAAAATCACAAAGAAAAACAGGGTAATAATACTCTGCATGTTGACGATGCTCTTTTCTCAACGCGCCAAGAGAAATTCTCAGTGTTGGCAACCACAAAGTTTATTGAAATACTTTTGGAGTTATAGTAAAGGAAATACTTGTGGTACGATGTGTAAATATCAGTTCTGGTGAAGAATGGAAGGAGATGGCACACAGAACAAATGGAAAAAGTTTCAGGCTTGCCTAAAAAATCTGGATGAAGATTCATATTTCTTGAGGATGATGCAGCTGAAGCTGTAAACCTCCAACATGTCGACATTTTTTCTGCAAAGATCAACTTTGTTAAGGTGAAGCAGAACGAAATGAAAGAGTTATTAGTGTGAAAAGCTCAGTAAACGAGTCCAAACAAGACATTTAGGTACAGTTTGGTCGCCTGAACTAAATTAAGTTTGTGAAATCAGAGCTTCTCAGTAAATGTCCCAAATTATGAAGCAAAATAATATATTAGTTTAAGATAATAATCCATTCATGATTATGTAGAAAAAGAAAAAGATAAGATAAGATAAGATAAGATAAGATAAGATAAGATAAAGATAAATATCTGTCCATGATTTCCTCTGCAGTTCCCGCATGATGTTAACATCTCCACCGTGTTTTACTGCAGGTACAGGGAACTCTTCCTTTCTGGACTTCATTTAATTCTTTGCTGACAATCTGATGTGTTTCATCTCCCAAAGAGCTAATTTTTTCCTCCCACCGCTTGTCCGACACTCGCCTGGAGGACTCTGACTAGATCTATAAAGTTTAGCAAACACTGGTTTTGCATTTCAGGGCTTTTCTTTGTAAAATGGAGTCCTCCTTGGCCTTTGGCTGCATGGTGGCCTGCTTGGCTCAGTACATGCTAAATGTATCTCCCTCTTTATGTCGGGAACCATTTTAGCACTTTTTATATTCACTTGAATTTTTCAACGTGGAAATAAGCTTTTTTTTTTTTTTTTTTTTTTTTTAACTACAACAGCACTAATCTATACTACTGTTAGAAGAAATGGTTGGTTTAGTATTTCGTCAGATTTAAATACTAAATATTGAACTTACTGTGACAAAAACACATTTCTCCATCTTCCAGTCAGTTTTTGAAAGAATGCTCTCATCAGGCTGAATCTTTAATACATTTTAATCATGGCTGTAATGATGGAAAAGCGTTGGAACATGAAACCCCAAAAACTCAAATATTTTCTTATAAAAGTCAGGAATATAAGGAAAAAGCCAATGACAGTAAACTTGAACAAAGCACACTGATGATTAATGCCTCAGATTTTTTTTTTTTAATATAGTAACTGGATCATCTTTAACCATGATGAGCTGCTGTCGTTACTTCCAGTTAATTTAATTAAAATAAAGAAAAATCTGCTTTACCAAAACATTATGGCTTATAATAATGAAATATTTTCCTGTAATTATCACGTAAAATGACTGTGAATGCTCTTTATAAAGTCAACTAATTTCTTGATTCCTAAATTCTCATGAGTAACTGCGCAGAAAGCCTGGTGGCGCAAAAGGCCTGTTTTAATCTGGGAGCAGGCCCGCAGTCCGGGATTTCCTCTGCGGAGCATAAATAACTGAGCTGAGTGAAATTATAGCGTCCGAGAGTTTCTCTGCCAAAATCACGAGGTTGGAGTTTCTTATGGGGGCGATGTTTGTTGTAGTTTGTCCCCCCACAGAGGACCACAGGCGGTGGTGGGTTCAGGGCACGCGGGGGGCTTTCTATAATGTTTGCGCTTCATTTCTTCTTCTTTTTATTGAACTCTTCCTGATCAGTTCTAACTTTTTGTGCAGATTTACAGAAACAGAAAGGGTTGCAGTTTTTAACCTGGTAGCATTGGGGTCTGATCTGACTTATTTAGCTGCTAAAATCAGGCATAATTTGCTTTTTCGGCAGAATTGTTGTCCGCAATATTTGGGTTTTACTCTTTTTTTATGTCATTTAAATTACAGAGTAATTGTTTTTAAGTTTAATACTAAACTGAGGATTCATTTTAAACATTCTGACCAGTTTAAGCCTAACTGGACTTGTTTTGGCTGGTCATTTATCAGTTATGGGTTTACATCGCCTCCAACCTGCTTGGATTTACTACAAACTTCTGAGCCGCAACCAGAAACATGTCGGTTGTGATTTGCGCAGAAAGACGCGCTGCAGCCAATGAGCGCAGTGTGTGTGTGTGTGTGTGTGTGTGTGTGTGTGTGTGTGTGTGTGTGTGTGCCAGGTCCTGGCCGGCGCGCTCAGAGGAGGAGGAACACACACTCCAGTCTTCTCCGCTGCCTGGAGTTTCTTCCCAGCCCGGGACGGGAGGTGGATCTGATGAGAGGAAGGGAGCTGGACTAGTGTTGGTCTGCAGGCTGAGAAGTTTCCCTGGCAGGAGTTTCATCTGTCTCTGTGGGACTGGATGCTTCTGGAGCCTGAACGTGACATCCATGGAGCCCCTCAGCTGGGATGTACCGGAGGGCAAACCCACCTGAAGCCGCCGCACTCTTCCCGCCTTCCCACCGAGCAGGAACTCTGATCCGGTCCTCAGACTGATGCGGATTCATGGAAACTCTTCTATGAAAGCCGGCAGACTTTTCCCGCTCTTTGCCTCATGATGACCCCCACTCGGAGGTAATAGCCCCCCACAGCGCTGCCCCCCACCCTAATGATGACTATGAGCTCCATATCGGACACTTTGGTCCCGACGGATGCGTCCAAATCGGCGTTTTTGGAGTTCGGCGGACACGGATACCCCGGTCATCAGCAGACCTCCGCGGGACTGTCCCACAATCATTACCCGGTCCACGGCCTGCACACCGTGGGCCCCACGCAGCATGACGGGCCCTTCTCCACCGGAGCATCCTCATATGGCCGCCCGCTGGGCTACCCGCCCTACCACAGCCCGGTGAGCGCGCACCATCCCGGGACGTACCTGCCGTACCAGCACGGGGGTCACGGCGCCGCGCTGGGACACACCAGACTGGAGGATGCTGGTGAGTTTTAACCTTAATGTGCCCAAACTAGAAATGATTTACTATGTGCAAATATAATTGTAGCATTGAGAAGAAAATAAAATATAAAAATCAAATAATTTCTCTTCTAATCATCACTATTTGCGCCGTTTTGAGACCAATGCGGCGGTTCACGCACATTAACGTCACAGAGGCCATTTAGCGCCACGATGTGCGCAAAATTAATGTCAGGATAATAACTGTGCGAGGAAACTTGGAGCATAAAAAGTCTTCAAAGTCTCCTGTCTGAAGAACCATGAAGACAAGCCGCAGTTTCAGCGCAATAATTGGATCCACACACACAGCCGCGTGCTTTGGGTTTGGATGAGAGGATGAGATTCAGGTCTGCAGAAAACTGTGGGAGTCCTGCACGAGACCAGGGTAGCGTGCGGTGTCCCGCAGCTCTCCCTGCAGAAACCCAAACCATCATCACCCTCATCATCCTCAGCAAGTTGCCGCCATGGTGCGTCGGTGGGGACTGGAAGGCATCGCGAGAAACTCAGCATTTCCACGATCACAGAGGTTTCTCCAGCGTCCACGCAGAATTTAGGCTTTTTTATCGGTTTTATTGCTTATTTTGCCTGTTTATTCAGCAGAAACTAAAAAGTTCAGAGAAACATTTTACTATCAGATTTGGTGACGAAAACGTTCCTTCAAATTAAACAGAAAAGCAAAACTGCATTTAAATAATTTTGATTTAATCATGAAATTAAAGTTGCTGAAGCCCAAATTTATACGATTTGCTCCATTTTTCCCTTGCTGCTCAGATATGGCAAAAAAGGAATCTTATTTTTTGCTGTTACCTTAAAAATTATTCACATAATAAAACAAACAAATCCAACAGTTTTGCTCAAAATTATTATCAATTTATTTCTGTTTCAAGGCTCTTTTTGCCTTCTTTGCTTAAAACATTGTAGTGATTTTTTTTTTTTTTTTTTTTAATTTCTTGGTTGTATTTGTCTTGTAACTTTTATCATGTAAAAAGCAGCCAGAACCAAAGATAATATTTTATATATTATTCCACATTTATTCATTGATTAATGTGAAAAAGAGCATTTAAAAAGATTTGTAATTATTTATAATTGTAATTAACACATGTACTACATCTATTTCTGTAACACTTGAACGTTAGCTAAAGAGGCCATTACTCGGAAATGGAGCAATATTAACCCACCTTAGAGAACTGGAAAGAAACAGTAGAAGAAATTTATAACATGGAAAAACTTACATACACTATAAGGCTACAACTTCCAAAATGTGAAAACCTATGTGAGAAATGGACAATATACAAAAATTAGCCATGATTAAATTAATGTGAACACCTGTCACTCTTGCTGTTAGTGTTTGTTTGTTTTGTTGTTGTTATTGTTGTTTGTATTTATTTTTATATAGTTATGTAAATTTAAAAAAAGAAAATAAAAAGAGGAACCAGACAAGTAGCCAAAAATACTTGCAGGTATTTTGTACGTCTGAAATGATGGATTGTGTGGATCAACGTTGTCTTTGTTATTACTGCAGATGAAAAGTAACCTGTCGCTAATTCTACCATATATTTTATGTCCATTAATGTGCAACGTCCCCTTTTCATGCTTACATACATACAGTATATATATATATATATATATATGTATGTATATTTATATGTAGTATAGTATAAAAATAAATAATCTATTTTAAACTCAGAGACCCTGTGATTTCTGTAATGCATACATACATATATAACACACACACACACACACACACACACACACACACACACACACATACATATATATAGATACATACACATACATATATATGTATATATATATATATATATATATATATATATATATATATATATATATATACATACATACACACACACACACACACATATATATATATATATATATATATATATATATATATATATATATATATATATATATATATATATATATATATATATATATATATATATATACATATATTGCAGGGTCTCTGAGTTTGAACTAGATTATAATATTCAAAGGGAGAAATGCTTGTTGAACAGATGACTCAACAGAAAAACATGTTTCCGCGTGGCTTCTGCAGCTGATCTGCTATAAAAGAGAATTAATGGAACAAACGGCTTTTTTCTGTAAGTCTGCACAAAGACTGTAAAGTTAAACATTTCTTTTTCATATTATTCCTACAGCTTCATGGTTCATTTCAGGGTTGGTTTTTTTTTGCCTCTTTAGCAGGTCTTTATGCTCATTTGTGTTACACTAGTTGTGCTCTGCAGAAATTTATACCCTTTAGAAAATAAACAATTATTCATCAAATCCTGTCCAAGCAGCTTTGCCCCCCCTCGTCCTGCACCCGTCTGCAGGGTTGCTGTGTGTGTCAGCTGAAGCTGCAGCTCGGTTACAGAACCCGAGCGTCTTGTGGGGCCTCGGCTTGTCCACAGCTGCTCTCTCCTGCCACTGCAGGCTGTGAGCTCATGTCGTAACAAAGATCAGCCAGGGTGAATATATTCACCGTATAGTTTTCTCCAGAAACAAAACAAGAAAAGAAAAACGAAGAAGAAAATGCCTCTCGGCTGTGCTGTGTGTACGAGTAAATACCTGTAAACCACACCGACTTCTGCAGGATTTAGGGGATTTTTTTTGCAAACACTGTTATAAATATACAATAAATTTATAGGTTTGATGTGTTATAACTGTAAGAGAAGTTTAATCTGAAACCTACATAAATTGTTGTGACATAAAAGATCAGCAATAACCTGGTTTTAATTTCACAAGTTGGATGAAAACATCACTTAATGTTTATAATGCTTCTTATTTTGTTATTTTTCCTTGAGACTTTATTTATTATGTTATTTTTCATATTATATTCCCTAATTATCCATTTAATAAATGTGAATAATCTCATATTAAACTGTAATTTAATTATTTGAATAATTTTTAAATGACGTATTAATTCTTAGTTTTGTGTAATTTACTTATCTATGTAATTTCTTGTTTTAAAAGCATTTCTATATCATTGTTATTGAGATTTATTGATATTTCATGTTGACCTTCCCATTAAAGATGTTAACGAACACTGCACAATTATAATTCTCTTTTAAAGGGAAAGAAAATTTTGATACCAGTATAAATAGCATAAACTAATGGTTTTGTATCGACAGGGAAAATGTTGGTAATTTCCATCCCTTTGTAGAATTTCCCTTTCTGTGAGTAGATAACTTTCATTTTTTAAATAAATATACGGTGTTGCAGATGCTGGTAAACTGGACCTTTTCCAAATAAATATCTACTAACCCTTCTAGTCTACTGATTCATTTCACTTTATTTATTTTTCTGACATGAAACAGTTCCCTTTGAACATTCTGTGTTGATGTTTATCTCAAAAAAATTCCTCTCCTCTCATCATGGTTTAGAGCACGAGAAGGCCACGGCGGTGATAGAGAACGGGGAGGTGAGGCTCAACGGGAAAGGGAAGAAGATAAGGAAGCCTCGGACCATCTACTCCAGTCTGCAGCTGCAGGCGCTCAACCAGCGCTTCCAGCAAACCCAGTACCTCGCCCTGCCCGAGAGGGCTGACCTGGCAGCCAAACTGGGCCTGACCCAGACCCAGGTAACCCGCGCACACCACCACGAACAGACACCAGTCCAGTCAAAGTCAACTAATCGTATATTATTGACAGAGTGAAACACTGCTGTCAAGATTTTTTTAACCAGCTGGAAAATTACTTTTAAAAGTGTCAACTGGACCGACACAATGACCCAAATAGACCAAACCATTAAAAGCCAAAGGGGTAATGGGACATTCGCATTTCCTGATGCCACATACTGTTATTAATTTAAACGTCATGTGAAGTTTAGACATTATGAAATTAAAATAAAATGGACATGAAACTGATGTCAGAACAACAAAAGTGCAACTGATACGTGCGTTGCTGCTGGTGATTTTCTCCTGAACGCACCCGAGCGATCACAACCAAACCCAACACTGATGTGGCCATTTTGTCTGGACTGTTTTCTCAGCTTGCTTTGTTTTTCATTAGGTGCTTTGGTGCCTAATAATAAAGTATTTCATGTCAGCCACTCGTTTCACAATAGTAGTTCTGATGTGTTCAAGTTCATTAAAACTCAGGCATTTGATGTGCTACATATTTATACAAACAACGTCTTGTTTCACAGGACAGTTTACGTTTGTATTGAAAAAATACTGGAAATGTTTCATGTATTGGACACATAAGTGAATAGAAAATTGTGCAAAGGTACTTTAGGATACATCCTGCAGGTGCCTCTGCAGGAACAGAATAAGATTATTAACAAGGAAAATGTGTTGTTTTAGCTCACATTTACAATCAGACTAATTAAATTAATCAACTCGTACTTTAATTATCTACTGATATTGGCTAGTAGTAGCCTTATTAAGGTTGGTGACAGTCCACTAATTTAATATAAGATTACTTAACATGATTTAATTTATATTTCCATCAAAGTTTCTCTAATGGGACAAAGTTACTTCAAGTTCAAAAGTTGAGATGCAAGCTAGGCTAATCAATATCAAGCTAATTACCTAATTAATTCCTCTGGTGCTTTCTGCCATTTTTACAGGATTTTATACTAAGTAGTTATACTACACAAACAATTGAACTAAAACAAAAAGATTAGTGAAAGTATTTTCTATTAAATGACAGATATTAGTAGAACAATTTTTAGCATGTGGCTAGGCTAGTTGGAGTGTAGCTATCGCTTAAATTAATTTACTGTCACCTTGTAACTTTCCCTGTCAGTTTGGTTTTTAGTTTATCTGTTCAGTAGTTCATTAAAATGGTAAAATAAACAGATAAAATCAGTAAGAAATATAGGGTTTTTTCTTATGTTGGGTTGTGTGTTAAAAGCATAGTGGTTTACCTGCTCTATCTAAGCTAGCAAACCAAGCGGTTCACAAGGGCTCTGTAAGAAAAATTAATCTTTTAACACTGAAATTATTTTCAAACTATGCTACATGGACTTTTTCAGTCAATGAAAAGTAAAACAACAAAACAAAAGAGAGCATTCACTCAATCTGCTGTGAATCTTTTAGATTTCATTTGTTTTTAACGGTTAAAAAATTTATACTCCAGGTAACATTTAGCTAGCTTGCTGTTTAAAGTAAGTAATAAATACAACCTCAATTTTAAAAATGACAAAATATCCCTTTAAAGTCTTAACCATACGCTTGATAAACAATGAATGTAACAACAAAAACTGTTGCTAATGTTCCTTTAAATGATGCACCATTAAATTTGGTGCTCAAAAACATCCTGACAGATATTTAATATCACTCATGACAAAGTGACACAATTATAGTTCAATAAATGACTTCTTCTTGTGAGGGTAGTACTTTTGAGAAAACAAAAAATTAAAATCAAAACCATATTTAATGGATGTTATATCCAGCTCCAACCAATCTACAAGAGTAAAAAATCAGTGACTGATGTTACCATAGTTTGACCAACACCTGCATGTAATTACATAAATGTTTCACTAAGACCATCAACAACTGAACTTGTAAACCATAAAATAGTATTTTAAGCTCTTGATTTGGACAGAAAGCTTATGCCAGAATGTTTGTGATCTTACTTAATGTTCTTAATGAGGCAACAGCAGGAATTGGTTGTGTTGGACATGAAGCAACATCTTAAAGTCAGAGTGTCTAAAGTTGGTCCTCGAGGGCCAACGTCCTGTAGGTTTTTGATGTATCCCTGTCTCAACTGATCCTAATCAGATCCAACAGCCAACGAAGTTCTGCCTGGTGACTGATTCATTTTAGTCAGGTGTGTTGGAGCAGGGAGACATGGAAAACCTGCAGGATTGTGGCCCTTTAGGACCGGAGCTGGACACCCCTGCAGTGAATAAAAGGGTTTGGGATACATGTCAGCTTTGTGTAGAATTACCACAGATATGTTACACCTATCAAGAAGGCGAAAAAATAAAGTTTTGAGTTGTGAGCAGGTGTCTTGTCCAAGCTCCTTAGACAGGCCTGTTTGGCAATACTTCATTTGAAATGCTATACATGCATGTGTGTGTTAGTGCTCTGAGTAAATATGAGCAGCTGATTCCATCAGCTGAATGGTACTAATCCTGTACAAATTAACCGCTATGGCTTTATTTACTCTGGGAGAAGGAGGCGATCCTTTATTTGTTTTTGCTTATTGTGTAAAGGGGTTTTGATTGTGTGTTTTTTAGCTCACGCTCATGTAGATGCTTTCTGAAGAAGCAGTTTTTTTCAGGTCAATTGCATCAAAAAGGTGCTCTTTGACAAACTGCATCAATTTTCATGTTGTATGAAAAGGATATAATCATAGAATAGAGACTGAATTATAGTCTGGACCAAATAAAAGTTGTTTTTAGATGAAAATGCAGAATGTTTTATATACATATTATAACATAACTGCAACAACTCAGTTTATAGTTTTTGATTCAACTTCCAGATCAATGCTTTGGAGTGAGATGTTACAGTTCCAATATATGACTTTTGTGACAGAATATAACAACATCATAGAACTCCTTGCTATGTAAAGACATGTGTTCACACTCTTATCAGTATGTTAATCCTCTCTCATGGATCTTCTGTTTCCTGTACATAAGCTCTTTGTTTTCACGAGACAGTCTGGCGTTTGCTTGTCACTGTTAGAAGAAGCAAAATTCCAGCTTTTGCCTCTTTTGTTTGTTGTTGATGCCACAGTGAAACTAATATAAACTGAGTCCAAATCATTAGTAGAGATATACAAGTTGTTTGAGAAGAGCCACCATAAGTTTCAATCGGGTTTGTTGCTGCAGCCACAGTTGTTTGCAAGTTGTTTAATTACATCTTTAATGTCTTTTGCAGGTGGGCAGGGCTAAACTGGGGGATTTTCTGTTGTGTTAAATAGCTATGATTTGAATAATCACAAAATCTACATGTAAGCAAACATATAAAGTAGTGCTACCAAACCCTCCAACCTTAAAATGTCATGCATCTGCTTCATTTTGACATTCAGTCATTATTTAGCTATATTCCTTGAGCCACAACGGATAGCAGTACTGCTTGCAAGTCATGTGATCTGTGATGAAAGCAGGCAACCATCTATATGAGGGGTTGGCAACCTGTGGTTTTTGAGCAACGAGGATGGGCCCTTTGGTCCGTGGAACATGGAGTATAACTCTTGATGAGTGTGGGATTTATTTGTGTTCATTACCAAGACATCTGCAAAACTAATGCTGATGAAACATTACCAAGTCGAGGTTCAGATGTTCTGTAGGAAATGCAACTGTGAAAACATACTTCTAACAAGTAGATCAAGTTCCCAAACTCGGCTGCTGCATGTTTTGTTGCAACTCTGGAAAATTTACAAATGCAGAATACATGAAAAAATCAAAAATGATATCATTCAAGCATCTAGTCTTGGAGTTGAGTGAAATTAGAGACTTGATTCTATCTGCAAAGACCATCAAGGAAAAAGACCATTAAAAGGACAACACGCATGTCGATTCAGAAAACTGATTCAGATCCTGCAGACTCAACAGTTTATGATGATTGAAGTGATGTGATGATATGGAGCAGATAGTGTTTATGTGAAGGTACTGTATGTGAACACTGATGGTGCGCAGGTTTGATATTCTCCTTTTGACATGACAATGTTATGTTTGGCATTTTTACTTGGTTGGACAGTGATTAAAAACGGCTGTTTTATTAGTAAACATTGCAGACCCCTGATTTTGGTCCTACGACGCAAGATTAACACACCCGGGATATCTTACCATTACCTGAGTTGACCTACCCAGACATTGATACTATGAAGCAGGTTATCAACTCGGTAATGCCAGCTCAAGGTTTCTCGATTAAGATTAGTGCGTGCTCACTTTAAAAGGATGATCTCACCCATCGCAAATATGGAGAAACCCTGCAAAGCTGCTACGTTACCATGTAGGAGCACACTTTTGGAAATATGAAGAATTTAAACACGTCATCCAGGACAAAAGCAACACTGTTGCCACAGAAACAAATTCAGTTCCTTCTTTATATTTGATTTTAGGTTCAGCCTCTCCTTCACACATAATTTTCTGTTTGAAAAATACTTTATAGCCATGATGGCACAAGTAGCTAGTTGTCCATCCATCCATCCTTCCATCTTTTACCACTTATCCAGGGTCGGGTCGCGGGGGCAGCAGCTTAAGCAGGGAAGCCCAGACTTCCCTCTCCCCAGTCACATTTGCCAACTCTGCGGGGGGGATCCCGAGGCGTTCCCAGGCCAGCTTAGAGATACAATCCCTCCAGCGTGTCCTGGGTCTTCCTCGGGGTCTCCTCCCAGAGGGACGTGCCTGGAACACCTCACGATGGAGGCGTCCTGACCAGATGCTCGAGCCACCTCAACTGGTTCCTCTCAATGTGGAGGAGCAGCGGCTCTACTCTGAGCCCCTCCTGGATGACCGAGCTCCTCACCCTATCTCTAAGGGAGAGCCCCTAGCTCGTTGTACGTTCCATAAATTCATGGTTCTGCAGTTCGGCCGTGCGGGAGCATTATTATTAACCTCATTATTTCAGATTCACCCTTAGTGAATCTAAACATTGTCAAAAGTCAAGAGCAAGAAGAAAAATAACTCTAAGAAATCCCAACACCCTTCTCTAGATCCACACTCTAACATAGCAAGAATGGGTGAAGCATTTTCCAAGAGAACTGATTGGTCAGGAGGTGGTGCTGTTATACTCTCTTATCCAGATCATAACCTGTTCCAGAGCAGGTTAGCCGTGGTTACCATAAATTAGCATAAGTTACAAGGGTGATTTACTCCGATAAGAAGTCGTAGTTTGGAAAACCCGGGGTTGACCCTGAAGTCACCTCCATTAGAGAAACTCCAGCTTTGTAGAACAGACCTGAAGTTTATACATACATATAATACACATCTGGCCCAGTGTGTGGAACAAACACAAGCCAAAGTTTCATGTGAGCATTTTTTGTTTGTTTGTTAGCTGTGACAGATGCAAATGATGTGCATAGTAGGGGTGCAGTGAAATTTTGTGATACGAAATTTTGCAGAATAAAAAACTGACAAACTAACATCCAAGTTTGCATGAAATAAAGTCAACATAAAAATGTTTCGAAAACACTAAGGGGCAGTGCACTCCAAGACTGATAAGTCTTCTCCTCAGACTTACAGGCAGCCTACAGTAAAATACTGAAAGGTTTTTATTTGTTTGGGTTTGGGCTTGGGTTTGTAAAATGCATGAAATGAGAGAGAGATAAAGTCTTTAGCAGTATTACTGGCAAGAAATTAAAACTACTTTCACCCCTGGTGGGGTGGCTTCATTTTGGCTTCCCAGCCAAAACTCAAGATAAGATAAGTTTATTTAGCGCTACAAGGCCACAAAGTGCTTCATAACAATAAAAAAATACAACGTATGGAAAAACACAACAGTGTAAATACTAAACCACACCAATGAGACAAATTGGAACTAAAGTTCTTTCCCGAACAAATATGTTTTTAAGCGCTTTTTTAAAGTTTCTAAGTCTGGTGAGCACAGCTCCTGGGGAGCGACCGCTTTAAAAGATAGGTATCAAGTTTTAAAGCGGGTTCATGGGACGGTCAACAGGTGTTGCCGAATGACCTCAGACTTCGAGCCGGACTGTAGGGCTTTATTAAGTCCTTGATGTAACCAGGGCCCTGTCAATGTAGGGCTCGGAAAGCAAGTACCAAGATTTTGAATCGCATACGATATTCACCCAGAAGCCACTTAAACACGGGTCTGATATGGGCTCTCCTACTGGTTTTGGAGCCTTGCTGCTGAGTTTTGCACTGTCTGAAGACATTCATTCTTTCTTTTAGAGCGAAACAATTACACTGTCCAGTTTTTACTGTCTTATTGGTTTTCATTAAACTCATGATCTGCTAGCTTATTCATCAGATGACTTTCTTCAGTTTTTATTTCATATCGTATTTCGTATTGTTAGCCGTGTATTGTATTTCGTATTGTATCGTGAGTTTGGCATTTTTTTACACCCCTAAGGTTCGTTGACAGTTTGACAACTTTTTAAGTTGTCCTCTTTTTTTTTTTTTTTTTTTTTTTTAAAGAATCAAGGTTGTGTGTATTTTTTTGAAGAAGTTATGATCAACCAATAGTGGATGACAACATTCCCGTTGCACCAAGTGGTAAAAATGTAGATACCTCTAAAATAACCCATTTATGAACATTTAAAATGATGCCATATAAAACCAGAAAATTTGCAAAACAGTTATAAAAACATGTACCATGAGAACAGTTGCTGATTCAGTTGATAATGATTTATAATCCACACAGATTTGCATTTTAAATGTAAATTTAAGATGTTATTCTGTCCATTTACGTTTAAAACAAAGGAAATTCAATCATTTCTTTTTTTACTGGTTTTTGGTTTCTTTCTCACCATGAGCAGATACTATGCATAATTATAAACAATGACAACAAATGATAAGATTTGTTGTCTTGTGCAGAGTTTCTGAAAAGTTCAGTCATTCATTTGATACTGATTTACAGTAACTGTGTTAAGATTTGCATCACACATCACTGTCATAAGAAATGATTGGAAAAATCATAATCATAGTTTCATGACAAAATGTTTAGTTGTATATTTTATGCTTTTTTTCCCCCTCTTCTGGTCGCGACAGGGCTAATATATGGAGACACAGGACAGCTTGTAGTGAAACATTCAGTCTGATGGAATAAGCCTGGTCTGCTAATGTGCATTCTGAATGTGCATTATATTAGCCTGTTCATATACCTCGCTAATATCCATGCACTTTAGTCCACATATGTGCACACTTATACATCTGCTCAGACATATGCAATACAAGGGGGCACTTTCATGCACAAACACACACACACACATTTGTAGATAGTGATCATGAACCATGTCTCCATCCCGCCTTCATGCCATTAGGCTGCCAGCCAACCACTGACCGCTTTCCATTGAAATTGCAAATGTTCCCAGGCGCAGCTGAGAAATGGCACGTAGCACTGTTCAGATGTTTTTCCTCAAAAATCTCTCAATCTCTGTCCTTTTTTTCTCACCCACACACACACTCTCACACACATGCACCAATACTGCATATACAACTCACAAACTGTTTTTCTAACCAGGTTTTAAACATATATATTAGATATTAGCAGTCGTGTACACTCTCAGCAGCACCGGGAATGTAGAGATGGGCGATACCAAGCAAAACCCAGAATTTTCAACACCTTCCAAACCTAAATACTGTCCATAGCCGGGCACTGTGATGCAGTTAGACAGAGATTTATTCCAATATAATGCAAGCTCAAACACTTGTTCACCATTGTTGGCTCAGGAAGGAGATCAAAAGCGGGAATGTGCAACATTTTCTGTGCAGGAGACATGGAGGGCCAGTCCACCTCTTTTTCCAGCTGCACAATAGCACAGAGAGGAAAATGCATTGTGGCATGTCAACACAGCAGCAGCAGTACATTAACTGTATGATAATTCATTCTTGTTGTCATCCAACAAACCAAGGACATCATCGTCCACCTTCTGAGTGTCCAGCTGAAGCTGAGTTTCCATGGGAAATCCCACCTCGCTCTTCTGTTCAGTTTTGGCTAACCCAGCAACATATTCAACATGTTCCACGTGGTTGGTTCAGTTGTCCATAGGGACTTTGACCAACAATCTATATTGTCTTTGAACCCAGGCAAAAATATGTCATTTGACTCAGACAGTTGGGGGCCTCCAGCCATGACAGTAGTCTTTCCTAGCACTCTTTCTGAAAACCTGACCCGTCTTTCTAGGATTGATGGCTGAAACTGGTGACAAAATATACAAGCATTGGGTTTCATCAAGGCTCTCTTGGCTTAAACGGTTCTACGACTCATGAAGCAAAAAGCCAAATCCCTGACCACGAGCATGAACAGAAGACTTTTGCTTGGTACTCAATGAGACACCAAGCTCATCACCAGAATAACGACCTGAAACAGTGCTTAGCAGGCTAACAGACTCATGTACTTTGCAGTGGAGCTTAGCTAATTCAGTTCACCTGGTTTGGTGACTGGATGGGAAAAGCTGCCAGTGAGGACTTCTACTTTCTACTTCTACTTTATACACCTCTGCTTATCAGCAATAACAAAGTTCTATCAGACGTTTATTCTGTTTTCAACATGGAATAATTGAAATATTACTACTATTGTAGAAAATGAGAAAAGTTGAGGATAAAGAAGAAAGTGAAAGAATCAGTGATGCTAATGAGGCTTTGTAGGGAAAAAATGGCAGAGGACCCAGGAAGAGGAACAGACTAGAAAACTGTTCTACAAGGCACTATGAAGACGATGAAAGTCATCCAGCATTGCAGAATAGAAGACGTTTGCTTTCTAAAGAAGACATGAGAGGAAAATTTGGATCGACAAAAGGTAATATAATATATATATAATCTTATATATATATATATATATATATATATATATATATATATATATATATATATATATATATATATATATATATATATATATATATAATCTTAAACAAATGCAAAGTAAGTTCACGCAGATCCTGTAAAGAACAAAGCAATAAGCTCAGGATCCAGGATGAATACTTGATGGAAGAAATCAAATTCTCACAATTTAGTGAGCGCTTACCCACATTTGAAATGTACAAGACACCTTTTGTAAAGCTGCTGTAAAGTAAAACATAAATAATCTATAAAGAAAACAATAAAAACAACAACAGAAAAACAATAAACAACAAAAATAAATCAAACTAAAGCCTTAAACAGCATCCATCGGGTCCGAGTCTCATGGCCCCTGCCACTTGTGTCATACTAATTATCTTAACTCTGCACGGTATAATGTGTTAAAGATGCATTACGTAACTTTTTTTACCATAAAACTCTGTGTCCCAGACTTGTTCACTGACACAGTCACATCTATTGTGTATTTTCAGACTCGCTGCTACCCAGCAGCGTCCCGAGCCTGAGAAACCGACTCTATATAACTTTACATCCGGGATGCGACGTGACCTTTCGCTTTGCAGTAAATCAAGGAACTGGCTGTTTTGAACAAGCAACTTAAAAGAAGCTGATTCAAAGAAATGCAAGAATATTATAAAAGAGAAAAAAAATTGTAATCGTGAACAATAAGAAATGTGGTTTGACCCCTCAATTTACTGTAAATCTGTAAAAACTCCAAACATTCGAACCCAAGTGAAGTTGTTCATTTCTTTCATTTCGTAAGCTTCTTCTCCCGGCTCCCCTCCTCCCGCATGCATACCTAATAACCACAACCTGTATATAAATAGCGTTTTGAATTAGTAATTCGGAATTAAATAATTTGGAATTAACGTATTCTCCTACAAGTTTACACAAAAATAATAATTCCGAATGAAGGTTTACATGAAACACGTCCTCACTTAATTCCTCTTTAGAGCGGCGGGTTGGGAAGGGTTCTGATTGGACAGAGGGTGCACGTGACGTATGACGTATACCGGAAATAAACAAAGTTAGCTCCCTGCTCCTCTTTTTTTCAGTCGGAACTTATAAAAACTACATAATAAGTACCAGTTTCGCCGCTATTTTTATTATAAATGTGAAGTAGCAGCTCAACACCAGCATACTGCTTCACTTTTTGGAGGGACCTGAGAAGGAGAAGAAAGATAGACCACTGAACACAGGAGGCAAAACAACATGCGCCATTGGGACAGGACAGGGTAACGAGCATGCTCAGAACGAGCGGATCTTAGAGCGGATTTAAGGTTTACATGACAGAGGAATTACATAGTTCGGAATTAAAATGCAAATAAACCAGTCGCTTATATCGGAATTGAGTTTAATTCGGAAAAGAAATTAGCATTAAGAATTAAGTGTTTACATGGTAATTTTTTTAAATCATTTTAAAGCAGAATTAAGTTTTATTCGGAATTAAACAGGAATTAAAACTCCCATGTAAATGCACGGACAGGCTGGTTGCTATAAGCCCACAAGCACAGCTGGTGACATGAAATGTGTCCTCAGAGGCGACTGGTTTACCTCCGTCCACCTGAGACACGCCTTCTTTGATATACAGATCCTTCAGAAACAGAGGAAAGTTTTGTGTTTCTCTTTTCAGAGTAAACAGTACCAATACACCCGCCTGCCATTTGGTTCCCTTGCCCAACGTACGTTCTCCAAATGCATGAAGACAGCATTGCAACCTTTGCACTTAGCAAGGCTGAGTATCCTTTTTTATCTGGACAACCTGCTTCTACTGGCCTGGTCCAGGGGCGAGGCAGCGATGCAGATGCAGAAAGTGGTAAAACATCTGTTGGGCTTGGGTTTCTCTATAAACTGGGAGAAGAGCCAAACCCCCCCCTTCCATCCCAGTCTATAATCTACCTTGGAATGGAGCCAAACTCAATCACGATGAGGGTCACGGATTCAAGGAGTCACGTGGTGATGCTCCTCAGTCTGCTTCACATGAGACGCCTGCAGAGATGTGTCAAATGTGAGCAAATAGACATATAGCATCACATATAGCGGATAGAACCTCTGTATCTGAAGAGACACTTGATTATGAATCCCCCCCTCTCTGTGGCAACTGAGACCTGGCTCACTGGTGAGACCCTTGCATTCTAACCTGGGAGGTCCCTCTAAACAGATTGATGTCCTCTTCACAGCTACATCCCTCTGGGTGGGGGACAGCTCCCATGTATCTCTACATAATTGTACTAGACCTTCTCACAGTGTGGAAGGTGGTCCAGCATTTTGCTCTGCTGCTGCAGGATGGGCATGTTTTCATCCACACAGACAAGGTGACTGCGGCCTACATCAACCAGAAGAGTATGTTCTGCACAGTTGCTGGGCGTGGCCAGGTAGTTGCTGCGTTGGGCTACACCTGCTCTCCATCAGAGCCGTGTAGATCCCCAATGCTCTGAACAGGAGAGCGGACATTATGTCAAGGGGAGGTCCATGACACAGCAATTGGAGCTTTCACCCTGATCTAATCTCACAGATCTGGAGCAGGTTCGACAGAATGAGTCTGATCTTCTTCACCACTCGCAAGAATTTGCAGTGCAACCTTTGGTTCTCACTGAACAGCCAGGACAAGCGCCAACTGGGGTAGGGCTCATTGGCACACCGGCTGTGGCCTTAGATGTTGCTGTGCGCCTTCCCTCCATTCCTGCCGATTCGCCTCATCTTAGATCTGATCAGGGTTGAAGAGTTGAACAAGAGACTTTGGACTGATTGTTTTAGTCCCACTATCTTTGGAAAAGTCCTCTGTCTTTGTGTGTCTGAACCAAGCAGCAACCTCAGGTGGTTAAAAGTGAAGCCTTTTTTGGCCAAAGTGCAAAAAATTGTAGTTCCCCTCACCCACTAAAAACATTTTAGGTTTCTAAAGTCTGCGTTGGTGTGTGTCCTTTTGATTGACAGATATACAATATCTGGTGGCAAGAAGTCAGAGTGAAACACAAATGCAAATTTTTGCCTGCAAATATTAGCTTAAAGCCTTAGTTTTAGCCCACCTACCTCTCTTAGCCAGTTTGCTCCCTTTTGCCTCCAGTTAGCTCAGTTAGCTCCTATCTACAGACAGCTCAGGCTTTGATAGCCAGTCATCCACCCCACATGTTAACATTCCCCCTCTCAGCTCTACGTCTTTCCCGATGTTTGTATTTCCTGGGATTGATGGCGATGCTGCCAATATGGTGACAAAGGGAATCGCCAACCAAGCTTCACCTTAGCTCTTCGGAAACCTATGAGTGACGTCATAGAGGCACTTTCCATTTTTTATTTTTTCTATACACTCTGAACACAGGGGGAATAGTCTTTGCGAAGCTTTTATTCACGAACTGGAGTTTTTGAAAGGCATCAGTGATAAAATCAACAAGTTTTTCTTTAGGTTAACCAAACGAGAGGTTTGTAGGGTGAGGCCTCTGTGTGATGTCACAGACTTTTGGAACAGTGATGAGTGAAGCTGTAGCCTCTCAGGGAGGTGGCAGCGAAAATGCATATAATAACCTTTACTTTAAAAGAAAAAACTAGAAAATGTTCAAAAAATAAATAAGTGATGAATAATTACTGTCTAAAGTGTGCATTCTATGTGCAAGAACACATTGTCATAAGTGAAAACAGAACAACCAGGATGTCATCAGGTAGGTGACGCTTGCGACTAAATGAGGTTAAAAGAAGTTTTATGGACATCATGATCCAGCTTTTTAATCCCACCTGCTATCTACCTGTGGTCAAGAACCACGTTAAAACATTCACATAGAAATGAAAACAGATCAAAACACACTTTTCAATGTCGTTTTTGGCAATACCATCTTCCAATTACAATAAAAATTGGACAAAAGCTTAATTTACTTTGAAATAGTGTCAGAAGAAAACTACAATCCTCACCATTTTCTGAGTTATGAAAATAAAGTAGAAGGCCTGTTAGCCATGGTCCTCCATTAATGTCAGTGTCAATAGCTCTGCTCTCATGGAAGCTGTCAGCTCCATGGAGCTGCTGAAATATGAAACCAGCAATTACAGTAAAACAATCATCTTACTGGGGCTGCTTTAACTTGACATGCTATTGATTGGCCCGCTTCACATCTCACTTCAGGTCTTCATTCTTGTCCAGGTGATTAATGAACTACAGAAATCTAGTGTCGATCGCACGGCTGTAGTATATTAGTTTTCCCAAAGACAAGCCAAAGAGCATACTGTTAGAAATGACTCTGCTAACTACAGACATTTAATACCTGAGAGGATTGAGTTTGAGCAATTACAAGTTTATTTCAGAATTACAGCAGAATAAGCTGCAATTACAATTGTGTTCCATATTTATGAAGTGATGGCTTTATTTTAGGAGTTTACTACGATCCATGTTTACTTCAAACATTCATTTTAGCAGATACACTGGAAGAACAGAGACCTAATTAAATGTCACTTTTTTATTCTCCCTGACTTCATTGTTATTGAAACTAAAGGGTTGGGTGTGAAATCTGTCTTCTTTTTGGATTATTGAATAGAAAGCAAATTTTCCCCACACACACTCTTAAGTTGATTAAACTAGCTCTCAAATTAGGCTTTTTATAGAATTAAATATCTTCCATAAAACCACTTCAACCATCTTCATAAATACCTATAAACTCCCAGTGTGGATAGGAAAACAATTTTAGTGCCAAGACTATTTTTGCACTTTTATTTTGCAGCACTTGCCGCTTGAGTATTTTCATTACACAAGTCCATTTTTCTTTTACAGCACAGTTAAAACCAGTTTGAGGCCAAAGTATCCTTTACTGACTATTTATGATTCATGTGTTCCCACTGAAATTGTGCCCCAGAGACACATTTATGACATTTGATGCTTAATTTGGCACGCCAAATATATAAACATCAGCATGACTGGATCATTTTTCAGAACCGAAAAATGGCTGTAGGGACATTCAGCTTAATATTTCAAAACATTTCTGATGATAAAATATCCCTCCTGTTCATTTTCATGTATCGGGCCTGTTTGAACATAAATTTTTATTGGAATCAGTACCATTTTTGCATTAAATTTAAGCTTTGAAGGTTTTTGAATTTGACCATCTTGGTTTTAAAAGCAAAGTTTGACAATTTAAACCGATGAATATAATATAATATAATATAATATAATATAATATAATATAATATAATATAATATAATATAATATAATATATTATAATATATATGAACCATCTCTGAACCATCTTCTAGTGTCTTTAACTTTAAATGTGTGAAGAAAGTATGTTGTGTAAACCTAGAAAACCGATAGCTTAACATGTGTAACATTTGTACAAACATGCAGACTTCAATCACCTAGTCAAATATCATGTTTTAGCCATGCAGCAGTAGTAATATTTTATTTTATTTATAGGACATGTCATGCAGGGGACGCATAACAGGTGTTGTAAAATACCATAGAGCATCTGTTGAATGTCATTAATTTAGCTGCATTGCAACATAACTTATGGTCTATAGTGACTGCAATGTTAATGCAACTTATTGTTCTTGTAGGATTGTTATTTGTAGAAGCACACTCAAGTTAGATTCAAGGATTATCACAAATGAGAAACAACAAAATGGCCAAAATATTTTGATTTTTTTTCCCCATTTCTGGTTCATCTTTGGTTGTGTTCAGCCACACTCATTATGAGTTAAAGCCTTAGTGAAGAAGAAATAACATTTAGCAATCAGAAAATCATAGCTTTTCAGCTAAATCTGTGTTGTGTTGTGATAGGTTGTAAAGGGGTTAATGGCTTCTAATACCAATGGTAAACTTTGGGCATGTAAAACAGTCCCTCATTTTGTTAAACTTGACATCTAACTCTTTATTTTTCACCCACTAGCTTCATGAAGCTAATTATTGTGTTATTTTTTATTTTCTAATTACTATTATAGGTGTTGTCAGAATCTTGCAAAAACTTTTTTTGTAATATTTCATCAACACTAGAAACACTTTTTCTAGTTTTTATCAGTTTCACGTGCAAGCAGTATGAGTGGTGCAGCCAAGCTTCAAGATAGCGTGTGGTAAAGGGTTAAAGGGCTGACAACTGACTGTCAGTCATGCCAATAATCGCTAATAAACACACCTCCAGACTGACAATAACATTTGTCTTCCATTGATCCACAAACCTGCCTTGCCTGTGATTGATGGCTTTTGAGATAAAGCTAACTTTCTAATAATAAGGTTCAGTAGGCTAACAGGCTACATATTCTGTCACAGCTTCTAGCTAACCTTCTATTAATAAAGAGCAACAGGCTTACCATCATCCAATTATAATAAAACAGGCTCCATATTTTTATTTGTTTCATTTTCCTTTTAAGAGTCACTAACATTAGCTTACTTTACTGCTAGATGCTGAAAAACCTGTTTGTTTGCTAAGATTTAAGAGCTGATTTTGTTAACAAGTATTAATATCTTTGGACTGTTGGCTACCTTTTTAGAACATAAAAATGTTAGCCGATAATGGTGAAATAGACAACAAGATAGTAGTGATTCAAAAAGATTTCTGAAGATAAATATTCAGTAGCATATATTTTGTCTTTGTCAAGGTTTAAGTAAAATGATTTTTTTTTTTTAATATTTATAATAGTATGTAATTTATTTAAATTAAATTATTTTAATTAAATTATGTTCACTGTGGAAAAGCATGTTTTTTCAGGTTTAATTGACAAAATACTGAGGATTAGCATAGCTATGGATAATAGAAAATCAAATTAATTAAAAAAAATAAATGGGGGTAAAATAAAAAAGAAAAGTAGATGTGTCTGACTAAAATAAAATCACTGAACAGTATAAACAATGAGGATATTTGCAACACCTACAACATATAGAACAAGACTCTTCAAGCTTTTTGTTCCGGGTTTGGTGGATCTTAACTTTTTCCTTTTCTCCATTTTTCAGGTGAAAATATGGTTCCAAAACAAACGATCCAAATACAAGAAGATCATGAAGAATGGGCCTTGTGGACCTGAGGGAGATCATCTTGCTCCCCCACCACCATCTTCTTCATCTCCATGCTCCCTCTGGGACATCAGTATGGCCACCAAAGGTGCACCAGTGCACTCAGGGGGATACATGAATAATTTTGGACACTGGTACCCTGGACACCAGCAGGACTCCATGCCAAGGACTCAGATGATGTAACAGACAGGAGGATACAACAATTCCAGGACAAGTTGTGGATTTAATCCAGAACCGAACCGGAGCTGTGTGGGACATGGATCAGGTTTAGAGACTGAGCCACTCTGGGGGTACAAATAGTAAAAGTGGCAAACATAAATTTTCATGAACAAATATCATGCCTTGAATAAAAACAAAGAACTGCCACATCGGCAGAGCACTGCAGCTACAGCTAACGATAAAAGTACGATTGTGAATGCAAAAATGTAGCTTTGTAGCAGCACCAGAGTGAAACAAAACCAGTTATTTCTGCTTCTGGTTGTCAGTCCTGCCAAGATGTTCTGGATGAAGCTAAAGGCCTGTCCATACTGCAAAAAACAGAGAAATTAAGGTGGCAAGAACAGTTTGCGTTTGCTCAGCTATCTCTTACTACACGAGAAACCTCATCCACAGCACAGCTTCACACGTTGCTATCAACTTCCTCACCGCCTCAGCCAGCCGTCCATTCAACGCCGCTGACCATTTCACGTCAGAAATGACCAATTTCCACATTAACCAATAAATAAAAAAGTTCTGCCAGATGATGCTTCGTTAATAAACTGCGAGATCTTCCTAACCAGAGCTGCGAGAAAACAAATGACATCATTCTCTTCTTGCAGCCTGGAAAACAGATAAATTTCTCTGCCTTTGTGGCCTTAACACGGATGCTACAGCTGAGTTACTGCCGGCCCCACATCTCTGGTTCGGAACATTTTTTCAGACAGTTTTTACTGACAGGTACACTTATATAAACAATGTTGTTTTTTTTCTTTTTTTGCAAATCCAGTACACTTATTAGTTTGATAATAGTAAAGATGAAAGAGCTGAAATAAAGTTCTTGTGGTGCTGACTGTTGTGTCTGTCTAAATAGTCAAACAAAAATGTCTGCAGTACGTTTGTCCCTCTTACGAAATCATGATACAACATGCAGATCAAGCATTTCTACTGGTGTACAACGCATGGAACACTTTGTAATGGGCAGGCTTTTTTACACATAAAATCATGGTGACAGAATTAAAATGTAAGAAACTCAATGGATTCAAGGGAGTCAGCTTGGTAGTTGGGTAAGACATAGTTAAAAGGTGTATACACCAGGATGCATCTAACTTCCATTAGTTATCTAACTTTCCGTACTGACAGTGTCAGCTAAATACGGCTGCTAAAACTTCACTTCGTTATGATGAAAATCAGTTTGACCGTGTTAGTTTTATAATCTGAAGACTCCTTTCTTTATTAAACTTCCACTTAATGTACTTTGATCACATTCTGGACGTGGAATAGACGCACTGCGGAGGTTTGCCCGTCCATTAGAAACTTTTAGTTGACTTAAATACAAACACATGAGGGTTGAAACACCCCTGCACAGTTTGAGTATTGATCATTTGTTTTATTGAGATCAGCTTCTCTAGTTTTATCTTCTTATGGATACAATCTTAAACATGATGTCTATGTGCAAATATCAAATTCAGGCTTTTTTAATGTTTTCCTAAAATAACACATTCCTCTTTGGCGTACGGTCTTTGTGCGCCGCAGTGGCCTGAAGCCATTTTCTCTAAAGTCGTAAATCAGAAGAAGCAGGTCACGTCTTTCACCCCCACAAACATCTGGAAATGCAAAAGCAGTCGTCAAACAATGTCAATGATTTTTTTAAAATGACCGCATCAATTATGGGTAATTTAGGACACAGCTTGTTAAATAAAGCTTTCACTCTGACGTTGTAATTATCTGTAATTGTCAGTCAGGGGAATATCGTCCTGCCCTGGGCCCTGAAGGAAAAGCCAAGGAAGTAGTGGATTGCATCAAATTAGATTACTGAAGGCTAATCCTTTCACAGGTGACTATGACTGATTAGAAACCTTAATTCTCTTCTTCTCCATTTAACCAAAGATCTTGAATTTGAATCATCCGTCCATCCACTCTGCGTGGTCCATTCCACACTTTCTCATCATATTTTATGGTTAAGGGTAATTTGTCCTTTAAACTCTGCCATGCAAACCTACCAGCCATCTCTGGTTCGCTGGAAAGTTCGGATTTTTTTTATTTCTTTGTATCTAATGTTTAAACATTGGATGGAAATTGATCTGGTTTGGCAGTTACTGACTGATTTAATGATGCAGGCTGGTTGAGCATCAGGGCAGTGTTGTCTGTTGGCTCCGACCCTTTCAAAGCTGTTAAATCACTTTCTGACATACACAGTAGGGATTATTAGACTTGAAAAGACACTTGAAAGCCATCAGTCATCATAACCGTTGTGGTGTCATAAATACATCATCTGAAACTTTGTCAGTTTAAATCCCATTACATGCATGTGTCCTTCACAATGGACGCTTGTTTAAAGTCAGTTTTCAGTAGCTTATATGCATGTATGAAGATGATGTGTGTTTAAATTAGCCATCTTATGTGATACTTGTGACCTGTCCAGGGTGTACCTGCATCTCGTCCAGTGACTGCTGTCCAATGTGCCTCTTGTCCTGTGATTGATTGGACAATTCAATTCAATTCAGCTTTATTTGTATGGTGCCACCTCACAACAGTGTTGTCTCAGGGCACTTTACATACACATCAATCCAGCTTCCCCTAGACCCTTAACTGGATTAAAAAATACAAATGGATGGATGGATGGATGGATACATAGATGGATGGATGGATACATGGATGGATGGATAGATGCATAGATGGTTGGATGCATAGATGGATGGATGGATGGATACATAGATGGATGGATGCATGGATGGATGGATGCATAGATGGATGGATGGATGGATTCATGCATGGATGGATTGATGGATGGATGCATGGATTGATGGATGGATGGATGGATGGATTGATGGATGGAAGGATACATGGATGGATGCATAGATGGATGGATGCATGGATGGATGGATTGATGGATGGATGGATGATGGATGGATGGATGGATGGATGGATGGATGATGGATGGATGGATGGATGGATGGATGATGGATGGATGGATGGATGGATGCATGGATGGATGGATTGATGGATGGATGGATGATGGATGGATTGATGAGTGGATGGATGGAAGGATACATGGATGGATGGATGATGGATGGATGGATGTCACTTCATGGGATATTAAATACACTGCCTCTCACAGAAAAATAGATGAGTAAATCATAAACTTTCATGTCGGAAAGCTTTGTATTTACCAGATTTTTCCCAAACAAGACAATAAAATGATGGTTGTATTTTTGTAGAATATCATATAACTATGACAGCATATTAATTTATTAACATTTTCTAAGACAAAGTAAAAATGAATAATAAAAAAGGTAAAATAACATTTAAAAAAATAACAGCACTTTACATATGAAATATTGTATGTGGAAAAAATGAGGTTTTTTTTTTTTTTTCTTAGTAATTTGTGCATTCACGCTTTGGCTTTCCTCTGCACCAACAGCAAGGCAGCATTATTTATAAATCCCAATTCAACATTGTGGTGATTCAAAGTGCTTTATAAAGACATTAATACATTAGAATATCAGATGCACAAATTCAAGTTAAAAACAAAAGAGAAAATAATTAATGAGAAAAAAATGTTTTTAAAAATGCAGCTGAAATGTAAAACAACAAATTTGGACTTTTAAATAAAAACTACTGAAATGCAGCTGAGAAAAGGTGGGATTTAAATAAACTGAGTGTTTCAGATGATCTAAGGATTTCTGGGAGTTTCTTCTAAACATGCAGAGCATAGAAGCTTCTTCATGTCTGGTTCTGACTCTGGGAACTGATAAAGACCAGGGGCCTCATTTACGAAGCTGTCGCACGCACAAAACCTGGCGTACGCCAATTATGGTCAACTTTTGGGATCTATCAAAACACGACTTGGTGGTAAAACGTCCCAACCTCCACGCCAACTCTGACCCTGACGTACGCACAACACCTGGAGAAACGGGAAACGGTGACACCAAAGGCAGAAAATAAAGCCAAAGAAATGGTGTGAAATTGGATACATGTGTTCAAAATCAAATATAAACCTTTATGAAGAATGCCGTACATTAACAGCATTTGCAAACAAAAAAAAACAAAAAAAACGCACATTTTATATTGTTCCTCCACCACGTAAAACGTCAACCACTAAAATCTGTTCTGAAACGAAGCAGTTCTACGTGTTATAAAACCATTTCACACAGTTAAGTCATACAGAAGCTGCCATAATAATACAAGTCTAAATGTATAATTGCATTAAAATGACGTGTCGCCCATCATCAGGCTGATCGGGATGTTTCCCCGACCTGCAGATACAAAACAAATCCGTAAAGGCGCACAGTGGCTTATCTGTCCCTGCTGGTGAACATGGCGCATGGAGACTCTGGAGTCGAGCCCGGCACCTTCCAAAGGGAAATGACTGACAAGTCGCGGCTGATCACTCCTTTTCCCAACCCAGAGTGCAGAACAGAACTATGTTCTCCACAACCAGACACGCCGTGGTGTAGCGGCCATCGGGCAGATGGAGGCAGGTGGAGGTGCCTCCATGCCCAGGAGGAAACCTGTTGTACAGCTGCAGATGTGTGCAGATAGTGGAGACGCTACATAACATGGTACTAAATGGCATCAGCACTTCTCCTGCGTTCCCCTGAACAATCATCCAATCTGAATGATTGTGTTGTCAATCATCCTCTCACGTTGGAACCAAACGCTGCTGCTTTACGTCTAGAAGTGATGCAACACATCAGAGGTGGAGAATTCTCATTTATTCACAAGTTTATCTTTAGTGTCGTTTCTGTCAGGGTGGTGTTTGTTTCTCTCCATCTCCTGCACCTCCTCCTTCATGGCAGTTATTGGTTCCTCTGCGAGGACGCTGCAGCTAGGACACAAGGTGGAACAACAATGATATTACTTATGCTATATTAAAAATCTGAATTGGGAAGAGCTGGTGATTTCAATGTTTGTTTCTTGAAACAAAAATTATCAACTAGAGAGGTCGATTTTTATAGATGCCGTGACACAAAGAAGAACAGAATCCACCAAAGACCACTTTATCCTCCTTATTTATGAAGACTCTGAGGGATCCCTTTAATGTATCGAACAACTAACCACTCTTTTGATGCATCTGACATTCTGTTCCACAGTCCTCACCAGTGGGTGGTGGTGTGCGCCAAATCCTGCCATCTGACAAGAAAACAAGTTGTTGCATCCATGTAAAGGCTGACTGTGACCAGAGCAGGATGCATTTCCCAAACACATAAGTTTTTGTACAAAGTATCTATATGGGATAAATAACCATTAACTTTCCATTAGCAGTTCAATAAATCTCCTTGTGATGGCCCTTTTAGCCGTTGTCGTGGTACTTACTCTCAACCAGTGATACAAGCTTACTCCTACTACGACTGGCAGTATCATCAAATCTAACAGAGAACTGCAAGAATACACACATTTTGAAGAAGTCACTTATCAGAGTAAACATAAACACATTTGAGCGAAAACTTAAAACCCCAATTTAAAAGAAGTTCAGATGTTTTATCAAATGGTGCAAAAAATCAATCTTTAATTTCAAACCTTTAATAAACTCATTCAGCTAAACAGGTAATAAGGTTCAGGGTCCTTTCTTCCTGATAGTTTCTGTTTGCAGGTTTGATCTGATTTTCGTCTCCACGGTGATCCAGAAGGAAACTAATCTGGACTGCAGACTCCAGTCAAACACACACAACCTGTGTATATGAAACCAAGTTTACGTTGTGCAGAATGAAGGAAGTCCAGCTGACGTAACTGCAGACCTCCTGAGAAAAGTCATACTGACGGACCACATCTGCAAAATTATAACAAACTCCATCAATAGTACCTGAACATTTACTGAGGTCATCGTTTGTGCAATGGCTCTTTTCCCAACCAGTTATGTCTGAGAATTTCAGGGTCACATCAGTGGTTTCATATTTCAGCTGTAGCACAATCAGATTTCCTGATTTTCTCTGAATTTTATTATATTACATCATACAAATGTGTTTGTGAGTTGTTTTTTTTTTCATGAAGAAATTCTATTATTGATCAGTAATTACTGGGCAGAGTTTAGTACAAAGTACTGATCCATCTTTGCTTGGAAAGAGTGAGCCTTTGTTGGGTGTTCCTTTTATACCTAATCATGACACCCTCACCAGAACTTTTGCCATTTTCCCAGTGATGCATTCCCTGTCCAGCATCCATCTTGCATCCTACTTGACCTGTTAGCTCTCTCCAGCCAGCAGAAGACCATCTTACGATGACTCTTCTCTTTCTCTCTTTTAATCTTGCGTTTCTTCGCTGAATCAGCAACAGTGTGTTCAAAACAGGCAGTTCCTTATTTTACCATGAAGCGAAACTTTGCTGCAGTGTAACACAGCGTCCCGGATGTAAAAGTTGTTTAGTGTCGGTTTCTCAGCCTCAGGATGCTGCTGGGAAGCAGCGGCTCCAGAAATGCACCATAGATGTCACTTTGTCATTAAACAGGTCTGGAACGTGGAGTTTTAAGGTCAGAAAGTCACACTAGGCGTCTTTAAACCATTAATTGTGAAATCTTCTAGGAGACCGCTAGTGTACATTGCATCAACTTTTCTGTGAGTGTGAGTGAGTGTTTTCTGAGTGTTACTGATATAAAATGTCACAATAATATTGTTTTGAATCAGAATGTTGCTTTGTTGAGAGATGTGACAGGAAAACTACTTTTTGTACTTTTGGAGTCATCTTTCTCCTTTCTCAACTTTCTCCTCTTCTTAAAGCTCAGATGTAATGTTGGGGAGCTAGCAAGATGTAAAAGTAGCGACCTTTCTTGGCCCCTCCCCCTGACTTGACCACTCCCCTGTATTGACCACTCCCCTTGCATTGACCCTTCCCGTTATATTGGCTCCTCCCCATCCCCATGGCCACTCCCCTTGTCTTGATTCCTCCTCCTTTCTTGCCCCCTCCCTCTGTCTTGGCTCCTCCCTCTCTGGTTCTGCTCCTTGCATGATCCGAGGCTTTTTTATTCGCACCTTTTTCCACCAAAGATTTTCTCTTTCTCAGCTGTTTAGCAGGAGGAGGCAAATAAACCGAGCCGGGTCGGGAAATACTTCCTGCATTTTCTCAGCCATGTTTGCCTTCCGAGTTTCTTCTTCACTACTTTGTATTTTCATCCTAACACGCTGTTTATATGCAGGGTGTGGCTATCAGGGATGCGCTGCTGGAGGGGGAGGAGGGGAGCCGGGAGAAGAAGCTACAAAATATAAGAAATAAACAACTTTAATTCGGTCTGAACGTTAGGATTGGTCAGAGTTTTTACAGGTTTACAGTAAACTGAGGGGTCTATCCATATTTCTTATTGTTCATGATTACAGAATGTATAGACTACTATCAGGACGAGGAACCGCTTCACCCAGAGTAAATAAATGTCTCTCTCTAAGCAACGTTACCAACTATAGCTTTAACTCAGGTAGAAACAGATGAATGTGGTCTTTTCAACAACAAACATGTTAACCTGAATATTTTGCCACAAAATAAGAAGCATATGTTCGTTAACTTATTCATAATATGATTTAAAAAAAAAAAACAACCCTTATTCCTTAGAGAAGAACTGTGAATGAATATTAGATATAACAGACCCCTTTTCCTCCTTTTTCTCAGGGTCACACAGTTGTTTTAGGAGGGAAAAAAAACCCACAAACTGGAGTTTTCTGAAGGTCTCGTCTTATTTAATCTGCTACTGAGAGCAGCATCCTGTTGCCTCTGGGAGAATTCACACCACACAGCTTTATGGAAAACTTCAGACACATCATATTGTCCTAATGAACTGGTGAAACCCTGTCGGGGGCTGAGGGAACAAGGGAACACAGCGAAACCTGCTGAAGAGGGGGGTAAACAGAGGAAGAGCAGTAAAGCAGAGAAAAAGCAAAAGGCCTCATGGAAACATTGTAGATATGAAAACAGAACTATATCGTGCAAGTTTTCTTTACAAATAAAAATACTCATAAAGAAAGAGTATGATATTTTTTAAAAATTATAGACGTAGTTTTACAAGGTCTAGCTTGATCTTTTTTTTCTTTTAGTTTTGTACAAACTGTGACATGTTGCTGCAGGGGAGTTCACTTCGCTGACTCTGCCTCCCATTGTATTACCGCTCTGCCTGCAAGCTGCTGTCAATCAAACCCAGATACCAAAGCACAACAACAGTTCTGTATCTCTGAAAGGGTTTTTTCCCCCAAGTGAGACTGTGTATAAAAGACGGATGAATGCTTGACTGGACGGCTGTCGAAATGATCTTACAGTTTAGAGAATCAAAAGGTTTTAAAAGCTTAGCTTTTAGCTCCTCATAAGAGGGTCATTTAATGTAACTCAAGTCAAAAACAAACTTCATAATGGCTCAAGTCAGGGCTATGTGGTGCATTTCACACCATGTCGTCTTTGCACCAGATATGGACTGAGTCTGTAAAAGGGTCTGCACGGCAACACAGAGCTGCAATCCAGACCACATTGCAATGAGCTGCGTATGGTTTTTCTACACAGACCATCTTCAGCTGAGCAAATATGGTGACAAAGTAATGGAAAACTGTCTGATGTGGAGGTGACAAAGTGGAAAACTTCCAAATAAAATAGATAAATGGAGTAAAGCAATCACATAATTCTACGGGTTTTTACATCCCACCTGCAACTATAAGAGTCTGTGATCCCACAGCGCTCCACACGCAGTTGTGTTTATCGCTGAAATCCCATCTGAAACTCATGACTTAGAGAAAAAAATGTGAAATTTAGAGATGAAAACTTAAAAAGTTCAGTAATTACATTCAGCTTGTTTACTTCTCTACGGCTGCTGTTAAGCTACTGATGACATTTCCACACAATCACATTAGAAATGTGACAATACTCACAGTTACCATGGTTACTATGGTTAGAAGTTCCCGACCTTAAAAATAATTTTTCCAATCTGCTTCACTTCCAGTTGCTACTGGTTAAATTAAGGAGTTTAAGTCGCTCTTCCCTTTCTGGCTCTAAAACTCATCTCGTTTCTGTGCATCTGACTTGTTCTGACTTTCATTATGGCCCACCAACGTTCCCAGGCTGAGAAACCTCACAACGTTTTTATTCCATCCTGCAGCATTGTGTCACACACCAGCAACTGGGTATCAACACACCCGCCGTTTTTAAAGTGCCCCATGACTGATCCAGCAAAGAACTCCGAGAGGTGATTATTTAAGGAAGTTAGAAGAAGAAAGAGATAAATTAATGCCTATTTATAGACTTCTGTTCTTGTGACTCATAAAACGTAGTTGACCTTCCAGACACATTTCTAAAACATATTTGTTGACTGACTTTCCAAACAAGACAATCTGCTATTTACAGCTGAAAGTTTTGGTCACTTTCAAATAGTCTGCTAGCTTGAACTATACTTTCTTGAACTAAGAATAGCACAAGATAGATTTATTTTGTTGTATTTACAAGCAACTAACATCCAGGTTAGAAAGTTCAGGAAGCACCCTCTGGTCTTCTTGCAGGTGCTCCTGATGATTGTCTGCTGTGATTTCTTACAGAGGCTGTAGGATGTTTTCAGTTTCTTTGCAGCAGCTGTCTGTCCCTTTTCTGTTTTTCTTTGCTGTCTTTGTCTCATTTTCTACGTTTACTGTCGTTTTGTCTTCTGTTTGTCCTCCTTACTTCTGCCTCCTCTGTCAGGTCCAGTGTTAATATGTGAATTCAGCAATAAACCCATGTAAAATAAGATTTAGAGGAGTCTTATATCCATTAAATTCTCTTGGCAAATTGAATCTGTTTGGCCAACATGGCAGCCAGATGCTGGACCAGGCGAGTTTATTAAAACTAAGAAAAACAGACATGAAGAAAGCATATTAAGCTAACTTATATGTCGTGGATTTCTTGCAGATAAACCTGTGACTGAAAGAAGTGGTTTACCGTAAGAGCAGTTTTTTTTTTAACGCTGGTGCCAGACAATGACTGAGCCAACAATCACTCACAGCGGATATTTTTCATTTCCTCCTGAGTATCCTGGAAGCATCAGTGTTGCTGAGCTTTGCAGCTCAGTCCTGTCTCAACATGCTTCAGCCTAAGTCATCATCTCATCATCAGTCTCGGGTTTTTTACTGCACGAGAAAAAAGATTTATGGGGCAAAAGAAAAGTGTAATTTGCTCTAGTCTCGCACCCGTCTGTGTATGTTGGCAGCTCTGGTCTAAGTGCTGAGGTGAACAGTCTGGGCAGAGTTATCCAGATGTTCTTTTCTCCAGCTTCCAGGTCTGGTTCTTCCTGGTGGAAATGAAAGAAATTAGTCGTGTACAGGATAGCATCATGTATAGCATCTACAGTTCTCCAAAGCAGCTTATAATGTGTTTCTGATGGGGCAGTGTGGGCATAGGAGTCTTGCAGAATGACACCTCAACATGTAAAGCAATGATCACTCAGTCCGCTGAGTCACATTTGTCACAACATGCCCATTTCAGCCAGCAGATGTTAATCTCTCCAACACGTTGTAGATGGGTCAGAGAAAATCTCACCAGATAACTGGAAGAGATGCAGTTTTACAAACAGCTGAACTGCTGTCCATCGCCCTGTGATGGACTGGCAACCTGCCCAGTTGTACCAGCCTCTCGTCCAATGATTGCTGGGACAGACTCCAGCTTTCCCATGACCCTTGATTGGACAAAGGTGTAAGAAAAATAAATAGATGGATGAATTGCTTCAATACCTGGTTCAACAAGGTGTTCAACAAAACATTCATGATGAGATGATGAGAATCTCCCGTTCCACCACGTCCCAAAGCTGCTCTGCTGGACCGAGATCTGGTGACTGTGGAGGCCGTTGGAGGACAGTGAACTCATCGTCATGGTGGAGATGATGTGAGCTTTGTGACATGGTGCATCATCCTGCTGGAAGTTTCCATCAGAAGATGCTACACTGTGCTCAGAAAGGGATGGACATGGTCAGCAGGTGGGCTGTGGGGGTTAAACCAGGTCATGTTGGTACTAAAAGGTCTAAATTAGCTGCAACCTGAACCATTGGCAGGATGGATCCATGTTGTCATGATGTTTCCAGCAGATTCTGATCCTACCATGTGAACGTGGAGCTGAACTGGAGACTCATCAGACCAGCAACGTTTCTCCATCTTCTATTGTCCAGTTCTGGTGAGTCTGTGTGAATTGTAGCCTCAGTTTCCTGTTCTTACTGACAGGAGGGAACCCGCTGTGGTCTTCTGCTGCTGGAGACCATCTGCTTCCAGGCTGGACGTGTTGTGTGTTCAGAGATGATGTTCTGCAGATCTTGGTTGGAACCAGTGCTTACTGGACTTCCTGTTGTCTGTCTATCATCTCCAACCAGTCTGTCCATTCTCCTCTGACATCAACCAGACATTCTGGTCCGGACAGCTGACCTTGTCTTGACCATGTCTACATGTATAAATGCACTGATTTCCTTTAATGTGATTGCCTGATTAGCGGTTTGTTTCTCTCTTCACACACCACATTAAATGGTGAATAATCCAAATCTGAAAGCTTTAGTGGAGCAGAGTAACAAGGACGAGATCCTGTTTGGATGTTCTGACAATCAGTCGTTTATTAAAGCAATCAACAGCAAAGTCAGTCAGTGACTGACTCCACATTTCCAGAGGTTGTCTGTCCTCCTAGTGGTCTTTCTTTTGGCATGTCTCTTGTACTGTACAGTAGTTTAAAATGATTGAGTCATTTTATCCAAACTTCTGGATGTTTTTTGTCTGTGAAGACAAAGAGAGCGGTGCCCATTTCCTTCCGGCCCGATGCGGGACTCTTTGTAATCACTACCTACTGACAACTGTCTGAAATGACTCAAAATTATTGATTTGCTGTTAAGAGCCTGTCAGATATGTTCGTACACGATTTTACCTGCATGCTTTCCAGCATATAGAAGCTTTAGAAACTGTAAAACCACAAGGAAATACTGCTTGATGACAACAAGCGACCTTCTGGAGATGAGCAAGCAGGAAGACATGAATGAACGAGGAAAAACACGTAAATTAAAACGGCTTGGAAACTCCAGGGGTCACTTATATGTCCTTGTTAAGCTAAAAACATGTGTGTTTAGTTATTGAGATATGGTCGACCTTTGCTTGTGTGACTTTAGTTACGTTCTGATGTTTGAGGATCTGCCTTCGTTGAAGACCAGAAAACAAAGAGTAAAACTTGTAGAAAGCTTCTTTAATCTGCCAAGCCAGATGTTGGTTTATTTCATTCTTTATCTATTTGTTGGTTAAGGAGACAGAAGATACTTCTAGAGTTCTAGGATTGGTGTGTGTGTGTGTGTGTGTGTGTGTGTGTGTGTGTGTCTGCATGTGTGAATATTGTGTGTCCCTATATTTGTATTCTTTGTTGTTTTTAATATATATATGAAACACAGGGTTACAAATAAAATTTGATGTGATTTGATAGAAAGAAGGTATGGGTGTATCAGTACTCTGAAGTCAATATTTTAATATCTGTCAAGATACTGGATGTCATACTTGTTTTTTTTCATTTTGAGACATATCTGTGCTAAATGTTGGTTTTACACTTGAGTTTTAGGCAATAAAATAACTTTAAAAAAAAAAAAGATACAGTACACAAATGTTTTATTAGATTATTGTTTAGTATTATAATTATTTATATTAACATTATATTTCATCAGTTAATAAACCTTATTATTCTGTAAACACATCATTTTAAAATTTCAAAAAAATACTTTAATCCTATTCATTTATCTTAATTTACTCATTGATATTTGATAATAGTTTGATATAGTATTCATATTTATGAGTTTTATTTAGGTGCTATTTACCTTGTAATAAAGATATTAGTGCATCTGGAAAATTGTGTGATTGGTGTCATTTAGCAGAAGCTTTCATCTAGAGAGACTAAAGCTTGTTCCATCCTCCATGACAAGCAAGAACTGAGTTCTTGTTCTCTAGGCTGCAATAACAAGAAAAAACTTCTTGTTCGCCAGGTCCATACATCCTCCATTAGAAGCACGTCTGCAGCGGGGAGGGATCACTGCTGGGGGCGATGCCTGCTTTTATGTGCAATGAACCCGGTTGTTATCTCCACCAAGGAGGTTGTGTTTTTCCGGCCGTCTTTGTTCTCAAGATAACTTAAAAGGTTATGGACGGATTTTTATAAAAATTTCAAGAGTTGTTGGAAATGTGAAAATGAAGAAATTATTCAATTTTGGTGGTGATCCGGATCACCGTTTGGATCCAAGAATGTTTTAAAGGATTCTTTAACATTGTGCTTGGCGGAGGTTTCCGCTCTCCGAGTGCTTTTCTAGTTTCATATTTAACAAGCAGCTTTGTCCGCTGCAGGGCGGGTCGTGCACGCTGCAGGGTTCGAGTGTTTTAATGCCACATGTAAAATGTTCGTACTTTCTCACCACCTCAATCAGCTGTTTTATCAAATCAATCCATTTTACCTGCAACACCAAAAACGCGGAAGCAGCAACTCCGCTTCATGCTTTCTCCGTGTTAACCACGCCCACCTCACATGTCCGACCAATCACACGATACTTCTCGCAGCCCCGCAAGAAAAAAGTTCTGCCAGCCCGATGTGTCGAGAACTGTCTTCAAACGCGTCCGCGAGAACAAAATGACGTCTTTTTCTTCTCGGAGCCTCGAGAACAAGAAAAAAGTTCTCGCTTCTCGTGGAGGATGGAACAAGCTTTACCAGTACTTGTGAGACGTGCACAGTTAACAATAGAAATGAATGTATGCATTTGTGCTGTGGTGGGAAGGAAGCCAGAACACCTGGAGAGAATCCACACAGTAGCTACAGTTACATGATGTTTTTTAATTTGAAATGATTATTTCTGAATTAAGCTTCTTCTCCCGGCTCCCCTCCTCCCGCATGCATACCTAATAACCACAGCCTGTATATAAATAGCGTGTTGAATTAGTAATTCGGAATTAAATAATTTGGAATTAACGTATTCTCCTACAAGTTTACACAAAAATAATAATTCCGAATGAAGGTCTACATGAAACACGTCCTCACTTAATTCCTCTGTAGAGCGGCAGGTTGGGAAGGGTTCTGATTGGACAGAGGGTGCACGTGATGTATGACATATACCGGAAATAAACACAGTTCGCTCCCTGCTTCTCGTCTTTTCAGTCATAGCTTATAAAAACTACATAATAAGTACCAGTTTCGCCGCTATTTTTATTATAAATGTGAAGTAGCAGCTCAACACGAGCATACTACTTCACCTTCTGCAGCAACTGAGAAGGAGAAGAAACATAGACCACCGAACATGGGATGCAAAACCACACGCGTCATCGGGACAGGACAAGGTAACGAGCATGCTCAGAACGACCAGAATTAACTTAGAGCGAAATAAAGGTTTACATGACAGAGGAATTAAATAGATCGGAATTAAAATGCGAATAAACCAGCCGCTTATATCGGAATTATGTTTAATTCCAAATAAAAATTTGCATTAGGAATCAGCTGTTTACATGGTCGTTTGTCATCAGTTTAAAGCGGAATTAACTTTCATTCAGAATAAAACAGGAATTAAAACTCCCATGTAAATGTAGCAATTGGGAGAAAATGCTCCATTCAGTAAGGCCACTATATGTTTAGGCTCGAAGCAACCTTCTTGCTTGACTAACCAGCCCCACTATGCTCTCATGAACTAATCAGTATTTAACGAGAGGAATTTTGGTAAAGGCCCAATAATGCTCCCTTACGTAATCGGGGTTCTTTAAAAATGACAACAGATTTCTTGTTTTAGATATTCATCAAAAATGATCTCTTTTAAAAGGTCATAATATTTTGGAAGTTTCCTGCATCAGGTTAGTTGCTCAACATGCTTGGGCTAAACGTGATAAGAAGCCGTTGAGCAGAGCCATCAAATGGAGGAGGAAGCTTCTAAAACCTGCAGGACCAATCAAAGACCAGAATTGCACATTATTTATAGAGACAGGATAAGTCATTTTTATTTCTAGGCTGAAAAGAATCACATTGAGGCTGAAAACTCGATCAACAGTTTCAGTAAGCAAGATGAAGATAAAGATACTGGCTGCTGCACAGCTTTTCTTCAGTTCTGTTCCCAAGTGTTACGAAAACATTTAGAAATCAGTTGTTACAGAATTATTAAAAATGTTTTCAAGACCTTTCAGACCAACGTTTTGACCCAAAGATTCAAAAGTTCAAATCTTTCTCCTGTCTATGGTGTCTAGGGGAGGGACCAGACCAAGCACGGCTCATTGACCCCTATGATGAACACAAACCTGGGCAAAAATGTTCCCTTGCCCGGACGCGGGTTACTGGAACCCCCCTCTAGAGCCAGGCCTGGGGGTGAGGTACTAGAGCGAGTGTCTGGTAGCTGGGCCTTCGCCCATGGGGCCCGGTCGGGCTCAGCCCGAAAGGGTTACATGGGTCCCACCTCCCGTGGGCTCACCATCTGCGGGAGGAGCCGTAGGGGTCGGGTGCAGTGTGAGCTGGGTGGCAGCAAGGGGCGGGGACCCTGGCCGATCCCTGGCTACAGAAGCTGGCTCTAGGGACATGGAATGCCACCTCTCTGGTGGGGAAGGAGCCTGAGCTTGTGGTGAGTTGGCTCAGATGGTGGGGGAGGAAGCCGATCAGATCTGGCAGGCCCAAACGTGTTGTGAGGGTCTGCTGGGAACGTCTGGCTGAGTCCCCCGTCAGAGTGAGCTTCATCTCCCACCTTCAGCAGAGCTTCAAACATGTCCCGAGTGAGGCGGGGACATTGAGTTCGAATGGGCTGTGTTCCGTGCCTCTATTGCTGAGGCGGCCAGCCAGAGCTGTGGCTGTAAGGTCGTTGGTGCCTGTCGAGGCGGTAATCCCAGGACTCGTTGGTGGGCACCAGCAGTGAGGGATGCCGTCAAGCTGAAGAAGGAGTCCTATCGGGCCTTTTTGGCCTGTGGGACTCCGGAGGCAGCTGATGGGTACCGGCGGGCTAAGCGGCATGTGGCTTCGGCTGTCGCCAAGGCAAAAACTTGGGCATGGGAGGAATTTGGCGAGGCCATGGAGGAAGACTTCCAGATGGCTTCGAGGCGATTCTGGTCCACCATCCGGCGGCTCAGGAGGGGGAGGCAGTGCTCCATCAACACTGTGTACAGTGGAGGTGGGGAGCTGCTGACCTCAACTCGGCACATTGTGGGTCGGTGGAAGAAATACTTCGAAGACCTCCTCAATCCTACCAACATGTCTTCCGATGAGGAAGCAGAGCTGGGGAACTCAGGGGTGAACTCTCCTATCTCTGGGGCTGAAGTCGCTGGGGTGGTCAAAAAGCTCCTTGATGGCAAGGCCCCGGGGGTGGATGAGATCCGCCCGGAGTTCCTTAAGGCTCTGGATGCTGTGGGGCTGTCCTGGCTGACATGCCTCTGCAGCATCGCGTGGACATCGGGGGCAGTACCGCTGGATTGGCAGACTGGGGTGGTGGTCCCCCTTTTTAAGAAGGGGGACCAGAGGGTGTGGTCCAATTACAGAGGAATCACACTCCTCAGCCTCCCTGGTAAGGTCTATTCAGGGGTCCTGGAGAGGAGGGTCCACCGGATAGTCGAATCTCGGATTGAGGAGGAGCGGTGTGGTTTTCGTCCTGGTCGTGGAATAGTGGACCAGCTCTATACCCTCTTTGGGGTCCTGGAGGGGGCATTCGACCATGCTTCCAGGGGGCTCTTGTGGGGGGTACTCCGGGAGTATGGGGTACCAGACCCCTTTGTACAAGCTGTCCGGTCCCTGTACGACAGGTGTCAGAGCTTGGTCCGCATTGCCGGTAGTAAGTCGGATTCGTTTCCGGTGAGGGTTGGACTCCGCCAAGGCTGCCCTTTATCACTGATTCTGTTCATAACTTATATGGACAGAATTTCTAGGCGCAGCCGAGGTGTTGAGGGGATCTGGCTTGGTGGCCTCAGGATTGGGTCCCTGCTCTTTGCAGATGACGTGGTCCTGTTGGCTTCATCTGGTCGTGATCTCCAGCTCTCACTTGAGCGATTCGCGGCCGAGTGTGAAGTGGCCGGGATGAGAAACAGCACCTCCAAATCTAAGACCATGGTCCTCAGCCGGAATAGGGTGGTTTGCCCTCTCCGGGTCGGGAGTCAGGTCCTGCCTCAAGTGGAGGAGTTTAAATATCTCGGGGTCTTGTTCCCAAGTGAGGGAAGGATGGAGCGTGAGATCGACAGACGGATCGGTGCGGCGTCTGCAGTAACGCGGACTCTGCGCCGGTCTGTCATGGTGAAGAAGGAGCTGAGACAGAAGGCGCAGCTCTCGATTTACCAGTCAATCTACGTTCCTACCCTCACCTATGGTCATGAGCTGTGGGTCGTGACCGAAAGAAGGAGATCTCGTATACAGGCGGCTGAAATGAGTTTCCTCCGCAGGGTGGCCGGGCTCTCCCTTAGAGATAGGGTGAGGAGCTCAGTCATCCGGGAGGGGCTCATAGTAGAGCCGCTGCTCCTCCGCATCGAGAGGAGCCAGTTAAGGTGACTCGGGCATCTGGTCAGGATGCCTCCTGGATGCCTTCCTGGTGAGGTGTTCCAGGCATGTCCCTCTGGGAGGAGACCCTGGGGAAGACCCAGGACACGCTGGAGGGATTATATCTCTCGGCTGGCCTGGGGAACGCCTCGGGATCCCCCCACAGAGTTGGCAATTGTGGCTGGGGAGAGGGAAGTCTGGGCTTCCCTGCTTAGGCTGCTGCCCCCGCGACCCGACCCCAGATAAGCGGCAGAAGATGAAGATGGAGCTCGATCCAAGCTTGGTTTTTGACATACTGACTGTTTATTTAATATGTGAGCTATGATTGATGTAAAAAGGAAGCATCAAATGACAGAGTTCTGATGTTTTTTTAAAACATTTTATAAAAAAAAAGAATATGACAATGCGTTAAAGTTTACAGAAAATACTGGAACACAAATAACTCTGTGACATCGGCCCAGTCTGATTTCTGCACCAAGTTTTGAACTGGCTGGTGAATTCAGACCAAATAAAAAGTTGGTTCAGAACCTGAAAAGTCTGTTTTCAACTTGAGCAAACAGAAAGCAAATCAGTATTACGGAGCCATGATCAGAAGACAAGGACTGAACTGACCCAAACACTGGACGTGCTGTATTACACGCCATGTTTCATACAGGGAATTTAAAAAAACAAATGCCAGAACTAATTACCAATAAGCTTCAGAAAGTGAGAAAGGAATACTGCAACAGTAAGAAGATTCAGACAAAAGTGGACATTGACGTGGAGTTACATGTTTATCTTTCCAGCTGCTGGACACCATCATGAGTCATCGACCGACAAAGCAGGTAACTGCGACGCCGCGACCGCAGATGAAGCTGCGCGAGTGTCTGGGTCTTCCACTAATGAGGACAATATGTTGACTCTCCTTCACCTGATGAAAATGAAGTTTGCTGACACACAGGTTGATCAAATGCTGGAAACGTTTGTTTTGCATAAAACCTGAAAATCACTGCGCTGGTATGTTGCCTGGCAACCAATTTAAATTTCAGTAGGCTGTATTGATAAAGCCTGACAGCTGTGTTCACAGTTCTGGTTAAACTGGTGTGAACACAGTTTGGTTTACAAGAAAGCACTGAGGGTCTGAGACTCCAGAACAAAGCCAGATACAGAATCTGGACAGTAACTGCGTTTCCATCACCCCCTGATCTGCACAAATCCGAAATATCACAAGAAAAACTGAAAAAAATTGAAACAGGAACATTTTGAAAAACCTAATATGGCTAAAACTTTTTCACACAGTCATGAGGTGGTTTTTGGACATTTCAGGATAGAAGTAAATTGCGAAAGTATAACAGAAACACCTTTTTGCATTTATGTGTCCCCAGACTATATGGGTCACATGACCAGTTTATTTCCAGTAAAGATGGCAGTATGGAGCAAACAACAGCAAAATGCAGAGTTTTACAATAAATTAGAAAGAGAAATTAGAGAGAAAGACCTTGAAAAGCCGTAGCAATTTCTACAGCAAGTAGAAAACCCCCAAAATATCGTCATGTGGCTACCTTGCATAAACTGCAGTTCTCACAAAATCTCATCAGCTGGACAAGACAGGAGGCAGAAGAAATGCTTGACTCGTCTTCAATGAAGCTGTCACAGGTTGTGGTGCAGGTGAGGACGCAAATGCAGGAAAAGAGCCAAGAATGCTGGATGAAGAAGTTTAATTGCAGAACTCAGAACTGAACTGAACTGAAGGGAAGCAAACACAATGAACCAGCAAACAGAACTGAATAGGGCTATAAATACTGGGGAACAAAACAACAGCTGAAATGGATGAACTAACAATACCAGGTGAAAACTATGAACAGGAACAAAGGCAACACGGGAAACAAGGCAAGGGAACTGAGCAGGGAAAAACTACAAAATAAAACAGGAAACCAAAACTGAGAAACGCATGAAATGTCATATCATGACAGAGGCGAGTAACACGGAAAGACTACGGACAACAAACTGGCAAATGGGAACTGAAACCAAGGGGTATAAATACAAGGAAACAACGAGACACAGGTGAAACGAAACAGTAAATCAAAGCAGGTGAACTAATGAACAGGAAACAAAATGAGCAGCAATATACAAGGAAGCTAAATAAAACAGGAAAGAACAAAAGACACAAAAAATCCAAACAATGTTGAGACGACAAACTTGTTTTTACATAACATAAATTTTTCTAAACATAGCAAGAAACCTGCTTTTTTTTTCTCATTATAACCGCCTTATAACTGAGTTATTCATGATTATAAGATTATCACAGATAGATTGAAATTGTGTAGTTATGATTTTTTTTTTATTTATATACGATTACCAGTTGAATTTAGTTTTCATTTGATTTAACTGGTAATTGTAACGATTACCAAGTCAGAGTCTGCAATATTCAATTCAATTCGGCTTTATTTGTATAGCGCCACTTCGAAACAATGTTGTCACAGGACACTTTAGATACACATCATTTCAAGCCAATTCATACATATCCTATAATAGAAACAAACTGATTGCATCAAATCATGACTTTAATCCCATCCCTCATCCTGAGCTGCACGAGGCGACAGTGGGAAGGAAAAAACTCCCCTTTAACAGGAAGAAACCCTCCGGCAGAACCCGGCTCAGGGAGGGCAGCCATCTGCCTCTACTGGTTGGGGTGGAGACGACAGGAAAGACAGATCAACATGTACAACTGCACTTATTCAGGAAGACATGCGGAAAAAAGGAGAAATAAGTTAGAGACGGCAATATTAGAATATACTTATACATTAATATATGAGAGAAATAGAGCGAGGTACTTCTCAGTGCATCAGGTAACGTCCCCATTACTACATAAATAATAGTAATGGTAAACGTAAAAGCATATATGTGGTTTTCTGTTTGCTTCTTGACAAAGTCTTTGCCTGAAAAGAAAAAAGAATGCTGTGGTTTTATTATAATGTTTAGAGAATCCAGATAACATGATAAGTAAGTCGTTATCTTGAGATAGTGATGTTTTCAGGTATGGAGCAGGTCATACCTGGGGGCAGGAGAGGAAAGTAACATCAGCTTCCAATCTTTCATCGCTCTTTTATAAATGCCTTTTGTGTCGCTGATTTTTTTCCCAACGGGAAAAAGTGGTTGATGTCATCACCTTGTCTCAGCCTCTTCAGCCTCTTCAGCCTCTTCAGCCTCCCAGCGAAATCCAGAGAGGAAAGACTTAAAACACAGCTTACCCAAACCCAGGCGTGTCCAAAGTCGGTCCTCGAGAGCCAAAGTCCTGCAGGTTTTTGATGCATCCCTTTTCCGACACACCTGACTCACATTCAATGGATCCAACGGCCAATCAGGTTCTGAACAGTGACTGATTCGTTTAAATCAGGTGTGTTGGAGCAGGGACACATGGAAAACCTACTGTGGCCCTCCAGGACCAGAGCTGGACACGTCTGCCTGTCCTGATTATTCATGGTGAATTTTCATTCTGTCCAGATGAAGGAATAAACAATCTGCATGGTTTATGTGTCTGTTATTATAAACTGATGGTTGTTTCTGAAAGCAGATAACAATGGCTTCCCCCCCAGTAGCAGTCACAGGTTGCTACAAGCCTTTGTTTGCTCTTCCAGTCTGCCTCCCTGTGATGTTCAGATACATTCCTCTCTGACACCTGGAAGCTGACGCTCCTCTCAGGAAGCTGAAAGCCTCAACAAATATAGAATCTGTCTTAAGGGATCTATGGGTCCACACTTGTAGGCTCAAGGGAACATTACATAATAATGTGGTGTGTTTGTGCAAAAAAAATATATGGATGACAACAGAGTTGAAACATAAAGCCTCTGGATAATTATTTTGTTTGAATATAGACCTGAAATGAGTGAGAGAAAAAAGTTCAAGGAGGTTTAATTTCTCAAATTATTGATGAAATACAGCATAAATGAAATAAAAATTGAGTTTTCATTCTCTTTAATTCAGTTCATGTCATGATGTTGAATTGTGCCGTCCAAATGCCTTGCTTTCTATACCAACGACTGGTGTGTTTTACCAGCATCTGTGCTGCCTCTGCTAGCACCCAACAGTTAGCTTTAGGCTAACTTAGCCAGTGCAGTTGACTTACTGGTGCTGGAGAAAGCTTTTAAAATCTTTCACCTCCTTGAGCTACTTCCACCTGGGGAAAGCCAGGTCGATGCTGATCCTCCTTTTTGGATGTTCTGGTCATGTGGTCTTTTAAGTTTCCTTTTTCTCTTTCCTGGTGAAAACGGCTCTTGCGCTGCTACATATGCTACTCCTGCAGTTTTTGCAAATTAAATCTGAACAGATTTTCCACCTTGCTGGTGTAGTAAAGCCTCTCTCACTGATCTTCTCTTTCAGCGTCTCAATCACAGTGCACTGAGTTTGTCCTTTACCGGCAGTAAAGTTAGTAAAGGTAGTAGTTGTAGTTTGAAGATGGCAGACTGCCATGGCGCTTCCCTGCCAGCTTACCTCTGGTATATAAAAACAAATCAAAATTTCTTCACCTATGATATTATTTTAAATTCTTATAATCTTATGTCAGATTATCAGCTGAGGTCATAACACACCAATGATAACGCAAATAGAAATGCAGACTCTGATTTTGGCCAGTAAACAAAGAAAAAGTTACATAATATCTCTTTAATTTGTGTTTTTATGGTGGGGGTGTGCACTTTTAAAGTACTGTGGATGTGTGTGAGAATAAATCAGTGCTACAAGTGCTGATGAGTACTTTGAGTGTTCATTAAGACTAGAAAAGTACTGCTAAATGTGGTTAATTCACGACATAAATCAGTTTCCATTCAGGTTATGGGACCATATACAGCTCACTAACTCATCAGGTAGACTAATCCTGATGAGAGTAAGAGGTGCTTGGCAGTATGGATGTTTGGCTCTAGACCGGGTTTACTCATTCCTGCCCAATGAGAGCCAAAATCCAGAAGGTTTTCCATGTTTTTCTGTTCCAACACACTTGATTCAAGTTCACGAGTGATTGCGCAGAACTTAAAAGGCCGTTAAATGCATTTAGTTTGATTCAGGAGTGTTGACAAGGAATATATAAATATATATACATATATATGTATAGATAACTCCTCTCTCACCCACCCCTCCCATCTCCCAAGGGTAAGGTGGGTGGCTGTTCATCTCTCAAGCCCGGCTTCTCTACCAGAGTCCTGGGAGCTTGAGGGTCCTACGCAGTACCTTAGCTGTTCCGAGGACTGCGCTTTTCTGGACGGAGATGTCTGATGTTTCACCAGGTGTCTGTTGGAGCCACTTCTCCAGTGTGGGGGGACACGGCCCCCAATCCTCCTGTCACTATGGGTACTACTGTTGCTTTCACCCTCCAGGCCTTCTCCAGTTCTTTCTTGAGGCCTTGGTACTTTGCTCCTTTTTCCTGATATTTCCATCATTGGGGATGGATACATCAACCACTATGGCTTTCCTCTACTGCTTATCCATGATCCATGGTCTGCTTTGAGGTCTTTTAACTACTGTGCTTCACTGTTATGTGATGCCTCCTTCTCCGATATGCCTTTCCAGTATTGTTCCATCTCCAGCCTTGGTGAGTCAGCTTGTGTAGTATTACCCTGCTGGGTAGTACACTTTAGCTGGGTTAGTTGAGAACAGCCATTTTATTCTTCTGGCCTCAACTTCTCTTGGGTATCTCTTCAGTCGCGCAGCCAATGCTTGGAGTCTTTGTTTGGCAGTTTCCAGGGCCTCAGGTATGGACATCTGGCTTTATCTCTCTGGCACCCTCTTCATGGTTGTGCCCTTCTGGAGTTCTGACAGGTGACTAAAGCTTGTTCCATACTCCACGAGAAGCAAGAACTGAGTTCTTGCTCTCGAGGTTGCACAATCAAGAATAAACTTCTTTTTCGTCAGGTCCATACATACTCCATGAGAAGCAGGTCTGTAGCAGGGAGGGATCACTACAGGGGGCGCAATGTCTGCTTTTATGTGCAATGAACCCGGTTGTTACCTCCGTCGAGGAGGTTATGTTTATCCCAGCGTCTTTGTGTTCAAGATAACTTAAAAGGTTACTGACGGATTTTTATAATTCAAGAGTTGTTGGAAATGTGAAAATGAAGAACTGATTAAATTTTGGTGGTGATCCGATCACCGTTTGGATCCAGGAATTGTTTTAAAGGATTCTTTAACATTGTGCTTAGCGGAGGTTTCCGCTCTCCGAGTGCTTTTCTAGTTTCATATTTAACGAGCAACTTCGTCAGCGGCAGGGCGGGTCGTGCACGCGGCTTGGTCAGAGTATTTTAATGCTTCATGTAAAAATGTTCGTACTTTCTCACCAACTCAATCAGCTGTTTTATCAAATCAATCCGTTTTACCTGCAACAGCAAAAATGTGGACGTAGCAACTCCGCTTCATGCTTTCTCCGTGTTAACCACGCCCACCTCAAATGTCCGACCAACCACAGGATACTCCTTGGAGCCCCGCAAGAAAAAAGTTCTGCCAGCCCGATGTGTTAAGAAATGTCTTCAAATGCGTCCGTGAGAACAAAAATACGTCATTTTCTTCTCGGAGCCTCGAGAACAAGCAAAACATTCTTGCTTCTCGTGGAGGATGGAACAAGCTTAACTTCCCTTCGAGTTGCCTTGATCTTGGTTTCTAACCTCCTCCTCCATGGTGCCTCCTTCTTGCCCTTGTTATGTCGGCCGAGCTTCTCCAGGATCACTGGTCCTGTGCTGTATATCAGCTCATTGGTTTCAGGGATGGTCGCGGTCGGAGATTGTACTTATTGCTATTTCCTTTTAATGTTCATTCAGATAAATACACAACAAAGACAAAATATTAAATATTTAACCTGAAAATCTTTATTGTTTAGTTGCAGGTATTCACTTATTTTGAATTTGATGCCTGCAGCAGGTTCCAGTGAAGCTGGGACAGGTTTACCAGTGTGTTGCATCACATTTCCTTTTAACAACAGTAACCGTTTGGGAACTGAGCCCTTCATAATGTGTCACTTATTTTTAGTGGGAGACAAGTCTGTTTCAGACAGACCAATCAAGGACCTGCGTCCTTTTACTCCGAAGTCACACAGGTGGAACACCAGCAGAATCTGGGAATGTCTTGCTGAAATAAGCAGGAACTTCTCTGAAAATGATGTTGCTTTGATGCAACATTTGTTGCTCCACAACCTGTATGAACCTTTCAAGCCTTCATGGTGTGCAGGTTGGTGTGCGGGTTGGCCATGTCATGGACTGTAACAATGTGAAAGGTGGACTCGTCACAATTTTCCACTTTGCCCCAGTCCGTCTGAGAGGAGCTCAGGTTCAGAGAAGCTGGTGGAGTTATTCGGTGTTGTTGATATCTGGCTTTGGTTTTGCATGGTGGAGTTTTAACTCAGACTCAGACTTTGTGATGAACTGTGTTCACTGTTGATGGTTTTCTGAAGCGTTCCTGTAAAACCAAGATGATAGTTTTTAATGCGGCACTGTCTGAAGGATCGAAGGACTTCATCAGTCTGTGTTGGTTTTAAACCTTGCTGCTGATGTCCAGAGATTTCTTCAGATTCTCTGAATCTTTTGATGATATTCTGGACTGTAGATGATAAAATCCCCAAATTCCTGCAATTCCACATTGATAAATGTTATTCCCAAACTGATGGAGTATTTACTCACACATTTGTTCACAAAGGGGTGAACCTTGCTCCAACTTGCTTGTGAACCACTGAGCCTTTCAGGGATTCTCCTTTTATACCCAATCATGGCACCCCTGTTTCCAATTAACCTGTTCACCTGTGGATGATCCAAACAGATATTTTCAGCATTCCTCAACTTTACCAGTCTTTTTTTGTCCATGTTCCCGATTTTTTTTTTTAATTTGGTGCAGGCATGAAGGCGAGGTTTGGTAAGTGGCCTTTCTGTGTGGAGTTTGCATGTTCTCCCTGTGTATACATGGGTCCTCTCTGGGTACTCCAGCTTCCTCCCACAATCCAAAGACATGGATGTTAGGTTAACTGGTTACTCTAATTTGCCCCTAGGAGTGAGTGTGAGGATGAGTGGATGTTTGTCTCTGTGAGGCCCTGCAATGGACTGGCGAGCTGTCCAGGGTGTACCCTGCCTTTCACCCAAAAGACTGCTGGGATAGGCTCCAGCTACCCCAGAATTGGATTAAGCAGTTAGGAGAATGAATGAAAAAGTTTTATCAGTTTGAACATCAAACACCTTGTCTTTGTACTGTATTCAGCTAAATAAAGGCTAAAGAGAATTTCTGTTTTTATTTAGGTTTTAAACAACTTCACTGGAATGGAGTTCATAAAGTGTCAAATTAGCCTCAGACTGATTGATAATGAGACTGAACATTGTTTTTTTTTCAGGTCGTCATGTCCTCATTTTGCCTATCTTGTTTTGCAGTCACACACTTTTCTCCACCCCTTCCAAATCTGTGCCACATGAAAGCAGTGCACACCCGTCTCTCCATGTCAGAGGTGTGTTATTAGCATCCACAGACTCCAGAGTGTCTGCTGCACTGTTACCTCCCACAACCTCCTTAACACGCACTCTGTTTGTGAGAGAGTGTAAAATATATAGCTGGGTGCAACCCATATCTGCTGTCTGAGTCACTCTGGCAAGCAGAGCCGATAAGCACCCTCAGCACAGCACCTTCATGCGTGTGTGTGTGCGAGCATTCACACGTAAACACATGCAGCTAAGTGAAATACACAAAATACATTTTAATTTCGTAATTATTTTCAAGAAACAAAGTAACATTTCAACGAGACATGTTGTTGTGCTTCTTCATACCTACAGTTGACATAAATAAAAAAAAAAAAAACCTGAGTACAGCATGTCATTACAGTTTTTACATATCATTTTTAAAATCTTTTAGCACCAACGTACTCTTTTTGTACACTTTTAAAGCACCCAGAGCCTGACGACGTCAGTGGGAAGCAACTAAAATGCCACTTTATATATTTGTATACATGCAGATGAGTTAAGAACTCCAGATGGACACTGATAAATGTTTAAAACAGATAACACAAGTGTCACCTCCAATAAGAGCTGGAGGTAAATCTATAACTCTATAACTTTCTATAACTGAAACGTTGTCTTGAAGATTTGGGCCTTGGCGTAAAAAGATGTGGAGATATATAAGATCCTTATATGTAAAACATACACAGACTGATAGTCTCTCGGACTTCCTGCCATCTTTCCATCATAATTAATAAATTCTGCTCTTATGTGACATTTTCAAAAGATTTACATAAAATTGCAATAAAAGCCCACATGTTTTACATTGAGACCCATGCTGCTGTCAGATTAGACACACTTACCCTTAAGAAAATCACCTGTCAGAAATAAGGCATACTGACTATTGTGCTTTGGCTTTCTGAAGGCTAAAACTAGACTTGTCAAACGGGTGCTGTCACAAAGACAATGTCCCTGCACTCACTTGCCTGTTTTGAGACCAGGTTTTATGCAAATGGGACATTTTAAACGTGATCAAAATGTGAAATAGGCAGCTAAGTATCCAGGTTGGATCATTTCTACACTGAAAAGCAAAAAACGACAATGCTTTACTTATGTATTAGCTATCAATAGATCATTCAATAAAATAACAGCCAAATGGTGGACTCAGTTACAATTAACCAAATCAAACTTAATGAACCGCACTAATTCTGATGATTACAATAAGTAAGCTCATAAATGTTGATGACTTGGGTTAAAATTTCTATTTTTAGTAGTTACAAGAAATTGCCTTGTTATTACAACAACTTTTCTTGTTATTATTTTCTTATTATAATAAAAAAAAAAAACCTCCATCACAACGTAAGACAATTATTCTTTCTTTTTTCTAAAATAAAAAAAACTTCCATACCCACAGCCAAATAGACCTTCCTGTCCTCTTAGCTAAAAAAGTTTGGCTAAAACAGCTTGGCTTTATTTTTTCATCTCCGTCTAATGTTCAACCTTTGAAACGCTCTAACCAAGCAGAGAAAATCTAGCGAATTACCAGAAAAAGTCTTCCGTGACAATGGCTACGCTAAGCTAACAGATTACGGTTAGCTTAGCTTGTGGAAACAGAGGCTATTGCGAATGTCAACACTAGTCCCTAACCTTTCACTTACTACACAGGGCTACACTAATTAGCCCACTACACAGTGAACTTATTATGTTGGCGATTCAGACACAAAGCTGGCTATTTTCTCCTTGTCACAGATCATGTAACAACCAGCTGTCACCACGGCAACCACTATATGTTGTATCAAATCCAATCCAAACTTGTGTGAAAATATTTCATTTCCTTATGTTGTTGTTTTGGTTTTTTTTTTGCATTTCATTTCAACAAATAAGGATATAAAATGAATGATCTATAGTTTTTTTTTTTTTAAACCTGCTTTGAAGTTTGTGTCACTTGTGCCACTTTAAGCTCCTGCCACAATGCATTGTAGTGTTGACCCATCTAATGACCATTAATGCTAACTACTTTTAAAGATGTGTTATTTTGAGTGCACTACTTTGTCCTCTCTGGACATTCAGAAACCCCCCCCAAAAATGGTGTGATCACTATGTAAGGCACCATGTAGGGAATAGTGCTGCCATTGGGACAGAGACAAAGATGTGAAACAGGAAGTTAGCATAGTTAATATGTTAGCATAGCAACAGCCAATGCTAACTCTATTGTTAATTCCTGAAGAAAAATGAGTTTAACTTGAGTGACTGGATGTGTGGACTGTAAATTTTAGTAGACTTTCAGCAGTTTTTATTATTTGTATATTTTTTTGGTGGTAAAGATGATTTCAGAAGAACATTTTAACGAAACATCTGAACAGAAAATAGAGTTGACAATTTAAGGTTCCTAGCATAAATATGGAGATATTTCAATAAGCAAAAATACAACAAGTATTATCTCTTATCAGTCATTATTGTCTGGAAGTGTCAGCACTGGAAAGCCTACTTCAATCCCCCCCCCCCCGAGTTCACATTGGAAGAAATGAAGGAAGAGACACTTTTGGTCTTTTATCTGCAGTTACAGTCATGAATTGTGTTTGGTGGTCATTCTGAGGTGTTTCTCATAACAGCAAAGCTGAAACCCCACCACCACCACCACCAAAAGAAAAAGCACAGGGCTCAGGCCAAAATGTTGTTGAGTCTTGTTTTTCTGCATCAGTAGACGGCTCCCATACTCTGTGTTGTTGACGGTGCTGTTGATGGCGTGTGGTGTGTCTGGCCTGAATGTGGCAAACCTAAATGTGCACTCTGCTGTTGATACCAGTTCTGATGTGTGTAGTCCTCCATGTAGCCAGGTGATGAATTTACTGGGGGCTGATAGGGACCCTGTCCCCGGCTGGAAGGATCCAGCATTGAATTATTCTTCATGCTGCTGCCATTTGTGTTGTTGTTGCTGTTATTGTTGTTGTTGCTGTTACTGTTGTTGTTTCCATTCTCCCACACAGCTGGGGATGGGGGAGAGTTACAGGCCATGGAGTCGCTGGCATCTGGACTGTGCTCAAGAGGTATGTCCCCGAGAGGAAACTCTCCGTTCTTGAAGAGTTTCTTAAACTTGGAGCGACGGTTCTGGAACCAAATTTTCACCTGGAAGAAAGAGCATGAAATATTGAAGCAACTTGAGATTCAACTTGCCAAAGACAAGCTTAAGATACAACACCACTGTATGAAAGGAAAGATCACAAAAAGTTGGATCGAACATTGATCATGTGTGCATGCAAATTATTACTAGTTCCAACTGATGTACTTATCTTAGCTTAGCTTAGTTTAATTTATTTTAGCTTAGCTTATTGTTGCTTAGTTTAGCTTAGCTCAGTTTAATTTAGTGTAGTTTAGCTTAGCTTATCATAGTTTAATTAGTTTAGTTTATCATAGCTTAGCTTAGTTTAGCTTAGTTTAGTTTAATTTAGTTTAGCTCATCTTATTGTAGCTTAGTTTAGTTTAGCTTAGTTTAATTTAGTTTAGCTTAGTTTATTGTAGCTTTAACTTAGTTTAGCTTGGCTTTGCTTAGTTTAGTTTAGTTTAGTTTAATTTAGTTTATCATAGCTTAACTTAAATTAGCTTAGCTTAGAGTCTGGAATCAGACTCTACCTCCACCACTCGCAGGTGGAGGAAACAGACTCTGTTAGACTCTGCTACATTGGTCCAGGGTGTAATTCAGGATGCTCAGCTCTGGTCCTAAAGGGCCACAAACCTGCAGGTTCTCATTGTATGTCTGCTCCAACACACCTGACTCAAGCTAATCAGTCATTGTGCAGAAGTTCATTGGCTGTTGGATCCATTTAATGGATGCCAGGTGCGTTACAGCAGGGATACATGGAAAACCTGCAAGACATCAGCCCTCAAGGACTGACTTCGGAAACCCCTATTGTAATTTGAGTAAAGCATGGTTGACAGTGTTGCTGGCTGGTGAACTTACAGGAAATTAGAGGACATTTTAAACTGTTTAAATTTGTTTACATACATCATTCATGCACAGGAGTCCATTGAGGAAAGTTTTGGTCAAACAAACCAAACTGGCAAAGAGATGTGAGATGTTGTGTGAGTATTTTTCACCGTTTGGATTTAAGTTCACCAATTAAATACCTTAACGTTGAGTAATGATATAGATTCTTATATGTTATCCGTGATTAATTAAAGTATGAACCAGAAAAACACTGCTCAGTTAAGTTCCCCAATATTTCCGACTGTCAGGCGCTTTAGAGCAGTTTCTACATGCTTAAGCAGATAAAAACATGGAAAAGTTTGGAAGTCTATAACTTCTTTATGCTTCATGTGTGGATGGATGAAAGTATTTGGGATTAAGAATCTTTACAACAAAAACTGCATCATTTCTGCTCCTGTAAGTATGCATGTAGGAGCCATATTATAAGTCATGAATGTCTGCGAATATACTGATGTGTTCAGGCTTGATTGGCACTTGGGTGGAGGGTGTGTCACTTTGGGTGTGAACGCACACATTACAAATAGTTGCACTCACCTGAGCGCATCGTTTTGGCTGTAAGGATGCAGAAGTGGGGTGAGCTCGGGAGTAAACCTTTTGTTGACCACAATTAGATGTTTTTGCTCTGCGTATTGTTTGTTCATTGTAATTTATTTAAAGTAACTATAAAAATAAACAAACGCAATAAGGAGAACATACATCTTAGTGAGCGTCATCAATATCTCCCGTGTTTAGCCTGCAGCGGCTAAGTAGATAATGCCGTTGGACAGTTAGCCGCAACAATGCATTTGGGTGTTTTTTATAGCACTGCTACATGCTTTGGGTTTAAACTCGACCATGGCCGAGACTCTCTTTCAGCATCTAATATGCATTGTCTACAGATTGTCAGGACTTTCTGGTGAGTGAGAACACACTCACATCAGCCTTTTTGATCCGAATCCGAGTCCGGTTGCTCGGAAAGTCCAATTCGTTTGGGGGAAATGTGAATGTGGCAAACAAATTATTATTCGGACCAAAGAAGCAGACTCGGTCCACCTACAAACGCAGATCTTGGCTCGTTTCAAGGGGACCAAATACGGGTAGTGGACTATAAAAAAGTCACTTCCTGCATGCGACGTAGCATTGCATTGTGGGCAAATACATAGCGGTGCCATTAAGGGTCCTCTGCCTCGTCTGGTGTTCATACTGCGTCCATTGTTGCAGTGGATTTCTGCAGGATACTTGCATAAGACACAATAAAAACCCAAAACAACCAAAGTTTCGCCTCCATGTTTAACTCGCAGGTGGAGGAAACAAAGTTTTCTTCTTCACGTAGGACTTATCCTCTCTTTTGCTAAACACTAGCGCAGCGCCACCTCTGGTGGGAATGGGGATATATTATTCTAATGGTTTGGCTCGTTTGACCAAAGTGCGGCGTGAACACGATCTCGGTCCACATGGACCCCGCTACAACTGAGCCGAGTCCCCACTGAGTCTAGCGAACTATCCTGATGTGAATGCACCCTGAGGCAAAGCCCTTAGCTCATATGAAAATGAGGTCAGTGTTCGCACCGTTGCTTAGTGACAACAATCTTGATAACGTAAAGCTCCTTCTGTCCGTCAGCTGGTTGACAACAGGGCTCTACCTTCCCCCGCCCTAACTCTGGAAGCCCCCAGCACTAAATCTGCTGACAGCGTGGACGGTTTCAAGTCGAAGCTGAAGACATGCTTGTTTACAGTTGCGTATGGCTACACTGGTTACGGTGAAGCATTTTTTATTCATATCTTATTTATCTCTTCACTTCATTTTCTGTGTTCTTCATGTTTCTGTCTTTTTTAACGTAAAGCACTTTGGATTTTATCTGTGAAAAGTGCTTTTTCAAACATTACTTATGTAGTTTCCAGGGAAACAAGAAAGCAGCTACTTTTGATCAGGTTTAGTTTACCAGTAACATCAGAAGCTAACAGAGAAGGACGCTAACTGGCTGAAGGAAGGTGAGAACTGCCAGCTGCCATGTTTTCAGCTCATTTTGATCCTAACAAAAATTCACAAGTCACTTTTCTTGACGTTTCTGTGTAAACTTTGTGTTGTTCATCTTTGGGTTTTTATGCTGAATGTCGATTTTATCTGAAAATGTGCTCATTCAAACAACTGTTTAGTTAACCCAGCATGTCATAGGCTTGCAGCCAATTTTAAGTTATATTTTACAACATTCATGCATGTTAACTTTTACTTTAAAAAAGTTAAAATGTGGATTAAATCATATTTGTACAAGTTTGAGTAAATTATCTTTAGTTTAATATCAGAAGATCCCTCCCTTATCGAATGGCTGTGCAGAAGCTCCCCTTTAAAACACATCTATTTATGCCATATTTGGATTTATTTATTTATTTAAGAACTTTTTATTAGAGAATTTACCGGAAGCGTTTTTCTTTTTTTTTGTTTTTAATTTAATTTAAATATCATTAACCACATTTCTGTTTACACTAAATAGTTTTATGTTTAGCATTTGTTTCCTTACTGTATTGGAAAAAAATACCAAACCATGATTTTTACACTCCTAAAATAATAATTACATGTATATGTATGTGTGTGTATTATATAATAACAGCTTCTCCAGTCTAATTATGTCAGACTGAGAGGCAACTTGAGGAGTGGATTTGTTTTCTTAAAGCCTGTGAATTTAACTGAAGCATGACGCTGAACAATGATTTACAGCAGCTGCCATAAAGCCACCTGGACCTCAAGATTTGTCTTTATCACTTAAGCAGAGATGATTCATGAGGTGGTAAATCATTACAGCACGAAAACAAGCCGAACAACTCTACACACTGCCTACAGCCACTCTCTACCATCCACACATGCAACTTGTCACTCAGTCACTTTCTTTCTCTCTTCTCCCGTTGGTCGGAATCTTACGTCTTCATGTGTTTTCTCTTTAACTTGCATAAGTTTTTACTTTCTTTTCTTCTTCAGTTGATTTTCAGCCATCTTTGCAGCTGCTGCATGCTCATCAGCTGCCATGGCTCCACACACATCATGTGCCTCTGACACCCCCAGCGTAAGCCACAGTCCCCTGCAGGACTGAAGGCCTTCTCCTGGAATCACTGGTTTCCAGTTGGAGCCTCACCTGCGTCTGCGTGAGGCCCAGCTGTGCAGCCAGCTCGGCCCGCTCCGGCAGGGCCAGGTACTGCGCCGACTGGAACCTCCTCTGCAGCACCGCCAGCTGGTAGCTGGAGTAGATGGTCCGAGGTTTGCGCACCTTTTTGGGCTTCCCGTTGACCATCCGAACTTCCAGGTCCGGCTCTTCTTTCACTGCGGAAGGAAGAGAAGCGGAGAGCGTCATACTGCAGCACAACGGCAATGCGCTGACCTCTGACCCGCTGGAGGTCAGACAACGCCGCTCTGACTCCACAGACAAAGAGGTGATCCAGTAGGAGGCCGTTTGGCAGAGATGTTGTCACACAGAAGAAACCGCGGCCTCTACAACCCGACATTTCAAAGAAATTCCGCCAGCACTCAACTTATAATTTGGCCTGAAAGTCTCCCACAGCTGGGGAGGCAGACGGAGATTTATAGGTGCTTTTCATGAAGCCTGGAGGCCAACGTGGGTTCATCTCTCCACATTTCTGCAGCTATTCCTGCATCGGATGTCTTTTACACAACCAATCACGCTTGTTTTTATCTCATCCAGCGGAATAAAAGAAACACGCTGCACTGGAAAACAACAACATTCACCTCAGTCTAGGAACTGAATTATAAAAGAATGATTCATGCAGATAATATCAGTTTTGCTTTTAATGCAAATGTTTATCAATCTCTAACTTTACCAGATATTTTAAATTCTGTCAATGTGTCCCAATACTTCTGGAACAAAATGAATAAGATTTATTTCCCTGAATTTACAACTGAGGTTACATTTTATTTCAACGTTTAGATGTGCGTGCCGACAAATAAAATGTAAAATTATAAATAAAATATAGATAAAATAATAGAATCAGCATCAGATTTGAAAGGATTTGTTGTTAAATAAATAAAATCTAATAAATAATAAACAAAATAAAGGAGATAAATATCCAATAACAGATAAATTGTAAACAAATAAATAAAATAATAAAAATGATTTTTTTAAAAAACAAAATTAATAAATAAAATAAATTTTTAAAAAACAAACAAATAAATATAAACTAAAATGTATTAAATTAAACATTAAATAATAAATAAATAAATAAATGAATAAATGAAACTGTCATCCTTTGTTTTGCCCGTGGCTCCAGGCCTTGCGTGATAAGAGCTGGATGATTCAAAGGCCAAGGTTGGCTGACATGTCGTGACACCTGACGAGCGTGGCTGAGGGCCAAAGTCCCCCGGGGCCATTTCCACGAGTCAACTCCCAACTGGAATGCCAAAAACAGCGCACCAGTCTGTCGAGTTTTTCTCTCCTCACTTTGCATAGACGCCTTCCAGCCCAAAGCGCCTGAAGAGGAAAAAGCTCCTCAACATGCTGCCTCTGACGCCCCGCGGTGTGGGTGTGTGTGTGTGTGTGTGTGTGTGTGTGTTGGCTTTACGGGTTTAATAACACATTTATATGGAACAAAATCCAAGTTTTAGTCCTGTTTTAACTCAGCACACTCTGACTGGTGTTTTTATTCCTGTAAAATATGATTTAAAAGGGAAATTTTGACTTTTTTTTTTTAATTTTTTTTTTTTTTTTTACAAACATTTTCTCTAAATTTCCATTTAAAGTTTTCAACCTCAGAAAGTTAGAAACACCTAGTTTCATTTTACAGGTTAAACAAACAAACAAACAAACAGGTTAAAAACCGCATGAAGAGGCTTGAACAGGTTGAGGTTTAGTTTTAAACCAACCCTTTGTTGCTTTTGCGGTTTATGTTTACAGAATAACGTGTTTATCGCTGTTTGGATGGAAAACTGGAGGAAAAATTCCCAGTGCGTGAAACTTACTGGTTGTACTGGGCCAGAAACAGTTTGACATTCAGCTCCAGCTTCTTGGATGGAGATAGAAGTTGACAGTAAACGTGTCGAGGGACGTTTGGGGAACTCACCTCCTTCCAGCAGCGCAGACTGGACTTCCCTGCTGAAAGCTCCGTGCTCCCTGTACGCTGCGGGGGGGTACGGGTACTCTGCTTTAGCCACCGGGTACGCGCCCCCCGGGGCCATCCCGTTCAGGCAGTACGGGTGGTACGGGTACGGGTTCATGTGCTGGCCTGGATACGGCTGCTGCGCCGGGTAGAAGTCCTGCGTGGCGTGGAGCGCGCTCTGGCCGCTGTAGAAGCCCATGTCCGCGGGGGAGGACTCCGGCAGGGTCGGAGAGTCTTTGGTAGCCGAGATGGAGCCCCCCGCCACGGGTAGGGACGGCTTCTTCTCCTCGTAGACAGGTGATGATTGCCCGTTCATGCTTCTTGTTGTGGAGGTGTCTGCTCCGGCTCCGTCTCTCCTCTCAGTCATGTGGAGCTCGCGCTCCCAGACTCCCCTGACGCAGCAGCCAGCCTGTCCACCGTGGCGGGCGGCGCCCAACCCAACAAGAGCTCCTAATTACAGGGCGCGCCGAGCTGAGCCAAGCCAGGCAGGACAGAGAGGGCTGGAAGTCTGCTTCTCATTGGCTCTCCGGCTCGCTGCCTGCCTCTGCCCTGAAGCCAACACGGTGCTTACTGTCGCCTGTCTGGCTCCCCTCTTCTCCCCGCAGAAACCTCCACTAAGCCTCCCCCCTTGGGCTTCAACCAGAGCGCATAAACAGTTAGAAATCCTCTCACAACTACCTCAAAATACACTAAACAGCCAACATGCAAAACTTTCTGAGGGTTCAGCAGCTACGGCGCGTGGATGTGGAATGCTTTCAGGTGCTGCCTGCTGTTCACATGCAAATACGCAGCCAGGTGCTGTTGGAGACGCGTGTGGGGGGTTATTTACAGTTAATCAGGGCTTTTAAAGAGGCTTTCTTTATTTATATTAGTCTACGTGTCTCTCCGAGCTTCTTCCATGTGGGGGGGTGGGGGGTGTCAGAACAACACATTACAATATAACTGATGGAAAAGGAGAGGTTTAACAATTAAATATGGGTTGATCAGGAGAAAAAAAGAAGTATTTATGTGACACTTTACAGGAAAAGATCAACACAGTTTTTCTATGTAAAGTTGAAGTCGGTGCAGTGATGTTCCGTCACCACAAGGTGTCACTGTTTAGACGTAAAAAAATCAGTCCTTTAAATAAAAAAAGCTTTAAAACGGAAAGAAAAACATTAGTTTGGACATTTAATCACAAATCATGAGGTTTAATAAACGTAATATGCTGTTTTTGTTACTTTTTAGCCTCTTCTCTCAACACAACCTCATCTGGGAGCTTCAGAAACACATGAATTAGCAGGAGAGGTCGTGTTTCTCCAGTTTTAGCCTCTCTACACTGGTTTCCTGTTAAACCCAGGATAGAGTTAAAAAATTCTTCTCCTCACATAAAGCTCTCCATGACCAAGCTCCTCAAAGATCTCATCGTTCCCTATATTCCGAATGGAGCTCTGTTTTTACATAGCAACATCAGTTTTAGTGTCTGTGAGACAAATGTCCCTTTTTCATACTTTTTTTTTTTTTTTTAGCATCTTATCAATAGTCTTGTTTTTTATAGGATTGTTTCTGTCTTTAATGTGTTTATTTATTTAATCGTTTTAACACGAGAGCGGTCTGTGTCACTTTCAATGCACTTGTGCAGTTAAAATAAAGTTTGTAGATTTGATTTGACTGCAGGTGTACTTGTGGTTTCCAGAGTCTCTCTGGTCCGATGGGAGGAAGAGCCTCGGCTTTCAGGCTCCTCGCTTCTGGAACCAGATCCCAGTCTGGCTTCAGAAGGCAGAAAACCTTCTCTACCTTTTAGATCAAACTAAAGACTTTCCTTTTAAACAAATCTTATAGTTAAGGGTAGTCTAGCCATCCATTCGTTGCGCTCGCTGAGCTCTTCCTTTTCATCTCTCTGCTCCTCATCTTCCATGTAGAAACACATGATTGGCATCATTAACATGGTTCTCCTGTTTCTGCAGGATAAAGTGCTTGTTGGTCTCTCTTTCCTGTCCCCTCCCAACCAGTGGAGCCAGATGTCTGCCCTCTCTGAGCCGGGTTCTGTCAGGTTTTTCCTTCCCACTGTCGCCTCATGCAGCTCAGGATGGGAGATTGGATCCAAGTCAAGATTCGATGCAATCTGTTGGTTTCTCTTTTAGCGAGGCTAGATGTTATGAGTTGGCTTGAACTGACGTGTCCTGGTGACGTTGTCGTGAAGTGGGACCTTACAAATGAAGCTCAACTGATGTCCGACTCAGTTCAGCTGGAATTGTTTGTCATTATTTTAGCTCATTTCAGACGTTACAGCTGCAGTTGAACGGCTCAAATCTGCACCAAGTCCTCAACCAGCCCTCTATAAATCTCTTTAAAGTGGTGCTGATCAACAGTTCTCCAGATTTTCTGAGTTTTGTTTGAATATTTGCTGCTTTTTTGCTCCGTTTTGCTTGTTGATCATCAGGCATAAAGAGGCTCATAGCTCTGTTTACAGGAAAGAACCAGAACTGGTATCAGCAGCTTGTGACCGAGACAAACTCGTCACCATTTCATTGTCATGTCTGCAAAAAGCCAAAGTGACTCGAATCTGCAGAGCCGGATTTCTGGACCAACAGTTTCATCCCGAGCTACAAGTTTATCTCAGCTTTCGTTCATACCTGAGGAAGCAAACATGAGGATGAAGTGGTTTTTAGCAGATTCGGTTCGATGCCGTCACAAAGCTCCACGTGTTTTACCTCTGCAGGTACATATACAAGCAATGCTTCTTTTACGTCTCATCATATTTTACTTTTATTTTTATATACTGTTCAAAACGCTTTAGTTTTCATATTCTATGAATATCCTGTAAAATATATATTTCTTTCCTGGTTAGATCAAAGCAGATCTTACGTACTAATGATGTCATGTTTAGCTTGTTGATGATGTCAGAGTGAAATAAACATGTCAGAAACCGTCACAGGTGAACTTACCTGTTCAATGTGTGTGAAGTTGTTTCTCAGCACGTCGTTCTCCAACAGCGTGATCATTCACTAAAACAAAAGCAGCATCTGAACCAGGATTTGATGTTCCAGCTCAGCTGTAGCTTGTATGCTAACTCCTCTGAAAGCATCAGACCACGGCGACGCGTTACTGAGATGTTTTTAATGACGAGGTGTTCCCACCCTGACGTCAGTTTAACTGAAGAGCCTGAACTGGAGGATTAGCATCTCATAGTTCTACTTCAATGTTTTACGTCAGTGGAGCGTGAACAAACCCACGTGCACGGCCGTGACATCATGCATGAACAGGTTAAAGTAGCACCTGTAAGCTTTCATTTCAGATCTTTATACATTCATTCAGACGACTGATAAAACACAAGGAGGGGGGTTGAATCGAAAAAGTAACAAATCGCGATAATTTGCTTCAAAATTTTAGAATAGTTTTTTTTGTTGAAAAAAAAATCAATTTCCAAATAAACAATCCATGAAAATTTTTTTGTCATTTTTATTGTTTTGATCTTTTTACTTGTCTTCTTGGGCGTTAAAGCAGCAGAATGACGGTCTCTGCTTATTGTCTTGTTTTTTTCCTCATTGAAATTAAGAAAAATGATGAACAAAGAAAGTTTTGTACATTTTTTTCTTTAAGTCAACAAAAATGAGAAATATCAATTTTATAAAACCATTTTCTTTGGTTTTACTGTAGTATTGGGAGCCCCAGTTTGTAAAGTCTGGCTCAGAGAGGCGTTTCCTAGTTAATCCCACTTTAACACACAATGAACTCAATGAGAAGGTTCAGTTATGTGACTCGGGGGTTTTGAGGCAGGAACATGAATAAAACACGCAGGGCGGGGGGGTCCTGGGGATCTGGATGGGGAAACGCTGCCCTTGCAGGCCAACTAAGGCCTGAAACTTCCCGTTATCTAAGGACTGGTATCTACTGGGGATCCCAGACTGGTATCTACTGGGGATCCCAGACTGGTATCTACCGAGGGTCCCAGACTGGTATCTACTGGGGATCCCAGACTGGTATCTACCGAGGGTCCCAGACTGGTATCTACCGGGGGTCCCAGACTGGTATCTACCGAGGGTCCCAGACTGGTATCTACTGGGGGTCCCAGACTGGTATCTACTGGGGATCCCAGACTGGTATCTACTGGGGTTCCCAGACTGGTATCTACCGGGGGTCCCAGACTGGTATCTACTGGGGATCCCAGACTGGTATCTACTGAGGGTCCCAGACTGGTATCTACTGGGGGTCCCAGACTGGTATCTACTGGGGATCCCAGACTGGTATCTACCGGGGGTCCCAGACTGGTATCTACCGGGGATCCCAGACTGGTATCTACCGGGGGTCCCAGACTGGTATCTACCGGGGGTCCCAGACTGGTATCTACTGAGGGTCCCAGACTGGTATCTACCGGGGGTCCCAGACTGGTATCTACCGGGGATCCCAGACTGGTATCTACCGGGGGTCCCAGACTGGTATCTACCGGGGGTCCCAGACTGGTATCTACCGGGGGTCCCAGACTGGTATCTACCGGGGGTCCCAGACTGGTATCTACTGGGGGTCCCAGACTGGTATCTACTGGGGATCCCAGACTGGTATCTACTGGGGTTCCCAGACTGGTATCTACCGGGGGTCCCAGACTGGTATCTACTGGGGATCCCAGACTGGTATCTACTGAGGGTCCCAGACTGGTATCTACTGGGGGTCCCAGACTGGTATCTACTGGGGATCCCAGACTGGTATCTACCGGGGGTCCCAGACTGGTATCTACCGGGGATCCCAGACTGGTATCTACCGGGGGTCCCAGACTGGTATCTACCGGGGGTCCCAGACTGGTATCTACTGAGGGTCCCAGACTGGTATCTACCGGGGGTCCCAGACTGGTATCTACCGGGGATCCCAGACTGGTATCTACCGGGGGTCCCAGACTGGTATCTACCGGGGGTCCCAGACTGGTATCTACCGGGGGTCCCAGACTGGTATCTACCGGGGGTCCCAGACTGGTATCTACTGGGGATCCCAGACTGGTATCTACTGGGGGTCCCAGACTGGTATCTACTGGGGGTCCCAGACTGGTATCTACCGGGGGTCCCAGACTGGTATCTACTGAGGGTCCCAGACTGGTATCTACTGAGGGTCCCAGACTGGTATCTACTGGGGATCCCAGACTGGTATCTACCGAGGGTCCCAGACTGGTATCTACCGGGGGTCCCAGACTGGTATCTACCGGGGGTCCCAGACTGGTATCTACCGAGGGTCCCAGACTGGTATCTACCGGGGGTCCCAGACTGGTATCTACCGGGGGTCCCAGACTGGCATCTACCGGGGGTCCCAGACTGGCATCTACCGGGGATCCCAGACTGGTATCTACTGGGGATCCCAGACTGGTATCGACTGGGGATCCCAGACTGGTATCTACTGGGGATCCCAGACTGGTATCGACTGGGGATCCCAGACTGGTATCTACTGGGGATCCCAGACTGGTATCTACCGGGGATCCCAGACTGGTATCGACTGGGGATCCCAGACTGGTATCTACTGGGGATCCCAGACTGGTATCTACCGGGGGTCCCAGACTGGCATCTACTGAGGGTCCCAGACTGGTATCTACTGGGGATCCCAGACTGGTATCGACTGGGGATCCCAGACTGGTATCTACTGAGGGTCCCAGGTGCTGCTTTTTCTCCGCTCTACAAAACAGAATAATGTCCGAACAACCAAAACTTTTGCATCCAGCATGTTAAAACCACACAACTTGCAGGTTTCATGTTTTTTATTAGCATCTTTCTCTATGTCACATATGGTAAACCCTCCATTCCTTGCAAAATTAAGTTCCCAGAAATGTACAGCTTCATCTTCTTCAACAAAACCTTTTCTTTTCCTTTTTTTAACACAACCGACTCACATCTCACAACACGGCCTCAAATAGCACTTTGTGTTAGCGTCCACGCTCTCAGCGGCAACGTTTCCTGTTCCTACTCCTTATAAAAAAACAGGGACAGTGTGAATATATCAGGCCCTGGATGAACGGAGGCGCTTGGCGAGGTTATATACAAACAGGGAGTGGGGGTGAAAGGGGGGAGGGTGGGAGAGTCCTGTGGTCCCATGTGGACAGAAGTTCAGTTCGCCGTGTGGTCCACCATCCCAGGATGCTTTGTGAGGATGTGAGGGGGGGTTTCCGATGCCCTGCAGCTTCAAAATCATCTTTTTTTTTTTTATTGTGTGTGTGTTTGTTGATGTGTGTGTGTGTTGATGTGTGTGTGTGTGTTGATGTGTGTGTGTGTGTGTGTGTGTGGTCTCAGGCTGTTTTTTAGTACAACTGCAGTAAAATGCAAACATTCAGTTTCAGGGCTGGTTGGTAAAGTGAACCTAAAGATACAGAGCGGCCAACCAGACTTCCCCCCCGCTCGCAGAACACTTCTGTTTATTTATCATACATGTATGTAGAAGGACTGTATATGTTTTCTTTACTATCTTACAAGATTCCCTGATGGCCAGCGCAGAGAAACAAACAAAAAGAGGGGAAAAAAAGGAGGTTTGTCCGTTTTGTTTTACATACAGTAGAAACAGCAGAGGAAGAGAGGAAGGGTGCAGTGCTGTGATTGGTCCACAAGGGGGAGCACTGTGTCTGATCAGCCCCAGTTAGATTAGTGGGAAGAGACAGCGACAGGAAGGAGGGAGGAGAGCAGAGGGCTGATGGAGGAGTGAGAGGAGCAGAGTCCACCCAGTCAGATTCGTCGGCTTCGTTTGGACTGACAGTTTGTTTATTTGCTTGCTGGGTTGTTGAAGTGTTTGTAATCTCCTCATCCTCCCCCCCTCGTCCCTCCTAGATGGAGGTGAGCGATCAGCGGAGATCTGACCGGCCCACGCCGCCCCGGACAGGAGGAGGTGTTCTCTCTGAGGACGAAAGAGACGAGCTGTCAGGACGTTAGACGGAGAAAAATGAAGATCATCGCAGAAGTTTGACCATTTCCCGTCACACGACGGCTAATTCACCACCCACCTTCCATCCTACCTGACCTGTTGGCTCTCTCCACCTCTTTCTCTCTTTTAATCTTGTGTTTCTTTGCTAAATCAGTCACGTTGCGTGTTCAGAGCAGCCGGTTATTAAACCGCGAAGCGAAACGTCGCGTCCCGGATGTAAAAGTTGTTTAGCGTCGGTTTCTCAGCAGCGGCTCCAGAAATGCACCTGATAGATGTCGAATGAGACCCGAACGCAGAGTTTTAATGTCAGAAAGTTGCGTGATGCGTCTTTAAAGCGGTCTGAGAGTCTCTGCCGCACGTTGGTGCTCTCTACAGCTGGATGCGAACGCTTCGCCCACATTTACAGACGTTTTTCTCAGCACTTGCACTGCAAAAACTCCTCCTTAAAAAACAACAAAAATAAGAAAATATCTGCCAACAGAACAAGAAAATGTGGCTTGTCAAGACTTCCCAAAACAAATAAAAAACTCTTAAAACAAAGAATTCTCCGGCATAAAAACTAAGAATTATCTTCCCTTTAAAAAAAAAAAAAGCATGTGTGTATTCAGTTTAAGATTTTTAATCTTAGATGTCAGTTTTTGCCGTGTGAAACTTTCATCCAGTTTTTAAGCTGAAAACTTGGTGGAAGTCTTCAGACGATCCAGCGGTGAGGTTTCTGTGCAGACAGGATGGACCTGTTTTCTGCTTCTGTCCATTCCTTTCTAAAAACGTCCATTTAACTTCTTTGTTTACACAGCGGATGTCGCCGAGACAACGCCGGCGAGGACGTTGCTATGTGTTCGCATTCAGCATCCATTCAGGTCTGCGAGTACCGACCCAACCTGAACCTCTCAGACATTAAAACCTTTTGTTCTCCCCTGTGGAGTAACTGAGGCGGTCTGAGGAGTTTAACTATCCAGTCTGCATCATTCAGGCTGTTCACATGATGCCAGGAAAGACTAACGATTTACTCCGACTAAAAACAGACTGTTTTTATCTTTACGCTGTTTTTAGTTTAAGTTGGTCTAAAACAAGAGGCTGGGAGTCAAATTACTCCTCATAACAAGCGTTTAGTGGGAATTAAACATTGTAAATAAGCTCCATAGTTCCTGCTGCTGTTGGACATTAAAGCTGCTGCAAAGCAAAAGAAACCAACCGGAGAACAAACCACACGAGACGGAGAACATCTCGTTTGTCTACAAATCTAAAGTTTAGAAAAAAGCTTTTTACAAAGGTTTAAATCTGTCTTTTACTGATGGAAACTTCCAGCAGGATGATGCACCATGTCACAAAGCTCACATCACCATGACGATGAGTTCACTGTCCTCCAACGGCCTCCACAGTCACCAGATCTCAGTCCAGCAGAGCAGCTTTGGGATGTGGTGGAACGGGAGATTCTCATCATGAATGACCAGAAACTGTGATGCTTCATGTCAACATGGAGGAAACCTCTGAGGAACGTTTCCACCTTGTTGGATCTGTGACACCAAGAACGTTGTATGCACTTCTGATGGGACAAAGGTCCAACTCTGTACGAGCAGGGCGACTTGATGAAGTTGCTGACGGCACCTCTGGAGGTTAAAAGTGGTTGATGTGGAAGTACATAAAACTGCAGTTCCCCCTTCATCCACTAGGGGCTGCAAAACAGAGCAAATCCCCATAGACTCCCATGTTAAAAAGACCAACTTCACGGCAGAAATAAACATGTTTACAGCCTGGTTCAAAAATCCATTTCAGGTTTAATAGGTCAGGTTTACCTTCATGACAACTGTGGGGGGAGTGAATTTTTTTCTAACTCGCCTTTTTAAGAGTAATTTAATCTCGAAGTTCGGCATATTTAGGGGCGTGTCCTTTCGACTGACAGGTACCCGATCTCCCGCTTCAAGTAAGAGAAACGTAAAACAAGCGCGGTTTTTAGCCGGTTAACAACGTGACTTAGCTTTAGCCCGCTTACCTCCGTTACGACACGTGCGACGCTGTAAAGATGGCGATGGTAGGAACTGCCCAATGAGCTTTGATTCAGCTCTTCAGAAGCCAATGGGTGACGCCACGGAGGCTCCGCCCATCTTTTATATACATTATATAATCTCCACATTGTAATATTGACCAATAAATCAGAAATTGATGTTTTGCAGATTATTTCCATGTAATAAATGAATGCAACGTGCTTTTTTGGGGCGGACCTTATGTGAGCTTCTTGGCTTTGTTGTAAAGCGAGTCGACCACTTTGCTCATGTTCTGGATGGTCTCCAGCGCCGCCTCGTACGTCTTGTCCACCACCGGCTCGTCAAACACAATCAGCACACCTTCGCCTTGGTCCAGGATACCTGCCAGACAGCAGGAGGGTAAACAACCGGATGAGACTAGGTCATCTGCAGCAGGCTACAACAGCAAGCGCTTCCAGGATGGGAACAGCAGCGTCTTGGTGCCGTGTTTACAGAAAACTGTGTTTACTGAGAAATCTACTGCAACACCTACCATGAAACTTCTTATCCAGGATCATCTGCGATAATTTCCTCTCCACGTCTCGCTGCAGGGAACACACAAAGTCACTGTAGTCGCTTTCAGAGCGCAAACCAGCAGGACTGTTTAGGACGGTGGAAACAAACAGCTTACCTTTGGGAGTTTAATTAGGGAGGAGATGTGTGCAATCTGTTACAAACAACACACACAAACATCAGCGTTTTGCTTATTTATCCATGTAAACTGGGGCGTAAAGAGGATGAGGGCGGGGTTACCTGGACCCTGGAGAAAGGCTCGATGACCCTGATGAGGTTCTGCTCCAGCAGGTTGTCGTAGAGCTTGGTCAGGTGGGTGCTGATGATGGGGTCGTCCCTCAGCTCTGCTTTGTACTCTGTAAGAGCCTGCACGGGTTGCAGACAACATATAAACACATTAAACATCCCATATTTACTAACTTCTCATGACATTTGTGTATAAAAATGTCCAGAGAAAAGCCTGCTAGGAAATCAAACACACTTTCCCCCTCCATGATAAGTTAACCTTTTCATCACCCAATGGGAAGGCGACAGCAGGTCGTACAGTTCAGACGACGTCTGCAGCGATGCTAACATGTAGCATAGCGATGGAGAAACTCTGCTAAAAGACTAGAGCAGCAATGTTTCAATGTTTCTGCTGACGTCTCCACACGAACAGACGCTGCTGATTCCAACAGGTCCGTTTCATCATGAAGGGCCTGCTAGTTTCCATGGCGATGAATCATCAACTCCTCCCATCATAAACTATCTTTGGCTTCTCGTCTTTCTACTTATCGTGGATTTTCCTCAGTAACTATTGATAGAGGTGTCCATCATCATCATCATCATCATCATCTGCGTAACAACTCTGGAAACAAGGAGATGTTTTTAGAAACAACATTTTATGTATGAGGCATAGACTGTATATAAAGAGGTGGGCGGAGCCTTCGTGACGTCACACGTAGGTTTCTAAAGAGCTAAGTTGAAGCTCGGTGGGCGGTTCCTACAATCGACATCTTGGCAGCGTCATGCGTGTCGTCTCGCCAGGAAAATACAAATATGGGCAATTAGGTGGAGCTGAGAGGGCAGCTGTGCGTGTCATGGTGGATGATTGACATCTAGCGAACTCCGAGCTTTCTGTAGCTAAGAGCTAATCGAGCTAACCCAGAGATAACGGGAGCTAACCAGCTAACGGACGTAAGCGGGCTAAAGCTAAGTCACGTTGTTAACTGGCTAAAAACCGCGGTTGTTCCACGTTCTTCTGACTTGAAGCCAGAGATTTGTACCTGTCAATCAAAAGGACACGCCCCTAAATATGCCGAACTTCCAGATTAAATTACTTTTAAACGGGCGAGTTAGAAATAATTCACTCCCCCCACAGTTGTCATGAAGGTAAACCTGACCTATTAAACCTGAAATGGATTTTTGTACCAGCCTGTAAACATGTTTATTTCTGCCGTGAAGTTGGCCTTTTTAACATGGGAGTCTATGGAGATTTGCTCTGTTTTGCAGCCCCTAGTGGATGAAGGGAGAACTGCAGTTTTATACACTTCCGCATAGGCTTCACTTTTACCCATCGAAGGCTCCGTCCATCTTTCATACACAGTCTATGGTTTGACGTCAAAATCCAAATTAGTTATTGACCAACTGCAATCTTGCAGCACATACAAACAAATCCGTGTCAGCGCCTCCTGGTGGTCACTCAGCTGCATAACATGACTAAAATACACAGATTTAATAGACCTGCCTGTACGGTACACATGTACATATTATGATCAATCAAACTTGTATTTAAAGAGTTAAAATGCTAATTTAATTTCTGGTAGCTGTGAGCAGGTCTGTAGTTGTTTAAATAATTACAGTCGTCCTCAAATGTATTTAGATCCTCCCATTAAAGGAGGAGAAAAACAGCTGCCTGTAAAATAAGCTGAAACTGTCAAAAAGTTAAAAAAAAAAAAAAAAAAAAAGATTTTTATGAAAATCATGACATTTTTTATTAATCTGGTTCAATGGAAATATTTTTTAAAAACGTCAAATATAATGAAATAATATAAGTTCCATCACTCATAAGTAATATTTAGTTGAACAATCCTTTAATATTTCCGCTCCAGTCAGGTGTTTTCTGTTCCTCTCAGTCAGACTTCTGCACCTGTTGACAGGTATTTTGTCCCACTGTTCAACAGAAAAGTCTCTCATTTGTCCAGGACCCATTTGTTTGTTTTTTCTTTCTTTAACTCAATTCAATGAAAAACAGTCTTACATACTAAATGTTTAGTTTTTGTTCCTTTTCTAGTCTCCAGCTATTTAAGTGATTGTAATAAATTCTGCCTTTTCTTTAATGAAACGGTGTGAATACATTCCTGTCGGTACATTTTCTATCTGGACGTTTTTATGACACAACGGTGTTTAACTGCAAAACGCATCAACAGAGAATAAAAACCATGAAAAGACGGTGAAAATAATAAAACGAGGAGTTCCTGGAGAGATTCATGCGACCTGCTGTAAAACAGCAGAAACTAGAAAAAGTTGAGAGAAAAGCGGGAGAGGGGGGTGTGAAGGACGTCCAGCACTTCCAAACAGGAAACAAACCTTTTCAAAATCCGCCAGCGACCGGTTCTTACTGGCTTGTGCGACACATTTCAGGGAGTCTGTCTGAAAGACAAGAAGAAGAAAGGAGTGAAAGCCTGAACACAAAGCAACACATTCCAGTTTTTACACCATCTTTAGCTTCTAGTTCTGCTGCCGCCGCCATCCTGAGCGTTCGTACCGGCGCCGGTGTGGAACAGCATCTACTGCTGAGTCAGGGAAAACGCTACAAGCCTGAAGACCAGTTCTACACGTTTAACTCAGACTGGAAAGACTGGGCGGCAGTGGTACCTGTCTGCCGGCGTACCGCAGCGCTAGCTTGCCGCTGATGAGAGCCTGAACGTCTTCCGGCCTGCAAAAAAAGCAAAACCATCAAACACAGCAGGGGAAAGACTGGGCGTGGCCTCGTTGCCAGGGAAACCCCGCCCACTCACGCATTCAGCATGATTTTGCAGAGCAGCATGTATTTGAGAGCGGTGATGGCTCGGGGGCTGTCGATGGAGTCGTAGCCCTCGAAGGCCTCGTAGAAGTAGGAGTACGCCGTCTTCCAGTCTTTCTCCTCGGCGGCGTGAATGATCCCTGTCGCCAGACACCAGACAAACGTCAGCTTCACGCCGTCCAGCCGGTCGGACCCGGCCGAGTCGGCACAACCGTACCTGACTGCATGTCCAGCGCTGCTTGGAGTTTGGGCGGACAGTAGATGGCGTTGGCGGTGGTGCGGGCGGAGGTGAGAGCAGCTCGGGCCTTGGGCAGGTTGCTGAGCGCGTGGTACGTCTTGCTCTCCAGCAGCTGCACCTCCACCAGCAGCGCCTTGTCGTCCATCTTCTTGAGCTCCTGCAGCAGCTGGGAGCCTGAAGACAGGAAGACAGGAGGACAGGAAGACAGGAGGACAGGAAGACAGGAAGACAGGAGGACAGGAAGACCAGAGGACAGGAGGACAGGAAGACAGGAGGACAGGAAGACCGGAGGACAGGAGGACAGGAAGACAGGAGGACAGGAAGACAGGAAGACAGGAAGACCGGAGGACAGGAGGACAGGAAGACAGGAGGACAGGAAGACCGGAGGACAGGAGGACAGGAAGACCGGAGGACAGGAAGACCGGAGGACAGGAAGACAGGAGGACAGGAGGACAGGAAGACAGGAGGACAGGAAGACCGGAGGACAGGAAGACCGGAGGACAGGAGGACAGGAAGACCGGAGGACAGGAAGACAGGAAGACCGGAGGACAGGAAGACAGGAGGACAGGAAGACAGGAGGACAGGAAGACCGGAGGACAGGAGGACAGGAAGACCGGAGGACAGGAAGACAGGAAGACCGGAGGACAGGAGGACAGGAAGACCGGAGGACAGGAAGACCGGAGGACAGGAGGACAGGAAGACAGGAGGACAGGAAGACAGGAAGACCGGAGGACAGGAGGACAGGAAGACAGGAGGACAGGAGGACAGGAAGACCGGAGGACAGGAGGACAGGAAGACCGGAGGACAGGAGGACAGGAAGACCGGAGGACAGGAAGACCGGAGGACAGGAGGACAGGAAGACAGGAGGACAGGAGGACAGGAAGACAGGAGGACAGGAGGACAGGAAGACAGGAGGACAGGAGGACAGGAAGACAGGAGGACAGGAAGACAGGAGGACAGGAAGACCGGAGGACAGGAAGACCGGAGGACAGGAGGAGCAGACTGGTCAGGTCATGGCTGCAACGTGATGAAAGGAGGGAATGAATGTTCTACTGACCGAGCTGCAGAGCCTCCTGGTAGCATTTTGTGTCGAAATACAGCGAGATGAGTCGCGCCTGAGAAGACAGACATAAAACATGGAGAGACGTGTCTTTTAGTGGTTTAGGGCCGGTTTACCATGCAGAGAGAGGCATCACACCAGCAGCTGTCAGGTGTTTTCTTCTGTCTGCAGCGACACAAGCAGGAATAAGGTGTTAGGAAGACGTTTCTCCACAGAAATCTGAAAGTTTTCCACAGTTTTACCAAGAAGATCTGATTAAACAGCTTCATGTGGGACGCCTGCTCAGTTCACGCTTTCAGATGTAAAAATGCAAATAGAATTAAAAAGCTTCCCAACACTCGGAGCGCAGACCGCCATCAAGCAGCTCGTCTCAACCACACAGTGGTTTCCAGTCCATGTTCCAGTCGTTCAGTCGTCCAACATGGATCCACCTCCAGGTTCCACACAGTGACCATGAATCCACGGCGTCCTGACTGTTTGTTCCATGTTGGTTCTCTTGCAGTGATGAAACTATTGGTTCCTGTTCTGGATGGAAGAATCCAGAAGTTTGCAGAACTATCTGTGGTTTCCTGTGAAACCAGTTGGAAACTTCTGGATTTTCCTCACTATTTATCGTGCAGATTTGCTGAAAACGATCCGATCGATGAAGGATCCTTCCCAACATTCCTGCATCCAGATGTTGATCCGGATCACTCCCAACATGTGATGCTGACTCGGTTAGACCAAGACCAGACTTCACAATCTGTCCAGCAGTTTCTGTGGAAATCTGATCGCAGACAGCAGGAACAACCTCCGCCATTTCCTCGCCATCTAAACTTCCACTGTGGACCTGCCATCAGGAGGCCGCGTGGCGTGGACATGTTTCATTCTCTCACCGCCATCACTTCTCAACAACAACAATAATAATATTAATAACATCAATAATAATAATAAAATAATAAAAATTATTAAAATAAATAAATTATAATAAATAAATAAATAAGAAGAAGAAGAAGAAATAATAAAAATAATTTTAAAAAAGCCAAAACGATAAACAAGCTGATTTGTGGATGTCATCTCGTCTCCATGCCAACATGAAACGAGCAGCAACGTTCTGAACACCAGCGTCCAAACTAATCACAATGAAAACACACTTCTCCGAACTATAAACACAATTCTGGAGATAAATTTTATTATTTTAAATAAGCAACAAAACATGAGTGTAAAACAGTAAAATGTTTAGTGAAAAAGTAATGAAGTGAATAACTTTAATTAAACCAAACGTTCAGCTGTTTCTGACTTTTTTTTTACACCAAACAATCTGAATTTCCTTCAGGACTAACAAAGTAAACCGTATCTGTTCAGCTGGACGAGTTTAAAGCATTAAATTAATTCATTCTACATGTTTTCCATGTTTCATAATAAAATAACTGCATGAAAAGTTTCACAAACTAGTTGTTTATTAGCGGCAATGAAAACATCATTATGTGTCTTTGCACGTTAAACGGAGGCAGTTCTGCTGCACAAACGACGCGGCTTCGTGGGATAAAAACAGCAACATTAACAACGTTTTCATGAACACGAGTTCAGATTAAAATTATTATTATTCAAACTGGACCAAAAGTTTCATTCTGGTCGAGACGGGCGCGTTATGCAGACCACATGTAACACATTTAAACCTGCGCGCTGCGTACACCTTGGCTGTAAAGTTTACACATAGAAAGCTGCATGGAGTGGAGACACACTGGGACAGGTCAGCATGTGACAGAAACACACAGCTCGACAGTTTAAAACAGTTTAAGGTGAAAAGAAAGTCGGTGAAACGGCAACACAAACACACAGAAGCTGCGTGATCCACCGTTTCTTCTTCTGCTGCTGCCGGCGGGAGGTCAGATGCTGCAACGTGTAACACGTGGAAATGTCACGAATAACTTTTCCTGGGTTCAAACACGTCTGACCAGAACTGGGAGCTGAAACAACCAGTTTCATCTCTGTTTCCACAACAGATGAAGCATCAGTTCCAGATTCTAACAGTCTGTTTCCTGGCTGAAAACATCTTTTAATGCTGTGAATATATAACCTCACATCTCATGTTAAGTTAAAATAATGACAACTGTTTCAACAGAACCTTGTAATGTCTCATTTTTACATCCCTAATATTGATTTAATCACATCCATGTTGTGTGAAGGAGCTCTGCCAGTCAGAGGCTGCATCCGGTCCCGGAAGACCGCTCGCGTTATTCATCATGAAGGCTCGAAATTCTGATTTTAATAATAAAAAAACATTCGCCGTAAATAGTAAACAAATCAAAAGTAACGCAAAGTGTGACTTTCTTCACATCATGCAAGTTCCATCCAGTAATCTGTTACACTGGATCCATTATAGAAGCCAAACCGCAGCAGCATTAGAGGACTTAAAGCAGGGATGTCAAAGTCAAATACACAGAGGGCCAAAAAAACAAATTGGCTATAAGCTGAGGGCCGGATTGGTTCAATGTTTATTAAAACATATTGAAATGATTGCACGTAGCCTATTGGACCAAGACCTAACACAGTGTATTATTTAATGATTAAATGAATAATCGGGAAAACATTTTTCAGCAGGCACACAGACAAGAACAAACTGCCTTCAAAGAAAAATCACATGTCCTGTACATTAGATGAACAAAGTAATATTTTCTTATGGCTCTGTCAGTAAGTTAAAGAGAAAAGATTTTCAACAGGTAAACGGCAAAAAAGCAATTTCTAAATTATCCTACCAATTACTGCTTCAAATAGTAAAATGAGAAAATATAGAATAAATCAAATCAGTTGTATTCTTTCTCATGGCTCTTATCTGCAATTCCCCCTGAGTCCATTAACTGAAAAATAAATATAATAAATTAATAAAATACAATAAAATAAAATGCAAAAATATATGGCACACAGACAAAACAATACTTTGTGTGTTTCTTAGACGTTTCATGGTGCCTTCTTAGATTATATTCTTTCATTACAGCCAAACTTTCTCCACACAGAAGACACACAGGTTTGCCATTTACCTCAGTGAACATGTACTCTGCCTCCCACCTAGCTTGAAACCCCTTGTTCTCAGCATCCACCATCGGTTTAGCCATTTTTTGGGGAGGAGGTAGCTGAAAGTTGACATCTGCTCTGACTGCTAATGAATGATGAAGCCGAGGTCCGCTTGCTGCGCTGCAGTGAGTTCGCTGGTTACCGTTGCATTGTGGGAAATGTAGTATTGGTGCGTGCAAAACACCAGCGGGTGGCTACAGCCTGCGGGCCGGTTCTAATGCTAATCAAATATCATCTAGGGGGCCATAGATAATTCATTCGCCCTTGACTTTGACGTATGTGACTTAAAGTGTCTCCCTGAACGTTTTGGTTTCATCAATCCAGTTCTTTAATGATCAGAAATAAAACGGTTTATGTGTCTGATGTGACGGTCCTCCCCAGCACCTGGTGGTAATGAGATTATAACGCCGCATGGTGTTTGTTTACTCAGCTGTTGGCCGGCCGTCTAGAGAAAGAAGTTTCACTACCGCAAAGTAGGGCTGCTCGATTTTGACAAAAATTATGGTCACGATTATTTTGACTGAAACTCAGATCTCGATTATTTAACACAATTATCCAGTATTTATAAACAACACTGCGCGTCGTGGTGTTCTAGACTCCGTGTCGTGCATTATAACCGCCTAATGCACGGTTCCGAGTTGTTTAATCCGCTTTTACCGCTTATATAGGAACTATTTTATGTTGGCCTCGATGTACGTTTTATACCAAACAACCGCTGTCAGGCTGCAGCGCGTTTCTCTCGTTCACTTGTTAAAAGACAGCTGATCTGAACCAGCTGGTTAACGCGTTGCTATAGTAACGCCCTGTAACAGAGCGATATTAAAGTGTTTAACTGAACTATGTATAGGAAAATAATGTACAGGTACAGAATTTAAGTAAAAAAAAAAAAAAAACTAAAAGAGGATAAAACTCTTCCAGTGAGTCAGCTACAGCTTCAGTGGAACAACAATAAAAACTCAGATGGGCTGTACTGGTAACTTGGCACCACATGACTGGAAACCACAGTTTGACCACAAACAGCATGGAAAGAAGAATTCTTCAAGAAAAGATGTTTTTGTTGGCGAGAATAAACTCTGCGGCGGCAGCAAGCCTCACCTCCAGCGCCTGTCTGAGGAAAGTCCTCTTCTCAGCCTTGGCCCACTCTATGCATTCCAAGCAGTGGTCCACCTCCTGACCGGTGGCAGCTTCCATGTCCAGGAATAAGTCCAGCAGAGAGCGGACCAGCCGGGCCGCCTTGGCCTTGGAGATGGAGTTGAGGAAGGGACGGACATACTTCAGCAGGCCTCCGAGCTCTGAAGGACGAGGACATTCACAATGAGATCCCATCACTAAGCTACTCTTTGTCCAGTCTGAGGTCACTCCCTGATCAGGGGTGTCAAACTCCAGACCTGGAGGCCGGTATCCGGCAGGTTTTTGTTGTTTCCCTCCCCCAACACAGCTGGTTCTAATCAGATGGAACAAGCAGCTTCTTGTCAACATGTTTTGAATTCCAGTCACGTGTGATGGAGCAGAGAGACAACTAAAACCTGCAGAATACCAGCCCTCCAGGACTGGAGTTTGACACCTGTGTCCTAATTCATCACCGAAATCAACATAAAGGTAATATTTTCTCTGAAGTGAGCAGGAAACAGAGATCACCAACGCTACATGAGTATTTCCAGCGTTTCAAACATAAAACAGCGACAATTTAATCAGCAAGGACGGTGCAAACTTTCCATACAATGTCGTAGGGCTGTGACGATATGTTTCTGTCCCGATTCGATTCAATAACGATTTTTTTTTAGGTGCCGATTCGATTTAAATTGCGATTCTCACAATTATTCGATATTGCTGATTTTTGTCAATTAAAAACAAAAGAAAATGTATAAAACTTTTTATTTGCTCGTCATTTTTCTTGATTTCAATCAGACAAAAAACAACACAGTAGCCAGACCACCATTCTGCTGCTGTAACGCCCAAAAAGACCAGTAAAAATATCTAGAAAAACAATAAAAATGACAAAAATTTATTAATGGATAATTTTTTTTTATTTGAAATTTTAAAAAAAAAACTGACTTTTTTAAATAAAAATAAAAAATCACTTTTAAAATTGTGAAACAAAAAAAAAAAATCCCGATTTTCCAATTAAATTTTCCTAGCCCGACAATGTAGTAAATCTCCATGTCTTATGAAACGAGAACTAAACCATTTAAAAAGCAGATCCATCAGCCATGACCTGCTCCTGATTTCATTCCTCACAATCTGAATATAAAAGCCAGGAAAGAGTGTTTCAAACAACCAGTTTGTTTCAGCTACATAACTTAACTCTGCCTTTTAACACGATTTCAGCTCATTTCAGCTAAACTTTCTGCATTAAACCACGATGCCTTGTTTACCTGCAGCTTGTCCCGTCTTCGCCAGCAGCCCTCCCAGCTCCAAGATGCTCTGCTCCTTCACGCGCACCGCCTCCTCATCGCTGTCCTGGATGTCCCGCTTCACTGCAGCACAAACATGAGACTGGTTTTAATATAGAAACCTGTGGGAGAAAAACACTGAGACTGGGAAGGGTGGCATGCACTGACGGGGAAGGATGGCATACACTGACTGGGAAGGATGGCATACACTGACTGGGAAGGATTGCATACACTGACTGGGAAGGATGGCATACACTGACTGGGAAGGATGGCATACACTGACTGGGAAGGATGGCATCCACTGACTGGGAATGACTGTGAATGATGGCATGAACTGACTGGGAATGACTGGGAAGGATGGCAAACAGCCAAGCGGCTAATAAAGCAGTCACATTAGATAACAACAACAAATAACAGCTAAACATCTTTTTTTAAAATAAAAGACAAGTGTAGAATTAGAATAAGCGTGAAATTATGACTAAAAACGGTAAATTTAGACTCAGTTTACAGTAAATTCTTTGTCGGCCTGACATATGACAAGACGCGGAGTAGCTGCTAACTGTTAGCTAATGCTAACTAGCCGGCTGCCACCAAAGTCCAAAGAAATGAATGGGAGGCGTTAGCTAGCATTAGCTTTTAGCATTAGCATTTAGCATCAGCTAGCGTTAGCTAACAGCTGCTGCTGACTCACTGTGCAAGCAGGGAGGAAAAGCCGGGCAGCACTTAGCCAGCTAGCAGCATAGCATCCAGGCCAACTAGCATGCTAACTAGTCAGGCTAGCTAGTTAGCAGCTCCACGACTCATAGAGAAAAGTACTGTCCTTGTTTTTAAGCGTGAAATTTCCCCTCGTTTAGTGCCACGCTGTGCCCGCTATACCTACCTATTGAATGTAATATATCGATCGAGGCATTCCTGTCAGTTCCAAGAAGAGACTGGGCTCTCTGAAACTCAGCCACAGCCGCGGCTGCCATCTCTCCGCTGCCTGCCTCTGCTCTCTCTGCCCGGTTGTTTTCCGGGTAGGTGGGTCTCATGGTCGGGGCGATGTCGCCCCCTGCAGGTGTCGTGTAGTACTATCTGTGCGACAGTCTAGGAGTGGGAAAATCGAATCGAAAAATCGGAAATCGGGACTTTTTTTTCTTCACAATTTTCAAATCGATTTTTTTTTTTTTTTTTAAAAACGATTTTTTTTTTCAAATAAATTAAATTAATCCACCATAAATGTTTTTGTCATTTTTATTGTTTTTATTGCTCTTTTTACTTGTCTTCTTCGGCATCATGGCAGCAGAATGATAATCTGGCTACTGTGTTGTTTTTTCCTCATTGAAATAAATAAAAATGACAAACAAAAAACAAGTTTTATTTTTTTTTTTTTTTTTTTTAAATCTACAAAAATCAGCAATATCGGAGAATTGTGAGCATCACAATTTAAATAGAATCGGCACCCAAAAAATCTGAATCAAATTGAATTTGGACAAAACCATTTCATCACATCCCTACTGTATACACACACAAGCTTTTCCGACATCTAGTGTTAAAGTACAGAAAATAAACCATCTCTTATCATGTGCAATACCAACCTTTGTAAAAAAAAAAAAAAAAAAAAAAAAAATATTTATATCACTTTGATCTATGCATCTCATTAAATCATCTGCAAAGTTTACAACCTATTGTTGTGGGAAAAAGTCTGTCAATGATGAGGAGTCTGGTTCTGACGTAAAAAAAAAAAAAAAAAAAAAGATTACAGAACAGTCCAGAGGTCCGACAGGGCAGAAATCTGGAATGCTCTACCTGAGTTTCAGGCTGAACCATCCTTTTACTCTCGCAAAAGTGCGTTAATTGTCTGCCCTGAATCTATGTTATTCTAAACAAGAAATGTCTGTTGTTAGCTGTAACCCTCTTCAAAGAAGAGAGTGTTCTAATCAGATCCCAGATGTCTGAATGCAGACATGTCAGCCCCTCTACACATTGCTGTGTGTAAAGGAGAATAAGCAGACACTGTGGAACTAAGCTTAAGTTCTTAAGTTCATCATGACCTTTTCAGAAAGCCCACACAGCCGTAATCAGTAATGAATATATGCTAGGACCATGAAATATATGCAAATCTACAACACTATGTAGTGATTTATTACTAATATCCAGGGGCGCCGCCAGGTATCTTGGGCCCTATGGACCATAGCAAAGACCCCACCACTGGATTGCAAATTTCAGATTTTTGTTTTTTCTTCAAGCTGATTAAAAAAAAGCTTTTCATGGAAATGATAAAGATCTAGGGCTGGGTTTAACCCTTTTATATGGCAGGTGACTATTTTTGATCACTTTGTTTCCTTTCACATTCAGCATGAAACTTTTTCTTTTTTTTTTTGTTAATGTAACAACAGAATGGAGGTCTTGGTCCAGAAGGACACTTTTAGGTCAAAATTTCTAATTTGAAGGTATTTCTTTGAGAGCCCTATAAAGGGTTAAATCACAGTGCAGACATCTAACTAGGTTATTTTGATATAAAAGGTCTATCAGTTTAATTTACTGCTATATTTTATTACAACCATTGAAAAAAGTATTTATTATTTTTTAATGAAGGTTTAATGATTTTCTCATATAGTTTGTACATCTGGGACCCTTAGTATCTTCCTAACCCCCCCCCCCCCCCTCCCCCATTAGTGAGCTTAATCTTAGTATGTGTCCCTGTACAACCAAAATACTTGCAAAGTCCACTTCCAGAAAATGCAAGAAAGAAAATGACTAAATAAACTTTACACTGTGTAAATAAGTATCTATATTTATTTCCTTTCCCACTCTGCAAGATATTCTCCTTCTAAATATTAAAACAGCTGGACCCACCAGGATAGCTCCATATGTATGTTTTTGCTATTTTATCATCAAATTGAACACAGATGATGTAAAAATCGCACTGATCAACTATCAGTGATCCAACTTGGACTTAAGGAGCTCAATGTTTCAGTAGTTAAAGAATGGTTTTGTGGGTTCTGGTTATCATGTTATCACTTTTATGTATCATGTAGACTTTGTTTAGAAAAAACAAAGTCACCTCAAACTGTTTTGGACTTTTAAAGATTTAGTCAACAGTTCATTCATAAAATCTATTTTCATCCTGAAACAACATCAAAACCAAACCTAATGGTTTGGTTATAAATGTATAGTCGGTCAGGCCTGCAGGGTCACCGGACCCCCACAAACACGGCTTTCTGAAGGGTACATGATCATAGAGTTCCAAAATTCCCGACTTGTTGGAATATTTAGGAAAAACATTGAATTCCTTCAGCAGTAACCTCCATGAACACGTCGAGGAGACATGACTTTATCGGTTTGTCATTTCTAACAGTGAAATTACATCATAAAACAGAAAATGTTTTAACGCTGTATTTACAGAAACCACGTGAAAAACACTTCTGTCCCTGAGCTGTGACGGACAATAAAGCTCATCCATCAATTTAGTCAGAAATTGTCATTTCACTGCAAGAAGAAAGTATCAAACAGAGGTCAACGGTGAAGCAGGACAGAGAGGATTGCATCATTTCCATGGAAAAACAAGGTTTTTTTTAGTCCTTTTCTTTCCCTGGAACTTGGCTTTGCATGTATTCTGGTTTTACGAGGCCAAGTAGCAAACTGGAGAAGTTCAGCGAGACTCAGATCGGCTCCATAAACCAGACCCCGACGGCCACGGAGTCGCACAGCGCTGCCGAGCTTCACATTTATAGAAGCACAGCGACCGAGGTTCGTGTGAGGAACTGGTTAACTTAGTTGATTTAGTTTGAGCAACCGATGATGTAGGAAGCATGCGGTGAAGGAAACGGCAACATTCAGGCACCGAATAGAAGAAAAAAATAATTTTATTTCACAATTTTTACAGAAACATTCAGACTGAACCAATGGCGACGGGTTCACAGGACAATGGAGAGGTAGTCACAAACCTGGAAACACAGATAAATGGTTAATATTCATCTGAAACTGCATCTGTCAAAGCAGTTATCTCCTGCAGGCTTCCAGCAGGATACACTTCTCTTTCCCTGGAAGTCATGAAGAAGAGATGGGATGACTTGTCCTACCTTACAGCTTATCATCAGGTTGGAAGAGCTTTCTGCTTCTGTGTTGGCAGCGACAGAGAAAACAGGGTTGTGTAGACACTCCTCCATGTGCTCAGACACCCTGGACTCCAGAAGACGCTGCAGGACATCCGGACTAATGTGTCGCTTCTAAGGTCAGGAGAAGGTTCCTGTCAGAGCCAACACTGGCTTTTCTAATTGCTTCATTTCAGACACTTTAAAATCCTTCCACAAAAACATACCAAAATACATTTAAATACACACACACACACACACACAGATCCATATATAGTCATATCCCTACACACATCTTTCAGCAGAATCATGACTCGTAACTTTTAAGATATTCACCAATAACGTCTCTTCAACTTCACAGAGTTGTCTTCCACCACCAGTCAAAAGTCGGGACACACTTTCCCATTAAATCCAGTAGGAAAGTGTGTCCAAACTTTTGACTGGTGGTGTATATGTTTGTTCAGACAGAAAGGGACACGACTGTGTAGCGATACGGAAACTTTGAGACCAAGCTGCAGATCGTCTGCTGTGCCGTTATTTCCCGAGGTTCAGTTTCAGATCGATGAACAATACCTGCGTTTCCATGGACGACGTCTGATCCGATCAAACATCCAATCAGAATGAGTCTCCTCAGCTTTTTATTTATTTTTTTATACTCAGTTATTCCCAGTTGGGACATTTCTTCTCTGTGTTTAACTCATGCTAGTTACACTGGGAGCCACTGGGTTTAACCAGCTGGTTCAACTCCAGACCCAAGTCCACCTCTTTACCCACACGGCTAGCACTCCCCTCGAAGCTTAGCCAGCTGAACGACTCCACTGTGAAGAATTTGAACATTTCTACGATCATATCAGGTGGAGAAATGACCGCGTCTACACTCACTCTGATGTTTCTGTGGTGTTTGTCTTTTTTGCACGTGCTTGAACCACGTGGAGGTTACGTGATGTCACGTGTTTCTGGACAGACTTGAAAAATGGAGGCAGCAAAACAAAGCAGGAAAGCAGCAGAAAGTTTTTCTTTTGGATGCGGGAAGAGTTACAACAGTTAAAAAGTTCAAAGTGCTGTGCATCACTCTCATCAAAGGCATCGCGATCATATTAGATGTTCCTATAGAGTAAACAAACTGATCAATCAGTTGATCTGGATCTACCTGGAATCTCTGATCAGACCGATTTCAGTCAAATTAAATATCTGTTCATGTAAACAGATAAAGTGGATCAGAATGTTACCGTAGCCACCCATCCATCCATCCACCCATCCATCCATCCACCCAACCATCCATCCAGCCGTCCAACCATCCATCCATCAAATCACCCATCCATCCTTTCTTCAATGCGTCTATCCATCCACTCATCCATCCACCCATTCATCCATCCGTCAATTCGTCCATCCATCCATCCAATCACCCATCCATCCATTCTTCCGTCAATTCGTCCATCCATCCAATCACCCATCCATCATCCATCCATCCAATCACCCAACCATCCATCCAGCCGTCCAACCATCTATCCATCAAATCACCCATCCATCCTTTCTTCAATTCGTTCATCCATCCACTCATTCATCCACTCATCCATTCATCCTTCTGTCAATTCGTCCATCCTTCCATCTATCTATCCATCATCCCTCCATCCATCCATCAATCTATCAGTCCATCCATCCATCCATCCAATCACCCATCCATCCATCCAATCACCCATCCATCTATCCTTCCGTCAATTCGTCCATCCATCCAATCACCCATCCATCCTTCCGTCAATTCGTCCATTCATCCATCCATCCATCCTTTCGTCAATTCGTCCATCCATCCATCAATCTATCAGTCCATTCATCCATCCATCCAATCGCCCATCCATCCATCCATCCAATCACCCATCCATCCATCCTTCCGTCAATTCGTCCATCCATCCATCTATCAATCTATCAGTCCATCCATCCATCCATCCATCCATCCTCTATAATCTCAGGTTGGCCTGGTTACAGACGTATCATTGCATCCTTATACAGAAGATTTGATGGTTTATTGTTGTGATAAAACTTTTGTTCTTTATGATTGATCATCTCCAGTTGAGGTTGGGTATTTTAACAGCTCTGGTTTCAACATCACTCTTTCAAGGTAATCAATAACCTTTTAGTAACTGCTGATGGTAATTTCAGGTCGGTTGTTTTGATCAATTGATTGTCTGTAATTTCAGCTTCTTTCTCCCTCTATGTCCTCAGTCCGTGGTTATTGTGGGGAATATGGTCCCCTAGTGAGCAGCCGTCGTTACTGCATGCAGTGTGGAAAAAAGACTTGGTTAAACTGGGTACAGTATACTGGATATACTTTCAAACTGGGTGAGGCTGTATATACAAAGACATTTTTTTCTTTTTGTTTTATTTTTATTATTTATTGTACATTTTGTTTTTTGTGTCTTTTATTTCATGATTTAATGTCTGTGTTACGTTGTGTTTGAGTTGCTATAACAGTGAAATTCCCCCTCCGTGGATCAATAAAGGACTTTACCTTATCAGAACCCATCTTATCTTATCTCATATGAGTTTATGTGTTGCAGCGTGAATAATTTTTTAAACATAATTATTTTTATCACGTTACATTTGTCTCTTTTAACCTTCATATAGCTCCTTTTTGTCTCAAATGACTTAATAAGGGAGCAGAATTGAAACATGGTACTACATTAAAGCTAAAAATTGATAAAAGTAAATATCTTAAGTAATTGTTGTAGCTTACAAGACTGATTTTTAAAAGATCATCCTGCCCCCAACATGTCTATGGAAACAACCTTTATTTTCAGCTAATATCAGTAAACTGGCATTTAAAGGGTTAAAATACTCAAAGTGTTTTTAATGTTAGTTTTGTCCTGGACTTGATGTTATTTATTATATAAAAAGCAAAAAAATCCTACATAAAGTTTTTTTCTTTAATGAGTTCTTTAATTAAACGGAATAAACTGAAACAAAGCCATGATGTCGTCATCGGCGAACTGATCTTCCTTCTATTGAACCCTAAAGCATAAAGCATATTGTGTTGTTTTTAATTATAAATAACATGAATCCTAATAGATTAAAGTCTTTCAAGTCTCATATTGAACTTTTTCAAATAAATGAAAACTACAATTTAGTTTTTGGTTTTCTCCTGACAACACATTTATCTTCCTGCTCTGCAGTCGTTACTTTCAGTTTCAACAGGAGTTTTATCTTTTTACCCAATCCTGATTTTAGTACTTCAACCCTTTTGTTCTGCACTGATGCCTGTTAGTAAACAATCATGATGGCTTCCATGTGTTATGTGAAACTTTAAAACGATACTCTGGCACAATGAGAAAACCTCTGCAAGTAAACATTACATAGAATTATTCTAATTAGTTTCTATTGTTTGTCTGATGGTTCAAAATGCAGTAAAAATGACAAGAAAGCCCACATTTTAACAGAATGAAGCTCAACAAACCTTAGTGTTGATATAAAGTCCACAGGGACAGGAGATAAAAAAGTTGTTGATGCTCAAGTTGTTCCTGGAAAATTGACAAGCATTACCACGTTGACTTGTTTACAGTCAGTATGTGTTAAAAGCAGTAAATAACTGGACTCACATGTGACACACGGGGCAGATGATATGCCTCTCTTCCATATCCTCTACTATGGACGATATGTACTGCTGCTCAAACTGCAGGTTCCTCTCATACTCTTCTATTATAGACATTTCTGCAGCACAAACAGACCCATGCACGTTTCAAATCAGTCCCATGCAGACATCAGCATTTGTCTGGGTTGTTTATTTACTGGTTTATTTACTGATCAGAAGTGAATGAGGACATGTGGATGTGCACCACCTTGGGTTATGAGCTCCTGCTGGATTTCTTCCAGAACTGCCAGCTCATCATGTTCCCTTGTGTCGCCAAAAACCTGTTTGAATAGAAAGGAATAAGAAAGTCAAGGCGAAAGGACGGAGCCAGACCTGTGGACCCCAGAAGGAGGGACAGACCTGGACCCCAGAGAGAGGGACAGACCTGTGCCATGCCCTGTGGACACCAGAAGGAGGGACAGACCTGTGCCATGCCCTGTGGACCCCAGAGAGGAGGCAGCCTCTGGTCCTCCGACTGCAAGGCGCTCCACTCCTCCTCCATCACCTCCTGGACGATGATGGAGCTGCTCTGCTGCTGACTTTCTCCCAGCTGTCGGTACCTCTCCAACAGCCTGGACCGGCTTTTCTTCAGCCTGTCCACACAGCGCTTTAAAGGAGAACAGAGAAAAGGAAACATGTGGATGTTAAAAGTGAAGGAAGACATGTCAACATGCTAACTAACTAGCCGGCGGACATGTCGGTGTTTTATAACTCGCCTTGCGGAATGTTTCTTTCCATGGCGGAGTGGTTCCTTTATAAAGCTGGCGGTGTCTTTGCAGACCGTCCATTAAAATATTAAGAGTCGGGATTAGTTTACATGTATTCCAAAATAAATTAAAAAAAAAAAAAACTTCACAGAAGCGGACTCACGGCGAAGCAAAACATTGCACTTTTTAACCTGTAAACCCGGAAGTGTTGCTGTACGCTGCCGCGAGATGCATGCTGGGATATGTAGTTGTTCAAAAAGCCTCTTATTTTTTACATAGTCAATAATATAAAAAGATAATGGAATTGCCAAGTGTTTTTAATGAATAAAGTAGCCAGATATTTTATATAACGTGGGTATACCTAATGATTTACATTAAATATGTTTATGAAATATTGTTATACATGTATAATTATAAAACTACAAGCATCTTATAATATTATGGTTATATATCAGCAGTTGGCTTATTTGAGTTTTTGTTATGATTTCGTTTTAATGATTATTTACATGTTTTTATTTTATTTTATTTCATTTCATTTCATTTCATTTCATTTTATTTCATTTTATTTTATTTTTTTACAGTCACAACACGTGAAACCCCCTCAGGTGTTTGCTTAGGAAATATCATTTTAGGGAATTTTACTAAATAAAATATTTGATTCTGAACACTCATGGTTGCCGCTGTTCACCCAATAACCCACAGGTGTCAAACTCCAGTCCTCGTGGGCCGGTACCCTGCAGGTTTTTGTTGTCTCCATGCTCCAACACACCTGACAGAAATGAATGAATAGGTTGACAAGAAGCTGCTGGATCCATTTGATTTGAATCAGCTGTGTTGGCAGAGTGAAGCAACAAAAACCTGCCGGATAACGGCCCTCGAGGACTGGGGTTTGACATCCCTACAATAACCTGAGATACATATGTCTACCTCTGAAATGACTGCAGTCCAACTAAAAGCAAACATTAAAGATGTACAGTGAGTCATAGAAATGTATCATTAAAAACTGTATTTTCATCCAATTCCTTCATTAAAGGTAAAAATTGATGCACTTTAAACCCCATCTGAAACAGTTCTCTGACGCATATATTAACGTTTGGAGCCCTGGACGGGTAAATGTGGTCTACTTCTCTCTCAGTCATTTCTATGCTTATTTTTACCTCTAGATGTCAGTAATTCTAACACTTTGTACTGTTTATATCAGTTTCCCTGCATAGCTGCAAAGAATCCAACATGGAGAGACGTCACACAGACAGACAGAGTCAGGAAAGTCTGAGCAGGGAACTCGCTAGAAGATGTGATCCCTCTGGTTTCCCCTCAATCTCACCGAAAGCCTCCTGCAAGTGGGACATCACTAAAACACCTCAACATGGAGATGTCTGATAGGAACGTTACCAGATGCTCAAAACCACTGAAACTGGCTTTTTTCAGTGTAATGGTGTGTGGAGTTTTCCTGTCTCACTTTGGTCCTCTTAGTCCCAACATGACCTGGTTTAACCCCCACAGCCCACCTGCTGACCATGTCCATCCCTTTCTGAGCACAGTGTAGCATCTTCTGATGGAAACTTCCAGCAGGATGATGCACCATGTCACAAAGCTCACATCATCTCCAATCAGAGGGTTCTTCTTGTTTTTAACATTTAGAAAACATTCCCAGGCTGAGTCTCCGTGTGTCCTGACCTGAGATGTTTTCACACGGTTAAGTAATAAAGCTCTGGAACAGAAGTATTTTCATGTCACCGCTGTACTTCAGTCCCACCGGCCCCCAGTCATTACACACCATTTGAAACTTCTGGTTTTGATAAATCGACCTCTAAACAATCAGCAGCAGCTGATGTTGGTGAACATTTGCATCAGTTTCTGCTGGTTGTGAAGCAAACACGTCTGAAAACCAGAATGTGACACATTTGCAGTGTTTGCTCCCCTCCCTCTGAAACTCCCTTCCTCTCCGCCTGAGATCTGCAGACTCTTTTTAAAACCACGTTTCTTTAATTTACTTTGTTTTATGTCTCTTGTGTTGTGTTTTAGTTTTATTGTAAAGGAATTTGTGGTTTTTATCTTAAGATTTTCTGTAGAAATGAGGATTTAGTTGCCGACTGACCTTTGGGATGAGGTGGAACAGGAGATGCTCATCATGAATGACCAGAAACTGTGTGATGCTTCATGTCAACATGGAGAAAATCTCTGAGGAACGTTTCCACCTTGATGGATCCATGTTGGCAGTTCTGAAGGAAAAAGGGGGTCAAACCCGGTACTGAAGGTGGTCCGTGTAAAGAGGCTGATGACACACAGAGTTGGTCTGGGAGCCATAATTGACTGATAAACTAGTAAGCGCACATCTAACTCTTCTTCTAACTTTCTGTTGTCATCTGTTTGGAGGTCAGTTTGCAGGTTTTGTGCATCTGTATATAAATATATATACTGTATATACTCTACATGCAGACATATGGTCATGAAAAAGTAAAAAAAATATAAAATAAGCAGAAATTAATCCCATTTTATTTCCCTGCACAACACATTTCCCTCATTGTCTAATTAAATGAAGACACAAATATTTCATGTTTGGACATTTTTTTTAAATTATTATTTCTCATTAAGAGAAGCAACAAAAAAGGAATACATTTTTGCAGACTTTTTTAACAAATGATTTCTTGTTTTTGAGCAGAATTTGCCAACAAATAACAATTGAATTTGACAAATAGATAATGACACATGCAGAGGCGCCATATGGGGGGAAGTTAGGAGGATTAAGGGCCCCATGACTTGAGAGGGGCCCAAAAAGATGTTCAAATATAAGAAAATCATTAAACCTTCATGAAATAAATGCTTTTTTCAAAGGTTGTAATAAAATATAGCAGTAATATAAACTGATAAACCATTTATATCAAAATAACCTAGTTAGATGTCTGCACTGTGATTTAACCCTTTATAGGGCACTTAAAGAAATACCTTCAAATTAGAAGTTTTTACCTAAAATTGTCCTTCTGGACCAAGATCTCCTTTCTGTTGTTACATGAACAAACAAAAGAAGAAAAAGTTTCACGCTGAATATTAAAGAAAAGAAAGTGTTAAAAAATAGTCACTTGCCTCATAAAGGGTTAAACACAGCCATAGATCTTTATTATTCCCATGAAAAGCTTTTTTTTTTTTTTTTTTTTTTTTTCAGCTTGAAGCAAAAATGATCACAAATCTAAAATTTGCGATCAAGTGGTGGGGTCTTTGCTATGAAATGTCCCGGCGGGGCCCAAATGTCCCGGCAGGGCCCGAATGTCCCGGTTGGGCCCGAATGTCCCAGCGGGGCCCGAATGTCCCAGCGGGGCCCAAATGTCCCGGCAGGGCACAAATGTCCCGGCGGGGCCCGAATGTCCCGGCGGGGCCCAAATGTCCCGGCGGGGCCCAAATGTCCCGGCGAGGCCCAAATGTCCCGGCAGGGCCCGAATGTCCCGGCAGGGCCCGAATGTCCCGGTTGGGCCCAAATGTCCCGACGGGGCCTAAATCTCCCGGCGGGGCCCGAATGTCCCAGCAGGGCCCAAATGTCCCGGCAGGGCACAAATGTCGCGGCAGGGCCCAAATGTCCCGACGGGGCCTAAATCTCCCGGCGGGGGCCCGAATGTCCCGGCGGGGCCCAAATGTCCCAGCAGGGCCCAAATGTCCCGGCGGGGCCTAAATGTCCCGGCGGGGCCCCGAATGTCCCGGCGGGGCCCAAATGTCCCGGCGGGGCCCAAATGTCCCAGCAGGGCCCAAATGTCCCGGCGGGGCCCGAATGTCCCAGCAGGGCCCGAATGTCCCGGCGGGGCCCAAATGTCCCGGCAGGGCACAAATGTCCCGACGGGGCCTAAATGTCCCGACGGGGCCTAAATCTCCCGACGGGGCCTAAATGTCTCGGCGGGGCCCAAATGTCCCGGCAGGGCCAAAATGTCCCGGCAGGGCCCAAATGTCCCGACGGGGCCTAAATCTCCCGGCGGGGCCCGAATGTCCCAGCAGGGCCCAAATGTCCGGCAGGGCCAAAATGTCCCGGCAGGGCCCAAATGGTCCCGACGGGGCCTAAATCTCCCGGTGGGGCCCGAATGTCCCGGCGGGGCCCAAATGTCCCAGCAGGGCCCAAATGTCCCGGCGGGGCCTAAATGTCCCGGCGGGGCCCGAATGTCCCGGCGGGGCCCAAATGTCCCCGGCGGGGCCCAAATGTCCCAGCAGGGCCCAAATGTCCCGGCGGGGCCCGAATGTCCCAGCAGGGCCCGAATGTCCCGGCGGGGCCCAAATGTCCCGGCGAGGCCCAAATGTCCCCGACGGGGCCTAAATCTCCCGGCGGGGCCCGAATGTCCCAGCAGGGCCCAAATGTCCCGGCAGGGCCAAAATGTCCCGGCAGGGCCCAAATGTCCCGACGGGGCCTAAATCTCCCCGGCGGGGCCCGAATGTCCCGGCGGGGCCCAAATGTCCCAGCAGGGCCCAAATGTCCCGGCGGGGCCTAAATGTCCCGGCGGGGCCTAAATGTCCCGGCGGGGCCCGAATGTCCCGGCGGGGGCCCAAATGTCCCGGCTGGGCCCAAATGTCCCAGCAGGGCCCAAATGTCCCGGCGGGGCCCGAATGTCCCAGCAGGGCCCGAATGTCCCGGCAGGGCACAAATGTCCCGACGGGGCCTAAATGTCCCGACGGGGCCTAAATCTCCCGACGGGGCCTAAATGTCTCGGCGGGGCCCAAATGTCCCGGCAGGGCCAAAATGTCCCCGGCAGGGCCCGAATGTCCCGACGGGGCCTAAATCTCCCGGCGGGGCCCGAATGTCCCGGCGGGGCCCAAATGTCCCAGCAGGGCCCAAATGTCCCGGCGGGGCCCTAAATGTCCCGGCGGGGCCCGAATGTCCCGGCGGGGCCCAAATGTCCCGGCTGGGCCCAAATGTCCCAGCAGGGCCCGAATGTCCCCGGCGGGGCCCGAATGTCCCAGCAGGGCCCGAATGTCCCGGCGGGGGCCCAAATGTCCCGGCAGGGCACAAATGTCCCGACGGGGCCTAAATGTCCCGGCGGGGCCCAAATGTCCCGACGGGGGCCTAAATGTCTCGGCGGGGCCCGAATGTCCCGGCGGGGCCCCTGGACAGATTCACCAAGCTGTTTGAGCCGCTGAGGTTTGAGTGTGTCTGGGTTGAAAAAGAGATATTTTCACATCATTTTCTTAATCCATTGTTAACTATCTGTCATTTTCTTGCTTTGCTGAAGCTAAAAGCAGCTAAACGAGCCACGCTTTGCCTCTTCACGCTGGTGACCATGTTTGTGTGGAAGTGGGGAGCGTGACACCTCCAGGCGGATTCAGCAGCCACGGTGTGATGAGTTTCTGCTGCTTGAGCTGATTCACAAAACCCACCGCGTATCTGCCCCCCCCCAACCAGAAGCGGCGGCTCTGACTGGTTCTGGAGGCTGGTTCAGCACCTCGGACAGCGACCCTCGCGATAGGCTGTGCGCGCGCCTGCCGCATCCGCGGAGGCAGCGGCATCCCCCGCCGCAGCCAATCAGAGAGCTGCGATTCTCTGCCACATCCAACCCGAATAGCTGCAGATGCCCGCATCCAAGCACCCCCCCCCCCCCTCCCCCCCCCCCCCCCCCCCCCCCCTCCACAGCAGGTCTGCGTGGACAGGGAACGAGCTGGGAGCTATTTTTGGATTCACAGCGGCGCGTTTCTTTCCCTCCATCTTTTATTTTGTACGTTTAGCCTTTCAGATCGACCCCTGCGGCTGCCTGCTGGGTCGGGGGGGCGCGTGAAGGAGCTGTGCGCGTCGTGGCGGGACACAAACAGCCTCCACCGTCAATGGAAGACATCTTCCTCTCGCTCCAAGAGGAAGGAGGGACGCGTCCATTCGCCGCTGTTCTGCGCCTGTTCCGCAGTCTGCACGTGAGGGAATCCTGATCAATGAAGATCTAAAAACAGAAAAAGACAGAAGCCCCCCCTGGAGAAAGAGCCCCCGGCCTGTGACGCTTTGTGGAGGGGGGGTTTACAGGTTATCATCCAGGACTGGACCCTGGACCAGCAGAGCAGGCTGCTATTGGGGGAACCAGAGGCTGGACGGTGTTTTCCCAGTTTGCCCAGCAGCCAGGAGGTGGTCTGGGTGGGATTCATGGATTCCTCAACAGGAGAGGATTAACTAGAAGGTAGGAAGACACGGAGGGGGGGGGGGGGGGGGGGGGGGGGGGGGGGTGCATGTGCCAACATCTGGATCTCTTCTCAAGCCAGAAACTCCTCCATGGAGCTCTGATGTCCTGTTGCTCAGCCACGCAAAATCACGCAAAACCCCGCAGCGTCATCCTGGCTGTTTGCGCCACGGAGGCGCTGAAAGCCGCCAACCAGCTGGTGTCGCGCAATCTGCCTGGTGTCGGGAGGGAGGGGTGGATCCAAAGCTTCCATTTTGAAGCTAAGATGGATGCTCGCGCACATTTCTTTCCCACCTCTGAGGCCTTTTCTTGCTTCTTATATAACGCGTGCAGGCCGAGCGCGCGACGCCTCCATATGCGACATTACGCTGCGCTGCGGTGCGCGAGGACTGACCTCTAAGATGGAAACCAGTTGGTCTGTGTTTCCCAGAGACAGCAGCATCACCAGAAGCACATCTGCATTCAACAGTTTGGCCTTTTCAGGTCAGGAAAGGTTTTCTCTGCAAAGATGCAAAACAGAAGAGATGAAAAGGGTTAATGTAAATAATTTAAAACTATGGCCTGAAAGAAACGAAGCTGAACATTAAATCTGCAGTTTGTGTGAAAATTAGGACCAAATATCAATACTTTCTTTAAAAGAACCCAAAGAAAGAGGCAAAGTGTGAGTTTTTTTTTTCTCATTCCTCCTCATTAATCTTCAGAAACATGAAGTTTCCTCACATCTATAAATAATCCTCATCGGTTTTATCATCTTTGTGATGAGGTAACAGCAGTATACCATAACTGTTGTTGTTTAAAATGTCTTCCATCTCTTATGAAAGACAACTAATCCAACGTGATGCAGGAAGACAATAAGGTGTAAAATCTACCGATCAGCAATACTTCCATGAACAATGATCACTCATGTAGTCATCATTTCTGAGACAAAGAACACGTGGAGCTGTTTACAACATGTATTAGGCCTTTTACATGATGTAAATGTGGAAAATCAACTGGTTTTTATAACTGAGGTGAAAAAATCTTTGGTTTATGATGCTAATATTTACACTGTCCTGCTTTAACTATTTAAACCTGATCAGTTTGTGAAGTTAAACAAAATAATATGATCAAGCGTGACTGGTTTTATTAAAGTTTAGACCCAAATGTTCACCAAACCAAACCTGAAAGTGAATTTTAGAGCAACCATTAAGTCAGAATAGACTTTAAACAACTTTAAACCTGCATGATGTTTTCCTCCATCAGAGGTCAGGATGGAAAGGCTTATCTATTTTATTCTGGTTTACAAGTAAATCACTAGAAAAGTGCTGAAAGAGGACAGACCTCCTGCAAGCAGTAAATTTCCACCCATTCAGGAATTTCCAGTCTGTTCTATTACTATGTACTTATATATGGATATAATATCAGAATCCTGTGATGGACTGGTGACCTGTCCAGGTTTACCTGCCTCTCACCTGCTGGGACACACTCCAGCATCCCGCAACCCTGAATTGTACCAAGTGGTTGAGAAAATGATTAATCGATTCACTGATGATCGAAGCAGCATTTGAAATGATGACATTAATAATTGTAAATATTCATTATAAACATAAACTTGTTCCAGTTCTTGTTTTTCATTTCAGCAGTAAAACAAACATCAGTATGTTTATAAGCTGCTGTTATGAATGCGGACACCCGCTAGGATGTTCCGTGAACATGCAGAATAACAACTTTTTCTTTTTATTATTATTTCTGACCAACTCTGTTTTCAGTTTCAACTCTTTTATCTAGTTTTAAATTCATTTTAACCCTTCGGTGCATCGTGTCCACTGCAGTGGACACCTAAAGTGATATTTTTTTTTAATATATTTTCAATTTTGCCACTTCAGTGGACATTAGGAGTACGCCAACACACTGCCCCTCACTGAAGAATAAACAACATATAATAAAATTTCACATATAAACCTACATGTATTTAACAAGTTTATTCAGCGATAAACAGGACAAGAAAATGATAGTAGTTCATTTTTATATTATATAATATTTTCTATTATAGGCCTATATATAAATAAAAATTACAATATTTTCTTCAATAAATATTTCTATAGACTAGACTGAATAAACAAACCAAATAAAAAGTCAAATAATATCGAAGACACAGAAAAATGTCTGTTCACATCTGTAGATGTAAAAAATTGAATGTGAAAAATATGTTTGCAGGTTTAGTTAAAAATTAGATTTTTAATAATTCGCATCAGAGGCTTAAACATCCAGCAGCTCAATTCCTCCATATTTCTGATAAAGACTAGAAATGACAGCCAATCATTTTTATTATTTATGTTAATGAACATAAAATTAGATTCACCAACACATCATAAAATTCCATATGAGAGCAAGAACCTGGCTATATTGTTCATACTATCTGTGAGTATAATACTCAAAACAAATGTGGCAAAACAAAAAAAAAAAAAAAAAAAAAAAAAAAAAAAAAAAAATCTGCGCTTTCTTTGTCTCGGTGGCAAAGTAACCTTTAGAATTTCCTGTGTCCAGTTCCAAGTCTTTACCTACATTTAATGGAGGCGACAAAGACCCCATTCTCTAAACAATCACAAAAATCCACCTCGTAAGTTTTACCTAAAGTTTTCAACCAGACAAACGAGGGTAAAAACACAACCTCCTTGGCGAAGGTAAATATCGGGACGGCATCCTCTATGGTCGCCAAACACCTGTCATAATGGTGGTGGTGGAGTCGTGGACCAAAAAGCAGGAGAAGGAAGCCAGAGTTGAAGAACTACGAGGGTTTTAATCTGATGTAAATGATAGAAAGCAGAACTAACTCGAGGAACAGAATTAACACAATGAACTCAACTAAGACAGGAAAAACTGATCTAACACGGGGAGTTCATGCAAGAGACTACAGGTAAAATAAAACAATGATCCAGTCCCAGGGAACAGAAACCAAACAGTATATATACACATATACTTACAGAATGAGACAGGTAGAATGATTTAACTAATGAGACCAGGTGAGCTGATGAACAGGAATGCAAAACAGGAAACTAGACATAAAGGTACCAGGAAAACTACAAACTAAAACAGGAAACTAGACATAAAGGAAGCAGGAAAACTACAAACTAAAACAGGAAACTAGACATATAGGAACCAGGAAAACTACAAACTAAAACAGGAAACTAGACATAAAGGAACCAGGAAAACTACAAACTAAAACAGGAAACTAGACATAAAGGAAGCAGGAAAACTACAAACTAAAACAGGAAACTAGACATATAGGAACCAGGAAAACTACAAACTAAAACAGGAAACTAGACATAAAGGAAGCAGGAAAACTACAAACTAAAACAGGAAACTAGACATATAGGAACCAGGAAAACTACAAACTAAAACAGGAAACTAGACATAAAGGAAGCAGGAAAACTACAAACTAAAACAGGAAACTAGACATATAGGAACCAGGAAAACTACAAACTAAAACAGGAAACTAGACATAAAGGAAGCAGGAAAACTACAAACTAAAACAGGAAACTAGACATAAAGGAAGCAGGAAAACTACAAACTAAAACAGGAAACTAAACATGAAGGAACCAGGAAAACTACAAACTAAAACAGGAAACTAGACATGAAGGAACCTGGAAAACTACAAATTAAAACAGGAAACTAGACATATAGGAACCTGGAAAACTACAAACTAAAACAGGAAACTAGACATAAAGGAAGCAGGAAAACTACAAACTAAAACAGGAAACTAGACATATAGGAACCAGGAATACTACAAACTAAAACAGGAAACTAGACATAAAGGAAGCAGGAAAACTACAAACTAAAACAGGAAACTAGACATAAAGGAAGCAGGAAAACTACAAACTAAAACAGGAAACTAAACATGAAGGAACCTGGAAAACTACAAACTAAAACAGGAAACTAGACATATAGGAACCAGGAAAACTACAAACTAAAACAGGAAACTAGACATAAAGGAACCAGGAAAACTACAAACTAAAACAGGAAACTAGACATAAAGGAACCAGGAAAACTACAAACTAAAACAGGAAACTAGACATAAAGGAACCAGGAAAACTACAAACTAAAACAGGAAACTAGACATATAGGAACCTGGAAAACTACAAACTAAAACAGGAAACTAGACATGAAGGAAGCAGGAAAACTACAAACTAAAACAGGAAACTAGACATATAGGAACCTGGAAAACTACAAACTAAAACAGGAAACTAGACATGAAGGAACCAGGAAAACTACAAACTAAAACAGGAAACTAGACATAAAGGAACCAGGAAAACTACAAACTAAAACAGGAAACTAGACATAAAGGAAGCAGGAAAACTACAAACTAAAACAGGAAACTAGACATATAGGAACCTGGAAAACTACAAATTAAAACAGGAAACTAGACATATAGGAACCAGGAAAACTACAAACTAAAACAGGAAACTAGACATAAAGGAAGCAGGAAAACTACAAACTAAAACAGGAAACTAGACATAAAGGAAGCAGGAAAACTACAAACTAAAACAGGAAACTAGACATAAAGGAAGCAGGAAAACTACAAACTAAAACAGGAAACTAGACATGAAGGAACCAGGAAAACTACAAACTAAAACAGGAAACTAGACATGAAGGAACCTGGAAAACTACAAACTAAAACAGGAAACTAGACATAAAGGAAGCAGGAAAACTACAAACTAAAACAGGAAACTAGACATATAGGAACCTGGAAAACTACAAACTAAAACAGGAAACTAGACATAAAGGAAGCAGGAAAACTACAAACTAAAACAGGAAACTAGACATATAGGAACCTGGAAAACTACAAACTAAAACAGGAAACTAGACATGAAGGAACCTGGAAAACTACAAACTAAAACAGGAAACTAGACATAAAGGAAGCAGGAAAACTACAAACTAAAACAGGAAACTAGACATATAGGAACCTGGAAAACTACAAACTAAAACAGGAAACTAGACATAAAGGAAGCAGGAAAACTACAAACTAAAACAGGAAACTAGACATAAAGGAACCAGGAAAACTACAAACTAAAACAGGAAACTAGACATAAAGGAAGCAGGAAAACTACAAACTAAAACAGGAAACTAGACATAAAGGAACCAGGAAAACTACAAACTAAAACAGGAAACTAGACATAAAGGAAGCAGGAAAACTACAAACTAAAACAGGAAACTAGACATATAGGAACTAGGGAAACAGGAAAGTAGAACTAAGAAACAAAACAAGAAACCAAGACTAAAACCACAGAACACAGAACATGACAACACCGTGGAGAATAATATGAAGCTTATCACCGTGGAACCGTTCTTCTTTGGGTCCCTTTGGTTGTTTTTGGTGGAGAAATAACCAGAGCTTAAGGGGTTAATGTCTGAAACAGAGAAAACTTTTTTATTATTATTAATTTTTTGGCATTTTCCAGACTTTTTGAGATTAAATATCATCTAACGGATCCAGTGGATTACTTCAGTTGGTGACTGAATTATGTTTCTATCCTCATGTTGATGCAGAATAAACATCCCCCCCCAGCCCCCTTTTAAAACGTTGTCACGGTTAATCGAACAAGGAAGCTTTTTGCAGGGAGGCACAGTGCTGACCACTACGCCACCATGGTGCCACACTTAAACAGCTTGTAGCTGCACGGTGGCTATAGATGTATTTATGGAGGCACAAATAACCATATAAAGTCATCTGAAGTATAATTATTTAATTTCATTATGGAGCTGATTTGCAAGTTTCATTGTTTATTTTTGGTTTTCAAAACTATTTGCTCACCAACCTAAGAAAGAAATGTTGAACTGTATACTTCAGGTTCATTTTCAGGTATTTCTGTTCATTTTTACCATCATGGCTGATCTCTCCCACCGAGGCCGGCGCCTGTATCTCAGCTGTTCACACCGATAATGGAGATAAAAACTCCATCTGTTCACTGAGACCATGAAAGCTCAGAAAAACACCCGTAAATACACGTTTCAATGGTAGTCAGCACAAACAAAAGCAGCTGTCACCATGGCAACTCCAGAGGACGACCATGATGTCCTTTTAAAGAGTCAGAAAAGCAGTTGGACCTTTCTAAACTGGTTTTGTTTTCCTTGCAGTGTTGTTAACGTGGAAAACTTTTTTCTTTGCTTTCAGGTTCAGTTGCCTCCAGACGTTGGCCCTCTGACAGCTCTCTGTGGTAACCAGTCACAGAGTTTTACCCCAGCTTCATCCCTCTTGATCCTTGCCAGACATCATGGGTACCGTGCTGTCGCTGTCACCTAGCTACCGCAAGGCCGCGCTGTTCGAGGATGGCCCGGCCACGGTGGGCCACTACACAGCTGTTCAGAACAGCAAGAACGCCAAGGATGCTGCCGCCGCTGCAGCCAAGTCCCTCAAACGACCCTCCATTATTAGTGCTTTGCCATGGAAACGCATCGTGGCGGCGTCGGCAAAAAGGAAAGGTTCCAAGAAGCTCCAGTCGGAAGCCGGGGACGGCGGGAAAGGGAGTTCTCCGGATGGCCATGGAGCCGCCATCACCAACTCCGACTCCAACAGCCTGAAGTTGAAGAAGTCTCAGTCCTGCGCTAATCTCTCATCCTTCTCCTCCAGCCAGGACCCCTCGGCTACCGCGACCACTACCTCCTCCCACCTGCCAAACTCCAAGACCCTGGCAAACGTAGCTGCTGTTGTTGCCAAAAAGAACTCCCTCACGGGACCAGGAATCCAGCCCTCCACTGCTGCCGGCACGCCAAAACGTGTCATCGTCCAGGTAACCCTTACTGCTTCTTGTGATCATGAAAAAGCACGGAAATGACCTGCAAAGCCTTCATCAGATCCTCCTTTTTCTGACCAGGCCTCCACCAGTGAGCTGATGCGCAGCCTGGGCGAGTTCCTGTGCCGTCGGTGTTACAGGCTGAAGCGTCTGTCCCCGACGGATCCGGTGCTGTGGCTGCGCAGTGTGGACCGCTCCCTCCTCCTGCAGGGCTGGCAGGATCAGGGCTTCATCACTCCGGCCAACGTGGTCTTCCTCTACATGCTGTGCCGGGACGTGGTCTCGGCCGAGGTGGCGTCGGAGCGCGAGCTGCAGGCCTCGCTGCTCACCTGCCTCTACCTGTCCTACTCCTACATGGGCAACGAGATCTCCTACCCCCTGAAACCCTTCCTGGTTGAAGCGGAGAAGGAAGCCTTCTGGGACCGCTGCCTGGAGATCATCAACCGCATGAGCGGCAAGATGCTGCAGATCAACACCGACCCGCACTTCTTCACCCAGGTGTTCGCCGACCTGAAGAACGAGAGCAAGAAAGAGGAGGAGAAAACTAAACTCCTTATAGGCCTTGACCGATAAGGGAGTTGGGAGGGGGTAAGGAAGGATAGACAGTTACCAGGCCGCAGTGAGGAAGACTTACTTACAGCAGTGTAGCACTAGCTAGGAGCAGTACTGTTGTCTGGCGTCTCTACTGGCCTATGATTTACCAAATTTCCCAATTGTAGCCCAGAGGTGAGAACTTCTGCTATTAAAAACAGCATTTAAATGAAACGAAGTGGGTAATGAGGCAGTTAGGTTCCAGTAACTGATCTGCAGTGTCTCGCCTGAAGGCAACAGTCGGCCGATTGGGCGGGTTTACCGAAACAAAGCAGATAAAATCAGGGTGGTTGCGTCGCTTTCCTCACCACTAGCCACATTAGCTGCCACGACCTGCTCTGATAAGAATCCCAAGACTGGCATGCTGCGTATTTCTAGTCAACATCCGGTTTGCTTGGCTCAGAAAGACGAGTTGTAAAGGTGCGATACGATCCCCTTTATCTGTAGCAGCAGAATCCTTGTTGTGACATTAACGTGCTGAGTTAGAGATATCTGCCATGTCAATCTGTTGCCTCAGGCAAAGAGACATGCATCAGGATGACCTGGACCTTGTTTTAGTCAGATAAGGAATAACATCTAAAGTTCTCCACACTGGGCCAGAGACGCCAGACAGACAGACACACACGTACAAAACCGCATATTCATGTAGAGTACAAGCCAAAAGTTTGCACATACTTTGCAGCTTGTGTCCAATTAACAAGACTTTTGACCAGAACTCTTCATATAGATGGATTCTTGCACATGATCACCAACTTCCCAACATCTTGCTCCTGTAGTCCTGCCCGAGGTTAGTGCGCTCAAACAAGACATGTCTCTGCTGGAATCAGCAGATTTAAAAACACTTAGTCTGCAATCTGGTTTAGTTGTACTGTAGTCCGCATAATATGTTAAGTACTGTACATGCTAAGAAACGTTTGGGCTCATCCGGTCAAATCCTCCAGGTTTGGGAGACCAGTTAGAAATCGTAAAGGGTAAATGTGTGAAATGTTGGCACAGATCAATAATCATTAAGCAGGCCCTCCCTTGAGATGTTTACATTTATGAAAACATAGGAAGATGCAATACTGACCTCTCCAGGGCACATTTTACATGGGGACGGTTTTTACGTTTCTTACCCAGCACTTTTACTCCACTTACCCGCCATACTGGTGCTGACAGAAAGAAAGAAAAATACTTGCTAGGGACCTGTGGTGTCATGAGGGGCATCTTAAGATCATGTGATCTGTCTCAGCCAATGAGAATCAGGGGGAAATGTGATTGGATGGGAGGGCTGCGTCTGGAAGAAACTCCCCTTCTGCTTTGATGCTGCTTTTGCAATTTGGTACCAGAGACCTCGGCTGCTGTTTGAAGTCCTTACTCACGCCTGCATTTCCTCCACTCACCAGGAAAAACAACAACATAGATTCTCTCTCTTCCTCGACCCAGTCTGGTCTGAACCAGTCCTGTCCTGTCTGGTGCAGTCCAGTCCAGTCCAGTTGTCCCATATTAAGAAACTCTTTGGACAGGCAACCTGAAGGCTTATGCACTCACTGAGTTGTTTGACATGCATGTGTGCTTCTATAGGTTTCCTAGCATGCTGCTTTGTGTTGGACACACCACGACTCATGTTATAAAAGAAAAAACAAAACAAACAAAAAAAAAAAAAAGAATTGAGTGGTCACCACACGAAACTGCTGAAAGTTAGACTGAGTGATGTGACATCAAGGCAACACAGCACGAGGAATCTCTAAGGAGAGAAGGAATAGTGAGGATGCAAGGTTGGTTGTAGCCCTGGGAAGTGTTACAGTACCACATCTCCTTCAACATCTCCTCTATTTTAGATAACATGGTGATTATAAAAGGCATAAAAGAGCTCAGAAGAATGAAAATATTTCCCTTAATGGAAGATGGTGATCGATTAAGTTGATAAAAACTCATGGATGCTGACAGGAAGTTTGGTCAAATTCATGAGGATATTATAGAGGCTTGTTCAATACCAGGCGTATCGCATGTTCCCTCCAAAGAGAGATCCTTTACCTTTACGATGTCAGATCACCGAGTCTAACCAAAGCCCATAGACTGTCTTCAATTCTTTTAAAAACCTCTGCCTTCTCAGACAAGGTGGATATCTTGTGCCATATCATTCTAAAGACTCATCATTTCATGAAAAACAAAACAAAAAGAAACAAGAGCCAGCTCAGAGTCTCTGACTGCTGAACAAAAGAGACTATAAAGTAATTCTGAATAAGCTTTTTGATAAAGTCGCTTCATTGTTTTTCCGAGATGTGCAGCAGAAACCACAGACCTTCTTCCCATGGAAAGGAAATGAAAGGTTTCGTGTATAATTGCAGAATTCATCAGTCATGCAAAACCGAAGAGTTCAACTATCTCTTAGCAGTTTTATCATTTCTGAAAAACTTTGCTGGAATTAAAGTTGCCTCTAGATGTGAAAACACAAGAAATTGTATATGTAACGCTGAAAGACATGTTAATTCCAGACTGGGTTTCTCAGTGTTGCAGGTGTTATTTTAACTCTGGTTAAATCTTCTGCTGAAAGTATATCTGGCTGGGCTGCAGCAGCTAATGTGCTGTAAAGATAAACATGTAGCCTTGATCCCGAGTCAGACCTTGTACCACAATTATGCACATTGAGCTAGCATAAAAGCTTGTTTACATGTCCGTCCTACTGGTTGGTTGATGGGTTGATCCGACAAGTAGCACTTCTCACAAAGGCATTTCTAAAATGACTTTTGAACTTTTTGTTTCACTTTGATAATTTGTTGTATTTATCATTCCAAAACCGGTGATTAGCTTAATCAATGTAGCTAAAGATTTGGATAAAAGGTTAATCTAAAGTTACAGATCCTCTTCTCCATAAATTGATGCAGTGGATATAAAAGTTAGACGCACCACAGGGTTTATTCAGCTTTCTGTTCTCACCTGGCTTGTGCAGTATTTCACATTACTTGTCCATGAGTTTTAAATCAGACAAACACAACAGGTTTGCCAATAAAAGCTGAATTTGTATTTCTTTCAGATGGTTGATTTCAGATGAGGTAAAAAGGGCTGCTAATATGCATCTAATATACCTGCATAGGTGATATTAAGCTGAAAAAACACAGAAGATGAAGCTTAAAGAGTCCTTTAAAAATCAATATTTTCACTGAATGATGAAAAGAAACCATTTGTTCCTCCAATGTAGTGTAAGTCTGATCCGATACTATAAAAGTGATAAAGAAAAATGTCAGTTGATGGTTAATTTGCATTTGATTCCCCCAGTTTTAATGTTAGAAACAACAGATAGCTTCAAACGTTATGTGCGATAATGCTTACAGGAGTTTCTGGCGCACTGACTTACACAAAGCCGCCATATGCCAACAAAGAGCTAACATTAGCGTAAACTTTAATAGCAGCATCCAGCACATTGTTAAATAAGTATTATGAAGTGAAAACTGAAGCTAAAACTAACTAGTCCTTGGCACTGAATGATGAAAGGAAACATTCCATTTGTCTAATGTGGCATTGGTTAGGAGTAAATGTTTATTGGCACCATTTAATTCCTTCATTTTGAATGTTTTCAGACTACAGTTGGCAGCAAATGTTATGCTAGCAGGAGTTAACAAACACCACCATCTAGCAGAAAATAGCTACTATGTAAGGGATAATGCCCAACGAGGTGTCCATTATCATAAAATAATGGACGTGAACTGTCTGACGCGAAGCAGAGGGAAAATGTGACTACAGTTAGCTGCAAATGTTATCTGAGTTAATGCTAACATCTGTCGCTGGAGTATAAATTTACCCATATCCATTAAATGGTAACAAAAAGCTATTCTCAACTTAAACTCTAGTAGCTGCAATTTTTAGTTTTAAAACAGTAATTAAGTACTACAAAGGAGATAAACAAAACCCTTTTAGCTAAATAATTTGAATAATTTAGCTCTTTGGTCTGAAGCAATGCTACATACTAGCACTAACAGTAACTTGGTTAGCTGCGCAAGCTAGTTAGCTACTGCAGCTTAAATGAACTTTTCAGATTATAAAGAAACCCAAAGCTTGTCAGACTTTGTCGTGCCAATTTACAGCTGCTAAGCTTTGATTGAACAATGAGTCCACAAGGGGAGATTTTTTTAGACAGTCATTTCTGTACTCAAGAGTTCACACTCATGACCTGACACTGAATATGTGGGTGTGGAGGAGGCAGTGTTTGACAGTCAAGAGTGGTGATATATTTACTGTGTGAAATAATTGAAGAGCATCTTGACATTTGTTAGTTTGTTTTTTCTTTATTTTCTTTATGCATTCAACTGCTCCAGTCTTGTCAGCTACGAGGACAGTTATTTAAGAGACTGAAGCTGAGGATACACCACTTCCTTCAAGTCGAAGAAAAAACTATGGGTTGACGACACCCCCTCCTATCCATGCTCTCGTCACTGATCAAGTCATTACTATGTGCCATATTTTATCTTGCGACACATTCAAGACAAAACTATCGTGTGAGCTTCTAAAAATGATGAAGTTGGTACAGTTTTTCTTCCTTTTCATTTGTGACTCATGTTGTGTAAAGACGGATCTTTGTTGAACAAAAGTCAAACGCTACTAGTGTTACTAGAGTGGTGATGCTGCAATCTGTTACTATGTGGATGTATGAAAATGTATGTGAGAAATAAGAATAATTTGATCAACTGTTACAGGTACTTTATATAAAAATCTTTACAAGTATTGTTTTCTTTGTTCATTTTCAGAACATGGGACTTTTTTAGGCCTTTTTTTGTGGTCAGATCCTTTAGTCTGACCACAGGAATACAGCAAAGAGTCTTTAAATGAGTTTTGAGGAGCTGTCAAATTGTAAACCAAGAGAAAACCACATAATAGGTGTGAAAGTACTTTTTTATTGGCTCTCAAAAATGATATTTGTCATTGAGAGCTAATAGTGGAGCGATTGTAGAGTAAAACCAATTGCTTAAAAGAATGTATTTACTTCTTGTGAACATTGAGTTATACACTCAAAAAAATGACTTGTTAGGGGAATATAATAAAATTAAGGAAATAATTTTTACCCAAATATAATAATTTAGCTTAATGAGAAATATTTTGTTGACAGAACTAAATGTAAATAATATGTCTCATCTGAATGTTTTTGAGTGGTTTTAGTTCATTTCCATAGTTCAGTCTAACCAAATTTTTAAGGGTAAATCGGGATCTGTCTGGATTTTCTATGTGCTTTGTTAACAGGTAAGTTAAAACAAATTTTTTAAAACAATAAAACTTCATGAATAAATTGTGCTGACCAACCAAACACAGCCATTGAGGTGTATTCTGAAAAGCTTGATGTGAAGAAAGTAGCTTAGAGGGGAAAAAAAGCCTGGACACTAATTGGATGAATAAGAAAAACGTTTATTGCAAAATGTCAGGCATCACAAACAGATCTGCAGAATCTATAGGGACTCCAAAGCCAGGTTGTGGAAAATCAAACTGATCCTCTGTATCAACCTCCTCTAAAAACAACACAGACAAGGTCATTTCTAGGTTCTCATCTGGACCAATCCAAAGACCTCCACTTCCAAACCGTATGGGGCATAGAGACTTTGTACAGTTAAAGTGTATTAGTAATGTAATTAGTAATTAGTATCATGCAGATAGAATGCTGAGGGTCAGACATGACAAAATCCATGTCTTAATATGTGGAATACAATCATACTGCTGGGAGGAAACCCTGGACACACAGGAGTGATTGTGGATCTCCACTGGCCTGGGAACACCTCAAGATCCCTGAGGAAGAGCTGGGGGATGTGGCCGGGGCGAGGGATATGAGGTCTTCACTACTTAGGCAGCTGACCCTGGGACCTGACGGCAGGTAATGGATGGATGGATGCACAGAAGAATGGACGGACGGAAGAATGGACAGACAGACAGACAGACAGACAGATAGATAGACAGATAGACAGATAGATAGATGGATGACTGGATGGATGGACAGATGGACAGATGGATGGACGGAAGGCTGGATGGATGGACAGATGGACGGATGGATGGACGGAAGGCTGGATGGATGGACAGATGGACGGACGGATGGACGGAAGGCTGGATGGATGGACAGATGGACGGATGGATGGACGGAAGGCTGGATGGATGGACAGATGGACGGATGGATGGACAGAAGGCTGGATGGATGGACAGATGGACGGATGGATGGACGGAAGGCTGGATGGATGGACAGATGGACGGATGGATGGACAGAAGGCTGGATGGATGGACAGATGGACGGATGGATGGACGGAAGGCTGGATGGATGGACGGATGGACGGATGGATGGACAGAAGGCTGGATGGATGGACAGATGGACGGATGGATGGACGGAAGGCTGGATGGATGGACAGATGGACGGATGGATGGACGGAAGGCTGGATGGATGGACAGATGGACGGATGGATGGACAGAAGGCTGGATGGATGGACAGATGGACGGATGGATGGACGGAAGGCTGGATGGATGGACAGATGGATGGATGGATGTATTGATAAACTCCAAATGCAAACGCTGCAACAGGTATTTCCTGTGAAACATCATACGGCCATAGTTCCTGCAGATGGAAGGAGATCACTGCTGTCGTTGCCAAGCAACATCTGACACATAACTGATGACTGACACAAAATTACACAAACAATTTTATATCATTATCTAAATTGTTATGGGGATATAAAATGATCTTTATCGGGATATGAGGTTTTGGTCATATCGCCCAGCCCTATGATGACATATTTCCACAGTTCCTGTGTGAGCACACCTGTAATACCAGATGTATTATCTGAACTGGAAATTCTGACTTAAGGTGACAGATTATTCCTTCAAAAACAAATAAGCCAACTGAGCCATATTTACAGCTCGCTGATGCTGGTCGATGGCTGAAGCCCTGAGCCATCAGTGCACAAAATGCAGACTCATCACTCTCAGTCATTTTCAGCTGCTTTTGGTGACTAATAGAGCTTCCTGACAACTCAGCTGTTTTACACTGTAAACACCTAAAACAGGAAAAAGCTTAAGATGTGTAAATGACAGATCTGCAAGTCTGACACAAATCTGCTCTTAAAAAGGTTGTGATGCTCCATCACTGGAACAGAGAGGAATAAATATGTTATATGAACATCACAATATTTTTCCCTCTTTTTGTTTGTTATTATAGATCTTCCATCATCTGATAAAAAGATTTAAAAAAACATCAAGAGTTAAAAAAAACCCAGCATATGTGATGTCTGAATGATGCTACAGCGCACATTTCCCTGAAGCTGAATGACTTTACATGTTTTTATGAACATATTTTGTGTGTATTTTGGTGCATTTTGCACACCTGTAAATTTATTTAGCACTTAGTTTTCAAACAGAACCATCATCATGGAACGTCTGACTTTAGGAGTTAAAGTTTCTCACAGCTGGCTGCTTTTACTGAACCATAACAGACCAAACAAACTGAACTCACTGGTTCAGAGTCTGTACAGTTAAAGAAAGCACACACATCCACACACACACACACACACACACACACACACACACACACACACACACACACACAAAACCATTGATCAGGTTACAGCAGAGATGGGGAGTCTTGGCTCCCTTCCTGAAAGGTTTCGATGTCTCCCTGTTCCAACAGACCAGATTCAGATAAATGTGCAGATCTTGATTAGCTTTAGGATCCATTTGATGTGAATCAGGTGTGCTGGAGCAGGGATACATGGAAAACCTGCAGGATCCCAGCCATACTTTCCAGAGATGGTCTGAGCAGGCTCTGTCTGGACCAGGATATCTGGTTGATGTCAGAGGAGAATGGCGAGACTGGTTGGACATGATGGAAAGGCAACAGGAAGCAGAAGACTACTGGTTCCTGTCACCATCAGGCTCGCCGTGCGGCTTGTGTTTTGGTTTCTAAACTTTAAATGTTCTGGAGCAGGATCCAGGAAGACCGGAGCAGTCTGCTCAGTTCTCCATCTCCTTCCTAGAGGCTTTTAGGGACTGGCAGGAGCCAGCAGACCTCTTTGTGTTGCCGGAACATCTCCATGTTCTGCTTGGGAAAATCTTCTCAGAGTGATTTCTTCTGCAGTTCTCACCACTCTGGCTGCTAACTCACCATCCACACCTTCTCACAGCCGACCAGCCTTCTCACCCGCCTCCAGGCTCAGGACCTCGACACACAGCCAGCCACCTCCCCTCTGCTCAGACTCCCACACAGACTTGGTAAGATAACCCGGTCACTACTTGGATTTATCTCTCGTTGGAACCCACCTCTCACTCCTCCCAGGTCCTCGTGTACCTGCATCGGTTCCCTGCTCCTGTTTATTTCGTAAACCTTGTTTTCACTCAGCCTCTGTCCAGCCTGGAAGCAGATGGTCTCCAGCAGCAGAAGACCACACCGGGTTCCCTCCTGTCAGTAAGAACAGGAAACTGAGGCTACAATTCCCACAGACGCACCAGAACTGGACAATAGAAGATGGAGAAACTGGTCTGATGAGTCTCCAGTTCAGCTCCACATTCACATGGTAGGATCAGAACCTGCTGGAAACATCATGACAACATGGATCCATCCTGCCGTCAGGATCAATGCTTCAAGCTGCTGCTGGTGGAATGGTGGGGGGAGGTTTTCTGGTCCCACTTTGGACCCCTTACTTAACCACCACAACAGAGATAAAACGAGAGTCCAACCTGATTGTAGTTTTATTGACTGGCTGTTGAGAAGATATTATAAATTGTTATTAATAAAGCTGAGCCAGAAGGCAAGTTCCTAAGTTTCACTTCTGTTCATGAGCTGTGGGTCGTGATGGAAAGAACAGGCTCACACACACAGGCAGCTGAAATGAGTTTCCTCTGCAGGGTGGCCGGCTTACAGACCAGTGAGAGACTCATGTACACATACAGAGATCTTTATAATGTCTATATTCAGGCTAAAGTCCACGCAGCTGATGGCTAACTGCACCAGTGTAGCATAGCCAACTTTAGCTGAGCTGCTGGGTGACGTAGCTACACGTGTGGGGATGTGTGTAATTGTAAAAGCAGCATCACAGGGGGCTTTAGAAGTAGGCTATACTCCGCATAGGCTACACCTCTAGCCATCCTGCCTAAATTAACCTAAAGCTAATGGTTTTCATTGGTTTTGTTGGACTGGTGCTTTTTAGCATAGCAGCATAAGAGCAAATCGTGCTGAAACACACCAGCCTCGTTGCTACAGAAGCAGGAAAGTCAGACCGATGGGCAGTGCCGGATTAAAAGTGCACAGACCTCTGGGCCCAGAATGTTGCAGGGGCCCCTTCCCCACCGCAACACTGTGAAAATTGTGAGTGATACACTGTGAAACAACATTTCTAACATCGCTCAGCCAGTGGGACCAATAGGAATACACTAGACACTGTGGTGTAACTATCTGGCTTTATATACATTTTGTTTCATGTCCAAACTGCTGGTGTTTGTCCTACATGGGCCCCACATGGGCCCCAAGGGGGCGTGGGCCCCTGGGCCTGAGTGAACTCTCCATAAAGTTTCTCATCAGCAGAGTTGAATCTTTTTGTCACACGGCGGCCGCCGTTGTTGCAACAGGTGTTTTTAAACAACAAGGTGGCATTTTACATTTTATTTAAAAAAAACAAACATTTTCTTTATTTTGACTTTTTTCTGCAATATTAATAAATACAAAAAACAAACAAAAGTATCACGCCATTATGCATCATTTGTTCAGATGTGATGTCATTTCAGCATTAGATGAGAACGAATCTGCCTCAATGTCCCTTTAAAGGTGGAGTATGAAAGATTTTCAATATTTTCAAAATAAATTAACAACAACAACAACAACAAAAAAAAAAAAAAAAGCTACAATCATAATTACATAGTCTTTCCATATTGGATGTGTTATTAAATTACAAGTTTAATTAATGACAAAGACCCTTCTTAAATGTTTGCCTACCAGTAAAAAAAAAAAAAAGAGTGCTTTTTGTCATTTGTCATTAATTAAACTTGTAATTTAATAACGCATCGAATATGGACAGACTGGAACCTACATGTTCAAAAACTAATTGTGATTGTAATTATTTTATTAGTTCATTTATTTTGAAAATATTGAAAATCTTACATACTCCACCTTTAAAACAAACAAAATGTTGCTAATAGAGCCAAGAACTGGTGTGTAATAATTATGGGATTTATTCAAACGAATCGATTAAATAGCATGTAATTAACTAGAAAAGCACTCTTCTTGCAGAAGAGCAAATGTGAATGCCCTTTTATGCTGAATGATTGATATGCAATTGCATAACCATTTGGAGAAGCAGCACAACTATGCAACTGAATTTATTATGATAATGAATTGGGATTCGAACTGGGATCCATCAAGACCAAAAGTTATAGCACATCTTCTGAATGAGCTGAAGAGTTTGACATTTGAATCACTGAAGTGAGACAAAAGGTATAGGAGGAGTAGCGTTTCAAACATTTTGCAGGAAAGACCACTTTGTTTCATTTGAAGCATTTCAACTATTAAAATTCAACTGTTATTTCTGTTTAATTTTTACAATATATAAAAACTTTGTATTAAGTGTTTAACTTCTCAAGGCTGGCATTGCATAGATGTTATCTTACATGTGCAGACCGCCCATACTGCACAGTTTGCATCTAAAGCTGAAGCTTTTTGATGGACCAACACTCAGGGTAAAAAAAAATAAAAAACTGACATACCACCATGCAGCACAATGTTTAATATGGGATTTGAGCCCTTGCCTTGTATACCTTTGTACCAGTGCACAAAATGGACCAATTGCAGAGCTGAATTCCGTTTCGTCCAATCACAGGAACGGATTTCAATACATTGACAAAAACTTGAATAACTTAAAAAGTTTAAAGTTACAAAGACCAAAGGTCGTAGAACATATCTCCTGAATGGGCTGAAGAGTTTGATACTTGAATGGTTGAAGTGAGACAAACGGTGTCGGAGAAGTAGCGTTTCAAAGATTTTGCAAGAAAAGACAATGGAGACCAGGACCGAGACAAACTAGACACTGCAAACTGTTGCATAATGAGCTGAACCCCCGTTGAAGCTGTTTTCAGCTTATTATGCAAAAACCACCCAATTGCTGAGCTGAATTTTTTCTAAGTTCAATTTGGATTGGGTTTGAAGGACTTTCATCCAATCACAAGGCTGAATTTAATTTTACAAAATGCTAAATGTCTCAAAAACTACAAAAGAAAAAAAAAAAATAATAAAATAAAAAATAAAAATAAAATCATAGCACACATGTCCTGAAGGAGCTGCATGGTTTAAGATCTGAATGATTGAAGTGACTTGAACGGTGCAGGAGTAGTACGGCAAAATTTGGCAGAATGATATATAATAATAACTAGAAACAGCCACAGCTGCACGGTGGTCACTGGTTCGTTCCTTGGCTGGGGAGGGGTTTGGTCAGTGGCCTTTCTGTGTGGAGTTTGCATGTTCTCCCCGTGTATGCGTGGGTTCTCTCTGGGTACTCCGGCTTCCTCCCACCATCCAAAGACATGCATGTTAGGGATGGTAATTGGTTACTCTAAATTGCCCCTAGGAATGAGTGTGAGCGTGAGTGGTTGTTCGTCTCTCTGTGTGGCCCTGCGATGGACTGGCGAGCTGTCCAGGGTGTACCCTGCCTGTTGCCCAAAGCCAGTTGGGATAGGCTCCAGCTTCCCCGCGACCCTGAATTGGATTAAGCTTTTTTTTTTTTTTTAGAAAATGAATGAATAGAAACAGCCACTATTGAATTAATAGCACTGTGAATGCCACTTCCAGCAGGGTGTAACTAGCGGGATTGAACTAAACTCCAGTAAAGATGTGAAAGACTTTATTCAATGTGAAAAACTTTTTTTAAAAATGTGTTTAAGATTTATCAAATATTGTTGGAACAAATCTTTCATATTTAACTGTGACAAATAAATTCATTTGCTCCATGAAGTGCACAGCTGAGAACAATAGTTCACGTTGAGCAGTCTGCAGAATGACACGCCATCACACAAGCAACAGCTGACAAACGACAACAAAGCTATATGTTAAATGCTGCATTTGAACTCGTGCCTTGTATGTGTACTTGTGTATCGGTGCACAAAATAGACCAATCGCTGAGCTGAATTCTGTTTTGTCCAATCACAAAATCATTTAGATTTTACAACATAAAACGATTAAAGGCCTCAAAATTGTGCTTCTGCTCCTGCCTGCAGGCTTGCTGCACTGCTGCCACGGCTCGCGGGGAGCTCGTGGGGCTTGCAGGGCGCTGTCCTTGGTGCTGACACACAACTTCCGCTCTCATCTGTTTCAACAGTCCTCGCGCTGACCACAGAGCACACACACACACACACGCGCACACACACCTTATGTTGTGTGTTCTCCGACAGATCAGGTGTATTTACGTCCCACGCGGAAACAGAATCAGCTGGGTGGGATTCATTTGCACGCGCCATGTTTGGGTTCACCTCTCAGTTCCTACAGCGCGAACAACAAGCTGTGCGTGTGCGCGGCAGTGCCCACGTCCACCAAATCGCCACGTGACTGTCGTGGCAGAGACAAGTTACGCTAACGGAGAGAAGCACCCCCCACCCCCCCCCCCACGATGGACGCTTCCTCTTCAGCCAGCCAATCAGAGCTGGATCCGCTGCAGCTTATAAAGCCGTCTGCTGTGCACGCGCTCGCGCCAGCGTCCCCGCCGTCCTATGAATCATTGAAGCTCCTCATCTGTGATCTGCAGCAACTGTGAAGATGGCGGCCCGGGTAAGACATCTGAGCTTTGTTTGTTTATTCCCGTGAACAGCAGAACCTGCCACGCGCGTCCTCCTGACACGCGCGAGGAAAACGCAAAATGTCGGGCGAGCCTTTAATCTGCGGCGGTGTGGGTTGGTCCAGCGGCTGAATGTGACCTGCTGGACAGCCTGTCTGTCCCCCACGACGCCACGCTGCGTGTCTCCGAGCTGTTCGGACCAGCCCGGTTCGGTGTGCACGGCCCGGCTGTGCACGGCCCGCCTCAGCCTGCAGGCAGCCGCGCGCGCTGCTGGGTCGCCTGCAGCGCGAGGCTCTGCTTGCCCTTGAGCCGCTGCAGCTCTGTCTGCATGCAGCGAACGAAATGGGAGGCAGGGAGGTGTTTGTGTGGAGAAACTTGCATAAAAACGAGCATGTCCGCGTGCGTTTGATGGGATGAGCTGAAAGGTGGCGCGTGCTTGCGCTTCAGCCTGCCTCTGCTGTTTGCGGCGTGGAGCGGCACGGCACGGCACGGCACGACTGGCTGCTGGACTGGGTGCTTATTTATGCGAGTTGCACAATCTGCCAACACACAGGAGGTGGTGTTATGTAGCTGGTTCTCCTCCTGCTGCTGGTTCTCCTCCTGGTGGTGGTAATCCTCCTGCTGGTGGTTCTCCTCCTGCTGGTGGTTCTCCTCCTGCTGGTGGTTCTCCTCCTGCTGGTGGTTCTCCTGCTGGTGGTTCTCCTCCTGCTGCTGGTTCTCCTCCTGCTGGTGGTTCTCCTCCTGCTGGTGGTTCTCCTCCTGCTGGTGGTAATCCTCCTGCTGGTGGTTCTCCTCCTGCTGCTGGTTCTCCTCCTGCTGGTGGTTCTCCTCCTGCTGCTGGTTCTCCTCCTGCTGCTGGTTCTCCTCCTGCTGGTGGTTCTCCTCCTGCTGGTGGTTCTCCTCCTGCTGCTGGTTCTCCTCCTGCTGGTGGTTCTCCTCCTGCTGGTGGTTCTCCTCCTGCTGCTGGTTCTCCTCCTGCTGCTGGTTCTCCTCCTGGTGGTGGTTCTCCTCCTGCTGCTGGCCTCCTGTCCCTCTCCACAAGCCCCGAACAAAGAGTTGTTTGTCTGAAAGTGTGACAGTAAGACAGGACAGCTCCTCAGGCCTCGGGATTATCTAGTTATCGCTAATTCCTCTGATCAACTCCTTTGTGAAACAGTTTTACTCTTCAGACAAGATTTTGAGGAATACTTCTTATTTTCAGGGTCTGAAATGCATCCAATCTGAAATGCAAATAGTAAAACAGGTGTTACCAAAGGTGTTAAAAATATAAATCAAGCTAAATTATTTTCAAATGATTCGTGACTGGTAACAAAATGCTGAACAATGTTCTGATTTTGAAGCAGTATTTTAGGATTAAAGCTCCATACCACCAGTGGGACACAGAAATGTGTACAAAATGAGCTGATATCTGTCTTACTGCAGCTTGTTTGTGGGTCAGATGATGTTACTCGGCTGGTAGATGAAGCAGAAGGGAGGAACAAGATGCTAAACACTCAAAACCAGAATCAAACTGGGTGTTTAATTCATTATCCTTGAGGTAAAACATGTATTTTCCTTCTTTTCTAGCAGTAAATGTTTTACATCATGTTATTTTAGCATAAAATGAAGGAGGACACCTGGAACAGCATGAAAGAAATGATGGACGGTGAAGAACCGTTTAAGTGTTCAGCGTTTGCTGATCAGAAAGTCATCAGGGGTGGATCTAAAATATCTAAAGGGTAAAATACAGCAGAAGTTCATATGAAGGCGGATTTAATCAGTCTGATGAGAAAAAGTTCAATTTAAAGTAGGAATTTACTTTGAACTCAAATGTTTCAGCCCGAAAATAAAGTGCTGAATAGAAACGTAACCATGGAGATGTGCTGGATCGAGCTGCAGGTGAGCAGAGATAATACTGGTTTTACCTGGTCTCTGTTTTATTCCACTGAAGCTGGAATAGTTCCACATATCTGACATTAAAACACAGTAAATCTCTTGTACATGCATGATGTATCAGGTCAGGTTTATGCTGAACACACAGCCCAAAGCTGCATTTCCATCTCCTCCTGAAATGCACAAAACCTAAATATTCCAACCAAAAACTGCTCATGGAAACACCATAAAAAAAAAACTCTGAAATATCACTAAAAAGTTTTACACACTCATGAGGTGGTTTTTCACGTTTCTTTATAGAAGTATCGTAAAATTCAGGCATTCCCGGATGTGACGATGGGGTCATGTGACCACTTAATTTCCAGTAAAGATGGCGCGGTATGGAGCAAACAACTGCAAAAGGCCAAGTCTTACTCTGAGTTTAAAAGGGAAATGGGAAACCCCAAAATAACAGGTTTTCCCTCCGTAAGCTGCAGTTCTAGTCGAGTCTCGTCCCGCTGTGGTTCCTGAGATGGACTGGCGACCGGTCCAGGGTGGACCCTGCCTCTCTCCCAGTGATTGCTGGGATGGACTCCAGCTTCCGTCATTAGCCTTAATTGGACTAAGCGGTTAAGAAAATGTGGATTGTGGTTTAAGAGGACATTGAGGTGAAATCCATCACTGGGATGATTCTGTCTTCTTTCCTCTGCTGTTGAAATTTCATATTGATCAGACCGTGTCTGACTCTGGCGTCCTGAACAGGATGCAGACAGAATGCAGCGTCATGATGCAGGATGCTAACAGCTGCATCACTGCACATCAACATTGCCTCATTGTTTCTCTGCTATACAGTGTGTGTGTTACAGCTTTGTGATGCTAAATTTAGAACAGCATATTTCAGCAGAAGTCCAGAAGAAGAACCTTTTAAATGCTGAAAATGGAGAACAAGTCGAGCGCACGCCATTAGCTTGGTGCTGTTATCTGAGATGGTTTTTGTTGCTGGTTTATCTTAGTCTCTGAGGAGAAATATGACTTCAACATTACATTTACAGAAGAAGTGCTGCGTCTTCCCATGGGACTAGCCATACATCCATTAGCCATTTCTCCATGTTTGCTGCTTTTTCCTGTGAAAATTACAGCAGAATTTGTATGAAGTTTCTGATCCTTTACAGGAAATGACAGGATCCTTTTGTTTTACTGGGTCTGAACAGCCTGACCAGTGGCTGGTTTACAGCTGAAAGGCAGGACCCCAACGAGCTCCATCAGTGGCAGAGTGGTCTCACTTATCATGCTATACGCTGTGAATGGATTACTTCATTTTTGGAACTATTCTCTGTCCCAGAAATTCCTGCCCGCGACAGCTGTTTATACATTTTAACTCAGATAGCAACTTTATGTCATAAAACTTCAGTAAAAGACAAAAAAATATCAGAAATAGACATCCCCACAAAGAGGGAAACCAGCAACAGAGACACAAAATGACCCTGAGGAAGGAAACACTGGAAACTAAATTACACCCCCTCAACAAAAGGGAAGATAAGTGATTTTCCATATATACATTTAAAACCAACAGAGCGAGGAACGATTTTCTTTATAGGGTTAAGAAAGAAACATGAGCTGTTTTTTGGGATGGGAAAAACTTTTCAAATGACCTTCAGGACCTCGGCTGTAGCGTTCTTGCTAACGTTGCTAGCTGTGATGGAGATGTGTGGCTCCATCACAAAGTATTGCTTCATAGTTTATGCAGAAGGTATATGATGACAATAAGTAAGCACACTAATCAGTTGTTTACTGTAAATGTACAAAATCAAATGTTGATAGGTGTTTGTGGAGGGGGACTGGCCATCCTTCCTCTGTGAAGGGAATTTTAATTAGCATTGTTCGCTTAGAAAACTTCCTATACAGTTGTTTTTGTTATCGTTTCAACAGCTAAAGTTACTACTTACCTCTTGTCTTGGCAGAGCACAGGAGCTAAAAGAGGGGGGTAGGCCCAACTACCTGCTTAAGAGCTGCAGGAGTGTACCATGTTAACAAGGAGGGGGATGCAGAGCAAAGATAAATTAGTTTTATACATAGAATGAGGTTAGATAGTCACTGACTGATGTGCATATGTATATATATATATATATATATATATATATATATATATATATATATATATATATATATATATATATAATATATATATATATATATATAGAGAGAGAGAGAGAGAGAGAGAGAGAGAGAGAGAGAGAGATTTATGCTTTGTTGTGTTTAATGCTTTTAAATATGTGTTAGTATTTTGTGATTTTGTTATTGTAGCCTCAATGGGCTGATCTCTTAAGGTTTGGCAGCAACAGGGTATAAAAACCTGCGGTTACTTTGTGGAATGTGAGATTGGTCAGAGTGTGCGTGGAAATACAGAGTGGTTCTCATTTTTTGGACTATAAAGCAGTTTCACGCCTTTTCATGTCAATCATTTGGCCGACAGCCAACTGACACTAGCCATCAACCAGTGTTTCCAAGTCCCAGTGAAGGTATGAGATCTGCTCAGGGCCCTGCGCCTGCCGATGACATCGCAGTGTTTGATTGGCTCGCCGTAGGCAGTGTGCGGACAACTTATGGAAGCAGTTTTTCAGCAAAATGGGATTGTAATTCTTTTTTGTAGGATAAACAGACAATGTTTATAAAGAAATACATCATTACTTATCAAACATGCCTGACCACAGGCTGACCATCAATTTTAAAACTCAGAGAGCAGAAAAGCCGCCATTTGGCATCAGAAAATAACAGTGTGACTGAATATTAACGTTAGCAACACCTATTTAGTTTATATTTGCTATATTAATTCGCAATTTAACCAGTTGTACATACACAGATAGATGTACAGATGTATCACTAAAAGGGCAAGTTCCTCTTGGTGGTGTTTTAAGCACGTTTGCAATGTATTGACAAGTGGCCATGTTAATGAAATCATGTTGTTAAAAATGAAAAGAGCTTTACTGTCTGGGGAAAACATCTTTAGTTTGGCAAAGAGAATGTAAAATAAAAGCAAATATATGTCTTGATAAATTAGAGACCACAAGCATCTTACTGTCATGGAGCGCAGCATACCATGACGTCATTGGCTAGGGCAGCCCGAGAAGATCCGGTACCCACACTGGTCCTCAAGTACCACTGCCCTGCATGCTGTAGAGGTCATCCTACTTTAAGACACCTGAAAAAATGAATGACTCGTTAAAAGGCTGCAAAGAACTTGATGAGGAAGTTCAATGATCTGAATCAGGTGTGTTGGAGTTGAAACACATCTAAAACAAGGCAGTGGTAGCCTACTGGAGGACCAGGATCGGGAAACACTGTCATAAACTGCTGTTATACAAAAGCTATTTAAGTTGACTTTTGTTAAAACACTAGCAGCTAGTGCCCAAAATGTCACATAATTATTTGTAAACAACTAAATATGTCTTTGAAATAAAATTTGGATATAAATTTGGTTAAGTGCCTAATGCTAATTAAGCTTATGCTAACTCTATAAATGAGCTAAAAAGTATGTAATTCTTATGATTGTCTGCTACATTTACACTAAATAACAAAATAAATATAGTAGTAAAATTAATATTAAAAGTTCCAGCTTATCAGTTTTACCTAACAAAAGAAGTTTCTCATTTATCAGCTAGTTGGGTAGTTAAGCTAATGTTAGCTACATGAGCTAACTGGAAAACAAATAAACAACATCAAAGCATTGTCTCTTGCTGTCAATTTATTGTTCTCAGCTGATTTATTTCTGAATGAGAATCAGGTAAAGGATGTCTGCGCTTGACCTGAGCTACATGTTATTAAGCTGGAGGGCTGAAGCTAATGCTACATTCTCCTTAAGCTAAAGGTTAGCATTCCACCAGTTTATGCTGCACAATATATGAAAAAGATTTAAGTTAAATCATTTCTGCTTTTGAAAATCGTATTTAGAATCTATTATGATGATTTAGAAGCAAACATTCTGGACATTTACTCATTCCTTAATACAATTTATTTGCTTTTATTAGGTATTGAGAGATGCTTGGAAATGCTTGGAGATGCTTGGTTTCAACAAGCCTGAATATTTGCCATAACTGTAGTACAGATTTCAAGATAATGACCCTTCTTGATAGACACCTTTGTTTATCCTACATAACTAAGGATAATGAAACTGAATCAAGGGTAGACAAAAAGCGATGCAATAGTTTAAATATGATGCACATTGATATGTAAATATCTTTCAGTTTGCATCATGGTCTTCAATTATGTAATGTTATTTTCATATTTTCCCAAGGGATAGTATATCTAAGTGTGTGCTTGTTTCTTTGTATGTATGATGGTGGACTTTTTTCTCCCTTGTCATCCAGTGTGAGTCAAAGTGTCCTTTGGCGTGTTACTGGCACACACGCATGCATGACTAGCTGTCAGCTCTGCCTGGCTGTGCTGTTGTGGGGCATACTGCACCTTGTCAGTGCGAGTCAGGACAAAGCAAACAGTTATACACACTGACATGATGATGGACTCAGTGTCTCAGAGACAGAATCTAGTTTAAAGTGTAAACAGGAAGAGAAAATTACATTGTTATTGGCAATTATGTTGGTCAGGGAAGTGGTACTAATTAAAATGACACAAAACCAGAATAGATTTATCTCCAGTGTTTGTTGAGAAACTAGTAATATATTTTGACAAACTGCCAAAGTAAACACATAAAGAGCTGAAAAAGCTTGAATCAAAAATATTGTCCCCTAATTCATGTTCATTCCTGTCTAATCTAGGGACCTTGAAAGTTTTAATGTTAGAAAGAGAAACTGTAATATTTGCCAAGTTGAAAGGATCTGTATGTTTTAATGGTATTTAAAATTATGCTATTCATGTGGGGTAATAAAAATGCAACATGATCTTGGATGAACTTGGCAAAGGTTTTATGTGCAAAGAAACTAAAAGAAGGGGCCTGAGAACTGAGCCCTGGGGGGCACCAAAAAAAACTAATGACGTAAAGCAACCGATGTAAACAGTGTTAGATGTTCAAATTTAATTTAATTTAACAAAAGTGGCATTTTAATCTTTTTTAGTTGTAAAATTTTGTACAGCAACATTGTGATGTGTGCATTTTATTGATGTCATTAAATGAATACCTGGCTAAACTAATGCACAAATCCTTTAAATGCCACGCCCCACTTTAACCCTTTCCAATCCGATGTCTCTGTGCGTGCACACATGTGCAGCATATGTTCAGGTCCTAATGAGATAAGCAGAGCTTCCTGTTGATTTACATCTTCATTTGCCACAAACTGGACTCATAAAAACACATTGCAGCATATGAAGTAGGCGATGCCTGCAGGAATTAGCATAGTCACAGTCCTGGGACTGCCGTGTTGTTTGTGATGCTGCAGGCGTCCCTGAAAGGGGGGAATAACAAAATAAGACTCAACAGGGGACTGAGCCGTTTCCTGTACCGATCATGTTGACGGTCACTGCCTGCCTGCTGATGTCGGAGTGTGGAGAGATGCAGTGAATGCACAGCTGCTAGCTTGTCAATGCTCATCTGATCAAATGTTTCCTTTTTTTAAATATTAAGTGTAAAAAGCTGGATATGGCTAAAAATAACATGTTCTTCCAGTTAACAACGTCACAAAAAATATTTAGCAAGAACTGCTCTTAGTGTTGCAGTTCCTATTCTTCTGCATGGCTGAAGCTTCTTCTCTTTCATGTTTACAGGCAGGGTAGGGGTCCCATTTCTTTTAGAGATAGTCATCTAGCTGATCTCAGATAACTGATCACAACCTAATTTCTTTCCCCAGGAAAAATTCACATTTTTATCCAAACTTAAACCACAGTCTGAAACTGCATTTTAAAACCAACAACATTGACTTTGCTGTAATTTCACATCGAAATGAAGGAAAATGTCCATAAAACATCTTTACAGCAATGGAAGTTCAGGCTTTAACTGGTTTATGACACATTTCTTTGTACTGTTTTCTTATTTATATTAAAGAGACGAGTATTCTCTCTGACTTTAGTAAATAAATGTTGCTTTCCTAGATTCAGGATGGGCATAGAAGTGAGGTTGCACACTTTTTGTCCCCCCACCATAAAAAATGTGGCCATAAACCCAATCCTTGTAAAAAGGAAATTCTACTGTGTACATTTCACAGTTTACCAGCTGCAGTTAAAAGAGATGTATGTCAGAGCCGGGGCGGAGCCACCACCCACCCATGATAAAACACAAATATGTGCCGTTAGCTTAGTGCTAATTTACGTTCTGTTTCCTTTGCAGATCACATACAATCATTCAGGAAAACATAAAAATGTGCAAACAAAACTAAAATTGAGGACAGATTATACTAAATGCACGATTTAAAGCAGTGGTTCTCAAACTCTGAGCCACGATCTGCAGGATACTTGGTGTTGGTGTTTGCCCCCATGCAGGGTAGGGGGCAGGTGTACTGCAGGGTGACTGAGTAATTAAGTGTGATATATCTGATGGCTCATCCTGCAGCATCCTCTAAATCAACGATGCCCGAGTTTGGTCCTGGAGATCTACCACACTGCAGCTTTTAGATGCAACCAACACACCTGAACCAATGAATGTGTCGTTAGCGGGCCTCTGCAGAGCTGGAAGCCACGCAGTCGAGGAATTCAGCTGTATGAGTCAGGTGTGCTGGAGAACAAGTGCATCTAAAAGTTGCAGGATAGTAGAGCTCAAGGACTGGACATGGGCACCCCTGCTCTAAATGTACGGCTGGAAAACTGTCAGAAACTTCACAAATAAGGATGTTAAAGTTTTTGTTGGTCAATTAGGTTCATTACTGACGTGTACTAACTTTGTTGTTTCATCTTTAATGTGTTAAAAATGACATTTAAAGATTTATCTCTGAAAATAATAGTTTCATTTTGACAGTCCTCATAAAAATCCAGATTTTATTTGATAAAAAAAGGCTGAATATATTTTATAATCGTCTGGCGATCACCTGAAACTGTCTCACAACCCGCAGTTTGAGAAGCAGGGATTTCAAGTGGAAGTGTTTACATTTCAAGCAGGACTGATGACAGATTAGTGTCAGATGAACAGCCTGTAAGGTAGGTTCCTGCCATGGATGCGCAGTATTAATGAAATGAAAATCAGACTGTAACATTCAGTTTTTAGGGACTTCCGGTCGGCATCTTGAGCCAAACACTCAGCTTGACTCTGGACAAATGACTTGACATGAATGGAGATTCTTCTTATCAGTGCCAGCCGTCTTTAAACAGCGACTCGGAGTTCAAGGACAGCCTGACTCATGGAATTGTGTCAAAATGAATAACTACAGACAAGAAGCGTCTGAAGCCACGGCTGGAAAATGAAAAAAACTTTTTTTTGTGTGATAGAAAAACTGCAGAGGCTGGAAGCTATCCGTGTGTGTGTGTGTGTGTGTGTGTGTGTCTCCCTCTCCACACTCTCAATTACCTTCTAATAAAGTGAGCAGGATGTTTCTCTCAGAATTTTCCTGTAATTCATGCATGTATGTTTTAGTCCATACTTGTATTTTTTCATTCACTCATTCATTCTTTCATTCATTCATTCATTTTCTAAACCACTTAATCCAATTCAGGGTCGCGGGGAAGCTGGAGCCTATCCCAGCTGGTTTTGGGCGAAAGGCAGGGTACACCCTGGACAGGTCGCCAGTCCATCACAGGGCATTTTTTCATTCATGCATGTATTTATTAGTTCATACATGTATCTATTAGTTCATACATGTATTTATTAGTTCATACATGTATTTATTAGTTCATACATGTATGTATTAGTTCATACATGTATTTACTAGTTCATACATGTATTTATTGGTTCATATATGTATTTATTCATTCATACATGTATTTACTAGTTCATACATGTATTTACTAGTTAAGATATGTATTTTACATCTTAAGAGTTTTCTGTTTGTTTCTAGGCTCCTCTGTGCCTTGTTTTGCTCATTTCAGGGTGATGACGCTGTCTGAGACCACAGGACTGTCTCTGTTAGACTTTTCATCGTCTGATAGATTTCCATCGCAGAAGGAAGGGATTTATGTTGAACATGGCTTCAGAGAGACGTAACATAGAAGCTAGCTTGCATTCATACGTCCATGTGTGTTTGACATTGCTGTCGTTGTTCGTTCACTAGTGGGTAGTGTTGAGCAGAGTTCAGCAGCAGTAATGCTATAAAGTTGTTCACAAACATCCAAAAACACCAGAGGAAGCATGAAACCACTGAGGGTTTCTTTGGCCTACCACTTCTGAGTCTTCTTCAGGTGCTTTTTGTTTGGCAGTTTCTGAGACATCTTCTTCCTGTTCCTCTTTGCTCCTTTAACTGGGTATGTGTCAGCTATCCAACTCAAAACTGACCCCTTGATTACGCTCCATTTTTGCATCAATTGCGTCAGATGATGGATAGCTAAGCAAAATGGACCAATTTACACGTGTATACGATGCAAAAACAGACGAATCTGTCTGAATATAAACTCTGACCCAAGAAAATATTAAGAGAAAACTATTTGTTTTAATCTTAAATCTTAATTTGGCCCTTTAACAACATGTAAAAATATAATTAACCAAAATTATTGTTTTATACTTGCTATGAAGTACCATGTGATGTATCAAAATGACTGTAGAGCATTATTTCATCATAATCATATCCACTAGGAGGCAGAAGACAAGGATCAGGTTGTGTACTACGGGGTTTTTTGAGTGAAGTTTTTACCATAAAGTGATGCAAAAGGTCTCAAACTGTATGTGTCAACCATGATAACTTAATATTTTACATACTGTTTGACATCATCATCATCAAACTACAGTGATATTATTCAGTCCTAAGAGCCGGCTGACTCTACTTTAGTACAAATATACACTACTCACAAAAAGTTAGGAATATTTGGCTTTCAGGTGAAATTTATGGAAAATGCAATATGTTCATGCTACAGTGATAAAATATCATAAAAGTAAGACATTTAAGTAGAAGGATGCACTACTGATTTCCTCATCTCAAAAAATTCATTCAACACAAAAGGTAACAACAATGGTAGTTACACCACAACAAAAAATTTGAACGTCTCAATATCTCATCATGTGCCCTTGAGCATCAATTACAGCTTGACAACGACGTCTCATGCTGTTCACAAGGCAACTTATTGCCTGCTGAGGCATGGCATCCCACTCTTCTTGAAGGGCAGCCCTCAGGTCATTGAGGTTCTGGGGTGCAGGGTTTCGAGCCTCTACACGATGGCTCAGCTGATCCCACAGGTTTTCAATGGGATTCAGGTCTGGAGAGAGTGCAGGCCATTCCATTTGAGGTACACCAGTCTCCAACAGCCATTCCCTGATGATGCGGCCTCGATGAGCAGGAGCATTGTCGTCCATGAAGATGAAATTAGGCCTGTGCTGTTCATGTAGGGGCACAATCACTGGATTAATGATGTTATTCAGGTAGTATGGGCTTGTCACTGTACCATTCACAAAGTGTAGGGCAGTTTTGTACCAAGTGGACACCCCTGCCCACACTGTAACACCGCCACCACCAAAAGCTGGCCTGGTGACAACAGTGGCTGATGCATAGCGCTCTCCCTGACGTCTCCAACATCGTTGCCGGCCATCATTTCTGCTCAGTGTGAATCGACTTTCATCAGAGAACAGCACTGAGGCCCACTGGTTCCTCGTCCAGCGTAAATGCTCCCTGGCCCATGCAAGACGATGATGCCTGTGCCTGGTGGTGTGGTCAGGTACCCGTGCAGGTCGTCTAGCACGCAGACCACGCTGATGGAAACGGTTTCGAATGGTCTGACGTGACACTTGGGTGCCTCTCACCTCTCTTAAACGTGCCTGGAGTTGAGTGGCATTCATCATCCGCTTTCTCAGGGCAGTGTTCACAATGTAGCGGTCATCAGCACGGGATGTGGCCAAAGGACGTCCACTTCTAGGCCTTTCTGTGACTCTTCCAGTCTCTCCATATCTCTGTTGCAACCTGCTGATGACACTCTGTGACACTCCAAGCTCAGTGGCCACTTCTGTCTGAGAACGTCCTGTTTGAAGCATCGCAATGGCAAGGGACTGTTGTTCCATTGTTAGGTGTCGTCTTGGTCTCATGATGTCAAAATGTGAACAGCATGATGAGGACAACTGTTTAAACACCAGCTCTAATTGAACCAGGACATTTATTGGTCAATTCAAGGATCACACACCTGCCGTGATTTTGGCCGTTAAGCTCCTTGTTAGAGAACAGCAACTTGTGCAAAATTTATTGAAACATTTAACAGTTGGACATGTGCATTTAAAAGCTTAGAGAAGATCACATTAAGTTCACCTGTACAGGTTTGAATGCATTTTAGGCTTGTTGTGAAATTTCACCGAAAAGCTGAATATCCCTAACTTTTTGTGAATAGTGTATGTGGCTTCATTCGATGATTCCCCAGAAATGTATAATTAATCACATATTTTAACCTTTTTAATAACCGTTTCTTACCTCACCTCATTGGGAAAAAAGGGAAAATAACCAAGTAAATATCCGTGTCTAGATACAGGTTTAAAACTGAGAGATTTAACACATTTTAATGCTTTCGTACAGGCTTACCCAGTGTTGTGTGTATCCCATACTTGTATATGTGGTTGTGAACAGGTGTGTATTTGTGTGTGTGAGTAGGAGAGAGTAATGGTTAATCCCCGGCTGTCTCGATGTAGGGCCTTCCTCTCTGAGCCCTGAGCTGCAGCTAAATTTAGAGAGCTACTCTCTGCTGTGGGGTGGCCAACACACACACATACAGAAACACACACACACACACACACACACACACATACAGAAACACACAAGTACAGAAACACACACACATAGCAGCACACAGACATGTACAGAACAAGCTGTGAAAATCAGATAAAGCTACCAGTACAGACACCAGTAGAAACATGCGATGTGTTTATGCTGCAGCGCTACAACAGCAGGACGAGATAAAGCCACCAGCTCCACCATTGTGCCGACGTTGGTCGCACCGCTGTGATGTCACCGCTGTGATGTCACCGCTGTGATGTCACCGCTGTGATGTCACCGCTTTCAACAATAAGGTGACTTTGCAGAATGATACTGAACGCTGAGAGGTTTGGGGTCCTTGTGATGCCATTGTCCCATTTTTCACTGTGACAAAGCCCCTACATGCCTACAATCCGCTGCTCTTGTAGAGATGAGGCCAGATTCAGATAATTCATGTGACGTATGTCCTAACTTTGTTGTTTATGCAATAATGTGTTTGAAAATTAAGATGTTAAATCTATAGATTTATCTCTGTGTTAATAAATTTATTTTGACAGCCCTGCTAAAAAGCCGCAATTTATTTAATAAATGTTGTCAATATATGTTATTTTTAAATTATTTGGCGACTCCCTGGGGGCCTCGAGCCCCAGTTTGAGAACCACCGTGCTATGTTATATACTAGGGCTGTGACCATATGCTTTTGTCCTGATTCGATTCTGTCCCGATTTTTATGGGTGCCAAATCAATTTAAATTTTGATTCTCACAGTTCATTGATATTGATGACTTTTGTAGATTAAAAACAAAATAAATGTATAAAACCTTTTTTTTTTTTATTCTTCATTTTCCTTGATTTCAATTAGGAAAAAACAAAACAGCAGCCAGACCATCATTCTGCTGCTATAATGCCCAAGAAGACAGTTAAAATATCAATAAAAACAATAAGAATAACAACAATTTTATAATGGATTATTTTTATTTATTTGGGGGGAAAAAAAATGATTTTTTTAAATAAAAAAAATCAATTTTAAAATTGTGAAGCAAAAAAATCGTGATTTTCAATTTTTTTGATTAGATTTTCCCGCCCCTGTGTAGATTAGTGAATGTAGACATTTGCGTAACATGTAATAATGAAACACCAAAAATAACTGAAAGGATCTATAATATAATATTTCTAATATAAATATATAAATTCATACATGTTCCTCCAAACTGTTGAGGTTGACCATCAAATCGTTTTTTTTTTTCCAGTCAGGATTTATAGGAAACTCCTGTGTGAGCCGTTTCCTGTACAGATCACGTTGACGGTTACTACCTGCCCACTGATGTCGGAGTGTAGAGAGATGGCCCTGTCACTGTTATGGGATAAATAAGCCATGATGTCATCTAGATGTTCATTTACAACCAGTTCTGCCTAAATTCAATAAAACCATTTTCTCAGGAAGCTGCTGTGGAAACTGTTAAGCTGCATCATATGAGGGGAATGTTGAATGTGAGTCCCTGCAACCGGATCATGTTGCAGTAGAATCGTATGCATATATAGAAAAAACTAATATGCACTTTACAGCAGTGTCTCTTCACCTGTCCAGTCCATTTTAACATGTTTCTCAGGGTTTGAAACATCTGTGATATAAACTATAATTTTTATTGATCATATCAGTTCTGTACCATGTGTTCCTGAACACTCAGCTGTAGCACATTAAATGTGGGGAGGTGCCTAAACAGCTCATGAAAAATGAAACCACAGTGCCATGAAGACTGGTTGATTTAACACCATCTTCAGCTGCCAAGAGATTACTTAGTGTGATTTATTTAAATGGGGAAGCTAGTCGGCCCACACAGGCAGCTCGTTGATTTGATTATATCCTCAGAAAGAACTAATGGTAGATATTAAATATGAGTTTGTAGCTCAAGGATCAAGGAAGTTCAGCATTTATCTTTGAAGTTAATTTGGGTTGTTTCCATGTTTATTATAATAGATATAATGATTTTACTTGGACGATAGAGATTAAAGGGTGTCATCAAAAAAGGTTTTAATCCAAATCTCTTCATGAACAAATGACCAGGAAAAAATAATCATACCGACAGTCATTCTGATCATTTCTGTGATGGATGTTGTTCCGCACATGCTTGAACCACATGGAGATTACATGACATGATGTGTTTCAGGGAAGACTTGATAAATGGCGGCAACTAAACAGAACAGGACTGTGGTTGATATGATGGGTTAGAATATACATATATATATATAAATATATATATATATATATATATATATATATATATATATATATATATATATATATATATATATATATATACATATACACACATATACATATACACACATATACATATACATATACACACATATACATATACATATACACACATATACATATACATATACACACATATATATGTATATATATATATATATATATATATATATGTGTGTGTGTGTGTGTGTGTGTGTGTAAAGTAGTATTTTACATATCTGTACCTTTTTTTTAAATCATGTGATACATAAAAAATGTTAAATATGTACGTAAAATATGGACCAGTGCGCAGAAGGAAAGTATTAGTAAGTATAAGTATGAGTCTTTCTGCTGTTTTTATCATAAAATGATGAAATAGGTCTTTGAAACTGCATCATATATCAAACATTTGGCATCAAGGGGGTTAATATATCCTTTGCTGTGTAACATATTTCCATAAAATGATCACCAGTTATCTCTTCTACTGACAGAAACTGCTACAGACCTTAACTACACACATCTTCAGGATTAGTTGTGCAGGATTGATCACAAGGGAACATATTCTGCTGCAACATTACCCATCAATTTTCCAGTGCAGACATCTGACTCAATACACTGCCTGAGACTCTGCAGGATGAATAATTTAATGAGATGCTTGGAAAGAAGAATATTTAGAATTGGAGGGGGATCTTCTTCAGTCACTACTTAATTCTGCAGGTTTACACGCAGCATCATTTCCTAAAGGCACAAAGACACAAAGACAAGTAATTGAAAACTAAGAGGAAGGTAAAAGGTGTGGAAATTACAGAGTAATCAAAAAAGTGGAGGTGGTAGTGGAAATGATGATGAGTCATCAGTAAATGTGTGCTGGTGATGATGGTATTTGCTGAAATGAAGCCAAAGTTATTAGATGACAGCATCACAGTGCGCACAAACTCATTTCACAAAGAGCTGTAGGAACAGTGGGAGCTTTAACTGGGTTAAACTGATGGAGCAGAAACAAGAAAAAACCTTTCTAACTAGAGCTTTCACTTTTGGTTCAACAAATACAGAGCGACAGCGATGTGGAAGCAGATTTATCAGAAAAAACAAAGAGACATGAGACTTTTCATCAGGAAGAAAAAACAGACCTCAACTTAACTCAACTCAACTTTATTTATAAAGCCCTTTAAAACAACCAGAGTTAAAACAAAGTGCTGTACACAATCGGAAAAAATAAAAACAGAATAAAACAGTTCAAATGCAAATAAATAACACATAAAAACTAGAGATCAAACAGGGAATATGGAATTAAAACAATAAAACTAACTAAATAAATAGTAAGTAAAAACCAATGATATAAATAAGGCACACTGACCGGAAGCTGTCTTACGTTGGGTTAAAAGCCAAGGAATAAAAATGAAGCATTATTTTCTCAAGTACTTTTTACTTCCACTTTGTGGCAGAAGAGGGAATGGAGTAAGGGGTGTAAGATGGATGGGTGTGGAAAGGAGGGAATTTCACTGAGATTAGATCTTATCCCAAGAATAGCACAAAACCTAAATATTGGAATAAAAATACTGTAACGCCTCCATTTTGAAAAACCCCCTCAACCATTTCCTGGCAACCTGTCCAGGGCGCCTCTCACCCAGTGATTGCTGTGATAGGCTCCAGTTTCCAATGACCATTAACTGAACTATGAAAATGAATGGATGTATCTCACTAAAGTTTTTAACCTCTCACAAGGTCGTTTTTCAGACATTTTGATAGAGAATTATATCACAAAAGTGTAATGGAAATGCTTCTTTCACATTTACTGGTCATGTGACCAGTTTATTTCCAGTAAAAATGGCAGGCTATAGAGCAAACAACAAAATGCTGAGTTTTACAATGAGTTAAAAAAGTAAAATGGGGAGAAATGCTTGGAAACATTGCAAATCCTCCATTGCAAATCGAAAACCTAGAAATAATGTAAGTGGCAGTTTTGCATAAGCCACATATGCCAAAGTTCAGTGGAGACACTTAAAAGATTGTTGTTTTTTTTTCTTTAAAAATACTTGAGATGATAAATAAAATCTTTTAATGAGAAAACCCATTAAAAAAACTTGCACAGGCGCCAGAGACTGTTTCTTCTGTCTCCAGCATCATTTACAGGTGTAATTTCTTGGGGCTTAGCTATCCAGAACTGGACATAGCAATACCACCGGATTTCACAAGAACAGTGTTGAGTTGTATTGGCTGGCACACAACCAGCGAAAAGAAAAAACCATAGAAGAAGAGGGACTGGAAGAAAACGCAGAAAATACAAATACCAAATACAAAATCATCCGAAGAAGTTGAGAAAAAGATCAGAACAGCAAAACACTTAGTGGTTATATTATAAAACTTCTGGTGTTTTTGGACTGTTGTGAACAACCTTACAGTGTTACTGCTAGCAACCAGTGTCAAAATGCAAAAGTGAACCCTTAACTCAACACTGGCCACTAGTGGAGGAACTGACTTAACAAGGAACTGATGTAAAAGAGGGTGGCGACATATGGAAAAGCATGTAACCATAGACTGTATATAAAAAGATGGACAGAGCCTCCATGACGTCACCCGTAGGTTTCTGAAGCTCGGTGGGCGGTTCCTACCATCGCCATCTTGGCAGAGGCATGCCTCACCCGGAAAATACAAATATGGGCAAAGAGGTGGAGCTGAGAGGGGGGCTGTGAGCTTCATGGCGGATGATTGACATCGAGCGAACTCTGAGCTGCCTGTAGCTAAAAGCTAACCGAGCTAACCCGGAGATAACAGGAGCTAACCAGCTAACGGAGGTAAGCGGGCTGAAGCTAAATCACGTTGTTAACCGGCTAAAAACGGCGGTTGTTCTACATTCTTCTTACTGAAAGCAAGAGATCGAGCACCTGTCAATCAAAAGGACACGCCCCTAAATATGCCAAATTTCGAGATTAAATTACTTTTAAATGGGTGAGTTAGAAAAAAATTCACTCTCCCCACAGTTGTCATGAAGGTAAACCTGACCTATTAAACCTAAAATGGATTTTTGAACCAGGCTGTAAACATGTTTATTTCTGCTGTGAAGTTGGTCTTTTTAACATGGGAGTCTATGGGGATTCGCTTTGTTTTGGAGCCCCTAGTGGATGAAGGGGGAACTGCAGTTTTATGCACTTCTGCATCGGCTTCACTTTTAACCGCCAGAGCATACACGGCCTATGCTTGTAACGGATGTCTTCATTTACGTACGTAGGGAGCATTAACACTTTATGATTGTCCATATTTTGACTCCAATGTGGCAATGAAAGGTCATAACAGGTGTGTTTTCAAAACGAGTTTAAAAGACCTTCACCAAGGTGTGTTGACCTGCTTTGAGATGTTTCAGATGAAAGAGACTTTAGAGACACATAAAGTGAATAAGTCTTGGCGTCAAAGACAATATTTCTGAAGGATGTTGGTCTGTAGTGAACTTTGAGGCAGAACATGAATAAATAAACACATTCCTGCGGTTGAGTCCAGAAGGGATTACACTGCATGTCGTCCAAGAATAGACCAGGTTTGGAGTCTGAGGATTTTAATGTTGGTAGACTTCTCGTGCAGAAAGAAGCCTTTAGATTAAATCAGAACAATTGTTGCTACACTTAATCAACATATTTTAATGGTTGCTGCTTGGATCTCTTTATGTTGATCTTGCCAAGCATTCCCAATACGAATACACTGATATAAAATGAATGACTACAGTAGTTTCTACCTTTCAATTAAAACGCAGCATTAGCTAAATCCATTTGGGCTTGCATTCCTCTGCAGGTCTTTAAAGACCTCATTTAGCAAACAAAGCTATGCTAATTCATGGAGCAGAATGACATAAATACTTGTTAACAGAAAAGTACTTTTTATATATTGTGATATTACCTGTGATGTGTTGTTTGTTGTCTTATCTGAGCATGCCAGCTGAAGCTAACCAATCCAGTCCTAACAACCCTAACAAACAACATAACCACATGACTAGTTCTGGTGTAAATCCTTGCCCTGCCTACTAACTCAGGAAGTTAAGCTTCACAAATGAAAGCTTTCCAAATGTTTTCCCTGTGATTGACTCGCTCACTGATGGATGGAAGTTCAGCTCTAATGTTTCAACGGCATAATGCATTAAAAATTCCCATTTCACCTTCATGCCACTTTCATTTTCATCCAATAAACATGACTATTCAACATAAGAGAAAAAGTGATATTTTTTCTCTTATATCCATGTTTATCGCCACAATGGGACAGTTGACGTTCGTCTCTGCCTTGTGATGAACATAACTTTGAATGCTTGGGATGAATCCACCAGACTTGGGGTCTAATTTGCAACTAGAAAACAAGCACATTCACCATTTCGCTGAAATTTTCAGTTCTTTTCATTCAGACCCCAACTCTGGCCTGCATGCAGAGACGCCCTTCCAGGTGATCTCTCTTGATGTGAGAGCGTATTTGGCATGATGAATCCATACTCCTGAATGCAGCTTGCATCCACCTGCTTGCAGCCATCTCAGCTTTAAGCCTCAGCTCCAGCAGCTTGCTGCTCTGAGTCCCCTTTCGTCTCAAACACTGTCTTCTGTCCTTCCTCTCTGCTTGCCTACGCTGGTGCCCACAAGGTCGTAATATTTTATAAGGTATGTATGGCTACATAATCTCCAAGCGAGCTGCCCACCTTCTTCGTCATGTTGAAAATATTTGTTGTTTCCACTCAGACTGTTGCTGTCTGACTGGAAAGATGTTTAGTGCAGTGGACCTGTATTGCTGCTTTCAGGCCCCCCCCCCCGCTATGTGGTGGACAGCACCGTAGAAGATCTGCACAAAGCCATACAATGTCTGACCGTTGCAACCCAGAGACTGAGCTGCAATGTTAAGCTGGTGTCACATGCTGACTGAATGGAAATCTGCTCATTAGCATCCATTAATCAACTCCCTTATTGCTCTGCAAGTCACTGAAGGCCAGAACAAAATGGCAGTTCCACCAGGAGCTTCACATTTTGATTCAGCTGGGAAATGCTCTCTATAGTCCCAGTAAGGCTGACTGGTGTCACTTTTCACAACAAATGAAGTAGCTGAGAGTAAACATCACTTTTAGACACCAGGGACCATTTATGAAGCTTTTCAAGGAATGATTGATAACTTTAACCCTTTATCAGGCAAGTGACTAGTTTTGATCGCTTTGTTTTCTTCTTTTTTCAGCATAAAACAATTTCTTTTTAATGTAACAACAGAATGGATGTTTTAATACATGCCAGAAGGACAATTTTAGGTTAAAATGTCTAATTTCAAGGTTTTCCATTGAGTGCCCTATAAAGGGTTAATGATGTTTCATAAATTATTCTCTATTTCAGGTATTACTAGTCAGCCCAGTCTCAACTTGATCTCAGTCCTGGGCGACATAACCAAAATTATAAGCCAGTGTACACTACCAGTCAAAAGTTTGGACACAGTCTCTAATTAGATTCACTGAGAAAGTGTGCCCAAACTTTTGACTGGTAGTGTATTTCAGTCAAAGAAGAGAGAAGTCTTGTAACTGAGGAAGAAGTTTCCATTGATTTCCCATGAAGGGACACCAACGATCTACAGATTATTATCAACCTGAAAGACCAATAAATGGACAATTGGCTCCAGGAACTCGTCCGGGTGCAAGAAAATGACCAGTATACCACATGGCCAATCTGACATACCATTATTTCTATTTTGTGATGTTCGACTCTGTGCAGCACTTTGGCAATATTCTGTTTTTAAAATGTGCTTCATAAATAAAGTGGATTGGATTGGAAAATCCTTTACGCACATCGTTACGCTGCTTTTTACATTACTGCATTATGTCGATGATCAACGTATGTTCAGAGATTTATTTAACTGATGCTTCGCTCTCAAAGTTGGTTGATGTTTTCACTGAAGGAATGAGCCTGAACAGTTTTCAAGGCTTTCTCTAGAGGAAAAACGTCAACATACGCTTCTGGCTGTCATGACATCCAAAGTTAAATATTCTGGTGCCTGCTATTGGATAATTTAGTTAAAGGTTTTTAATGGTGTTTTACGGTCTTGATTTAGCTAGATTAAGCTGTCATTTACCTGCCTGCACATTTAAACGGTCGTTTGTGAGTCCGGGGCAGCTTGTGACTGCCGGCCTACCGAACCCAGAGCTGCCTAACAGCTATGGCAACGTAAAAGATACATGGAAGTATGAATGTGGCGATGTGGAACAATGCTTAAAACAGACATTTACCACATTTATGGACGTAAGGGAGCATAACTGGGCCTTCACATGAACGCATCAGTTGACTTCTACACCACTGTAGAAGAAGAGTTTTGAGTTTCAGCTGCTATTTTTTTTCTTCTTGCCATTTGGCAGGTGAAGCAGCGGCAACCCACTCCATTCCTACAGGATCAGTAGCAACAATTTTTTTCTTTCTTTTCCTTGTCTTTATTTCTGACACAGAAGAGGCAGCAGGGAAGGTTGGGTGTTTCGGGGATCAAAGCACCTACAGCCCATGCATTTGAGTTCAGTGTAGACTCATAACTTATTCAGTCGTATCAGAAATCTGATATTTTTGGGACTAGATTAGTTTTGTGTAGAAACTGGTTTTCAGATGTCGTGTTCCTGAACCAGATAGCGACAGATTCCATCTAGATCACGCCTCTGAGGCTTTGGATTTTAAAAAAACCTTGTTGTGATGCTTGAATCGCTGTTTCTAGGCTACAGGGATGGTTTCTAGGTTAGCCTAGATGAGATGCAGATGACAGAAAAGCACATGGAGCCTGATCTGAATTCAAGCTCAATCACTTTGGCTCTTTGCAAAAGTCTTTATAGCTCCTATTGATTTCTGCAGCACTTTGCCTCTCCAGCTGAAAGCCGTGTTTCCCGTTTGGATGAATACAAACAGTTTCTCATTATGTTTCCTTTTGCATTCAGCTCCACAACTTATTTGTCTCTTTTAAGCACCCCCTTCAACCAATGATGGGTTTTCATTTATTATTCATCATTACATGTGAGCTATTTGCAAATGTATTATATAGTTCATCTAATCTCAGTCATTTCTTTAACCGCTTGTATAATCAGATCCGTTGTGAAGCAGTCAGCAAATAGAAGACCTGATTGGATTCCCTCTCTGAGATGATGCCCTAACATGTTATTATGAGGATTTAGAGGTATTCCTCCCTCAGGAAATGCTCTCCTAAGGTGTGTATATATGATTTATGTATGATTATATTCACCAGCTACTTTATTAGATAACATGACAGTCTCACATAGTATCCCAGAGCTTTGTGACATGGTGCATCATCCTGCTGGAAGTTTCCATCAGAAGATGCTACACTGTGCTCAGAAAGGGATGGACATGGTCAGCAGCAGGACTCAGGTAGGCTGTGCTGGTTAAACCATGTCATGTTGGTACTAAGGGGCTCAGAATGGGACACGATGTGGAGGTGAGACTCATCAGACCAGTTTCTCCATCTTCTATTGTCCAGGTCTGGTGAGTCTGTGTGAATTGTAGCCTCAGTTTCCTGTTCTTACTGACAGGAGGGAACCCGCTGTGGTCTTCTGCTGCTGGAGACCATCTGCTTCCAGGCTGGACGTGTTGTGTGTTCAGAGATGATGTTCTGCAGATCTTGGTTGGAACCAGTGCTTACTGGTCCTCCTGTTGTCTTTCCATCTTCTCCAACCAGTCTGTCCATTCTCCTCTGGTTCTCTGTAAACACTAGAGATGGTTGTGTGTGAACATCCCAGAGCAACAACATGCCTCGTTCAGCCACTTTAATGCCTTTTCCTCCTCACTCTGAGGCTCAGTTTAAGACAAGACGTCGTCACCATGTCTACGTGCTGCCATGTGATTGGCTGCTCACTTATTTATGTTACGCAGCAGACGGGCAGGTGGACCTGATAAAGTTATTATAAAGTCTTCATGAGACAGACTGCATGTAAAGGGTAAATATGGCTGTTATACACGATGTTAGAACGTTAAAATTTATGATAAAAATAATCAAATATCCATTCTGTGACATAAAATGATGTTTTGGAAAAGAAACACAACTTCCAGCATCAACAGCAGAGAACGTAAACTTTGTAATGTGGGAGGCCTGGTCATCCTGTTTTACTGGTGAATGGCCAGACTTCAGGGGTTGCAGGTGGTGATGGCACCATGCCAACACTGCAGTGTTTGTCTCACTTCCAGTCCCTCTCTCCCTCCACTTTCTTTCCTTTCATCGTTCTCTATAACACACAGTTAGTACATTTTGGTGTTTTTACTTCCCTTTTTACATCATAATTTACCATTTGTACCTGCATCAGTCGTTGTGACAGGTTCTTCTTTATCATTTATGATCGCTGAAGAAGTTATTTATAAATCATACACATAAATTCAATTACAATTTAATGGCTATTATATGGATTGAAAGTAAAACACATAATTATCATGTTACCAGTGCAGCAGACACCAGACTGTTTTATTAGTTAGACTTTTTCAGGGGAGAATTCTGCAGAGGAGAGTTGAGCATAAAGACCGGTTTGTCATCGTCCATGATGGTTTATCTGGAGTTTTGTAGTTTTTGTCCAAAGCTTTTCTCAAAATAAATCATTCGCACTATTAATCTGCTAAAATACATGACATTTATGGGTTTGAGCAACAGTGGATCATCCTCATCAATACTAAGAAGCTGCCAACGCTGCAGCTTTGATGGTATTTGATGCTATACCAGTTAGTTATATATTTATACATGCAAAAGCACAGTGACAGCAAGGATGTAGCACAGCACACATAGATATCCTAACACTGCTGCTGGAGGCCATAGTAACTGAATTTCCAAAGCATTAATGATTAATCACTTTATTGCAGTCGCCATTTTCTGTTTTTGGCTCATATTAGATTCTTCCTTTATCTTTTCATTTTCCATCACAGCGTTTATTAAATGCCACACAAAATGTGTCTTTAATACTCATAGACTGTAATATTACTCATCACAGTGAGTCCCACATACAGACTAAATCCTGGCTGCTAGCAACTAACTACATATTTAGCTATGCTAGCCCTGGGCTGCATTGTTCTTGTTAGAGCTGGGAGCTTCTCATTACATCTCTCCTTACAGCACAGCTCTACAGCAACCTGGAGCCAGAAGTCCTTCCTCAAGTCTATATTTAAAAGCAGGATATCCTACCATATGATGCTGATAGCATATGTAGCTAATAATATGTGACATAAACAAACTGGATGCCTGATTTTTTTAATGGTAACTTTGCAAACTAAAAGTACTAAACTGGGATATTAATGTCCACTTGGAATCATCTTTTCCACGCATTCAGTTTTTAATATAAGCACCTTCTAAATCAGGGCTGTCTCGGTCTGGTCCTCAGGAGCTACAACCCTGCAGGTTTTCTATGCATCCCTGCTCCAACACACCTGACTGAAATAATCAGGGATCATGCAGAACTTTGCAGGTTGTTAGGTCCCTTCAACGTGAACCCGGTGTGTTGGAGCAGGGAAACATTACAAACCTGTAGGACGGTGGCCCTCGCCGACTGACATTGGATACTATAAATTCAGTCTGGCCCTCACCATAAAGACAAACTTGTGCGATCGAAGTGGTCCTGGTGGAAAAGATGCGCTCTTTTACTGGAAGGTGCTGAAGAAACTTAACTGGACAGAGAAGAGAGGAAACTGTGATGTGATAGCAGCCTGGTTGTTTAGGAGAAACCGCTGCGAGTGAGAATGATAAATCCTGTTCTTTCTGCGTAAACATGCTGCAGTGCAGGGGTAGGCAACTTCATGTCTCCTGTCTCAGCAGGTCTCCCTGGCCGGGAGTAGCAGTTCCTGTTGTCTGTTGTCTTTCTGTCCTCTTCCCCCCACACAGCAGAGGCAGATGGCTGCCTGTCCTGAGCCGGGTTCTGCCGGAGGTTTCCTTCCTGTTAAAAGGGAGTTTTTTCCTTCCTACTGTCACCAGTGTGCTTGCTCAGGATGGGAGTTGGGGTCTCCAACTCAATCTGTTGGTTTTCTTATATAGGCTATTATGAATTGGCTTTCATTATGGTTTTTTTTTTCTCTGTCTGTAAAGCGTCTTGAGATGCGTTGCCGTGATTTGACGCTATATAAATAAAGTTGAGTTGAATTGAACTGAACTCCAGTCCTGCAAATGTTAGGAATGTCCCTGCTGCAACACACCTGATTCAAATCAGTGGCTAATTAGCAGGCTTGTGTAGTTTGATGTCAAGCTCTGCACAAGTCTGCTGATTAGGTCTGATGTGTGCCAGTTGAGTTGCAGCAGAGAGACTCCTAACATTTACAGGACCGGAGTTGCCGACCCCTGCTGGAGTGTTTCAGCCTAAGGTGGCACCTTTGTATGATGGTGCCAGTTTGGTCATTAGCCATGTGCAGATGCCTAAACAGCGTATTCATCATAGCAGTATAAACTCTGTGAAGTCTGAAAGAATAGATCTTATGAATGCTTTATTGTGAAGCATTAAAATCTCCTGATCTATGCGTTTGGGTTGCAGCGCTACTCTGGATTTTGTGCACCTGCTCATGGGATAACATTCTATTCACTGGTGTTCCACAAGGATCAATGTTTGGGTCCCTCTTCTTCTTAATATAAAAATGATTTTTTTTATCCAATAATCTTATCAACATGCTGTGTTGACGATGTTAAAACTCATTCTTTCAGCCAGTCACAGTGATTTCTTACATTTACATATGTGAGTCTCTGTGAGGCTGAAATTATACATACTTTTACTTGCAGTTACACGTGTTCATCATGGCTGCTTAGGGATATTTTCTCACATCCTCAACAACTGAAGCTCTGTGTTGTAAGTTGCAAAATGCAAGTAACCACTAGGAGCAGCATACAAACTAATTTGACTTAATTAAAACAAACAAGATTTAAAGCTTGTTGACCAAGTCTGACCCTTCCACATCGTTACGATGTGTCATTGCTAGGCGATGACAGATGTGCTTCTCACAACAGTTGCCACAACATGAGTACTGTTGTAGAAGTGGATGTGGAAACAAGATCGTTATGTTGGAGTACAGAGGATGATGATGGAGAAAGGGAGTGGGGGTGGTATTAGTGGCGTGTTTAGCTACTAGTAAGCTAAATGAATCAAACACTAACACTCCTATTATTGCGATGTTAAAAGTTTTCTTTATACCCTAAAAATTCAGCAACTATTTCTGGTGTCAGCTCTCTAATGTGCTGTAGGAGAACTATTTAACTTCAACCAGGTTTGTTGCAGCAGGGAAACATCTAATACAGTAGAACACTGGACCAGAAGTGATCCCTGCCCCAGGTGATCTGAACAAGTCTTCGTTTACCAGATTATGTGTAAATTAGCTCATCTTGCTGTCCTGATTTGAGATTTAAACCATTTTAAACTTTATTTATTTCCTGGTTCTGATTAAATTGTCATGAATAAATGTTAGATTGTTGTGTGTCAGTGGTGTATTTGGTGTAAAGCCTCCAGGAAACAAACAACATAAACCCATTTGTGGCAGCGTAACCTCCGCCGCCTCTGAGTAAAAGTGTCATGCAAGCCTGTGATAAATCCGCCGCAGTAAAGCTCCATTTGTCGTTGGAAGCTCTGCCATGCTGTTGCCATGGCTACCACTTCATCAGCTCAGGTCGGAGTAGTTGTGCACGGGAATTTCTCCGCTGTTGCAGCCAGGCCTGTTCAGAAAAGGGTTTTTGATTTGTGTGAAGATGAGCTGGTGTCGGCGTGCTCCTCGGTGATATCAGACACCTGCCAGTGTCCGACTGGACGAACTAGAAGGAGGATTTCATACTTTTCTCTCAGCTGAACTTGTTTCCATTTTGACACACTGGAAAAATAATCTGGAGGCAGTTAGAACAGAAAATCCTGAAAGCTGCTGTTCTAGCAGAAAACCAGCCTAAAGAGAGTCTGTTGGTTACAAAGAGGCTAAAATACTGAATAAAACAACTGATAGGTGTGTTAAGTTATGTTCAAAGCAATTCGTCTCTTTCAAACATTGTCTTTTCAGTGTGAATGGAAAAGTGAACTGAGGCTGCTTTTAATTATTCAGAGAGCAAAAATGACAAATGGCATTTATGAATAATAACTTAATATGCCTGTCTTACTGTTTTGTGAGAGCAATTTTCTCCTCCATTCTCAGTTTCGACGTGATCAATGAGTCACGGTTGCTATATGATTCATCCTGCTGGCTTATATGTTTTATTCCAGTCCTTTACTGCAGCTCATGTAATGTCAAATTGTGGAATTTAATTTAACCATTTTGCCTCTGCAGGGCAAAAACAAATAAAAAAAAAAAAACCCCACAGAACTTTAAGTATTTGTGGCGTTAGTCCCAATAGAGTTTTTTTTTTTTTTTTGATTAATGTTGATTAAATCTTAAAGATGACAAAAATGAAAATGATTGTATCCTAATCTTCCGACATCCTCTGTTTGTGGCTTTGCAGACCATGCAAGCGGGGCGATGCCCGACAGATGAGCTGTCGCTGACTAATTGTGCCGTGGTGAGCGAGAAGGATCTGCAGTCAGGACAGTGAGTAGTCATTTTCACTGTGTTTGCCAACGGGCACGCAGACTGGCGTCTCTCCCATCTTTCCACCCACCTCATCACTACATTATTCTTCCTGAAGTTTACATGTGGGGATTCAATACGGAACTATCAGATCATGTTTTTTTTTTTTTTTTCATGTTATATTGAGTCAGTGGAAATTTTGTGAAGCACATTGCAAGAAATATTGTGCTTCACTCTATTTTCAGACTGGATGTTTGTATTCATTCATTCATTTTCCGAACCGCTTATTCCAATTCAGGGTCGCGGGGAAGCTGGAGCCTATCCCAGCCGGCTTTGGGCGACAGGCAGGGTACACCCTGGACAGCTCGCCAGTCCATTGCAGGGCCACACACAGAGAGATTGTTTGTATTATTGTTTGTATTATTTTGTGTGTGTGTGTGTGTGTGTGTGTGTGTGTGTGTGTGTGTGTGGTAAAAAAACAACAATTCCTTCAGCTTTCACTCACCAAGCTAACTGAGATTAATTGATACTAGTGCAGGCATGAAATCTGGCTCTGAATTTTTGGAGTAATATTAACATGGGATTAAATAGGTGAATAATGATTTGAACAATACTGACTACTTTTATTAAAAAACTAAATTTTATTAGAATATTTATTTCAGTTTATTGATGGATGCGATGTAGCATCTCATTTGCACAACACAAAACAAGCATAACATACAATGCTAAGCTAATAGTTCCCAAACTGGGGGGTGAGTTATCACAGAGAGAACGAGAGATATGGGAGAGATAATCAACAACTGATTATTGTTACCATGTAATAATAATAAATTGTTGGTAGTGAAGCGACCACATTATGTTGTATGTGTCAAAGTATGATGACATTATGAAGTATGAAGCCAAACAAATTCCAACCACTTGAGGACAATTTATCCTGAACACAATGAAAAGCCTGTTTAGATATAAACTATCTAACTATGATATATAGCAGAGTTGTTTTACTAAATCAGCATCCTCTGTCTCACTGAAAACTCGGCTCACCTGAAGTAGTTTGCAGAGAATCTTGGTTTAAAACATTTCACTGTAAAGCAGAAGAATAGATAATAATACTGACACGGTTTTCACTATATACCTTCACAGCAGCCAATAAACTGATGACGATTTCTTTGTATGTTTCTTTGGTTCATGTGACGAGGGGAGGGCGGGCTTGCCATTATTTTCATGGATGAAAATGGACCCAGAAGAAAAAGTTTGGGAACCACTGCATCCAGCAAAAACAATACTTTAAAGACTAACACTTAATACAGGGCAGTCATAGAATAGTGTAGTTCACACAACCCTCTCCTTCAGCCTTCATGTTCATGTTGCAAATAAAAGAAATTAGAAGTGGGCAAAAACTCCCAGCAACAATAAACTACGCTATTTTAAGACTGAATTCTCCTGGTTTTTTCTATATATTGGGGATAAAATATCTAAAATTGGGATTTCATGTCTGGCAAATATTTAGAAAACTATAAGATTAATTGTTTTCTTTTCAAATCCCACATGCCTGTGTGTTGTCTGTGTATGAAAAAGAATGTCGTCATGATATAAAACTGTCCTTCTGTAGAATTAAAAGTGCTACATAAATATACTCTAAAGTAGGCATTAAAATGTTTCCACTGAATTTAACGTAATGTGATGTATTATCCCGCGACCCTTCATTAGAACAAGCGGTTAGGACGATGAATGAATGATGTGATTTATTATATTTAAACAGGTAGTTTAACATTTACACAAATCTGGATTTCTGGAAATGTTTGTGCCAAATGCAGATTTTTATACTTAGATTTGAGAAAGTATTAATGAATGTTTATGGCCTGTCTCTGCAGACACGTGACTGTGAAGACAACCCCCAACCACAAGTTTGTGTTTACAGTCAAGACCCACCACACGGTACCAGCTGGAACCATTGCTTTCAGCTTGCCACAGGTACATAAATACGGCATAATAAAGACTCACACAACTTGTTGACCAGTTGCTGCCCAGATGCTAAAACCTTCGTTATTTCTCTCCATAGAGGAAATGGGCTGGTCTCTCCATTGGCCAGGAGGTTGAAGGTAAAACGTCCTTTATGCACCTGATGTGCCACTTCATAAGCACTCCACTTCTGTCACTATGGTTGACTTTGTGGGGCTTGCAGGCAGTTTACATGTTGATGCTTGTGAATACTTTAATATGCTAAGTTGTTTTATTTTGACAGTCTTTCCAAGGCTATAGAAGGATTTTATGTGCTTGCAGTGACATTTTCACTTGGTGATTACCCTTCAGGCTCATTTATGCTTGACGTAGAAGATGGATATGCAGATGGACATGCAGTTTCTTCCGTCTCCCATCAGTTCTCTGCATAATATGGTCCGCTTAGCTGTCTGTCACTTGATGCATCAATGTAGGAATACCAGTGGAAATCTCAGGGTCATTGTTGAGTTGTATAGCTGACATACAACCACTGAAAGGTACAAACCAGAGAAGAAGAGAAAAAAGGAAGCAGACGATGGAGAAACCATCAAATAAAAAGCACCCAAAGAAGTTGAGTAGAACAACAGATACTTTTTTTATTTCATTCTTCTACTTCTTACGGTGTTTTTGGACAGTTGTAAAAAACTTCATACATTGGAACGTCAGCGCGACCAATCAGTGTCAGAAGACAGAAGTGAACTCTGAACTCTGGTGACGTAAAAGACACATGGAAGAATGATGGAAGCATCATTTCACATAGTTTATCTTTATTATATACACAAGAGTTCATAAACGAGCCTTTTTAGATACATTTGTTTAATTTTCTTTTAAAATAAAGTTTCTGTATTTTTGCTTTTGTTGACTCAGAAGCTTTTGAAAGAAATGATAGAATATTATGTTATATTATTGTATAATAATAAGCACACATAAAATATAACATGTTAGCATAAAAGAGAAAATTTTTTTACTAATTCTTAAAATTTGACAGAAAATCCTTTGAATTGCTGGAAAACATCACTCTGATCCTTGCTGGTCCAAGATAGTTGTTAGTTATGTGTTTATTTGTGAGTTTAAGGTTAAAAAAAATTATACTTGCTTTTTACCTTGCTATTGCAAAACGAACAGACTCCATCATGTAATTGTTCACATACATGGTTGTGTATGACGTGTGTTACGAGAGGATTCCACTGATGGGCACTTTAGAGAAGTCAGATCAAATGAAGTTGTTGAATTTGTTGGGTAGAAACAAAATAATTACCATGATAACAGCAGCAAGTAGGTTAATTTCCAAAGTACAGAAGATTAAAAAGACATATTGACATCCTACATGGTATTTAAGACCCCTGAACCAAGCACGCCATCTTCTAAACGTTACTTTTACCTCCTTTGGCCTGATGGCCTTAGACTGACCGATACTAAATGACGCTTCAAACATTTGAAACTAAACACCCATAAAGCAGGTATTTTCTCAGCTTTAGTGTTTTTAGTAACTATGTTTTCGCGATCAGACCCCTCGTGTCGTTTGTACCTAGTTTATTAATCAGTTACCAGCGTCAAAACGAGACACGGAGAAGCTGCGTTTAACTTCTATGCTCCATATGTCTGGAAGAAAGACCCAGAAAGCCTCAGATCAGCTGAAACACTCAGTTTATTTAAATCCCACCTTTTCTCAATTGTTTGAACCTGTATTAAATTTATCTTGAGTCCAAATCTGCATGTTTCTTTAAAGCTGGAATTGATCATGATTTTACTAGTTTTAACTTAATGTTATCTCCTTTTCCTCTCTTTTTTGTTTTAATTTTGAATTATTCTTCCTATATAATAATGTTTTCTTGTCTGTAAAACACTCGGATTCGTCCTGTTGTTGGATTGTGCTATCTAAATAAACCTCACTTGCCTTGACTTTTCTGTCCACTTAGTGTCCAACTACAACTTTGACAAGTCCAAGCAGTGCATTGGCGCCATGACAATCGAAATTGACTTCCTTCAAAAAAAGAGCACCGACTCTTCTCCCTACGACTCAGACAAGATGGCCGCCGAGTTCATCCAGCAGTTTAACAACCAGGCCTTCTCGGTCACCCAGCAGGTTGATACCTCCCTGCTAATTTAAAAAAACAAACAAAACACTAAATCATGAAACGATATGAACAAATTATTTATTTTTGCACTTTAATTGTTTCTGTCTTTCAGTTAGTGTTCAGTTTCTGCGACAAGCTGTTTGGCTTGGTCGTGAAGGACATTGAGGCGATGGACGCCAGCATCCTGAAAGGAGAACCCGCCACTGGAAAGAAACAGCAAAAGGTACTGGACCAAACAAAAAACCAGTGGAGTCAACATCAGGGATGGATTGAAGCAACTCTGAGTTGTCTGTTCCATCTGTCGAGCAAATTCCTTGAAGATACCAGCTATCCCTTTCAGATTTTATCGGAGTCTATCTGTGATTCACTTCTGGCTCTGGTGGGATTTTGTTGATTGTTCTGGGCAACATTTCCCCTCAGTAATTACACTCCATAGAGAGTCAGCTTGAAGTTGAACTGCTTTTAAAAACCAGAATGCACAGATATAATTTGAGTTGAGTCATTATAAAAGAGAGCATGTCAGCTCAAAGTTCATTCATAGCTAAATAGACATGGCTTATATGAATTAGTTCCTTCAACAGTAAATCTGAAAGTGTGGAACAATGGCAGCGCCGTCTTATAAAACGCTTGTCCTGTTCCCCCTGCCTTCTACTGTTAGTCTGTTTGTTTAGCTATAAACAATCAAAAGTTAAGGGAATTGGGGGAAATGAAAAAACAGAGCAAAAATAGTCCTTGATATTGAGTTATTGGATTATGGTGGCAAAATTTAATCTGTCTAAACTAATAATAACATATATTATTTAAAGTACTCACGTTGGGCTTATTTTATGGAGTCAAATGCAGTGAGTTTTATGAGTCAGAAGGTACTGGTTATAAGGATGCTGTTTTAACCTTGTAAGTCATTAGAAATACCTAACTTGCACTTTCATTTTTATTTTAGCCTTTAGTTATGAAGAGCAGAAATATATTTAGTAAATTGTTTTCGGTGCTTATCTTTTAATTTGAGATGGAAAACAAAATACTGGATTAAGAAATTGGAGATTGTGCAACAAATGGAGACAGGGTGTTAATTTCTTTAAAACAACATAACAGAATGAACAAAAATACTCAATGTAAATATAATTTCACACTCTTTTTTTAACATTTTCTATTATGATTATGATCAACTATCCAATTATTTCTTTAAAATGGCATAAAAGATAAGCAAGACTCCTTAGCCTCCAATGACACAGCACTTTTTAAATGACAAACTATATGACACATGAGGTAATATTACTAAAACAGCAAATACAGATTTGTTATTCTTTAGGTTCTTTTTTCCATAGAGCTTTGAAATAGTAAGTTTTACTTTTTTCCTGACATATTAACACTTCAGTTGAGTAAATGTGTCTTAGATGCTAACAGTTAAAGCTAGCGTAGCAGAACTTGCTAGCTGCTAGATGTGTAATGTCAACATAAACATATTTTATATCTTCACTGAAATGTTTAGTTCTTGCTGTAAAGACAAATTATTAAACATCATCACCACTCTCAAGGGAATGCAAAGCCCTGTCATTATTTCACCTTTTACCAACTTTAAATTCTGAAGTTTCTGTATTGCCGAATTTGATATTGGAAAAGAAAAGATATTGATATGTTTGGAATTTGTGATATATTATCTTTGTCTCCAATTTTGTATAAAGGTCTCTATTTCATGTTATTTCAGTGTTTTCCGTATTTGTTTCTTCAAGCTTTTATTGAAGCACGTCCCAAAATACTTCATAGAAAGACATAACTTGCTTTTCAATAAGATTCAGGGAATAATTTGGTCATTCTGCTCTTTGTGGACATCTAAATGAGTGTAAATATTCTGCATTTCCAAATGGAGGAATGTCTGAAAGTCTTGTTACTCTGACAGATCGACATTGGTCTAATGGTGGGAAACAGCCAGGTGATTTTTGAGAAGGCGGAGAATTCTTCCCTCACACTTGTTGGTACGTTACTTCTTTCTGTTAATTCTAGAAAAAGTTCTTTCACTTTGTTTAAGAATCGCTGTTGAAAATGTTGACATATTTCATCAGTATGCAACCACTGGTATAATAAAAGCCTGCAGCAACATGAAGCCTGGTGATGTTCATGTAACTATTCAGCCCACAAGATGGCAGCAAGAACACATTCTCCCAAAACAGCCTGTAGATTTCCCAACGCTGTCTTCCAAAGCAGTGGTTCTTAAACTGGTGCATACATGGTTTCCTTCCGGGTATGCAGACTAATTTTCGCCATCCAAGGACATGCATGTTAGGTTCATTGCTATGGTTAACTGATCACTGATCACATGTAAGTTGCTTTGAATAAAAGCGTCTGCAACCAGATCATTTCAGGGGGTTGGAGGTAATTGTAAAGAAAAAAAAAAAGCGTCTACATTAATTACATACATTTGGAATTTGAAAATTAAATCATAAATGCAGAGGAAGATCTGCAAACTTTGTACCTCAGTTTAATTTTGCTCAGTATTGCGTAAACAAGTTATACATCATATTAAACATCTGAATTTGGGGTTATATTTGTGATTTTTAACATGAAGATGCCTTGTCAGAGCAATGAACCAAATCCACAAAAAAACACTTTATCCTGTTTTTTTACAAATTTTTTATTCTTCCGTCATTGATTTAAGAATATGTTCATTTGTACGTTCAGGTGATTTGCTTGCAAAGTGTTTGATGATCTTTGGTGTTTTATCAGGTAAGGCAAAGACCAAGGAAGCCCGACAGACAATCATCAACCCAGACTGGAACTTTGAGAAGATGGGAATCGGAGGTCTGGATAAAGAATTCTCCGACATTTTCCGCAGAGCCTTTGCTTCCCGAGTTTTCCCTCCCGACATAGTGGAGCAGATGGGTGAGAAACCGCCTTTATTTCCCCTCTTATACCTGCTTTTTTACAGGTTTGCCTGCTAAATACTCTTGTTTTTCCAAAAAGGAATGTTCTTGCACTCAGTCTTCTAGTCCAACTTTTTCCAGCTATTACTTGAATAAATGAAAGATTTGTTTAATGTAATTTTTCATCATTTCAATGAATAGATTGGACAAATTTATTGCTGACAGCTTGTTACTTTTATGGATGAAAATGCGGGAGGGAAATCAAATTATGTATACTGAGCACTACATCCCCACATAAAATGTCATATTTGGTAATAAAATGAAGAAAATGTGGTTAGCAGAAGTATTTTCCCATGTCTGCAGAGGGATGAGACAGAAATAACACAATTTTACATTTTATTAATCTGTTTTTCTCCTCCTGGCTTTGCAAACATCGAAGCTTTTTATGTCCTTACATGCAGCGTTTTCTCCCCATTTCTTCTTACATCTCCACTCCTCTACTTATCTTTCTGTTCCTTTTTTCTCCTTCTCAGACTGTCGTTTATTAAACCCTTTTGCTGTCTTTATTTCAGGGTGTAAGCACGTGAAGGGCATTTTGCTGTTTGGACCACCAGGATGTGGTAAAACCCTGATGGCCAGGCAGATTGGCAAGATGCTCAACGCCCGAGAGCCGAAGGTCGTCAACGGCCCGGAGATCCTCAACAAGTACGTGGGAGAGTCTGAAGCCAACATCCGCAAACTGTTTGCTGAAGCCGAGGAGGAGCAGAAGAGGGTGAGAAACTCTTTCTGTCAGCTGCGCTGACGAGGCTGAAAAACACAACTGGTAAATAAAATGTTCTTTATTGCAGCTGGGAGCCAACAGTGGTCTCCACATCATCATCTTTGACGAGTTGGATGCCATCTGCAAGCAGAGAGGCACGGGCGCCAGCAGCACGGGCGTGCACGACACCGTGGTCAACCAGCTACTCTCCAAGATCGATGGCGTGGAGCAGCTTAACAACATCCTGGTCATCGGTACGTTGGCGTCAGAGGGAAACCACTGGGCTCATACAGTTCATCATCATCATCATCATCATCCTATTCTATTCTATTCTATTCTATTCTACTGTCATTTAGCAGACGCTTTTATCCAAAGTCACCAGACTGAAGGTCATCAGACCATTTCTTTTTCTCACAGCTGACCAGTGTACTAGGGGTGCAATGGTCAAATCCCAGTAAGGAAACAAATGCAGCATAATAAAACATAAAGCTGCTTAACTTTGGTGTAAACAGAAACATGTTTAACAACATTAAAAAAAAACAACAGAAAATTTACTAAATTCTTAAAGAAATAAAAACATGACATAAGTTCAGTCACAAGTATCTGGGATGCAAACGGTCCTGGTGGATTAGTGAAGGTTAAACTTTCTTCACAGAGACCTCCAGCATCATCAGACATAGATGTTGTCATTTATGTTTACATGCACCGTCTCATTCACTGATTACCAAAAAACATTGTAGAAAAAATCTCCTAACTTTGCTTAAAATTTCCTGCAGAGGATTTTATTTCTATGTTAACTAATATCATTCATTCATTCATTCATCATCCTAACCGCTGAGTCTGATGAAGGCCCGCGGGGAAGCTGGAGCCTATCCCAGCAGTCTTTGGGCGACAGGCAGGGTATATCTTGGACAGCTCGCCGGTCCATCACAGTAACTAATATCCACATCAGTAGTTATTACATGACCATGACGTGTTTTTATGTAGGATGATCTGTTTTTCCCACGTCTGCAGTGTCATCATGTGACTGGTTACTACAAACACAATTTATCCAGCCCCCCCCCCCCCGCTATGCACATCATCCCTCATCCTTCCGGTCAGCCTCTACGTCTCTGTGTGTCCTCCTGTCCAGGTATGACCAACCGGCCAGACCTGATCGACGACGCCCTGATGAGGCCCGGCAGGTTTGAGGTGAAGATGGAAATCGGTAAGCAGTCGTCTGCCTCTCTTCAACGAATTCTTTTAACTCAAGCTTACATGGGAAATGTCATCATGGTTAGAAACTGTTTTAAAAAGAGAGAGGAGATGTTTTAACCCTTTAAAGCTCAACGTGACATATTTGATACAATTTCTGATTTTTTCCTTTTCTTTTTTTTACATCGGCCCAGTTTTCTCATGGTTTTACTTTTCTTCACCTCTGACTGATGCATCGTCTGTGCAGGTCTGCCTGACGAGAAGGGCCGTGTTCAGATCCTGAACATCCACACCAACAAGATGCGAAGCTTCAACCTGCTGGCGGGAGACGTCGACGTCAAAGAGCTGGCGGCGGAGACGAAGAACTACAGCGGTGCAGAGTTGGAGGGACTGGTCCGGGCAGCTCAGTCCACCGCCATGAACCGACACATCAAGGTCTCTTCTCTCCTTCCTCACTTTTTTTTAAAAATTTATTTTCATTTTAAGGATTTTTTAAAAATAAATTTACAAAGAACTCCCTCCCCTACGTTTCCCCCACAGTCAGACAAAACAATCCCTCCAGTTACCGTATCTAAATGACGTTAAGCACAATACGCAAACACATACTGAGGCCTGTTATTTTACAAAGTTATACCTACAAGGCTTGAATAAGGTTCCCAAGTTTTAGCAAAGGTTTTATAAGATTTTATTTCTTTTTCTTTTTTATGTGTCTTGTCCAGCATTTAGCCAAGCAGGATGATGGTCTGGATGTTCTGCTGAGCAATTTACTTTGCCAAGGGAAGCTTTAAAGATATAATGATCCCCTTGACTTTCTGAATTTTTATTTTATTTCTATATTTATTTTGCATTATTGTTTGCATTGTAAAGTTTGTACTGCTGGACCAGATCGGAGAGGACAGAAGGGACACAGACAGAGAAGAGAAAACACCTCATAGGAAAAGTGAAAGAGACAAAGAGAGAGGGGGAAAAAACCTAAAAAAATAAAAACAACCTATAGATGTGTGTATATATATATATATATATATATATATATATATATATATATATATATATATATATATATATATGTGTATATATATATATATGTGTATATATATATATATGTGTATATATATATATATGTGTATATATATATATATGTGTATATATATATATATGTGTATATATATATATATGTGTATATATATATATATATGTGTGTATATATATATATATATGTGTGTATATATATATATATATATGTGTGTATATATATATATATTGTATATATATATATTGTATATATATATATTGTATATATATATATGTGTATATATATATATATGTGTATATATATATATGTGTATATATATATATGTGTATATATATATATGTGTATATATATGTATATATATATATGTATATATATATATATATATATATATGTATATATATATATATATATATATGTATATATATATATATATATGTATGTATATATATATGTATATATATATATATATATGTATGTATATATATATATATATATGTATGTATATATATATATATGTATGTATATATGTATATATATATATATATACATATATATACATATATATATATATATATACATATATACATATATATATATATATGTATATATGTATATATATATATATATATGTATATATATGTATATATATATATATATGTATATATAT